>NC_083728.1:2151500-2763666 GCF_028564815.1 Eubalaena glacialis | reverse complement strand
AGGAGTCTGCTGGTCATGCCGCCATTGCTCCAACATTGATCCTCTCTCATGCTCCCCTGCCTTTGGAGGGTGTGCTTGCCTCCTGGAAGTTGTCCCCTCACACCCACAGACCCTGGGCAGTCACTTTTAACTGTTTGTTGTCACCCACGTGGCCTGTGCTTTGGCTCAACAAGGTTCAAGCTGTAGTCACAGGTCCTTCAAGAATGCTGGTGTCTTGGCCTCAGCTGCCTGCCTTCTGGGCAGTGGCACTGCTGCCTGTCCTGGGATCCTGCGGGTGTCCTGCAGCCCCGCTCGCCACCCGCACAAGCCCCTGCGTATATGGCACAAACGCCAGCAGGACCCCCGCACCCGTTGGCCTGAAAAGGTCTCTGCTGATGGGCACAGGCCAGTTGAGGACAGTAACATAGGTGCACATAGAAGTATGAACAGGCCAGTCCCCCAGCCCTGTCCCCACAACTGTCCCCATCACAGCAGAGCCTGGGATGTAGGCTTGTCTCAGGGGGATCATTGGAAAGAGGCTGGAACATGTAAACCTGTGTCAGAGTGATGATGGAGAAAGACCCCAGATTTCCTGGCTGGAATAGGTTTTCATCACGGTTATGGGTTCAGAGCCAGCCAGGTCCGGCAGCATCCCTAAAGAATCCAGGAAACCTCCTGTGACGTGATGCTGGCCTGCAGGGCACGGTTTCTTCCACAGGGATGCTCCCCGCTCTGCCCTGGGCAAGTGCAAGAGCTCAGAGGCCCCGGACCACCCGTGTGGGTGCAGACGTTCCTGTTGCCCTGGGAAGAGCACTTTTCCCAGCCCTGGGGTCTCCTTCCTGTTTCTCACTGGTGCTGGGGGGATTCTTGGTGCATCCCATCATCCTGCGTGTGTCTGAGCTTCCCCGGCCCAGACTCAGACCCTTTCCTGGGTGCAGGGAATGCTATTTGCCTTGCTTCCCTCTGCCCTGGGGGGTGATCCAGGGGTCTCTTAGCTGCACAAAATCCCATTCTAGGCTAATTCAGAGACTGACTTTCCATGGTCCCTCCCTTGGCTGAGAGCACCCTTGTTTATACTCATGGCTCTCGCTTGGCATCTTGAGGTAAGAAATCCGCCTTCTCCATGGATGCTACTCGCCTTGCCCACGGTGGCCCCGGCCCTTCCTGGGCCTCACTCTGTGTTACGGGGTATTTCGGGACAAGGCTGCAATCTTAGTGCTTGTCCTGTGGCGGCTTCTCTGCCCCGCCCCGTGGAGGTCTGGGCCCCTCCCCTGCCAGACCCAGGTCCTCTTAGAGCCTCAGCCGGAAACAAAGCCTCAGCCTCACCTGCCCCAACCTGGAGTCTTTATTTTTGGACTAAGCTGGACTTTGTTTGTGAAGGGCGGTGCTCTTCCCCTCTGAAGAAGCTACCTGGGCATCGTCGACTGCCTGCTTGGCCTTTTGAGAGTGGGGAATTATTTTTAGCGGCGTTTCAGCAGCTCTCGTAAAGAAAAGACACAAAAGTAGGTGCAACCGGCGCTCCAGTCACACGAACATCTGGGGCCGGGGGCCGACGAGGCTCTCCTTCCTGGTTGGAGTTTTAGGGAAGATTACAAGGGGGCAGGCTTCCCTTGCAGTGGAAAGTTCTGGCCTTTCTTGTCTAAACCCTTCTGTTTCCTTGCTCCCCCCTCCTGGAGCACCCCTGCAGCCCACCCAGCTGGCCCCTCCTCATCCCTGGGGTGGGAGCTGCCCCTCCAGGCAGGGCACCTGTCCTTCACTTCCCTCCCAGCAGTCGCCATGGTTACTGTGTCCTCCCCTTGCCCTAGAGGGGAAGCACCAAGGGCAGCCACCTTGCCTGCTGTGTTCTGCGGGGTGGTCCCAGAGCCCAGAGGCTGCTGGGGTGGGAGTTCAGTGGTGAGCTGGTGAATGTGGAGGTTGGGAAGTGTGGATGGTGGCCTGCTCCGTTGCTGCCCCAGGCCTCAGGATGAGGGACCTTCCCCCTCTGGAGGACACAGCCTGCCCAACTCAGCCAGGGGTGGAATAGCCCGGGGTGGGGGGGTTCTGGCCGCAGCTCAGAGTTGGGTGGGGAGGGGCAGGGGAAGATGGTGGAGCTCCAGATGCCCCCAAGAGGGGACCAGGAAGCACTCCTGGCTGTACCCTCTGAGGGCCCATCGGAGCCGTTCTCCAACCAGCCCAGGCTCCCTCCCTCTCCTCCCAGTTCTTGAAACTGTGTCCTGTTCACTATACAAGCTCCTCTGACCTGAGAGCAAGGCTTATGGAGCCCATGCTCTCTCAGGCTGTGCCGCACATATAGTCCCAGGTGAGTCTCGCCAACCCGTGAGACAGGCACCGCCACTAACCACACTTTGCAGGTGAGGGTCAGGCTCAGAGAGGTCAAATCCCCACCCAAGGTCACACAGCAGTGGGTGGTGGAGCAAGATGTGGGCCTCATCTCTATTCCTCCCCTTATGCTGGCAGAGCATGGCCGGTGCTCTTGACCCAGCCTGTACCGGGTATTGCGTTCATTTTTTATAACCTTGGGCTTCCTTCCCGTAATAGATGTGGTTGGATTTGCTGAGAAACCCTACCCTTGCCTCCCTCTTTCACTTTATGGCCTGAGCTTTCCGCACAGGATCTTGAAACCCTCCGTTTCCCGGGCCAGTGAGCCCCGCTGTCCAGGGACGTTCCTGCAGCCCCAGGTCTGCGCTGTCCAGCGCGGGGTGGGTCAGCAGAGGGACCGGGCTGTGCGCACTGAGCCACGGGTGTAGAAGAGGCTGGATTCCCGAGACTCGGAGTGGAAAAGCCTGCACGACACCCACTAATAACCTTTTGTGCAGTGTGCAGGTGTAAACAATAGTACTTTGGCTGTATTGGGTTACATAAAACATATTAGGGAAATCAATTTCACCTCTATTTTTACCTTTCTAACGTGGCACTAGAGGTTTAGGATTGCACACGTGGCTCGTGTTATCTTCCTACTGGACAGAGCCCCCTTCCAGCTGTTTCCTCCTTGACTGGCCGGGACTTGGGGTCACTTTTACTGTGATCAGTTCCGTGGTGGGGGAGGACTGCCCACCGGCCGCTCCATTCATGAATGTGACTGTGGATTCCTTGGGTGGGGAGGACCCACCTCAGTGGCTGTGAGGGTGAAACTCTAGCCGAGAGCCTTAAGGCGGGTGAACTGCTAGAGCCCCTTTCTCGGTCTCACCCCTCGGGATGCCCACGTGCCTTTGCACCCACTCGGCCCTCCCTGCCCAATGCCCAGCATGGTGTTCCCCCAGCCTGTGTCTGCAACCAGGTCTCAGTCCAAATGTCCTAAAAGGTCTGGGTTATTTAAGAAGAGGCTTGGCCAACTCACGAGTTGATAATTCCCTCACCCAGCAGGTCACGGGGCAGAGGTGGCTCCTGTGACTTGGGAACGTCCCATGGCCCCAGAACGTCAGTTTCCTCACCTGAGAAAGGACGGGGGCTGATGCCATGTGGCTCCCATGCCTGGCTGTGCTTGACAAGCCGAAGAGCATGGACTCGAGGACCCTTGCGGACCCACTGGGTCAGAATTCATAAGGCGGATCCGGGGATGTACGTGTATGTGTGTGTGTGTGTTTGCATGTGTGTATTACGTGCACATATGTGCACATACACATACACAGTCTCCCCTGGAGACCTCGTTGTCCTCACTCCCTCAGTTTCCCTCATACCACAGCAAACTCCATCACTTCCAAAATGTGTTTGAAATCCACACCCTGGGCTCCTTGTCCCTCTAGACCAAACAGGGTCATCTCCCAGGGGTCTGCATGGGGGTCTGCCCACCACCCACCCCGCAGGTGGCAGAGCTGGTCTCCACCCAAACATCGCTCTATGGGGGTAAACCTGGAGTCACCATACCGCCCAGCAACCCCACTCCTCGTATCCGCCTGAGAGGATGAAACCCACGTTCCACAAAAATGTGTACACGAGTGTTCCTAAAACCATGTACACGAGTGTTCCTAAAACCGTGTACACGAGTGTTCCTAAAACCATGACTCGTCAACCAGTGGGAACCACCCAAACACCTATCAAGGGGTCAATAAATGGATAAACAAGATGTGGAAAAAAATCCACACAAGGGAATGTTATTTGATCATGAAAAAGGAATGGGGTGCTGGCACATGACAACATGGGTGAGGCCTGCTGAGTGGAAGCAGGCAGTCAGGATGGACCCACAGCCGATCTACAGGGACAGAAAGTGGACCAGTGGCTGCCAGGGCTGGGGTCTGGGGAGGTGGGGAGTGACTGCTAATGACCATGGGGTTTCTATCGGGGGCGGGCAATGAAAATGTTCTGGAATTAGAGAGGTCATGGATGCAAGCTCGGAGAACATATGAAAAACCATTGCATTGTGCACTTTAAGTGGGTGGACTTGATGGTATGTAAATTATATTTCAATTAAGCTATTAGGAAAAAAGCACACTGTCTCCACCCAGCCCTCCCCCACTACCCTACCCGTCTTGCCCCTTCCTGACCCCTCTGCCCCCCTGCAGTGACTCACCTCGCTCTGGCGATTCTGCACGTCCCCGTGTGTCCAGGCGCATTCACATCTCACGGGCCTGCAGTGCCCTCCCCTGCCCTCCCTGTCTGGGTACCAGTGGTCTGAAGCGGGTGGTCCTCAGCCCCTCTCTCCCTTCTGCTTTCTCCGTGCTGTGTTCTTGCTGTGTCTGCACAGTGCTCAGCAGGCTCTGAGACTGCCCTCCTGGTTGGTTGGTTTGTTGTCCGTTTTCCTCCACGGGAAAGGGTGCTCTGTGACCAAGGGGCATCTGTTTGCTCTGTGCCCGCGCCTGGTGCGTAGTAGGTGCTCAGACCTCGCTGGGTGAACAGGCCTCGAGTGGAAGCATCATCCCCTGGGCTTGCCCCATCTGCTTTCGTCCGGGCGCTCCGAAGCCCCAAGTGACTGTGGGATGGAGGCCGCCCACAGGGGCTTACCCCGTGGTGTGGGAATGAGACCTTCCCAGTATAGGACTAGAGACTGTGCAACATCCAACAAAGCACACCCAGAAAGAAAGCGAGGGCGTTCCTTCTCACCTGCCGAGATGAAGCCGCCAGGCCGCCCTCCCTGGTTGAAGGGACCGCAAGGAACTGGCAGAGCCTTCAGTCACTGTTAAGATCTCAGAGTCCTCTCGACACATGTGAGCGGTATTGTGTGTCTTAGTAATAAGCGTGATGGCGGCAGTAATGCTGCTGCAGGACATTAATGAGATAAGACATCCGACAACTCCCTGTAATGTGGTGGCTCTGTCGTGTAGACAGGCAGCTCCACAGACGCGGGAGCGGGGGGCATGTGGCTGTGGACAAATGTCGAGTGTTTGCGTTGACTCTCTCCTTACTGGCCCAGCCGAAGTGGAAGAAGGAGCAGGGCCCAAGTCAGCAGTTTTCTCTCTTCCATGTAACAGCTAAAGTCTCAGTGTTTCTGGTCCAAGGGAGATCGAAGGTAATTATATTCACTTTGTTCAGAAATTTAGGAATAAGCCACACGTGAAGCTTTTAAAGATTCCAGACACGTGGATCCGATATTTAAAACATTTAATTGCACCTTTTTTGTGATATGCAAAGTGTGATTATTTCGCCATGGATACAGCACACCTGGTTTGGATGCCTGCTTGCCAGTTACTCAGCCAGGCAAGGTGGTCTGTCCGCCCAGAGGTGGTCCTGGCAGGGCCCTAATTACACAAATGATTGTTCCTGATAAGACAGTAAAGCATATTGAATATCCATGACTCAGATTCTTGTGAAAGAATCTGCAGAAAATTCACACTGAGATGGGATTCATACATTGTGCAAAGTCGGAGAACTCCCTGTGCGGAGAGCATCAAAGCAGAGAGCACAGTGGGTCTCACCCAAGCATCACCCTGGCCAGGAGCCACAGTGCAGGGTTTGGTCCTGGTGGCTACTGGGGAGTGGGCTATAAAGGGTTTTTACCTTCTGACTCGGCTGCCAGGGATGTTTGAAGAGTGACTTTGGTAAGAGCTGGCTCCCTAAGCCTTGTTTTTCTTACCTATACAACGGGGTAAGAGCAGTGCCTGCCTCACTCACGGGTCATTTTGAGGATGAAGTAAGATGATGTGTGTGAAACGTGGCACTGGGCCTAGCACGTAGTAAGGCTGTGAACTCCTCTTTCTCCTCCGTCATCAACATTATTGTGGTTCAGTAGGAGTGTTTCACTAATTCTCCTGGCCTGTTACCTCCTGGTACCTGTTCCCCGCATACTGCATGGTCTTTTTTCAATCCCTTTTTGTGCCCTTCCAGGAAGGCCTTTTTATGGGCCTCTTCCAGTCTCCCTTGGTCAGGGCCAATCCTGTGGCCACAGTAGGTCCTCACTAAGTGTTTGGTGGAAGGAGGCCAGTACCTCCCATGTGCAGCCCTGTGTGTGTGTAGGGACCAGCTTCTTTTTAACCAAAAACGGGGGAGGTTGTCAGTATAGAATCTCCAGTCCTCGCTGCAGAGGGCAGGTGGCCCAAGTCCTGGAGAATCAGATGGAGCCCCTGAGGGCCTGGAGCCTTCCTCGCTGCCCTCCTTCCCCCACTGGACCTTACAGGGAAGGGTCTCTCTTCCCTCCCTGTCTCTCTTCCATGGAAACAACACCCAGTGTAGAAACACATCCACTCACACGGAGAAGTAAGGACAGGCCCTCTGGGTGGGAGTTAGATTTCGGCCTCAGTCTGGCTGATTGGGAACAACCAGGGTCCTTCTCTCCGTGAGGCTCACAGCAAGAGCTCGAGAAAAACGGGCCTGGGCTGGAATCCTGACTGCGCTGCTTGGCCCCAGACAGGTTACTGTTTCTCTCTGAGTGGCAGGGGCTTTACTGTAAAGTGGGGGTTATTTTCTTGAATGTGGCTGGCAGACTGCATTGTCAGGTGATGATGATGATGATGTAGGTAATGATGAGGAAGAAGATGATGGCGATGATGGTGAAGATGATGAGGATGATAGTGTTGATGAAGAAAATGATGATAATGAAGAAAATGATGGCAGTGAGATGATGAAGTTGATGACGTTGATAGTAGTGATGGTGGTGATGATAATGACGAAAAAGATGATGATAATAAAGAAGATACTGACGATGATGAAGATAATAAGGATGAAGATGATGATGGAGATGATGATGATAAAAATAGAGATAATGATGATGTTAATAGTGATGCTGCTGATGACAAAGAGGATAAAGATGATGATGATGATAAGGAGGAGGAGGATGGCCCTGGGCAGATACCTGCTGGGTCTAGTCCTAAAATTTCTCCAATGTTTACATTCAAGAGTCTAGGTGGGTTGTTTTCAAAACCTTGTCCCTAAGGGCATCCACCTCAGACATTCACACTGTGCTGCCTTGTCCCCCGTGTTTGGGAGGTTTGACATCTTGTTCTGTGACCTTTGTCATCTTTAAGATTTCTCTGTCTTTGAGCTGGGATTTTTCCTTTACTGTGTGTGCGTGTCCTGCTTTCAAAGCTGTGCCACACCACCGAGTTGCACTGCTGTGAAGATAGAAACGGCGCTTCCTTCCTTCCTTCCTTCCCCTGGTAATTTTGAAATGTGTGAATTTCTGCCCCCGGGGTTTTTAGTTTTCTCAAACTGCAGGGGGTTAATTAGTTTGGTTATTTCACAGTAGCATTTACAGTTTTCTTGTTAACTGGGCAGCTATCCAAGGACTCCTACTCCTTCCTCACTGGGGTCTTCTGTGAGGTTTTACTCCCAGGGCTGGGCGGCAGGGTGGGGGGCTTGCAGAGAAGCCAGGGACAGGGAGAGATTTCGAATAGCTGGAATCACCTCTAGCCATTCCCAAGAAAATCGCGGGCTAGGTTTGCCTTTTTGGTCTGACCCAGGAGAGAAATAGCAGCCATTTTGCAGACCATGGTTCAACTATTCCTTCTCTACAGACTGTGCTTCAGAACGCTTTAAGAAGCCCGTTATCAAATACTTCAAGAAGGGAGACTGGGGAGAGGTTGAGGAGAAGAAAATCAGGGGTTTAGAACCAGCAAAAAGTTATTTTTCCTGCAACTAAAAATTTCAGAGGAGAACATTCTGCCTTGGCAGACTGAGCAGTTGTGAATAAGACTCGGGTGAGAGTGGGGGCGGAAGAGTGAGCGAGGCTGGTCTTCCTGCGGTGAAGACGTGTTCTCTGGAGAAAGGGAACCAGAGAACGGGCAGGCGGGCTGGGACCTAAGACAGGGCTCTCGCCATATCTTTTACCCAGACGCTAGCCCCTCTTCCCTCTGTCCGGTCCGCTGACCACCCACGTTTAACTGCCCCGTACTCAAGGAGTCAGACGTGACCCTCCAACCTCATCAGTCTCTGATTGACCGTGACTGTTTATTTTCAATAATAATGTCAAACACTTGCCCAATGCAAAGATTTAAGTTGGAATTGGAAGGGAGCTTTGTAATTATACTAATGGCTCTCTGGAAAGTGTTTATTTTTTAATTGTTGGACAATCCTTAGGACCATGATAACATCATCTTGGAGAATTTTAGAGAGAATCCTGTTCTTCATCTTATGCTCGTGGATGTCCTAAAGTGAATTTGCTGTTTCTATGTATATCCTCCAGAGACATTCTTGAACAAATCCCCAAGGAAAATACACAGGAACATTACTGTCAAATCGTTCATAATGGCAAAATCAAACAAAATAAAACCAAAATGTCCAATGATAGGAGAATAAATGTGTGAATTGTGGCATATTCAAACAGTGTAATTGTGTGATAAACTATTTCTATATACATATCCCCATGGATAAATCTCTAACATAATGTACACAAAAATTGCAGAGCGATATTGACTAAATGGTATCATTAATATGATGTTTCAAAATGCCCTCATATACTATATTTTCTTTTTGTATGCAAAATTGTAATATTTTTTATTCTTTTCATAGCTGTTTATCCTAATACCATTTTGTTTTTGTTTGTTTGTTTTTTGTTTTTTTAAATTAATTTTTATTGGCGTATAGTTGATTTACAATGTTGTGTTAGTTGCCACTGTACAGCAGTGAATCAGTTGTACATATACATATATCCACTCTTTTTTAGATTCTTTTCCCATATAGGTCATTACAGAGTATTGAGTAGAGTTCCCTGTGCTATACAGTAGGTTCTTATTAGTTATATATTTTATGTACAGTAGTGTGTATATGTCAGTCCCAATCTCCCAATTTATCCCTCCCCACCCTTTCCCCCTTGGTAACCATAAGTTTGTTTTCTACATCTGTGACTCTATTTCTGTTTTGTAAATAAGTTCATTGTACCATTTTTTTAGATCCCACATATAAGCAATATCATATGATATTTGTCTTTGTTTGACTTACTTCACTCACTGTGACAACTCTAGGTCCATGAAAGTATAAACATGAGGAGAGAAGACACACAAACCAAATTCCAAATAGGGGTAACTGGTGTGAAGGAGGAGACAAGATGGAAGAGGGTGGGCAGCAAGGGTTCCCACTGTAATGTGTGATCATTCCTGAGATCAAAAGCTAATGTTTCTCGTTTCTTAAATTTAGGTGGTGCGTGTGTGTGTGTGTGTGTGTATGATTATTTCTTGCACTTTTTTGCAGGTTATGAGATATTTCATAGTTAAATAAACACTGTTGGTCATGTTATGGATTTGAAGAGATTTTACATAATTGTTTTTGAACATCAGAATCTCTCAGAAGAGGTAGAATTCTTGGGTCTAGATAGAAATTGGGGTGTGCTGAATAGGACTTTGTAGAGGATTCTGAGACAGGTCGTGACGTATGTTTTCTGCCTGCACCTTGCCTTTCCCCAGACCTATGACATGGACACTCTGGTGTTTCCTCAAGCTCTGTTCCCTCCCAGGCACAGCTGGACATCATATGCCTTAGAGGGATTTATTATCTGATGGGGAATTTGAGAAGGGACCCTCCACAGGCTCAGATCAGAGCAATGAATTCAAAACCCCATATAGAACAGCCAGTTTAGAATGTTTGAAGGGAAAAGCCCTCTGAATTAGTCACACTCTTAAAGAGTTATTTGCTTGCATGTTATAAATGCCATCTTATTGCTTCCGAGTTCATTTTATGAATATAAAGAGTATTACCGAGTTTAAAAAGATGAGTTAATTAAGAAATCCTAATTCCCAGAAAGCCTCTTTGACATAATTTAAAAACCCAGGTAAATGTAATCCCATCATTTAAAACCTTAAATGGGAGACTAGAAAATACTATTTAACTGTACAAGTAATCCCAACAAGAGGGTCACAGGGTAGGGAAGGAAAGTTAGCAAAGGAACAGAGGTCAGCCGTTTGGAGCACGACAGGTGGATGAGGAAGGAGGCTCGTTCTGGTCCCGAGGTCACAGAAACCCGCGGGGGCATCGCGGAGATGGTTTACGTGAGCATATGGATGCGTTACCCACGACCAGAGCCTTCCAGCAGCGGGCCACCGGCCAGCATCCCCCTGTTCACCACATAAGGGCGTCGCCATCTTGGGTGGATAAACAAAGGCGAGGCGTCCATCTGTCAGGGATCTTGCCGGAGGGATGGTGTTTTGGATTTTCTACATCGGATTCTATGATGACTTATATTAAAGTTATTCATCCTAAAGTAATTGCTGGGCCAAGAATTTAGAGCATGCCGTAAAACAAATGACGTCTCTTAGCCCTTTGGGTTTGTGTTTGATTCTGTTTCCCTACCAAGCCCCAAATATTGAGGCACAAATCATCACATCTGGCATTTGCCCAGCAAGGGCTCCGTTGGCCGGATGCGTGATCACAGTTTTGGAGTGCAAACTCTAAGATGCGTCCTTATGTCTCCCGTGGAGTGGAAAGTAACCTTTCCGTTGTAGGGCAGCGGCCCGATTCCCTCCCATGTGAGGATAAACCCCAGATCTTCCCCTGAAAGGCACGATCCCGGGCTCCACAGTTAGCACACTTGCTGGCTCAGAGTGATGGGGGATGAGCACCGGGCAAGTGCATCCCAGCGTGTGGCCGCTGTTGCAGGCGTGTTCTGTGCACCGTCCC
This sequence comes from Eubalaena glacialis, assembly GCF_028564815.1. NCBI lineage: Eukaryota > Metazoa > Chordata > Mammalia > Artiodactyla > Balaenidae > Eubalaena > Eubalaena glacialis. Next base: position 2,752,710 of record NC_083728.1, on the reverse strand, counting down.
GCCATTTCCAAGGCAGAAACCACATGGTGGATGATACTGCCCTTGGCTGTGATTCAAACGGAGGTGAAGTGAGTGCTCAACACAAAATTCAGCCCGTGGCTTTTTCTCAATAAATGTTCGTCGTCGTTACTACTTCTGTGGAACTTTTGCTTCAGCTACGGAAACTCAGGGGAGGCGTTAAGGACTCCACTGACAAAGCGAATTGTATGGCCTAACAGTGACCAACTTCAGGAGTTGTGAAGCAGTCCCCACCCACACAGCGTTCCCTTGGTTTGACAGAACTGCCGGGAGCGGATTACATGGTTTCATCCACTTAACGTGTGTATGTCTCTATTGAAGACAAACTGGAGTTGAGGAAGGAGATGGGGATCTCTAACCTTAGCCACCTTGGAAGCTAGCAGAGAGAAGATGGGTGAATAATGTGATTCCTCAGCCAGAGCCCCTTCTTCTAGGATGATAAACACCTTTGTTGGTTAATTGCCATGTGCTATGAATAGGAAGCTGAGTAATTGGAAGTGACTGGCAGAGAGTCTTGTAAACCCATCTGTTTGTTGCATTTTTATGACCGTTTTCGGTGCAGAACATCTTTAAGGCAAGAGGGAGAAGCTTGAACGGTGACAGACCAGAGACCAAGTTTCAGGGCTCTCAGTGGCCAACCCTCGCTTGCTTACTTCCGTGGACCTGGGGAGAAGTAGCATCGTAAGGGTTAGTGGACGGCGGGGAGCGTGCTGAAGCCTGGTTGTTCAGTCCAAGGTCTAGAGCTCGTAAAGCTCTTCGAAAATGCACAGGCCACAGTCTGTGAGGCCTGCTGGCCCTGGTGACACTGTGACAGGATCAGGGGTCACTGCCAGTCCTGTGTTTCGGGTCTGAAGGATGGTGAGCTTTAACTCCCTGGAAGAGCACAGATTGTGAAGATTCCGCTGCGTGGCTTAGACTGTTTGTTGTGCTGTGGTGGGGAAGGTGGATGGCAAGGGTGGACGCGCCCTGCGTGACCACGTCTCTCTCTGGGTATCTTCTTGACTCAGAAGTGGCTTCCCCCAAATCGCCCAGGCTGTGGGAGCCAGATTAGGGGTAGCAGATGGGTTTGGGAATGGCAAGTCTCTGTTTTAAAATCCTGCATGGCAATTCTGGCCGCACGTAAAGATGGCATCTTAAGTGAAATGTACACAAGGAACTGAAGAATCCTAAATATTTGAAGGCATCCAACCATGGCCTAATGCTGTCAAATGTACTTTTCCTCTGATCCTCACCAACGACTTACTGACTATGAGGAAAAGGCCACTCTGCCTGATTTCTGGAGGTACCCGTATTTATTAGTCCACAGGACTTCGAGTGGCTCGTGGTGTCATCTCTGAACTTTGCTTGCTGGTGAAGGTGGAAGATGCGCTTTGTGCTGTAGCTGGGGAAGCGAGCATTTGTTTATACCTCTTGTGAAATATGTTATGTTCCTGAAGAGTTTTTTCACTCAGCCAACATCGTGTGGACCTAAGGAGATGAATATCTGTTCTAGGCTAGAAAATGAGACGCAAACGATTATGAATTAAGGTAAAAGAAACTTCAGGTTCATAGTCCTTGCCAAAAAATAATTTCCATTCAGCTTATATCAAGAGATTGGCTGGGAGCCAAGAACATAAAAAGAACAATATTTAACTAGAATATTTGAACAGTTCTGTGAGGAAATGTGTGTGCAGACACGTGTGTGTGTACGCTGTGTATCCGTGTGGGAACCCAGACAGATCTCAGCCAGCAGTTAGGATGTGTTCAGGGGACTAGGTTCATGCATGTGGATAAGATCCCAGCAAGAACTTGTGTAGTTGCCTGTCTTCTTGCTCCTCCCTCCCCTGTGTTCCAGCATAAAAACCTTCCACGGTTCTGGTATCAGTCAGCATCGGTAAGTTATGGTTGCAGTAACAAATAACCCTAGGCTGTCAGTGTAAACCTTCTGGAAAGGTTTACATTTTGCTCAAAAAATGTTATTGTGGGTTGGCTTAGTGACTTCTTTATACCAGAGTCCTGGCTGAAGATGTTCGTTGCTCTTCCGGCACCTGTGCCTTTTAAGGCTCTTTTCAAAGCTCATATTATGAATGGATGGAGTTTTTGATGCATATTTGTTAGGCTCTCAGCTCCAAGACTGTGTGGGCCATTGTGTCAGTATCATATAGTAGAGTGCCCATCACAGCAATGACAGTCGGTCACGTCCGCTGGGCACTGTAGGGCTGAGATAAAAAGCAAATAAACAGCAAAAGGCTCCCTGAGAAACTGACTTGACTTAGACCTAAAGGATTGTATCTCCGTGAAGGACGAAGAGGGCATATTCCAGGAGGAAGAAGAACTCTGGACAAAGCCACAGAGGCATGGCGAATCTTAACATGTACCAAGGACTTCCTGGAAGTTCCCTGGGAGTGTTCGGTGTGAGGCAGAGAGATGCCCGATGGGGAGAGGAGGTGGGTCATGCCGGCCTTGTGGGGCCAGTAGGACAGTGCTGGCCAGGGCCGACATGGACACCTCCCTCTTGGTGTATATTTTTGTGCTTTTCTTGGAAGGGACCTGCTGTAAGGCTTTCCTCCCACCAGGATCACACGAGAGAAAGAGTAGTCCTATGCCCTCAGTTTACGTGTTTGTTCTGGAATTACCTCAGGTTTGGGAATTATTTAGCTACTCTGTTGGGTTTTCCATATTTGTTGCTTGTCCTTATTCTTTTGTCCATATTCAAAAGGGATTTGAGGTGATTTTCAATAAAATACCATATACACTAAGTGTTAAGATGGAAAGAGAGAGGGGTAACTCATTGAAACGTCTGTTACTTTCTTATGGACGCCCTCAAGTATTTTTGTTTCCTAGGTTTGCTGTTTTTCCCAGTGACGAGGTAGCCAGGGACCGACCTACCTGTTCATTAAGAAGTAAGGAGTTGCTTTTCCCTGGTGCTTATTAATTTACAAAGGTCTATACATTTTGGCATTTCCTATATTAATTTTTCATTGTAAATTTTGGCTGAGTCCTTATTTTCCAGTGTCTTCTATTCAACTTTAATATTTTAATTTTTTGATGAGAACTATAATACCAACACAAATTCATAGATACACACTCAAAAGAAGACTTTCCTAAGTTTAAACTTGATAATATGAAGTCACCCTGTAAAGGGACAAAATAAGTAGAATTACATAACAGTTAATCACTAGATTCTAAGGGACAGGGTATAACTCCTTTGAAACAAAGTAATTGTGTGCTCTATCCAGTTATCTGTAGAATTGAGGTCCAGGACCCATCGTGATGCTCAATTCTGCAGTGTAGTGAGTGGGATTATAGCAAGAGTCTAGGGTAGGACTACTTATGCTCTGATACTGTTAGGGGCAGAAATGTTTTTATTTTGGTTCCTAGCTGTCCCTTCTGGTAAATGATCAAACTCTACCAAGAGTCAACATTCTCCTAATGAGAAATATGAATAGATTTGTATGAGCATTTTGTGCCAGTCCTAATTTGTTTCCCTCATCGTTGACATATTTGTTAGATGCATTCATCTATAAAAGTGCTGTTTCTCCCCCAGTGAAATGGAGATGGATGGCATGCCATTTCTTCTTTAATTTCTTACCTGGAGTAGCTCTGAAACGTCACGTGACACCTCTGAGCAATTATTAGCGCAGTGAAATCCAAACCCTCCCGTTCTTAAAAGCAGTGTTAGTCCCTGTAATTAACTAGCCATGTTTCATTGGGAATATGTTTCATTGAACAGTGTTTAATTTTTACTCAGCTTAACACAGTGTGGGCTAAAAGAAGGCCACATTGGTGGAGGAACCGTGCCGGTGTGGGATGCCTGGGTGTCGAATCTATAATAACCATGGAAGGCAGCCTAACTGGGACAGTGCTAATAATTTATTCATCTTATTCAACTGAGCGAGTGTTGAGTAAACTGTCAGGTTTACTGTCACCTTTAACTACAGCTGGGAGAAGAGAGAGTTTGGTAGTCGTCCGTGTGTTTGGGACCTAAGTGGAAGCAGGAAAGGAGGTTCAGGGACCACCTACCACCCAGTTCTCAGGAGGGGACCCTGAGCTTTGCGTTATAGCCTCTGTGCTGGGCAGGTGGGCAGTGCTGCTGGCAGGAATGGCAGGAACTGTGCCGGGTGCTGTCCAAGGTACTGTTTCCACCCAGCACACATTTACTGGGCACCCACTTTGGACCGAGTACTTTCCTAGGCATTTCAGCTGTAAATTCTCCTTTCCTCGTGGGGATCACGTTCTTGGGGGAGAGGCAAAAACACGCAAGGAAGAACGTGAGTGAGGTGATTTCGCCTAGGAGGGTGCTATGAGGGAAACAGAGCAGGCGGTATGCCAGGAACTGCTTTCTGCCTCAGACTGAGTGCTCAGGACGGGTCTCTCGTGGCCAGGAACAGGCATGGATTCAGTCAAGCTGTGGGGCTGTTCCTGGCAGAGGGAACAGCAGGGGCAGAGGAGCTGGGACAGGGATGGGCCGGCAGTCCTAAAGGCACAGGAAGGTCCCCGCGTCTGGGGCACGGTGAGCCGGAGGAAGGAGGCTGTTTGTGGTTGGAGAGGTCGGGGCCACAGCAGGGAGTCTGGGTTCCATTCTGAGTGAGCAGGAAGGCTTTAGAGGGTCTTCACCAGGAGCTGTGTCCGGAGCGTGTGTTACAGGAGCACAAGTGGAGTGGGCGCGGGGGGTGGGGGTCGGGGGGAGCCAGCATCGCCGCTGTGCATCCTGCAGGGGAGAGGCCTTGGGGAGGTGCCTCAGGATAGGATGCAAGTCCTACTGGTTCCATATTCAGGTGGCAGCCAGTCTGTCCCTCATCCCCATCACACATCCACAGATGGGGCAACCCTCCAGCTTTTCTCGTTCCCACCGACTGGCACATGCAGCTAATAAGCCGCACATCACACTGTCTCATACTTTGGTTTCCTCTGTCTCCCTCACCAGCCTGTGGGTTCTTCCAGGTTGGTAACCATGTTTTTCTCTTTTATCTCCAGGACCCCATGTAGGTCCTGACCTCACAGCAGGATCCCACAGCACCCCTGACTCGCCAACTCCGGTTATTAGAACCTGACATTCGTGAAGCCAGCCTCGCAGCTTCATCCCCTGCGTGGCCCCAAGACCTTAGCTTTAATCTAAAAGAACCATTTCCCAACCCATCCTTGACCTGGCAGAACACTCAGTGGATGTATCTTATTAGTTCCTCCTGGTCGGCGTGTGGTGGCTGACCTGTGTTTAGCAATATGCCTGTGATCCAGTTAGAAGAGCCTTCTGTTTTAGATTGTTCTAAATGTTCTTACTTGGATTTTGCTTAAATGGAAAAAAATCAACACATTTTTCCTACTTCATACTTTACCAAAGGGAAAAAAATGACAGGACAGGGACCTCCCACAATTCTTCCTGTGGTGACTAAATATAAATATCTATGACAAATCTCAGAAGGAATCATTAATGGCAGCTGTCCGTGTTATTTAAAATGAATTAGACCTTCCTATTTCCCCTCTAATGAACACTGCGAGAGACACTGAAGGTTTTTCCCATTCATCACACACCTGGATGTATGCCGTTCAGCTAAGTCAGGCATCGCAGGTGCTTATAAAGCAAAATACACCCAGCTTGAGTGTTTGTGAAATGTCAACTCACCTCCCTTTGTCTCGAATAGACTGTCTTTGTCTCGAGTGGGTAGGCTGTGCTTTCTTGGTTTGGAAAAAGACCTCGGTCTCTCTGACTCCAGCTGATTTGGCCTACTGGGTGTGAACTGTCGGTGCCTCAGGGTATGTGAAGATTTCTACGTAGAATCACCAGGTTATCCTGGAGCTGTCAAGTCTTATCCGCCAGAGTGAATAGCAATTTTGTAAAATTAGGGATAGCGCTTTACGTGATTAAAGAAAACTCCAGAAACCCATATATGTGTTTATCAGAGAAAACTTTCTTCTGTGTACAAGTGAGCCCGTACCATGATGACTTCCATTGGGCTGTTTTCTCACCATAATGGTAAAAATTTCTACATTTGAAGTGGAGGAGTCAGGAGATAGTAGAAAATCGTTTGCCCCCTTGACCGAGGAATTATTGCCAACAATTCTCTTTAGCAAAATGTAAGAAGACTGGATTCTGCCTGAACTTTCTTGAACCTTAAAACCAAACTTCCAATGAGAACGTCATTTTCACTTTCTTTCATTTTCTTTTACTTCCTGCGCTGCAGGAATCCAGAATCAGTTTACAGTTGATGGTCTCTTCTTCTGACGATTTGGCCCAACCTCTCCAAATGGCATGAAGGTTATGGCTCCCAGCAGGACGGGAAGGTGTGGAGAAGGAAAAGTAAGACTTCTGGAAACACAAAGGGTTCGTCATTTCAGAAGTCACTTTCTTCCTGGCTTTGAAATAAGCAATCGATGACAGCTAATAACTGCTTCTCACTTCCTATAAGGAAGAGAAAACCGTTTGGATTTTTAAATATAATAATTAACTCAGGGTTTCTAGGAACTCCTAGTTTTTGCTTTTTGTTTTTGTTTTCAAACTAAATTTTTTTTATTGGAGTATAGTTGATTTACAATGTTGCATTAGTTTCAGGTGTACAGCATCTATCTATAGATATAGATATAGATATTCTTTTCAAGATTCTTTTCCCTTATAGGTTATTACAAGATATTGAATTGAGTTCTCTGTGCTATACAGTAGGTCTTTGTTGTTCACCTATCTTATATATAGTAGTGTGTATATATACATTAATCCCAACCTCCTATTTCATCCCTCCCCTCCCCCTTTCCCCTTTGGTAACCATAAATTTGTTTTCTATGTCTGTGGGTCTGTTTCTGTTTTGTATATAAGTTCATTTGTGTCGTGTTTTTTAGATTCCACATAGAAGTGATATTATATGATGATATTTGTCTTCGTCTGACTGACTTCACTTAGTATGACAATCTCTAGGTCCATCCATGTTGCTGCAAGTGGCACTATTTCATCATTTTTAATGGTTGAGTAATATTCCGTAGTATATATGTACCACATCTTCTTTATCCATTCCTCTGTCGATGGACATTTAGGTTGCTTCCATGTCCTGGCTTTTGTGAATAGTGCTGCAGCGAACACTGGGGCACATGTATCTTTTCTAATTATGGTTTTCTCTGGATATATGCCCAGGAGTGGGATTACTGGATCATACGGTAGTTCTGTTTTTAGTTTTTTAAGGAAACTACATTTTTTTATAAAAAGCACAGAGATGCCCCACATGCTTCCACCTCTCTGGAGGACACAGCCCCCGTCCTTTCTTGGCCATCCAGGGCTTCTATGACTGATGAGGTGGGGACAGGGGAGGGCCTTGCTTTGTCCCAATCACCCAGTATGTATTCCGCTTTCTGTCTTGCTTTATGCTGTGTCGCCCTGGCATCCATGATTTCTTGCTGGGAAATCACACTGTCATGGGCTACACAGGACATGGACCAAATCTCTGGAACTGGCCTGGGGTCTAGAGGAATAGATCACTGTCATCACGAATGGATGATGGGGGGGCCCACTGTTCTCTCCGGGTGTGCCCCGCCCACCCCGACCCCCACCCAGTGGCTGGTTTGTACCAGGAGGGGTTGGGCAGTTCGAAGGAGATAGCAGAATGGAACCAGGGTTCATCCCACCCATCCCTGCTGTGGGTGGGATGTGCCATATCTACTCTGGGAGTTACCCTCTTGGGCACTGGCTAACGTTTGCTGTGAATTGAATCCTGGGGAAAAAACAGCCACTTGAAGTGTGAGCCAGTTAATTTACAAGGTCGGAGAGGAAGAACCCCCCAAGCAACTTGGGGGGCAAGCAGAGTGATTTTTCCATCTCCTCCATCGGCCGAGCCGTGGGTGTGGAGCTGGGGGCAGGTGCAGACTCCGTGCAGACACACTCTGGTCGGGAGGCTGGTAGGGTCAGCAGCTCGGGAATGTGCCCCGGTTGTTTTGAAGAGTAATGACAGTTACATTCATAAACAGCTCAGGGGGAAAGTCATGCCCATTTGTCTGCAAAATAAGACCCCTTGGAAATGAAGCATGAGCTGAAGAGAGGGAGACCTGGTCAACAGACACTTTGCTCCAGGGGACCAAACCATGTCCAGATTGGGGTTGGCCCAGCGCTCGGCCCCTCTGTGCCCGGGACAGTCTGTCTGGGGACAGTCACGTAGGAGAGGGAATGGACGTGGCCCCACCCACTAGTGCAACCCAAACAGCCGTGGCCCCATTCTTCCCACACCTGAGGTCAGTGGAGACCCTGGCCAGGTGCATGGAGACCAGCCCTGTGGCTGATGCATCTCTGCCCTCCTCTCTGGAGGCGGGGGCGGCGGGGTCCCCTGCATGTGGCCTCAAGGGAAAGACTCAGTTTTGAGCGAGGAAACCTTGTGGTCTCATAAGAAAGATGTGGAATTGGGAACCCAAGCTTCCCTTGGAATTGTTATTCCATGAGCATGCTGCATGTTGCTTTTCTTTATTTTCTAGAGATAATGTTGAAAGGAAACGTTGTACAAATCAGGGACTGAATCATGAAAGACACAGAATATGCCCTAGGCTAAGCAAATCTCAAGTGCAGACCAGGCATAAGCTGCATTCCTGAGTGTAGACACAGAGAGTAAGCTCTACGACCCGTCCCCACTGGTGTCACGACGAGGAAGCGTCCTTTCAAGGAGGGGGTGATGATTGGTACCAGCTTTCAGCCCCGGGGAGGCTCCAGTGCCAGAAGGAAGGCAAACGCCACACTGACCGTGGGTGTTGCTTTGTGCCAGCCAGTACCCACTTCAATGTGAAATTCAGTGAATTCTAAAAGCGGCTGAAGTGGCCTGGGTGTCATTTGAATGGGGCTCTGCGGTAGGGAAAGCAAACGCTGAATGAAAACTGTATTCTGCGAATTCCCTTTCTACCCACCATCTTAAACTTTTAAAAATTATTACGTATAAAATTATCACATGAGCAGCTTCTCAACATCATAATTTTGCCCGTTCTCTCTCTCGTCCACCCCCCCAAATAATACATGAAACGTTGTCATTGTCACAGGCAATGCAGTGAGTATCTGGCAAACCCTAAGGGTCCCCATTCACCCCTCCTCTCTCACTCCCCTTGGCAGAGATGACCATTGGCCACTTCCCAGTGCATTTACATAAATAGATGAACCTATGTACATCCTACTGTAGCATAAATGGAATTTATTATACATATATTTCTGCAACTTGCTTTTTAAGCTTCATTTATATTGGAGTACATGCCTTATCAGGACATATAGTTTTCCCAATTTAAAAAAAAAAATTGCAACATGTCCCATGGCTTGGATGTTCCACTAATTTATTGAACTATTATTGATGACATTTAGATTGTTGCCGTGTTGTCTTTTATTACAACCAGTGTCCTTCTACATTGTGGTAAAGACACCTAAAAATGTGAAAAACACTGCTTATTTGCCTTTAAAAATGACTCCCCCTGTTCACATTCCCCCCAAGGATGCATGAGTGTGTTCTTTCTGGGCAACCCCGCCAGCACTAGGTATTCTCAGCCCTTTGAATTTCTGATCATCTGGTAATTAAGGCATTGTATTTTGTTTTAATTTTTATTTCCCTGATAGCCAGTAAGGTTGAACATTTCATGTTTTATATTGCCCATTTATGTTACTACTTGAATATATTTGGGGGGGTGGCTTTTTCTTATTGATTCACAGGAGCTCTTTATATATGCTGTATGTTAATTTCTTATGTGTCACACAGTATGTTCACTTTCTGGCAGTCGGTTGCCTGCCTTTTTCTGTTCTTCTGAGTTCTGAACAGCACAGCGTGTAACCTGACACCCTGTGAAGGTGTGACACTCAGAAGGTGAGAAATGGGGCCAATTTTCCATTCTCACCTGGCACAGAAAGTCAGAGAACTCAGGAAACCTTGAACCCTTAAAGCACAACACACCAAGATCAATTTATTCTGCCCATGTCTTGCTGGACTGACAGCCTCAGCTGGAATCAGGCCCCTGGGGACCTGAGAGCTGGCTTTCCTGCTCCCCCACCACTTAGGGACAGAATGTTGCTTTTCCTCAACTCCAACTTTGAAGAAATGAAGAACGAGGTTCACTCCCCTGGTTCTGATCCGTAACGGGGGCCCTCACCTGCCTGAGTTCCCCCTACTTTTCTCACCCCACATGCCCCACTTCTTGAGTTTGCTCTGATACCTCACAGGTTTCTGCAGAATTAAATGATGGATTTGCTTCTTCCTCCACTGGAGGCTAGGCTTGGTTAGAAGGTGAGGGGATCTCAAGGTTGGGAGTGTGGTGCCCGGGGCACAAAGGCACCAGGACCTGGGACCGTGGCCGCTGCGTGTCTCTGAAGCAGCCTGTCTCCCGACTAACAATCGCCTCTTCCATTAAAATTAATTTCAGAGTCTCCAGCGAAGTGCCAAATCATGGCGATTGCATGATGCCTGCGACTCTGGCCTGTAAATTCACTTCACCCCTGTTATCTAACTCATTCCGTCGTAAACCATCTTAATGTACTGAGGGTCCACGGAATATAGTCTTCACAGGAAGCCAGATTTTATTCCACAGCTTGAGAGTGGACACCGTTCAAATTAATCACTCCGCCTGTAGCCCATCTTTTAATTCTGGTTAATTCTGCCTTCTTTGTCTTGTTCTTTTTTTTTTTTTTTTTTTGACCTGTAAAAGTTGATGAAAGCGCAATATTTATGATTTGTCCCAATTCACCTTCCAACAGACGGGCAGCCCTGCAAGTCAAAGCCTGGGATGTGCCACTTTAGAAACATCTAAAAATGAAAATTGCTCTTTAGCTTGGCTGCATTAATGAGATTTATCTTTGGGCACAGTGGAGAATGGTGGTTTTTCACCCCAATGGTCCTGCCGTGTGTTTAGAGGACTTATCTCCAGTTTCAGTGTTGGAAGACTTTGTTTTCCTATTTCTAGATATGGGGAGTACGTAATTTACAGCAAGGGCAGTGATTCTGAAAATTCTATGGCACTGGTTTTCAACTAGGGGTGATTTTGCTCTCAAGGGACACTTGGCAGTGTCTGGGGACATTTTTGGTTGTCATGACTGGGAGGATGTCGGCAGAGGCCAGAGATGCTGCTCAACAGCCTCCAGTGCCCAGGACACCTCCCCACACAACCAAGTGTCCATGGTGCCAAGGTTGAGGCTTGATGCCCCACAGGCTCCGTAGGGGCAGGAAGAGCACAGGTTTTGCCAGCAGGCACTTTGCTGGACTCGGGGTCCCATACCTGTTGAGTTCCAAGCCTTACCTCTTATTAGCAACTTAACCTCTCTGAACCCCAGTTTCCCGTTATGTCCACTAGAGATAACTACCCACTCTTGATGGGTCCTTATGAAGACCTATCAATAGGACCATTCATATTTGGAGTTTAGCAAAGTACCTGCAAATGGCAGGCATCGAGATGGTACTTTCTGCTGCATTGTTTGATATAAATTATTATCCCAGATTTGATGACCACACTCCTCGTCAAACTAGGAGATTGTGAAACGGGCTAGGGATGCACTGGGTGGGGACTGAGGAGGGGTTCTTGCGGGGGATAACAGGGCCCAGGGACCCTGTCCCTGGCTGTGCTCTAGCAGCTACCACACCTACGGACACCCTGTTAATTAGGAGTTGCCGGCCACGTTGAGAGTCATGCATTAACATTTTATAGGCCACTTGCTCATAAAGGAAAGCAAAGCCAACTTAATTCTTGCTGGCTTTGAGGTTTTGGCTTCACACTCAGCATATCCAAGGCAGCTCCTGTGAGGATAAAACCCCTCAAATGTGGCCGTATTCATTGAGCAGGGAGGAAAGCGCTCCACTTCGGTTCCTTTGACAAAGGCTCCCAAACCTTTAATGTCCAGGCAGTAAAAACTGAACGAACCTTCCCTGGAGAATTGCAGACCCCGAAAGGAACAAGAAAGCAGAGGTTGAGGGAGGCTGGAGCAGAGGACTTGTCTCCCATTCTGCCTTTGCCACGTAAAAAAACGTGTGTGTTTAGATGGGAGGGAGGCACAGCCATTCAGAGAGCTTTGCATGTTCTCGGGGCTCATAGGGACTTTGGCAGGACCAAGGGGAGGATGGGGAGGGGATACAGGACAATCTTGCTCTTGTGGGACTTTTACATCTAAGGCAAACACCAAAAATGAAGCAAAAGGCCACCTGCATCCAAAACGGAAAACACAGAGTCCATCTGAGCTCTTGCACGGGCCTCACCGAGAGACTGTTCTCTTGCACACACGTTCAGCCATCTGGTCTTCTGGTTTAAGAGAAGAAACATAGGGCTGAAGACAGACACTGGGAAATAGTAGCTGATGGTTAAGACTCGAGGAAAATCATGTAGACATGTGTACATCTATGTGTGAGTGTGTACGCAATCTATGCATCTATCTATGCATTATATATGTGTATCTATCTATCTTCCATTTATATGTATCAGTCTGTCATTTATGCATCTATGTATCTATCAGTACACACACACACACACACGCAAACACCCAGCAGTCACAGGAACGGAAAAGCATTAGAAAATTTGGAAAATCCCCTCCCTTCTTCATAGCCCATAAGGTGGGAACTAGATACTGATGGATTGTTCTGGAAATGATCAGGTTGTCAGGAGAGCATCCCAGGGTTTCAGAAGGCATGAAGCTTATCATGCACTTGCTAAAAGTTTGTTTCCAGAAAGGTTGAATTTTTTTTTTTTTTTTTTTTTACTATTTTTCATTTCAGGAATTTGTTGATCTGGGCGTTCCACTGAGGTGGAATGATCAGATACTGCAATGACATTCATGGAGCATTTATTGTGTGCCCGGTGGGGAGCTGGGACATGCTGTCTCTCATTGGGGATTGTCATTATTCCCACTGAATAGATGAGGAGCCCATCTGCATAGAGGGTCGAGCCCCTTGCCCAGGATCCTGCAGCTGGAAGGTGACACAGCTGGTCTCTAACAGAGTCTGTTCCCTTATGGTGCCCACACTCTCCCACCTGGCAATACAGCCATTCCCTGAGTTGAGAGCCACCGTTTCCCGGGAGATCCTGGGTAAATGAGGTCTTCTGCATTAACCCCACCCGTTTCAGCCAAGAACCCCGAGAGTCTTTATGCCCAGTTGTTTACAAGTTAAGCCAAGTGGAGAAATGCCACGGCCCATACTTGCATTAATCCCCTCACCATTAATTGTCTGACTACATTTTCTTCAAGAGGCCATGCAGTTGCTTTTCTGTTTAGCTGGTTGTAAATATTCAGCCAGAATTTGATTGGCAGTGCAATGTTATATTCCCCAAAGCTTGTGCCGTATGTGAATATTTTAATTAGGATTGTAACAAGCTATTGAGAAAGTTTGAGCTAAATTGGTTCAGCTGTTTTTGCATTAGTGAAGCATGAAAAGGAGTTTTTTTTCCCCTCTATTAGAAAATATCCCTTTAAAAAACATTAAGCCAAAGCGACTGAAAATCAGCCAGTTTGGAATAGTTATGTAAAGTCAGGAGATTGGATTGAGGCTGGGATTAACTGGACAGATTTTTTAAATGTAAAATGAAGTTCAAAGAGGTTATTCCTGTTCAACCTCATCCCTTTGGCAACTGTTTGGAAGGAAGAAGTGGGTCTTACAAGAACCCCATGTTCTAAGAAAGGAAGGAATCTAGCAGGTTTGGATTCCTCGGGGTATCATCATCCAGAAGGTGTACTGCTCGCCACCGAGTCCTACACTGGGTGCTTGCTCGGCACACAACCCTCACCTTCATCCGACAGCCCCCCCCAGACAGCACATCTCCAGCGGTGAGGCATGGCCAGATCCGCCACCTGGGAGCGCTCTGCTAGAAATCCTGTGCTGCTGGGTGGAAACTTGCCTCCTTGTTCGTGCCTCTCCTTGGACATCGAGCATTCCTTTTGGCTTTGGGAGAGGTTGAGTGAGACAGGAAGAGAAGGACATGGCTGACCAACAGCTCATGCAAATCCTGCATGGTGCCAGTACCCTGGACTGTCGGGAAACCTCTCGGCTTCTCTGAAGCCATCCCTCCCTCTCCTAGGTCTCAGGTGTGAGGGGTTGTTCCCCGCTCTGGTGGTGGTGACCTCTTCTAGCCCATCATGGTCCTGTGTTCCCATCTCTGCAGAGACCAGACGGTCCCCTCAGGGAAACCGGAGAAACTGGGCAGCCCAGGACCCATCGCAGGGTCACAGCAGCCCTGAATGTGGGCCCAGCACGGCCAGATCTTCATGTTTTTCAGAAGAAGCCAGAAATCTGGAATTAAATGTGAAACCTACCATTATCAAATATTGGCAACAGTTCACATGTTTTTAAAACACTGTGCAGGCCCCACAAAGCAGACCCCGCTCCAGCAAGGACCGCAAGCCCAGCAGGCCTCTCCCACTTTGATTCAATGATCCTTGAGAGCAGGAACCACGGTTCTCTTTATTTTTCTCCTTGGTACCCCCTACAATACCTACATAACTGAGCACTTGGTGGTTGTTAATAATTTTTTTGAAAATAAAGTTTTTTTGTTCTGTTCAACATTTAGAGCAGTTTTACCTAATGCATAGTGTTTATAGATGTTAGCGCTTTAACCGTTAGTTCCAATAAGACGTGTTAATGTTAATAAATAGGAATCACCCTGATTGTCCTCCGCCTGGATATGCACACTCTGAGAAATTTCCATGAGCTAAGCCACAGGAGTGGCTCCTGCACGGAGGTCTCAAACCCCTGGCCCTAAATCTCTCCTGTTAGGGCTGTTAGTTTGGGATGGTCGGTGGTGCTGTCTGCTTCCCTTTCCCACTGCCCACCAGACTGTGAGTTCAGTGGGGTCTTTATCCTGCTGCCCCCTTGCTTCCCGGAAGCACCAGGCCCCGCGCCCAGCACACAGGGGCATCGGCCACGCCTCACTCCCACAGTCCTGTGGTATTTCCCCTGAACAAGCACCCAGTGTAGGACTCGGTGGCGAGCAGTACACCTTCCAGGATGATGATACCCCGAGGAATCCAAACCTGCTAGATTCCTTCCGTTCTTAGAACATAGGGTCCTTGTAAGAACCACTTCTTCCTTCCAAAACGAGGGCAAGGCCCAGGCCTGGCTGTTTCTCCGCCAGATGCCCATGCCTATCAAAGGGCCCTGGGCAGAGTAAACATTCCATAAATACTTGTCGAATAAAGGCTGAATGAGCTATAGGTTTCCCATCAGCTCCCTTCCAATTGCTCTGCTGTTGAAACGAGGACATTTTAAATCATCAGCCTTATATTGTTAATTGGTAAAACCTGAAGTCCAGCCCCTTGTAAACAGCCCTGTATTTCTCTAGGAGAGGGTCAGGTGCATGGCCCTTCCCTATTCTGTTGCAAACCTCGTGCAGACATTGTCTGGAAAGCACGTTCACTTCTGTTTTTAAGGGCTGGTGTAGAGGCTGAGGGCAGCAGTGAGCCTGGCCTCAAGCCGAAGACAGTAATTCTTACCAAAGGGAACAATCCCATTAATGCAGGAGCTGAAGGAGAGGAAACCACATGAAACCACATAAAACAGTGTGCCCCGCAGGGAGCCGTCCTGCCGAACGCGCACCATAAATTTCAGCCTGGGTGGGATGGAGGGACAGGGCTTGCTTGCTCCATGGCGCCCCCGGCCTCTGGGCACAGGACGCCCCGCGCTAGAACACGGCAGGGGAGGGGTTCTCTAATCAGAGGGTCTGCCACGCTGCTGTCCTTCACCTGTCAAGTTCAGATGGGGCAGCCAGGATGTGGAGAGAGCGAGGCAGAGGTGCCCAGAAAGCAACCAGCAAAGAAACATGCCCATATTTTACTCCCTGGCAGCCTGAGTTCATTAATTCCAAGAGAAGTTTCTGGGTCAGTGACTTATCTTGGCTTTCTTTTCATAAAGAAACAGTGAACTCACACATCACCCCCACAGGAAAGGCCCTCTTAAACCTGGTGAGTTATTTACTCTGTGTCCTGGGCTCACTTTCGTAGGCGGTGAAGGGGGGCTTGTTACGAGGGTCAGTCTGCACATCCCCCCGAAATTAAGTGTGTGTGTCTGCGTATGTGTTCCTGTGTGTCCATGTGTGCACATGTGCGTGTGCATATCCATGTATGTGCATGTGTCTGTGTTCATGCCTGTTTCCGTGTGTGTCCATGTATGCACATGTGCATACGTGTCTGTGTGTGCATCCCTGTGCATGTGTGTGCCTGTGCTTGTGTGTGTGTGCACATGTGTGTGCACATGTCCGTGTACGTGTGCTCCCCGCCTTCCCTTTCCTGGGAAAACCTGCAGTAAAATGCATATGGATCCAAGTGCCAGGTTCACTCAAGAAACACTCGTCTTTAAAACTCCTGAATTCCCAGCACTCAGATGGCCTGTGGTGTGATGAGGCTGGTTTGTTCTCACCGCTTCCTGCGTGGTGTGTGTGAAGGGCTGACAGGGGGCTGGGCTGGGGTCTTTGTTCTGCCCCACAAAGTGGTAAATGAAGCATGCGGCCCGCGTCCCTGGCGCTGGCAGACCCTCCGTGCCTTTCTTTGGGGACGAGGGATTTGGAGCCATCATCTTTCCCACATGCTTCATCTTTCAGCTTTAGAGAGAAAGGCAGAAGGGAAGGGAGGAAATCTAAAGGATTCGTTTTGCACTAACTGCTCCCATTAGAGTCTGCGGCATGTCCTGATGAAAGCCGGTTGTGGTGGAGGGAAATCAAAAGAGGACGACAGCAATTCCACCCCGTGAGATGGCACTTTAGAGGGAAAGGCCTTGGAAAGAAGTTCTTTATTGAGTAATTAGCCGTAATAAGCTGAGATAAGACAGCAGATCAAACAAATCCTCTGGAAGGAAAGTGAACAGAGACGATGACTTTCTGGAAGGAACAACAAATAACATCCAAAAGCTGATATCTGGAACTCTTGGCAAGATCCTGGTTCTAAGTAGAAGTAAACTGCCACACACAGTTTTCTCCTCCCATTGAACCCAAATTATAACCAGAGTCATTAAAATCTGAGCGAGGCTGCCTTGGAGACAGTCTCTGTATATGTGGCATCTTGGGGAAATGAGATTCTGGATTTGTTGGGAAGAGCAAAGGACACTGAAGTGCGCCCCGCATGTGTGGCATGACCAGGGTTGGAAGACAGTGAAGGAATGAGTTCCGTACCCTCGAGGACCTTTCAGAGGGATGAGGGGTATGAGGTGGAGGTGGGGAGGACCCTTCAGTGGGGGGAAGCAGAAGAGATGCTGGTGGGGCTGGCGTTTGCCCGTGGAGGGGCTGCGGTCGGGATCTCTGGGTCATTTCCCAGTCGAATCCCTCCTTCCATCAGCCATTCATTCCAGGATGGTTCCCATTTATTTGTATTTGCTGTGAGCCAGGCACAGGGCTCTGCCCAGAGCTGCAGAGATAAGACGTTCCCTGTCTAGGAGCTCAGGGTCCAGGGTGCCATGGTCAAAGCAGGCTGTGATGAACACAGTGATGAAGGTCCATTTGGGATGTCACCAGGGCAGAAAGAGACCACCTGGGGAAGGAGTCCAGGAGGAGAGTCAGAGGACAAAGATATTCCTTAGGGCTCAGTTCTGCCCCAGATACTGGTGAGTCATGGGACTTTCTGCGTTTGACACAAAGTAGAAAAAAAATCTTTACACAATCTGTTAAAAAGCAGCTGGAATGATCAAATGCGTATAAACTCAACTTTGGGAAGAACATTTTGATAAATAAGAGCAGTACACATGTAAACTGATGATTTTTTAAACCTGCTGCCCAAGAAGAATGTAGCCTGGCCATTCCCATCTCCACAGAGTTCCAACAGAAGGAAGGGAGGTAAAATGCAGCAGGAGGAATCCTGAGCGAGGTGTCGGAGAATTTAGATTCCAGGAAGGGAGCATCCTGTGAGCTCTGGTCCAGCCTCAGTAGATGAGAAGCTCATGGAACCTGGGCAAGAGGGTGGCCAGTGTCAGAGTTTAGAAGCAGCGATGTTGAGACTGAAACTTTCCTGGGGGCCTGGGGGTGTTTGTCATGGTGAGATTTGGAGAGAAAAGGCCCCCGAAAGCTTACATCTCCATCTGCATGGAGCATGGGGCTCGCCGGATGCTCTGGAGACCCTTCCAGGCCCTTCTAGACTTTTCTAGAGTCACGGGAGTGGACGCCTCCCTTTGCCAAGAGACGTGTGCACACATGAGCTCACGAGTGGGCTGTGGCAGGGGAGGAGGAGGAGGCGAAATCATTTCTTAGCTTTCAGGACTGAATGTGTCAAAAAGAGGAAAGCAAACTTGGGGAACTGGAAGGTGAGAGAAGGTCTTGGCACGTTGTATTTGCAAATCCCTCCAGGGTATGATTTTCCAGGGGGAGGTGCATGCAGCGCAGGTGATCAAAGCAGATGAGTCCCAGACACGTTGGTTGGACCTCCTCCTTCTAATCCGCACAGCGTCTGTCTGTCGGCTTTCGGAAAAGAAAAACGCTCCCATATTAACTTTGTTTCTGATGATTGCGTGTGAAGGAGGCTAGCCCTGATTCCTTCCTTGAATGGACATCTGCTCAACAGCCGGTGCCAGACCAGCAGGAGCATAGGGGCCGAGGAGAAAGAGCCAGTGTCCAGCTGGGAAATGGTGCAGGTGCAAAGTGAGGGGAGAAGGGGCTTTGCGTCCATCCGCTCTTCCACATGTCCAGCTCCAAGCCCCCAGCATTCAGGGCACCAGGTCCAGGGCATCCAGAAGGGGTGACGTGGTGTGGGACCGGCGGTGTCTCCCCTCCAGAAGGTCAGCCCAGCGTCTGGCCGCCCCTCACACACTGTTCCAGGCACCGGGGATTCTGAGCATGGTGTGCGAGTGGGCTCCTGCCTTCATGCAGGTCACGGAGGCGTGACCAGCAAGCAAGTGACTAACCCGATGGGAGCAGCTCAGATGCTGGAGGGCAGACTCAGCAGGGCTGCTGGGCGCCCTTCAGCAGCAAGGTCAGTGAGGACCCTGCCGGGGAGCAGCCGTTTGGGCTGAGTCCTGAGGCAAGGAAGAGCCAGGCAGGCAGCATCTCGGGAGAAGAGAGGTCTGGACGAGGGCACAGCACGTGCAAGGCCCTGAGAGGGATGGGGCGCACGCTGGGCCCCGTGGACAGTGGGAAGGAAGCTTTGAGCGTGGTCAGCAGTGAGGGAAACGTGCAGACTCAGGGGAGCTCGGGAAGCATCAGGAAGAGGGTGATGGGTGAGCAGAAGCAGCCAGGGAATGTTTCTCCGGGTGAGTGAGTTAGAGTAACCGGATCTGGAAACCTTCAGGTCTGAATTGTCCAGGGCCAGCATTTCCATGTGTCCGTGTGTTTTATACACTTACCAGGAATGAACCGACAGACCAATATCCAACCTAAAGCAAGGCCTTGCAAAAGCATGGTGCCTGGTTCCGCAGATCCCTGGTTCTGATAGCACTCTCTCCACCTCCTTCACTGGGGCCTTTCCGATCAGTGGCTGGGCACCCCGGGAGGTGGCATCTCCCAGGGAGGCCACGTGGAAGCTCCCGGAGACGCAGCCTGTGGGCTGGGGACAAGGCGGCAGCACCCTCGAAGCCCTTTGCCTTCCTTCTGCTGACGCCTCCGTGGGCTCTCCCGCCTTCAGATAGAAGACAGGAACATTCATGGCCCCACTGAAGCCCCAGGAGCCCCCCAGGGCCTGGCCTCTGCAGCTGCATCTGCAGGGCTCAGCCCGAGCTCCTCTCTCTTCTACAGTCAGTACGGAGGTTCCAAGGGGAGCTTGGGGCCCATCTAGCCAGGTCATAGCCCACCGTATTCCTGGATTTCAGGCTTCTGTGGGCATCCGCGTGGCGTATATGCTGTCCGCAAGTGGTCAGGAACATGCACAAAATGTTGCTCTTTTAGAATCCAAGGATGGCAATCTGACCTACGCCTTGCTTCTAGTAAGTGGACTTTGAAAGGAGGGATACGTGTCTGGTTCAAACCCAAGCGATGGTGAGGCTGTTTCCATAAGAGATAATGAAGAGCAAGGAGGCTTATATGATTCCCACTGGTTCTCAAAGTGTGGTCCCCAGACCAGCAGTGTCAGCATCACCTGTTAGAAATTCAGATTCTCTGCAGACCTACTGACTCTGGAACTCTTGGTGTGGGGACCAGCGTTGTGTTTTAACAAGCCCTCCAGGGGTTCTGATGCACGCTGAGGTTGAGGACCCGCTGCCCTGGACTACATGTACAGACTTGCCCCATCCTGGTCGTCAGCTGGGACACTTGTAAATACACTTTCCAGGCTGGATCAGAGGCCAGGCTGGTGACCTTTTCTCCTTTGATTTGGTGTGTGTGGTTGTTTTTACTTTAGTTTTTTTCCCCCTGAGATGGCTCCTGAACAATATATGAAGTATTAATGCCAACAAGAATGTATAACTATGTTTTAAAGAATAGAAAAATAAGCTCCCAACATAAAGATAGACCCTTACGCGTCCAATAGGAGCCCCTGCCTGACTCTGAATTTTGTGTTCATCATTTCCTGTAACACTCATTGTTTTGTTTTGCTTGTTGATTGAGCTTTACAAAAATGGAAAATCATACCAAATGCTCTGTGATCTGGCTTTTTTCACTCAGTGCTGAGAACCAGCCTAGAAAAGATTAACCATGTAGACTCTGGAGCCAGCCATGGGGTTCAAGTCCCAGTGCTGCCCCTGGGGTCTGGAGCAAGCCCACTCAGCCCCCTGGGCCTCTGCTTTCTCGCCTGGAAAACATGCTTCTGGTGCATTTACAGAGTGCAGTTATGTGCATCTGGTTGTGCCTGCAGCTTTTTTGTGTTTAATTTTTGGCTGCATCGGGTCTCAGTTGTGGCACGTGGACTTCTCTCTCCTCATGGTGCACAGGCTCCAGAGTGCGTGTGCTCCGTAGTTGCGGCACGCGGGCTTAGTTGCCCCGAGGCATGTGGGATCTTAGTTTTCCGACCAGGGATCCAACCCATGTCCCCTGCATTGGAAGGCGGATTCTTAACTACTGGACCACCAGGGAAGTCCCCTGTGCCTGCAGTTTTTTAAATTAAAAAATACATGTTTTATGTGACTCCCTCATGTTGCGGTTATAGCTGTGATTTGTTCATTGTCACTGCCCCACAGCTTGTATGAATATAGTGTAATTTATTCACCTGCCTATTGATGGACATTTGATTTGTTTCCAGTTTTTTTCCTTTTACGAATGGTACTTCTCTGAACTTTTTTTTTTTAATTTATTTGTTT
Organism: Eubalaena glacialis; assembly: GCF_028564815.1. Lineage (NCBI taxonomy): Eukaryota > Metazoa > Chordata > Mammalia > Artiodactyla > Balaenidae > Eubalaena > Eubalaena glacialis. Next base: position 2,731,606 of record NC_083728.1, on the reverse strand, counting down.
TTAATTAATTAATTTATTTTTTATTTTATTTATTTATTTATTTTTGGCTGTGTTGGGTCTTCGTTTCTGTGCGAGGGCTTTCTCTAGTTGCAGCGAGCGGGGGCCACTCTTCATCGCGGTGCGTGGGCCTCTCACTGTCGCGGCCTCTCTTGTTGCGGAGCACAGGCTCCAGACGCGCAGGCTCAGTAATTGCGGCTCACGGGCCTAGTTGCTCCGCGGCATGTGGGATCTTCCCAGACCAGGGCTCGAACCCGTGTCCCCTGCATTGGCAGGCAGATTCTCAACCACTGCGCCATCAGGGAAGCCCTCTGAACTTTTTTATTTCATGTTTCTCGTGTCGATGTGTAAGTTTCCCTTGTTAACAGACCCACGATGAAATTGCTGGCTTGTAGACTAAGATCTGCTTACTTTCAACTTTAATAGAAAACATCACATTGTTTTCCAAAGCGATTGGGAAAACGGACACTCCCATCAGCAGTGTATTAGAATTCCTATCGCTCCAAGTATTTTTCAGTCTTTGGTCCGATATTTAAAAGATGTTTGACTTGTCATTTGGTGGTATCATTTCCATTTCAAAAATTCTTAATGAGGTTGAACATCTTTTCATATGTTTGCTTGACCTTTTTCTTTTGTTTCTGTTGTTAAACTTTAGTTTGGGTCTTTTACTCACTTTTCTGCTATCATTTCCTTACTGATCTATAGTAGTTTTTTTTTTTTTTTTTAATTAATTTATTTATTTATTCATTGATTTTTGGCTGTGTTGGGTCTTCGTTTCTGTGCGAGGGCTTCCTCCAGTTGCGGCGAGCGGGGGCCACTCTTCATCGCGGTGCGCGGGCCTCTTACTGTCGCGGCCTCTCCTGTTGCGGAGCACAGGCTCCAGACGCGCAGGCTCAGTAGTTGTGGCTCACGGGCTTAGTTGCTCTGCGGCATGTGGGATCCTCCCAGACCAGGGCCCGAACCCGTGTTCCCCGCATTGGCAGGCAGACTCCCAACCACTGCGCCACCAGGGAAGCCCCTATAGTAGTTTTTTTAATATACTCTAGATACTAATTCTTTATTAGATTTGTTTTGGGAAATATTTTCTCCCTACTGGTATTCTGTCCTTCAACTTTCTTTATGGTGTCCTTCGGTATACACAAGTTCTTAATTGAGTGCTGGGGAAGTTATCAGTCATTTTCTGTATATATTGATTTTTTGTGTGCCTTACTTAGGTAATTCTTCCGAAGTCATATAAATATTCTGCTACATTTGCTTCTAAAATTTTTGTAGAAGTTCAGGTTTAAGTTCTTCAACCTTTGGGAACTGGTTTTGTCAATGACATGAGCCAGAAATCCAATTTCACTTCATTCTTTATGAATAGCTGATTCTTCGAGACAGTAGATTGGGTAACTGTTCCTTTCCCTACTAATTTTCAATACCAGTTCTTCATATGGAAATTTTTCATATGTGTGTGGATGTGTTTCTGGATTTTTTATTTGTTGAAACCTGCACCAGTGCCACCCTAGATTAATGAAGCCCTTATTCTTAAGTCTCGGAGTAGTGTAGGCACGGTTCCACCTCATTCTCACCAAGACCGTCCTGCCTATTCTTGATCCTTTGCTCTTCCATGAAAATCTCTTTCCACAAAAATAACTCTGAAATTTTAATTAGAATTTCTTTGAACCTAAAGGCCTGTCAGGTGAAAACTGACATATTTACGCTAGAGATTTATTTCTCCATTATGCAAATATTCTAATTTTTTCCGTAATATTGTATAATTTTCTCCCTAAAGTCCTTGCACATTTCTCATTAGAGCTACTTATGGTTACTTCATATTTTTTAGGTGATTAGAAACAGCATCTCTTATTAAATTACATGTTCTACCCATTCTGTGGTATTGAAAAGCAATGAACGCTTGTAAAATTCTATCTAGCAATCTGTTCAGTTTATTTCTAATAAATTATAGGTTAATTGGGGTTCTTCCAAGTGGATAATCATATCATCCATGAATACTATTATTTTTGTTTCTTCCCCATCTTTGTATCTTTGACCGTCCTTCCTCGTTAATCAGTCAGTGTTAACTAGAGACATCAGTAGCAGGTGACTTTGTCTGGTCCCTCATCTAAAGACTCTAAGGACTCATCGTTAGATGGTGTTTGCTGTATGTTTAACAAGATATTCTTTATGAACTTTAAGAAGGGGCTCTTTCATTCCCAGTTTGCTATGACATTTTCTTGGGACTTTTTTCCTTCTGTTGAGATAATCTTGTAATTTCCCTCTTTAATCTGTTCGTGGAGAAAATTGCATGAATACACAAATTTGCGTCGCTGGGATAAACTCTGCTTGGCCATGGGAGACAACTTGCTATATTTAGTTTGCGGAGTTTTACATCTGTGCTGAAGAGGAAGATTAACTGTAGTTTATCCTTGTAATTTTCTGGCTTGATTTTGGCATTAAGGTTATACCAGCTTTGTTAAACCAAATGGGGAGGGCTCCCTCTTTTTCTGCTCTCTAGGGAAATTATATAGGATTAAAATCCTCTCTTGATTGCTTGGTAGAACTAACCTGTAAATCCCCCAGGCCATGTTTGCTTGTGTGCACTCACATGTGTGACTGTGTGGGCGTGCATGTGTACACATGTGTGTGTGTACATGTGTGTATGAACACTGTTAGTGACCAGCTTGTTTTCTTCGGTGATTAGAGGACCAGTAGGTCCTACTTATCATCCTGCTTATTGCTGAGCTCCTGCATCTAGTTCATCTCTAGCAAGTGTCTGCAGCATTGGGTCTCATCTTAAGGTGAGGTTCCTGTCTTGGTTTAGAGTCCCCTAAAAGGAGAGCCTGCCACAAGGATGGGGTGCAAGCTGCTTATTTGGAGCATGAGACCAGGAAGCTTAGGGAGGGGTGACAGAGCAAGGAGGAAAACCAAAAAAGGACGTATTAATGGGTGTCACGGACTTGAGGAACTTCAGCTCAGTCCCTCTGGGGACCCCCTAGGAGGCCACATAGATCCCACTGCAAGGAAGGAGGAGGCCAGCCTTCACCCAGCACCCCACCCGCCGGTCACTGGCTGGGGTGTCCACCCGGCAGGCCCAGTCTGCCCAGACACTGACTCACAAGTGTCCCAGCCTCAGTCACACTGGGGCCCAGGGTTATGGGCAGGGCTCCCGAAGTATCCTCTAAGGTTCCCGTGAACACCTGGTCCCGCGAGCTTCCCGGGTCTGAACACATCTGACGCTTGTCTTTGGTTAACTGCTTGCTCTGTGCCAGATACTGTCCAGAGCTGAAGGCGCCCCAGTAAATGAGGTTGACATTAAGACAAGCTAGTAACTAAGGAGGTAGACGCACGAGTCAGCCTCAGAATTCCAGCTGTTTCTAAGCGAGGCTGGTTAGAAGAGCAGTGTATACAGTAAGGGAACATGGTGAAGAGACACGGGACCCAGCCTGAAGGGGCTCCTGCTGGCCCCGTGTGGGGACATTTGAGAATCAGAAACGAATGATGAATGAGGACAGTAGTGGGTCATAACCTATAGAATAAGGTAAGAATACTGGAGTCCACACTGACATTAAAAAAAAATGATGGTGGGGAGGGGCACAGCCTCCTTACAGCAGAACATCAACTAATGAATGAGGAGTGAGTGACGGACCCAGAAAATCACCGTTTAACAAGCACATAATAATAGTTGATTTAGGCAGGAAGCGCCAGTAGGTGCTAAATCTAGTTGGTGAAGGTTAAGGAGCAACAGGATGTGTATATAATACCTCCCTGAAGATACTGTTTATAAGGTAAGCAGTCAGTTTCATGGGAGAAAGCTGGCAGACACTGTCTTGCGAAGTGATCGAAGTTAACATCACCAGAAACAGAGCAAATCATGACCACGTGCCTCCTGGCATAAGGCACTGAGAAGGACACAGCATCATTCTGTGGTATCCTTAAATATCCTGAATTTACTCATGGGGAACCATCGCACAAACCCAAATTGAGGAACATTCTATAGTAACATTTACATTCTATACTGTCTAAGTCATGAAACACAGAAACTGATTAAATTTCTGTCAATTAAATTTCAGTCAAACAAAATCTGAGTGGAAACAACAGAGTACAATGCCTGATCTGGGATTTTTTTTTCTTTTTTCTTTTTTTTTTTACTAAAGGACATGCTTGGGACAGCTAGTGAAATCTGGGTAAGGTCTGTAGATTAGATTATAATATTGAGTCAGCGTCATCATCCTGATCTTGATATCTGAATTGGGATGTGTAAGAGGATGAACTTGGTTCTAGAAAATATACAGTAGAGTATTTATTAGAGATAAAGCAAATGGGGTTAAGGAAATCTACGTGAAGGGAATATGGGAATTATTTGTCATATTCTTATAACTTTTCTGTAAGTCTGAAATTATATTGAAATAAGAGTAAAAACAAAAAAGTAAGTGAGCAATGTCAGATTCAGAGAGATGGGATCCAGGGAGCTCTTTAGATCAGATGGTCAGAGAAGACCCCTGCAGAGGCACCATTTGAGTTGAGACGTGAATGAGAAGGCAGCAGCCACACTGATCAGAGAGAGCAGAGGTGCAGGTGGCCACAGTGCGAAGCTTTTCAGAGTCCTGGGGACACAAAAAGGCCCTGTCTTGGGGCTTTAGCTCAGGAGGAGAGGGGATAGTGGGAGAGGGGCAGGAACCAGAGCATGGGTAGGATGTGGATTCTATCCTGGGTATTGGGGAGCCTGGGGAAAGGTTTCTAAGCAGCACAGTGTCTGGTGCGTCCCTTGTCTGCTGCTGATGGGAGAACTGATTGGGGACCAGGTGGGGCTTCCAGCCAGGAAGGCCATTGCTGCCATCCAGGTGGAGCTGCCATCATGCTGGAGGCCCACACCTGGCAGAGCAGTGGGGGAGGGACATGCAGAGGAGTGGACGGTTCAGATATGTTCTGCAGGTGGAGCTGGGGGGCCCCGGGAGAGGGGAGGCTCAGAGATGACCCTGTCCTTTCATCTTGAGCACCTGGGTAGAGAGCTGGGCTGAACCCAGAGTCTCCGTGCCTTCAAGGAGCTCCTGGCTCGGAGATAAATGCCGATGGTGGCCTGTGTGACACACGCAGGATGGGAAGGAGCTGGTGGCGGGCATGGGGTGGTGGTGGGGGGCATTCTCCGAGGCCAGGGCATCCAGGGGCCTTTATACCTCCCATGGCCACGCCTCCTCCCTCTGACTGGCAGGCCTCTGACCTCTCGTGGGTCATTGTTTGCGCCGAGACGGGGGATTTCATCCTCAAAGGTCTGGGACCAACTATTCGTTGGTTCTAAGTCCTGGAGAAGGAGTCAGACGCTGCCAGCCCGGGCTTGTAACATGACCACGTTAGGATAAGACAGATCATTCCGGCAAGTTGCTTAAATACCGATTGCATCTCTTACTTTGTAAATAAATCAGTGGTAAATTTTTACAGTATTGTTTTTACAGAGGCTGTAATGTGAAGGCAATTTTTCCCCCTGTCGCCTGGATGTTAAGGTCTTTAATGAGAATACCCAAAACGACTCCTTAAAACTTGGTTTGGAGTAGGCTGCGGTGAGGCTTAGTGCTGTGCCCAAGCGGTGAGGGGTCTGGGAACCGATGGTGACCCTCTTGTCCGAGCCGGGAAACAGCAGAGTGCCCGCCTTGGTCCTGTCTCTCGGCTCTGCCCCGCCTGTCCCCCCAGGATGTCAGCCATGCGGGTGGTGGTCACTTCCTGGGAAAGAGTGGGAACGCACAGCTTGGGGGTTTTTATTTGGGAGCCTGCCTACTTTTTAATTGGCCTCGGTGTGAATGAATGGATTCGTTCTGTGTGCAGCGAGCGGGGCTGGGCGCTGGAGCATGTAATCTGATCGCAGCCTGGTGCACGGAGCCCTGCACAAGCCTCTGGAGCTGCCCCCATGGCTTTGGCCGCAGGCTGCACAGGGCCTGGCAGGGACCGTGCGGGGGTGGTGGGGGGAGGGGAGAGGAAGCACACTCGGCCCTGGCGGGCCTCCATGCTGAGTTTGGAGGCCAAAGGGCACTTTTGTCAACTTGCAGCCTCTCCTAGAGACCACCTTGGGGCCTGTGGTCCTGGGGGGAGGGCGGAGAGACAGAGTCTCTTCCTGGGACGGCCCCATACACACACACACACACACACACACACACACACCGCCGGCATCCAGGAGGCACCAGTAGACTCCCTGCTTCTCACTCAGGAACTGGGCGACTCTGCAGACATGCTTCAAACTGCCAGGCCGCAGTCCAGCCAGCACAGGCCATCCAGCTCGCGTGGTGCGGACAGACCATCTGGTTACGCTCCAGACTCCTCCTTGTTTCTCTTTCAGGGGCTTCTCAGCCCTTCGGCCGTTCTGCGCTTGAACATCTCCCTCCCCCACCCCCGACCCCGACCCCCAGGGCCCAGCAGGCCTTTGTTGCAGGGTCCACACCTCCACGCGATGGAATGTGTGTGCTTCCAGCTTGGTCACTGGATCACGGCCCTGAGAGTGAGGGCTGTGTGTTCCTGTGGGACCCCAGAGCTGCACCGTGAGAGCCCAGCGGAAGACTCGGGTGCTGGAAACCGGCTTCACCGCAGTGTCGGGTACATCTCGGAGGCAGGTTTAGCATCTGAGATCTCCCTCTGCCGTGATGTGGCTCCGCCTTCCGCCCCTCACCTCTGCCAAACATTTGCTGCTGTTATCTGGGGACACACACCAAGCCGGTCTCGTGAAGATGACTCAGAAGTGGGGTTTGATCCGGTGTTTGCAAACACACTGCCCATTTCAGGTGAAAGAAATCACTCTATGTGAATCCAAGTTCCCACGCTGGGATTCCACGTCTGAAGTCAGTGCTTTTGTTCCACGTCTATGATCCTGTGTCCACCTCTGACACTTCGTGCTGGCCGGGACTTTTGGCCCCAGAAGAAGCATGTGGCCAGCTTGGCTGCCCAATCGTCCCTGAGGGCCAAACGCCACGTCCTCCCAGGCCCTGTCCATCCCTTGTGTCTGACTCAGCCCCCGTCCTGCAGTCACACGGCCGGGGCGTGGCCGGAGTCACACGCAGCTGTGTCAGGACCTGGTACCCCAGCCTTTCCTGCCCAGTATTCATGTCCAGAGAAAACCAGCAAGGCCGGTGCCTCAGCACACAGGCTCTGTCTGTCTCTCAGTCACCGCAGTCTTGCCCGGGTACTGTGCTCTGTGGGCACTGTGCTCCGTGGGCACTGTGCTCCGTGGGTACTGTGCTCCGTGGTACTGTGCTCCGTGGGCACTGTGCTCCGTGGGCACTGCTCCCTGTAGTTTCGGGAAATCTACTTGTGGATACAGTGGCTTCTGTTGGACCAGGAGTGGCAAATTCCTCTCTCAATAAAGTGGGAGCAACCAGGAGCAGCCTCCAACCTGGCTGGACCGCTGGCACCTCGGCAACACTCATGGGCCCGCAGAGATCTTGGTCACCCTGGCACCACTTCTAGGGGACCCCCAGGCTGGGCCTCCCCGGCACCAACCCCAAGCCAACCAGCTATCAATATCATCTCACATGAGGAGCAGACCTTGTCCCCTAGGCCTTTGCCAGGTGGAAGGAGGGCCAGCTCTTTAGTAGTAGGACACGGCCACTGGGTTAGAATGCAACATCGCACGTCTAGGGTCAGGCCAAAAGTGCACTGCAGTTCCTGGAAATGAGATTAAATGTTCTAAACCTGCAGCATAAAGGAGCAGTCAGGCCAGATCTCGTGTCTTTTATGCGCCTTGTGCAATGTTTCAGATTTTTGTTTTTTCATTTAGATGTCAACACTTAATCATATTTTTCATAAAAATCGTGATTTCTGGCTTGTTTTCTAACACAGTGGAGGCTCTGGCTGCGGGGCCCATTCCTGCTGGCAGGGATGGCCGGCTGGGGCAGCAGTGGCCCTTGGTCGGGATGGGTTCCCTGTGTCGTCACCACTCCCACCCAGCCCTGTCGCCCGGGATAAAGTCGTGTGCCTTTGTGCATGTGACACTCAACACCAGTCAAGTCCGGGGCCCAGGACAATCACAGCTCTGAGGGGAGAGCCAGCGAAGATTGGTGAGCAGGAAGGCTGGCTGCACCGTTTTGCACCAGATGAGTGAAACAGGCTGTGCCCTTTGAGTCGCTCATTTTGAATTCTTGCACTCATTCAAGGGCTCCTTTTATTCTAAAAACAGCAATGATATTCTTTGTTCTTTGCAGATAATGCAGCGGAATTTCGTCCTGGGCCTCTCAGGACCATTTGGACTTAATCGAGAAAAAGCAGCAGATAACACTATAGAAAACCCTCTCTGTCTCTGACCTCCCCGCTAAACAGGATTAGAAACCGGAAACCAGGGGCCATCACTTCTCATACCAGGCTTACACCTGAATTGTCTGGTGACCTTGGCCAGTTGGGGGGGGGGGTATCGGAGCTATTTTGCCAACTGTGAAATCACAATCATAATTCTTCCCTTCTGGATGCTACTGGGTTGAAAACATCAAGGGCAACATAAGTGCTCAGTGTGATTTATTCAAATGCGTGGTGGCACGAAGAGGTGGAAATACGTGTGTAACTGTGTAAACTCTTCGGACTCACATTAAACACGTGGGACCCCCTGGCCTCTGCAGAAAATGGCGGAACAGGCGTGGATGCTGCTACTCACAGAGCAGGGGGTGGTCCCTGGGTGCAGGTGCAGGCGCCTGGGGCTGGGGTGCATGTGGCGGGTTTGGGGGAGCCTAGAGCTACGGAGATCCTGGTGCTCCTGATGGCGGGGGGTCAACCAGCTTTGACAGACCAGCCCCTCTGAGTCTTTAAACATTTGTCAAACACCTGCTATGGGTCAGGAATGGATCTTGGTGCTGGTTTTCTGACAGTAGGATGGCACGGTCCCTCCTGAGGAGCTCACGGGCTAATAGGGGAAAAAGATTTAGAAAATGAGCTCAGTGCCACATGATACAGAGGAGAGGTATGACCCCTTCACACACAGGATCCGGGAAGGCTGCTCAGAGGAGCTGATGGCCAGGCTGGGGGGTGGGGAGGGCGTGAGCTGTGAGGTCGACCAGGGCATCGCTTCACAGCAGCGTGGCATGTCAGGGCACACCTGGGGAGTTCCCAGGGAGTCCAGAGAAGGGGGTACGCTCGGGGTTGGAGTTAAGAGTGTTGACTTGAGTCAACTGCCTGGACTCAGGTCCTGGCTCCTCCACTTACTTCCCCTGTGGCCTTGGACAAGTTACTTAAGTTGTCTGGGTCTCTGTTCTCTCAGCTGTAAAATGGGATAAAAATATCCACCTCACAGCGTTTTTATAAAGTTGGTACTTAAAAGAATGCTTGGCATCTATTAAGTGCTCAGTAAGGTTAGATGGTGATGGTGGTCCTTGTGGTAGAGACGGTGCTCGGTGATGGTGGTGACCATTATGGTGGTGGTTGTCACAATGGTGGTGATGAAGGTGATGGTGGTGGTGATGACCATAGTATTGGAGGGGATAGAACTGGTTCTGGGCTGGTGGTGGTGGTCATAGTTCATAGTGGAGGTGATGGTGGTGGTCCCTGTGGTAGAGATGGGATTGGTGATGGTGGTGATTGTGTGATGGTGCTGGTGGTTATGTGGTTGTATGGTGTTGATGATGGTGGTGATGTGGTAGAGATTGTGGTCCAGGTGGCGACTGTTGTTGTGTGTTGGTGGTGAAGATGGTAGAGTGGGTGGTGAGGTTCTGTTGTCTGCACCCCACTGGTGTTGGTGAGGTGAGCATAGAATCCGTGAGAAAGTGGCCATGAGGATGAATCACCCTGGAATTCTGTGGTGTGGAATGCAAGTGCTGTTAGAAAAGGTCTCGGGAGAGGGAGGGCCAGAGTAGCGGGGGTCGTCTTCCTGGAGAGAGTGAGGCTCGGACCGGGACTAGGAAGGGAGGCCAGCTTGCCCAGGTTGGAGAAACGGCCCCAGCGCAGGTGTGGAGGCTGGACAAGCCTGGGGCCAGCAGAGCAAGCGGGCGGGATCGAGGGGGTAGGGGGCGGGAGCCATGGATTTGGGCATGGTGAGCATGGGAGATGCCTACCCGGGGCAGAGTTCAGATTAGCCGTGGGGGGAGGGCCTGCCCTGGAACAGCCGCTTCCTGTGTGTTCTTCCCCCTGTGATTCACGTGGTCCCTCCTTTCTGTGGGACCAGCACGGACCCTTCAGCCAGCCCCGGGAGGGGTGCTGAGATTTCCACGGCACAGGTGAAGGACACAGGCTTAGGGGTGGGGCAAAACTTCTCCAAGTCACCCAGATTTGTGTGCCAAGCCAGGACCGCAGGCGGCGTGAGGCATCCCCACACGGCCCCTCCTCCCAGAAGGTTCCCTTGGCGGGTATCCTGGTCCCACCAGCTTCCTGGGTGGTCCCCACGGAAGGACGTGTTTCCTGAGTCGAAAGCCCGCTTCTCCTGCTTGTAGGGCCGCCTCCTTCATCTCCACCCGAGAGCACTAGTCAGGCAAGCTCGGAGCCGTAGGACGATCAAAATACGAACGTGCGCCCACCACCAGTACGTGACGGGCGGCTGCTGTCGTTCATGTCTGCGTTGCCAAGGTAACTGGGGATTTGGAAGGGACGGCTGGTGACATATTTTGCAAGCAGCGCTCTGTAATTATTGAAGACTTTGTGGCTTGATCTAAAACTGAGCAGGGAGCGTGGGGAGCGTGGCCGTCTCTCGTGGCCTGTTCGCCGAGGAGCTCGGGCTGCCGCTTCTGCTTTTCCCGCTTCCTTTAAAGAATGCCGCGGGTGGGGACTCCTGGGTTCTGGCAGGTCCAGAGGGTCTGGCCCCGTGTGTGTCAGTGGACGGCCGAGTTGTTGGGTGGCCTCTACCCTTCTGTCCCTGTCTCTCCCACTTGCACCCCTGGCCTCAGTGCAAAACCCTCTGGCACCAAGACTTTGCCGAGTGCCACTTGGATGAGAAGTGATCGTTAAGGTGAACTTGAAGTGTCATTGACCCTAGGGGGTGTTTGGGACGCTCCGGATGGTACTGGGCCCAGGGGCCCTCCCACCCTGCCCAGGTGGGGACCTTGCTGCTTTAGCTGCCTCAGTGCACGTAGGGACGGAACCCATCCCCATCCCAAAGCCCCGATGCCCCTGGGAGCTTTGAGTAAAACTGACCTCATGCGAATTCTAAGAGCCTTTGGAGCTTCTGTCTGGAAGGAAGGGAAGCTGGTCTTTCTCCTCTCAGCTCAGATCTGAAACAAAACCGCCTGCCAATGGCTTTCCGTAACCAACTGACCGCCGTCGCTTCCAAACCTCAGAGTCTTTAATCAGGTCCGAAGGGCGTGCACCGAATTCTCAGAAACAATTCCGTGTTAAGCTCATTTCATGTCCCTTTCAGAACCAGAAGCTCCTAGGCTGTTACGACGTAGGAATCACGGTTTAAGGTTTAAGGCAACCCTTCAGCGCCCTGTAAATGGCGCTACCATCCCTCCCCGTCTGACTTCTTAAGGTGGCACCCCACACAGGTCTGGACCTCACTGGGTCCACTCCTAGGACTGTGGCTGAAGACCGGTCAGCATGGACCCTGTAAGGAGTGGGTGGGCAGGTCAGGGGTCCCTCCTTGTGTCCCCATATGTGAGCAATACTGGGACCGCTCTGTGCTTTTAGTTCTTAATGTTGTGTTGGTTTTGCTTGATCTGAGTGAACATGTTTGGGGAAAATGGTTCTACAAGTTGCATTGGGCTACAGATTTCCTTCCTTGAAAAGTTTGGACGTACAGTGGACTAGGTTCCTGAGGCTGCTGTAACAAGGTGTGGGCAGGGTCGTGCCCCCTGCAGGCTCTGGGAGAGGGTCCTTCCTGCCTCTTCCAGCTTCTGGGGGCTCCAGGCGTCCCTGGGCTTGTGGCCACATTCCTCCAAGCTCTGCCTCCATTGTCACAGGGCTTCTCTCCTCTGTGTGTCTCTTATAAGAATCCTTGTCACTGGGTTTGGGGCCCAACCAGATAATCCAGGATATTCTCTTTATCTCCAGATTCTGAATTACGTCTGCAAACTTTCTTTTTCTAAATAAGGTGACATACACAGTTTCCAGGGCTTGACACGGACGTATCTTTTGGGGAGGGAGGGAGCATCATTCAGCCCACCACGTGTAGTTTTGGATGGAGGGATGAAAGATGGCTTAGCGTAACCGATAAACTTCTACTTTGATGTAATTACAGATTTACAGGGAAATTGCAAAGATAGTACAGAAAGGTCCCTTCACCCAATTTCCCCTACCTGTAACCTGTCACATGACTCTAGTACAGCATCACAAGCAGGAAGTTGACAATTGATACAGTCCTCATATTGGAGGCATAATTTTCTTTCGAGGGCTTAATTTCAAGTCAGAGAGATGTGTGTTTACATCCCAGGCCCCCGCTTCATAGCTGTGTGACTTTTAAGTAAAGTCTTCACCATCCTGACCCCAAGGTTTTTTTTTTTTTTTTTACTTATGAAAGGGGAGTTTGAGAATGCCAGGTAGGGTGACTGTGAAAATTAGGAGGTGATACGGATGCTGGGCTGCACCATCTCGCCTGCCTGTGGCATGGCGGGGGCGCTTCCTTTTGATAGATTAAAGCTGGAGCTTAGAACGTGGTGCGTTTCAGGATCTGCTCCTTGGGAGGGTCTGGAGATCAGACGTGGAACACACACGTGGTTTCGGAGTGAGCCCCTCGGCTGGGTCTCCATGGCTCCAGGAAGAGCTCTGCTCTCTCAGCCCCTGATGGGCAAGCCCACAGGACAGAGCTACCTTAACTGGCAGTCAGCCATGCAAAGTATTCCTGCACTTCTCCCAAATACCAAGCAGGACAGAATAGTTACAATACAGCCATGATTTTTATAGTTATCAAAGTTAGTCCAGTGTTTGCATCTGCGTAGGAAAATCCTGAAGGTCATGGTCATTAAGCAAATTGGGAACCTCCTCTCCCCGAGGGAGAGGGCACTGGTGGAGGTGCTCCGATGGCTGGTACTTAAATACCCTGTCCCTCCCTGCAGTTTACAGTATAGCTATCACTTTTTGCAACCTAAAATGGAGGAGAGGGATGGTCCTACTTTTAAAAAAAAAGGATATTCAAATGCCTCTTTAAAATGCACTGATTTGACTAAGGATCCTTCTAAGGAGCAATAGAAAAATTGCAGTGACATTCTTTCCCGTTCTCACTGTTGAACCAACTCTACTCACCGCCCCTGTGCTGGAACAGTCTTTGTTTAAGTCCCCACTGCAAGTTTTAGAAGTGAAGTGTCAACTTCAGGAATATAAAACAAGAAGAAGAATCACTTCAGGTAGCATTGCTTAGAGCGGAGACAAATCATTCAAAGAAAATCAGACGATAATTGGCCTTTGTTTAAAGTGGAGAGTTATGCAGATAAGGATGGCGTAGATAATTTTGTGGCAGACTTTTTTTTATTACACAGACTAATTTGATATTGTCCTGGGAAGCCGTCCCTTTGAATATTCAACGAAAGCAACAAGGCACCTGGAGAGAAGGTATTAAGGGTATTATTTTTGCATAATTTATATTCAGTGACAGCCATCGCCTGCTTCACTTCATCACACATTTACGGGGAGACTGCTCAATTCTTCCGATCTCATTAAGCTATTTATTCATTGTAATGAATGATTTTAATGTACAGCATTAAGGTTATGCCACACTGAACTGTTAAAAAAATCCATCTTACTGTACACATTTTAATGTTTGCGGCTAAATTAATACCTTTATTGCTGCCTCGTGGTTGAACGGACACCGTGTGGATGAATCACACCCTCTCCCTTGCCTCCCGGTCCTGGGCCACGTCTTCATGGAGTTGTGATCCTCTCACAGACACCGTGTCTGTGGACAGATGCATTGTCCGTTTTGCATAAACTCACAAGGTTCAGGGGCTCCTCTTTGCAGACTCTCCTTCTCCTCTGCCACCTCCCACCCGCGTACACCCCTCCCTGGATCCCTCAAGATGATGTTGGCAAGTTGCAAAGACAGGAAGATACGGTCTTTCCGGAAGATGGAAGGGCAGTTCTAATAAAAAGCTGTCATTCACAAATCCAGATCCACTGTCACACGACATGCATTTTAAAGACCATATGAACTGTTAAATGGCTCAACATGGGCATGCTTTTTACAACTGGGAGATTTTTAATGGTGAGAAAAGGGGGCGTGGGGCCTATCATAGCTTTGGCCAAGGAGAAGTTTGGTGTTCTACAAAGAAAGATGGCATCAGGGCTCCTTCAGAGTTCTCCCTGCTGCACCTGCTTCAGAAGCCACCAGCAACAATCGCCCAGAGGAGGGAAGGGCGTGGGCAAATGTGTATGTAATGAGAACACTTTTTAATCTTTTATAATCTAGCAAATATTTGAAAGCTACAAGCCATGCCGAATGACATCGCCACCATCTGAAAGCGGCAGATGGAAATTCAGAATGGTGCTTTGCAAGGGGAAGCTTGGGCAGGCCTCAGGATGGAGCATCCTAAATGTGGAGGGGGGCGGGGGGCCTGCTCTCCCAGCGCCCGCACCACCACCTCCGGATGAGCTTCCTGATGCCTGAGCTCTCCCTAATGTGTCCTTTGAAGGAGCCACGAGGGTTTCACCCAGAAAGGTCACTAGGACATTTGTGAGTGACACTTGATATGAGATCCTGCTCATTTTATAGATGATATCACCAGGGCCCAATCAGGAACTTGGGCTTTGAAATTTAAGGGAGAAAAATACGTTCTTCGGGAGAAAGCAAATGCAGAAGTTTATAACAATTACTCTGGGCTTGTTTTAGACCATGCGGAAATAATTAGTCCATCTCACATAACCCAGCAGTTGACGATAAACAAAAACATCCACGTAGAAGATTCTTTAGTTTTAGAGGAGGAGGAATGAGGGAAGAGTGTGCTCCGCGCCCCTGCCCCCGCCCCCGCCCCCGCCCCCGCCCCCCACCAGGTGGCTCGAAGCTCAGAACAAAGTGACATCGTTACTAAGGAGGAATCCAACAGAATCAGTAGGGCCTGGACCTTGGAAAGTCCCACTTTGGAAATTTGAGCCACCCACCTGCCCACTCAAAGGAATGTGAGTTACTTACTTCTTTTTTTTTCTCCCAATCTGATTTTTACCTCATCAAGTAAAGGGAAAAACCTCAACCAGAAAATGTCTTTCAGAGAATTATTTGAAAACATCACCGTTATCAGCAGAAATGCCTAATAGAAGGGATACCTGCTACCTCTGGCCAAATCCTTCATTTAATTAGAGGCTAAAATGTAAAAATAAGAAATGAGAACTAGAAACAGATTTCACTTGCTGCTTGTTAACTCTCTAGATGCTGAATGGAATTTTCAAGCTTGGTGGTGCTAACTTACTATGTAAAGACCAGGGGTGGGGAGTGGGGTCCGTTTTTCATCGGGATGATAAGAAGGAGAGGCGCAGGCTCTGAAGGGGGTGCATGTGAGCACACAGACAGGAGGCCCTGATGTGGAAGGAGCCAGCTCTGGGCGTGGACGTCCCCATGAGCAGGTTACCAGGGTCTCCTTCGCCACCCCCCTAAAAAGGCAGAGGGCGTGACAGTGATGTTGGTTTCCTGGGGTCATAACGAATTATCACAACTGGGCGGCTTACAACAAAAGTGTATCCTCTCACCACTCTGGAGGCCAGAAGTCTGACACCGAGGTGTCGGCAGGGCCAGCTTCCTCTGAACGTCTAGAGGAGGGTCCTTCCTGCCTCTTCCAGCTCTGGTGGCCCCAGGCATCCTTGGCCTGTGGCCACATCCCTCCAAGCTCTGCCTTCGTCGTCACATGGCCTCTGTGTCCTATCTTCTGTCTTCTTATAAGGACGCTTGTCACTGGACTTAGGGCCCACCCCCGTCAGGATGATCCTTAGCTCGATCACACCTGCAGAGACCCCTTTTCCAAATAAGGTCACATTCACAGGGTCCAGACATGATGTATCTTTTGAGGGGACACCATTCGTCCCACTATGTGGCGCAAAGTAGGGACAGTGGGCGCAGTGGAGGGGTTGTCGGGACTGACACTGGGGCGGAAACCTGAGGCTGGAGTCAGGGTCACTCCACAGCGTGGAAACTGGGTCAGGACCGAGCCACAAGTGGCCCGGGTAGGGCTGCTGAAGAGGTGGCATTCTCATCCAGGCCCCATCCAGGGATGGAGAAGCCGCACGCCGACGAGGGGCCGGGGGTCAGTTTGCTGCCCTAGTTCCAGGAGCTGGCCAGTGAGCTGGGGAGCTGGGGGCCCTGCGAGTCTCCTTGAACTCGTGTCCAGATGTCTTACAGCTTCTCCCGCCTCCACCACCCCATGCCTCCTGACGTTCTGTCCGACCCTTTGTCTCTGCACAACGTTCTAAATAATCCCTTCTGACCTGCCTTCCAGCTCACTTTGCCCTCCCACCAGCCCTCCTGCTGTGGTCCTGGCACGCGCTGAGCCTACACTAAGCGCTCCTGCCTTTGGGGGAGCAAGGAGGGAGGGAGGGTCTTAAGGTCTCCGATGGACAGACGAGACAGGGTGGTGCTGTGAGGTCACGGGGGCCCGGGTTCCCTGGCTCTGCCATTATGCAGGGGCTTGGACAGATTCTTCCACCTCCGAAATGCTTAACTTCCCCCCGGGGATGGTGCGTGTGCTCCCAGATTGCTGTCGGGGTCGAATGAGGGAGCTTTGCCGAAGTGTTCAGCACGGAGCCTAGCACGTAACAAAGAGCTCAAGTCAATAAACGGTAGCTGCCGACCTTGATATTTGTGTCTTCAGGAAACTTGATTTTTGAACTGCAGGCACCAAAGGGCTTCTTGGAAGAGGTCAAAGCTGGACCTTCCAGGGAGACCAGGTGTGGCCCGTGGTACCCAGAGGAGGGAGCACTAGCCGTCCTGGCAGTCCACCCGCATGTGACCTGAGAGGGGCAGAACCCACCCAGCCCTCCTGTGACTGATTTTCCATCCTCTGATTTGGGTGGGATTCTTTTTAAATTTTGCCATTTTGTTAAAAAGAATGATAAAAGGAAAATATACCCATGGTTAGAAGAAAAAGAAAAACCTTGCAGGTCAGAATGATTGAAGGTGAAAGATGCATGTCCCTCGTCCCATCTCCAAGCCTGCTAGTACACCCCACTGATAGAGCAGACACCGCATTCTAGCTGATACGTAAATTAAATCAAGTATACCATTAAATTAATCCTAACACTTGACTCATGGCACATTCTCATTTTTATAAATTCATTTTTAGTAATAACCCTCTAAAACAAGAACATAGCGTTTGCACCCGCCTTCATGACCCCTCCCCCATACCCTATCCCCACCTCCCACTGCCCCGTGCCTCACCTCCCCTGCCAGGGAACCACTGTCCTACATCATGCTATCTTCTGTTCCCAGTTTGCCTTCTAATACGGTTTTATCACATCTGAATGTTTCACTGAGAAGTATATATTCCTTGGTTTTGGTTATGTTAAATTTAATAAATGGGCATCTTTTTACGTAATTTTTGGGCGCTAAGTGTTTTTCACTCAAAATTATTTTGGTAAGGGTCAGAAAGTGTACCTTTTGACCACCATCTAACGCTCCGTTATGTGAGTCCCACAGTTTGTCCACACCCCCGTGTGTGGACTTCAGGGTGTGGTCCACGTTTCCATGGACACATAGGTGAGTTTCTCTCGCTTGAGTAGAGGCTGAGGAATTCAAATGTTCCACACGTCGTGATCATGCCCGATTACTCTCCAAAGTGTAAATAACAAAATATACTCCCGTGAGTCCCGGCCAAGGAGCCTGGTCCTCGCACCCCCATCACATGTGGTGATGCCGGGCTGCTTAATTTGTGCACTGGGACAGGTCCAAGATGATATCTTGACCTCTGATTTACATATTATTGACAGCAAACATGGTTTACCATCTCATGTACTTAGCAACATACGTGTTACTTGTGACACTCCTAGTTATCTCTTCTGACCATTTTTCTATCTTCTTGTTATTTTTTTAACACAAATAGATTTACTGCATACTGTGCTACAACTTCATTTTTAAATATATCATGGACAGCATGACAATTGATGGAGGTTGCGTGTATATAAACACACACACACACACACACACAGGAGACCCATTTTACTCTTTTATGGTCTGCTTTTTCTCATTTAACAGCATCTCCTGAAGCAGTTTCATAAAAACAAATTATACCAAAACGTAACTTTAATTATGCTATTGTGCGAGTACAACATCCTATATTTAACTAATCCTTTATATTTTCAATTTTTCACAATTATAAACAGCTTTGGGATAAAGAGCCTTGAAGTTAAATCTTTTTACATTTGAATTTCTCTGCCCTCAGGAGATATTTTAAGTAGTAGAAGTGTTGAGTCAGGGACATACTTTAAAAGCTTTCTGATATGTTTGGTAAATGGATGGAGGTGTTTTTTGGTGGCAGCGTTTGTTTTTGTTTTCAGAGAAAGAAAATAACCAAAAGTTGTTCCCAGGGAAGGCAGAGTGTGGGCCACGGTCCTGGCCAGGCTGTGACTGTGCTCTGAGTGTGGCTTTCAGCAAGGAAGACAGAGGGTGGAGGCAGGGCTGGGCTTCCTCTCCCCCTCCCTCTGGCTGGCTCCCCCTCGTGGTGCAGCATTGGCTTTTCCACCCTCCTCGGTGGCGTCTCGCCCCAGATACTCGTTATCCCATGGCCCCGTTTGTTTCCCAGGGAGCACTTGCTAGCACTTGGGGCAACATGTAAACATCTGTTTGTTCCCTTAAAAAAGTGAGCTTGTCTTTCTCACCACAGTGTCTCTCATACCTCATTCCAATGCCCGGCACATAGTAGGTGCTTCACAAATACCTGTTGAATGAGTATTTGATTTGATATGATTTGATTAATGTGTAGAGCGAAGATGGGGAGAGTGCTGGCCAGCGTGTTAGGGTGGCTGTGTAGGTCAGGAAGTCCCAGCTGGGCCACATCTGGAGACATTTTTGTTTGTCACAAATCGGGGGGCAGGGGAGAGTTGCTGCTGACATCTAGGGGTGGGGGCCAGGGATGCTGCTAAACGTCCTGCAGTGCACAGGACGGCCCACCGCAGACAAGGATCCCCCCAGCATGTCAGCAGCGCCAACTTTGAGAAACCCCATTCTAGGTCACGAGATCATTTCTTCTTTTTCATTGTGTCAGTTTCCAAAGTCTCTGAAATCATTTTGTAATTAAAAATTACTTATTAGAGAGGTGTTATGAACTGCAGTGAGCTGGGAGTGAAGCAGCTGGGAGTGAAGCAGCCGGGAGTCTCAGGAGCTCTCTGCCCACAGCCACCAGCCGGCTGGCTTTGTCCTGCGGGGGAGTCTCTGCACTTGCCCTCAGGCCTCAGAGCCCAGGGAGGCTCAAAGCATGTGCCAGAAGACTCCCTTGAGATGTGCCTACTCTGACCTGCCACGTATGTGAGCCTCAGAAAGCGGTAATTCACCCAAACGGACAGAACCAGCATCATTTAGGGAGGGAGGGGGGGCCCAGAAGCAGGTGGGCTGGACTGGGCTGGGCTGGGGTGCGGGCAGAGCACACGCAGCCGACACCTGCAGCATCACAGGTGCCAATCAGCCAGGGCGAGAGGCCGCCCGCTGGACCCCATCCACTCCCTGAGCCACTCTGTTGGACTAAGGGCCATCGTCTGGGCTGGGCGGTGTCCCCACCACTCGAAACGCCATTCCTACAGCCTCGAGGGAAAGTCCCATCCCGCACGCGGGGCTCGGGGCCTGGGATGTCTGAGCTGACACAACGCAGTGTGTTCTACATCCGTCCGTGTTGTTTCCTGTGGGAACGTCCCCGGTTCTGGCATGTGCCTGTGCTTGGGTAGTAAGGCCAGTAGTTCCAGCTTCCCTCCTCTCTCCCTCAGGGGACATAAGCACAATAATCCTTAGGTAAAAGACGGGGAGACGATATTTTTGCGCTAGTGGACTGCCCTCCTCCAGGCCTGAGGGACGGGCAGTCACGGTCTGTCCCTGCGTCTGACCTGCCTGCGTTGGGTAGCTCTCCTGGGCCTTCCCCGGGCGCACAGAGCCACAGGAGAGAGAGAGGCACCCTGGCTGCAGGGTCTGGGGGATTCATTTCTGCTGGGCGCCCTCCCTCTCCCTGCAACCAGCAGAAGGTGACGAGGAGCTAGCGGAAGAAACGGCCCTTGGTGAGCGGGGCACAGAGATAATCCTGGTAAACAGGGAAGTGAGGCGAGCAGGCCAGTCCCCGCCTTCCCCAGGCCTGGCGCGCAAGGAGGCTGTCCTGGGAGCTTGGGTGCCTCCTAGGGTCTGAATGTGAGGTCAGGGTGAGCTCAGCTTTAAGCTTCACGGGGAACACACCCTTGCCGAGACCCTTGCCGAGCAGATGTACTTTGGGTGGAGACCCTCGTGCTGCAGGATGTGAACTGGGGATGCCCTACAAGAGCCTCTCTGTTTCCAGGCAAGCCTAACGTTTGGCCAGCGTGGACTTTGGCAGCAGAGTGTCAGCCGGGCCATGCTCCCGATGGTCGGCGGTGACGTGACGGCGCCCCCGTGGACGCCGGTCCCCGTCCTGCACGTCTCCGGAGCAGCCGGGGGCTCAGTATGCGCCCTCACGGGGAGCTGCCGGGATGGAACGCGTGAGACTCTGACGTTATTTTCCAGAGAACTGAGTTCCTTGCCTATGAAAATTAACCTTTCTTAATAACAAAAATGGTATAGTCCATTGAAGTAGGGCTGGATTTATCTTGTGACAGTGCTTGTCATGGCCTTGAGTATTTATCGAGAAGTTTTAAAAGTTCATTAAACTCCAGAGATTAAGTGTTGCCCTGAGCAGTGTCCCATAAAGGGGAAATATGGTCCTATTACTTGGTAAAATGTTGTGCTCTGTGGTTAATTCAGCTCCCCTGAGCTCCCATCTTCTGATTCAAAAGACATTTTCCCATGCTGTTAAATTTGACATTTTCAAAGAACCTGGGACTGTTTCTCACAGCACTCACCAAAAACTCAACATTGCATATTTATTTCATGGTGGGGGGCAGGGCTGGAGAAGCACTAGCCCCCCAATGTTTCTCCAGAGATGTCAAATGCATTAGCCCTCACTTTTCCCACCGCTGTCTTCCTGTGTCACTTGGCTTAGAAATAGCCAGTTGACCAACACAAAGGCTCCCCAGTGGGGAGGAAGGTACTGAGGCCCTGTGCACCCTTGGGAGAGGCTCGGGGCCCTGGCTGGGCCTGCCCGCATCATCCACTGGAGGACCAACAGGACAGAGAGTGTGAGGGGGAGAGGCACGTCTTCCACCTACTGGGCCCAGTCTGTGATTAGTGCCATTTATTTTGCTTCTAATTTCTTTTTGAGTCAGTTCCCGCTGAATCTCCGTAGGAATATCCTTTTTATTATCTTATTTGACCTGAGGGCCTTTGTTTGCTTTCTACAGTGAGGTCTTGGTGACACTGATAGCGCTGTTTAATTGGTCCTCACATGAGCCAGCTGGGGCAGCCGCGTCTCCTTTTCCCCTCATGGGAGACCCCGTGTTCCTCAAGAGAAAAGCCAGAGCAGCGCTTGGCCTCCCATCAGTGTGTGGGGCCGGGGGGCCTTCCTTACCAGTATCTGATGCAGGGATGAACGACCTACAGCCTCACTGATCCGGACGACCCCCAGGCACTGGCAAAATTCAGCCTGGAAGCTTTGATTGGCAGCAGAAAGGGGCATCCTGAGACGAGGTGCTCTCATGGAAGTGATTCTGAGTTAGCGCCCAGCCCGAGTCCATTCCCAGCACATCCATCACTGAGCAGGTGTTTGCTGAACAGCTACTGCAGCCGAGCCCCATGTTAGGTGTCAGCCCCTTGGCTGTCATGCAAGGAAGCCCCATGGCAGAGCAGAGCCAGCACGAGTTTTGGAGGGACTTCCTGGCTGTGTGTCCCAATCACTCCAGGCCTCTAACTCCTCCGTCACATCAGGAGAATAAGAGCGCAGCTCACTGGGCTCTTGTGAGAATTAAATGAGCGAATGCATGTATGGAGGTAAGCATCATGCCAGGGATAAATGCTCAATAACTAATAACGACAGTCACCACCACCACCAGCAGCAGTGCCAGCGTTCATTAAATCCTCGCACGTGCCAGGCAGCGGTCCAAGCAACACTTTACTGTTAGCGCATACAGTGTTCAGAATATTGTAGATACTCTTACAATATACATAACAGGAATATTGGGCTCAGAGAGGTTAAGTAACTTGCCCAGGGTCACACAGCTAAGAAGCAGCAGAGCCTGGATTCATACCTAGGCTGTCTGACCTGGAGATTGTGCAGCTGACCGTTATAACGACAGGGTCAGCTTCTTCCACCCTTACTGCCAAGATGGGCCTGGGGTCCACGTCCACGGAACTTACATCACCTGTAAGATGGGTACGTAATGCTCCAGGCAGAGTGTGCACTCAGTAAGAGTGAGCCAACACCATCCACATCGTCGTCGTCATCATCATCATAAAGACTGTTACTATCTTACTGTATTAATGTGGTCTGATAACATTAGTCTATGTGCATGTATCACACATATCGTATCGTAATATAAAACACTTATACAAGTAATCGCATTGTTATTATCATTGTGGTTGTTATCGTTACTAATCTAACATGGTGCGGTGCGTTCTGAGATATGTGAGAAAGGGGATGGGTCACCCTCCACCTGGAGGGATTCCTAGGTGGTGTAGGCTTGCATCTCAGGTGAAGCCAGCAATTCCTGGAGAGCGTCTCTCCTCTCGAACTGCCCCATACCTTCGACCTCAGGCCCCCTCCATCAGATGTGTCCTCTCTCCCCTGAGGTCTTCCTCTTCGCTTGTCAAGGCTCAACTCAAGGATTTACTCCCCACCAGAGGCTGTCCCACCCCGCCGGCCTCTCTTGGGCGAGTGAGGGAAGCAGTTCTGGGAATCGCTGTATCTCCATGAAGAAAGATTGTTCTCTCCTGGACCTTGGGAGACTTGGCTTTCTAAAGGCCTTTCATGTTCCCACTCTGATGGGGACACGGAGGGGCAGAAGTGAGACACTGCACCTGAACACTGCTGTAAGGAGTGGGTGGAAGACACTGGGGAGGGGTGCGGACTGCATCAAAGGGTGGACGTGCCTCCATCTGAGCGGTCAGCTCTCCTCCCCGCAGCAGATCCTTGAGCCAGAACCACCACATCTACCAACTTCTCCAGTGGATTCAAATCCAGATTTTTATGTGAAATCTTTCCATTTTTAAATGTTGGAAGCTTCATATTAAAAAACAGAGAAACCACAACAGCCACCGTGTGGGCCAAATCAAACACTTGTGTAGTTGGAAGCCTCAGCAACTGCTGGACTTTGAGCACCTCAAGCTCCCGCCCCTCGCTTCCCCGACACCCACAGTCATTCTGCAGCCTCCCCAGGGCCCGTTGTGAAAGTCTGCCCCCGGGCTCAGAGCCGCTGGCCCGGATCCCCAGCCATGGATTCAAGCCAGGGGGTCAGCATGTCCCAGAGAATTAGGAATTGTCACCTCTCCATCTGAAGCTGGGCTCTCCCCCGGGAGGACAGGACGTGCCAGGGCAGGGCTGGGCCTTTGGGGAGCCCCTGGGGGTCCACCTTCAGCTTCTCAGTCGCTCGCCTCTTCCTAGGCCTGAAATTTCAAAGCTTTGTAAAAAGAAGATGTGCTGGGAAGCTTGTCACTGGATCAATGGCTCCCAAACCCCAGAGAAAAAGATCTGACCACTTAGCCCATATTTGCTATTTTATAAATTATATGCAGGAGCTCCTGTATTACTGTTGTTTAGTAAAAACACACAGCATAAATTGACATGTTAAAGGATGAGGAAAACAGATGTTTACTTAATTTATTAACAGTAAAAGAATCTTTCACACTATTAATATGTATATGGCATTATTAATAATGTTACTAATATTCTAAACACAGCTTTTAAAGGTCTTGCTAACTCTGCTATCAACATTTTATCTCAGGCACAGTAAACACTTAGGGCAAGCTCTATCACTAATGAGGTGGGGATAAATCCATATTAAATCCAGAGAGTCTCATTAACTTCAGATGTTTGGGATGATTTCATCAAATCTGCTTTGTTCCTCCATGGCCTTTAACCTCTTAATGTGGCTGACAGACAGACAGCTTGGTTTAGGACTAGAAGTAGGGCCGCTCTATCTGGCCCTCTGCCTGTTTTTATAAATAAAGTTTTATTGGCACACAGCCTGCTTGTTAGGTATCGGCTGTGGCTGCTTTTATACATCAGCAGAGTTGAGTAGTTGCAACAGAGACCACATGGCGCTCCAAACCTAAAATATTTATTCAGTGGCCCTTTCTGGAAAAGTAATGATCCCCAAACATGGGGTGCACCCCCCCTGAACCACGAGGGGCCCTGTTGAAGATCTGGATCCCAGCTTCTCCTTTGCAGATCTCGTAGGCAGGGGTGGGAGGGTAGGGTCGGTATTTTAATGAGCTTCTCAGGCACTGTGGGCGAGAGCAGGCTTGGGAAGAATCTAGAAAACACTCTGGTCTCTCAGTGACTTCCTGTTAGGGTCATAGTTGTCAAGGGCTGAGGGGACATTTCTCAAGCCCACCTGACCAGGGTCGCTCGAGGTACATCTGTCCTCAGACCATCTACATAGGAAGAGTCCAGCTCACGGGGGTGCTCACAGCAGGCGCACATCCTGCCCCCACCCCCACCGCCTGGTGGGTGATCTGTTGTTTTAACCATGTCTGAACCACGGCTGTGTGGCAGGGTCCACGCCAGGCACAGCCTCGGAGCAACCCGCCTTGTGTCTGGTCTCTCCCCAGCTCAGCCTTTCCAGGTCTCTCAGGCCCTGAGGGCCATGCGGAGGCACCAGAGGGGTAATTGTTCCCCTTTATCTCTGTCGCCGCCTCACCTGTAACCCCATTTGAGCCTTGGGACACAACCCCAGGAGGCTGGATGCCCCAGGACTGGGGAGGGGGTGATAGGGGTCTAGCGGGTTTCTTGATATACTTTTTGATACTACTTAAATCTTTAAACTAGGTGAAAATTATTTTGATAAAAATATTTATTGAAATAAGGGCCATCTAGGAAGTCTTTGAAAATGAGGCCTCTTCTGGGGGTGATTCCTTTGGGAGGCGGGAGGCCAGGTAGTTCTAGGAGGCTGTCAGGATCCTTCCCCGATACAGGCGGGGCTTTCCAGGTGGGTTCACTTTGTGAAAATCCATCAATCTGTACATTTATGACTTCCTTGCTTTTCTGCATGTATTATGTGCTTTCCTAAACACACTTTTTTAAAATACAGGCTTTTGAAGGTAGGCCCAAGGTGCCCTAGAGTCACCTTGATGTGCTGACGGGATTGAACTTGAAACCTGTGCCCTGGGAACTGGTACTTTTTATAGGTCCTGTCATTTTCTTCAGAAAGGCATTGTATTCTTTTCTTGTTTAAAATGTTGATGTACGGAATATAAATATTTAAATTACACTACAGTTTTCGGTTGAAAGAGAAACAATTCCTGCCCAAGTAGGACCCCCATTTGGTGGGCGTGGGCAGTGCTGGCGGGGCCCCTGCACCTGCCTCGGGAAGGAGCGGTTACGTGGATGGAGGGAAGGAATGATGAGATTCTCTCATGTGTCAAAGTTTAGGAACCAGGCTTCGAAAACAGTCCCGTAAGGGCCTGGCTGTGTCACGGTTACTATTTTTTAAGCACCCCGTCCACAGAATGGATTTTTTGTTGAGGGGGGAGGTTTACTTGTGTGATGGACAACCAGTCGTTGACCAGTGGGCAGCTCTGTGCACCGTGTACTGTGGGGAGGGAGCTCAGAGCGTTTCTGCAGGATTCACTCGCTGTTTTCATTTACAGAGACTCATATTCTCACATTAGCATTGAATGAGCATCCAAGTAGATCAGTCTTGCTTATTTATCTTGGGATTGATGATGTACCTCGAAAGATTTTCAGCTTTAAATATTTACGGAGGCTTGATTTTGCATTATGATAGATTTGCATCTATTTACAACTTATGTAGAGAAGAGATGATGTTCCCAAGAGTGCTATTTAGAGATAAAGAAGAAGACTCCAGTCATGTTGTTTGAGACTTATAAGGGTAAAGGAAACAGGAAGGACTTTGCATTAGTGGCTTCTCCAGAGAAAGACAACTGATAGGATGTGTATGAGTGGAGAGAGAGAAATTGACTGTAAGGCTTTGGCTCACGCAAAGATGGGGGGAAATCTGCAGAGCAGGCTGGAGACCCAGGGAAGAGTTGATTCCATGGTACAGTTGCATCGGAAGGCAGTCTGCTGGCAGAATTTTCTCTTTGTCGAGAGACCTCAGTCTTTTCTTTGTGAAGGCTTTACCTGATTAGATGAGGCCCATCCACATTATGGAGGACCTTCTGCTTTATTCAAAGTCTACTGGTTTCGATGTTAATCTCATCCCCAGATACCTTCAGCCACCTGTAAACTGGTGCTGGATGGGGCATCCGGCCCGAGCTGACCCACAGCATTAACAAGCACAGACCTGGTCTGCTTCATAAGTTCACTGATGGCTACGGGTGGAGGAACCACCTGCCTCTTGAGAGAAGCAGGTCGTGTTCTCCATGAGCCACTGAGACCTGATCTAATAGGAAGAATTGTGCCCACCAGCGGGCAGGGAGCTTCACTTGCCATGCATGCCGGTAACCCTGTCATTTCTTGTGGAGAGGAAACCAGAGCGGTTAGAGGCACGAGGATGGCCTTCCTCCTCTGCCGGTGTCCTCTTGTGAATCATGCACTTTTCACCTCCCCAAAGCCCGAGGCGTGGCACCCAGGCTGCACACCCATGCCTTGGGCCAGTAGAACCTAGCTGAGCGAGGATTAATTTTGACACATTTCTTGGACATCATACATTCTGTCCTGATGTATTCAGATGCAGGTCCCAGAAAAGCACTGGATTTGGACATGTTCCAGACTGCCTTTCTCATTAAGATTCTTTTTTTTTTTTTTTTTTTTTTTAGCATCTTCATTTCAGTGTAATTGCTTTACAGGGTTGTGTTAGTTTCTGCTGTATAACAAAGTGAATCAGCTGTACATATACATATATCCCCATATCCCCTCCCTCGTGTGTCTCCCTCTCACCCTGCTTATCCCACCCCTCTAGGTGGTCACAAGGCACCGAGCTGATCTCCCTGTGCTATGCAGCTGCTTCCCACTAGCTATCTGTTTTACATTTGGTAGTGTATATATGTCAATGCTATTCTCTCACTTTGTCCCAGCTTACCATTGTCCCTCCCCGTAACCTCAAGTCCGTTCTCTATATCTGTGTCTTTATTCCCGTCCTGCCCCTAGGTTCATCAGAACCTTTTTTTTTTTAGATTCCATATATATGTGTTAGCATACGGTATTTGTTTTTCTCTTTCTGACTTACTTCACTCTGTATGACAGACTCTAGGTCCATCCACCTCACTACAAATAACTCAATTTCTTTTCTTTTTATGGCTGAGTAATATTCCATTGTATACATGTGCCACATCTTCTTTATCCATTCATCTGTCGATAGACACCTAGGTTGCGTCCATGTCCTGGCTATTGTAAATACTGCTGCAGTGAATATTGTGGTACATGACTCTTTCTGAATTATGGTTTTCTCAGGGTATATGCCCAGTAGTGGGATTGCTGGGTCATATGGTAGTTCTATTTTAGTTTTTTAAGGATCCTCCACACTGTTCTCCATAGTGGCTGCATCAATTTAAATTCCCAACAACACTGCAAGAGGGTTCCCTTTTCACCACACCCTCTCCAGCAATTATTGTTTGTAGATTTTTTGATGATGGCTATTCTGACCAGTGTGAGGTGATACCTCATTGTACTTTTGATTTGTATTTCTCTGATTATTAGTGATGTTGAGCATCTGTTCATGTGTTTGTTGGCAATTTGTATATCTTCTTTGGAGAAATGTCTATTTAGGTCTTCTGCCCATTTTTGGACTGGGTTGTTTGTTTTTTTGGTATTGAGCTGCATGAGCAGCTTGTATATTTTGGAGATTAATCCTTTGTCAGTTCCTTCGTTTGCAAATATTTTCTCCCATTCTGAGGGTTGTCTTTTCGTCTTGTTTATGGTTCCCTTTGCTGTGCACAAGCTTTTAAGTTTCATTAGGTCCCATTTGTTTATTTTTGTTTTTATTTCCATTTCTCTAGGAGGTGGGTCAAAAAGGATCTTGCTGTGATTTATGTCATAGAGTGTTCTGCCTATGTTTTCCTCTAAGAGTTTGATAGTGTCTGGCCTTACATTTAGGTCTTTGATCCATTTTGAGTTAATTTTTGTGTATGGTGTTAGGAATTGTTCTAATTTCATTTTTTTACATATAGCTGTCCAGTTTTCCCAGCATCACTTATTGAAGAGGCTGTCTTTTCTGCATTGTATACTCTTGCCTCCTTTATCAAAGATAAGGTGACCGTATGTGTGTGCGTTTATCTCTGGGCTTCTATCCTTTTCCATTGATCTATATTTCTGTTTTTGTGCCAGTACCATACTGTCTTGATTACTGTAGCTTTGTAGTATAGTCTGAAGGCAGGGAGCCTGATTCCCCCAGCTCCATTTTTCTTTCTCAAGATTGTTTTGGCTATTCGGGGTCTTTTGTGTTTCCATACAAATTGTGCAATTTTTTGTTCTAGTTCTGTGACAAATGCCATTGGTAGTTTGATAGCGATTGCACTGAATCTGTAGATTGCTTTGAGTAGTATAGTCATTTTCACAATGTTGATTCTTCCAATCCAAGAACATGATATATCTCTCCATCTGTTGGTATCATCTTTAATTTCTTTCATCAGTATCTTATAGTGTTCTGCATACAGGTCTTTCGTCTCCTTAGGTAGGTTTATTCCTAGGTATTTTATTCTTTTTCTTGCAGTGGTAAATGGGAGTGTTTCCTTAATTTCTCTTTCAGATTTTTCATCATTAGTGTATAGAAATACAAGAGATTTCTGTGCATTAATTTTGTATCCTGATACTCTACCAAATTCATTGATTAGCTCTAGTAGTTTTCTGGTAGCATCTTTAGGATTCTCTATGTAGAGTACCATGTCATCTGCAAACAGTGACAGTTTTACTTCTTTTCTGATTTGGATTCCTTTTATTTATTTTTCTTCCTTGATTGCTGTGGCTAAAACTTGTAAAACTATGTTGAATAACAGTGGTGAGAGTGGGCAACCTTGTCTTCTTCCTGATCTTAGAGAAATGGTTTTAGTTTTTCACCATTGAGAACGATGTTGGCTGTGGGTTTGTCATATATGGCCTTTATTATGTTGAGGTAGGTTCCCTCTATGCCTCCTTTCTGGAGAGTTTTTATCATAAATGGGTGTTGAATTTTGTCGAAAGCTTCTTCTGCATCTATTGAGATGGTCATATGGTTTTTATCCTCCAATTTGTTAATATGGTGTATCACAGTGGTTGATTTGCGTATATTGAAGAATCCTTGCATTCCTGGGATAAATCTCACTTGATCATGGTGTATGATCCTTTTAATGTGCTGTTGGATTCTCTTTGCTAGTATTTTGTTGAGGATCTTTACATCTGTGTTCATCAGTGATATTGGCCTGTAGTTTTCTTTTTTTGTGACATCCTTGTCTGCTTTTGGTATCAGTGCGATGGTGGCCTCATAGAATGAGTTTGGGAGTGTTCCTCCCTCTGCTATATTTTGGAAGAGTTAGAGAACGATAGGTGTTAGCTCTTCACTAACTGTTTGATAGAATTGACCTGTGAAGCCATCTGGTCCTGGGCTTTTGTTTGTTGGAAGATTTTTAATCACAGTTTCAATTTCAGTGCTTGTGATTGGTCTGTTTATATTTTCTATTTCTTCCTGATTCAGTTCCAACGGTTGTGCTTTTCTAAGAATTTTCCCATTTCTTCCAGGTTGTCCATTTTATTGGTATATAGTTGCTTGTAGTAATCTCCCATGATCCTTTGTATTTCTGCAGTGTCAGTTGTTACTTCTCTGTTTTCATTTCTAATTCTGTTGATTTGAGTCTTCTCCCTTTTTTTCTTGATGAGTCTGGCTAATGGTTTATCAATTTTGTTTATCTTCTCAAAGAACCAGCTTTTAGTTTCATTGCTCTTTGCTAGTGTTTCCTTCATCTCTTTTTTATTTATTTCTGATCTGATCTTTTTGATTTCTTTCCTTCTGCTAACTTTGGGTTATTTTTGTTCTTCTTTCTCTAATTGCTTTACGTGTAAGGTTAGGTTGTTTATTTGAGATTTTTCTTGTTTCTTGAGGTAGGATTGTATTGCCATAAACTTCCCTCTTAGAACTGTTTTTGCTGCATCCCATAGGTTTTGCGTCATCGTGTTTTCATTGTCATTTGTTTCTAGATATTTTTTTATTTCCTCTTTGATTTCTTCAGTGATCTCTTGGTTATTTAGTAGCGTACTGTTTAGCCTCCATGTGTTTTTATTTTTAACAGTTTTTTTCCTGTAATTGATATCTAGTCTCATAGCGTTGTGGTCGGAAAAGATACTTGATATGATTTCAATTTTCTTAAATTTACCAAGGCTTGATTTGGAGAATGTTCCATGAACACTTGAGAAGAAAGTGTATTCTGTTGTTTTTGGATGGAATGTCCTATAAATATCAATTAAGTCCATCTTGTTTAATGTGTCATTTAAAGCTTGTGTTTCCTTATTTATTTTCATTTTGGATGATCTGTCCATTGGTGAAAGTGGGGTGTTAAAGTCCCCAACTATTCTTGTGTTACTGTTGATTTCCCCTTTTATGGCTGTTAGCATTTGCCTTATGTACTGAGGTGCTCCTATTTTGGGTGCATAAATATTTACAATTGTTATATCTTCTTTTTGAATTGGTCCCTTGATCATTATGTAGTGTCCTTCTTTGTCTCTTGTAATAGTCTTTATTTTAAAGTCTATTTTTTTGATATGAGAATTGCTACTCCAGCTTTCTTTTGAGTTACATTTGCATGGAATATCTTTTTCCATCCCCTCACTTTCAGTCTGTATGTGTCCCTAGGTCTGAAGTGGGTCTCTTGTAGACAGCATATATATGGGTCTTGTTTTTGTATCCATTCGGCCAGTCTATGTCTTTTGGTTGGAGCATTTAATCCATTTACATTTACAGTAATTATCAATATGTATGTTCCTGTTACCATTTTCTTAATTGTTTTGGGTTTGTTTTTGTAGGTCTTTTCCTTCTCTTGTGTTTCCTGCCTAGAGAAGTTCCTTTAACATGTGTTGTAAAGCTGGTTTGGTGGTGCTGAATTCTCTTAAGTTTTGCTTATCTGTAAAGGTTTTAATTTCTTCATTGAATCTGAATGAGATCCTTGCTGCGTAGAGTAATCTTGGTTGTAGGTTTTTCCCTTTCATCACTTTAAATATGTCCTGCCACTCCCTTCTGGCTTGCAGAGTTTCTGCTGAAAGATCAGCTGTTAGCCTTATGGGGATTCCCTTGCATGTTATTTGTTGCTTTTCCCTTGCTGCTTTTAATATTTTTTCTTTGTGTTTAATTTTTGATAGTTTGATTAATATGTGTCTTGGCACGTTTCTCTTTGGGTTTATCCTGTATGGGACTCTCTGCGCATCCTGGACTTGATTGACTATTTCCTTTCCCATATCGGGAAGTTTTCAACTATAATCTCTTCAAATATTTTCTCAGACCCTTTCTTTTTCTCTTCTTCTTCTGGGACCCCTATAATTTGAATGTTGGTGCGTCTAATGTTGTCCCAGAGGTCTCTGGGATTGTCCTCAATTCTTTTCATTCTTTTTTCTTTATTCTGCTCCCTGGCAGTTATTTCCACCATTTTATCTTACAGCTCACTTATCCATTCTTCTGCCTCAGTTATTCTGCTATTAATTCCTTCTAGAGTATTTTTAATTTCAGTAATTGTGTTGTCACTGCTTGTTTGCTCTTTAGTTCTTCTAGATCCTTGTTAAATGTTTCTTGTATTTTCTCCGTTCTGTTTCCGAGCTTTTGGATCATCTTTACTATCATTACTCTGAATTCTTTTTCAGGTAGGTTGCCTATTTCGTCTTCATTTATTTGGTCTTGTAGGTTTTTACCTTGCTCCTTCGCCTGTAACATATTTTTTTGTCGTTTCATTTTTTTTTGATGGGTGGGGCTGTATGCCTGTCTTACTGGTTGTTTGGCCTGAGGCGTCCAGCACTGGAGTTTGCAGGCAGTTGGATAGAGCCGAGTCTTGGTGCTGAGATTAGGACCTCCAGGAGGCCTCACTCCAATTAATATTCCCTGGGTTCTGACGTTCTCTGTTAGTCCAGCAGTTTGGACTCTGGGCTCCCACCACAGGAGCTTGGGCCTGACCTCCAGCCTGGGAACCAAGTTCCTGCAAGCCTTGTGTCGTGTTAAAAAAAAGGAGGAAAGAAAAAGAGCAGTACAATATCAAAGAATAAAAAACAAAATAAAATTAGAAAGATAAAAAATATATTAGGAAAAGTAAAACTATAATTGAAACAACTGCAACAAGGTAAAATAACACAACAGAAAAAAGGAAAAAAAAAAAAATGGGGGCAGGGGAACAAGCCAAAAAGATCACTAACAAGGTGTAAAGAATAAAATAAAATTAGAAAAATAAAAGATTTATTAGGAAAAATAAAAATATGAAAGAATCAACAACAATGAACCAACAAGGTAAAACCCAACCCCAATCTAAAAGAGGAAAAAAGAAAAGAAGAAAAGAAAAAAGCCTTGGCTCTTGGGACGGAGTTTAGGCTGGGGGTGGAACTTAGGCAGGGGTGGGGTTTAGGGTGGGGCGGGACCTAGGCGGGTGGGGGGTGACTTTTGAGCGTGGGGCGGGGCCTAGGCTCAGGACCCATGTAGCTGGATAAGGCCCTGGGGGCGGGGCCGAGGTGGGGTGACGTTTGAGCGTGGGGCGGGGCCTCTGCTTAGGACCTGCCCGCAAGGGGAGCAGCAGCACGTGGAAAGGCGGGCCTCTGGAGCGTGGGGTTACGGAGTTTGGGGGTGAGGCCCTGGGTGGGGTGTGTGTGGGGGGTTTAGGCCCACGTGGTGGAGGGCGTCTCTGAGGGTAGGCGTAGGGGCCCCGGGTGGGGTGCAGGGGCGGGGCTTGGGCTCTGCACGCAGGAGGGAGGCTCCGAGGGCAGAGGATTAGGTCCCAGCAGCCTCCCCGCGCCTGAGTGGACAGGGAAAGGGCTGGCCGCGTGCCCTCCCGTTCCTCCGCGCCCCTCCCCCACTGTCTCCCCCGGGGTCTCCCCCGTCCCCGCTGCACCCCTAACCGTGGGTGGGTCCTGCTGGGTGTGGGAACTCCTCCCTCCCCCAGCCGCCCCTCAGGGGTGCAGGTCCTGGAGGTCTGGCCTTTACTTTTGCTCCCCCTTCCCTCCCTCCCACTCCCTCAGGACCCCGTGGCTGGAGGGGGCCTCGGTGGGCAGAGGATCAGGCCCGGGATCTCAGCAGGTTCCCGGGGGCCCAAGTGGGCAGGGGAAACCTGGCCACGCTCCCTTTTGGTCCTCTGCCCTCCCAGTGGTCCCCCCATTTCCCCCTTCGGGCGTGGGATCCCTTCCCCTCCCCCAGCCACCCCTCAGGGGCGCCAGTCCCGTCCCACCTCCATTCTCCTCCCCCCTCACTCCCCCCATGTCCCACGTCCTACCTGGTCGCTGGAAGTTCCTTCCGTCCCCTTAGGTGTCCACGGTCCCCCACCGGTGCTTGGTAGGTGCCCTAGCTGTGCGGAGACGCGAACTCCACATCCTCCTAATACGCCATCTTGACTCCGCCCCCTCTCATTGAGATCCTTACCAAACAACATCCTTGCTCTTGGAAAAGCTAGGAAAGTGTACGTTTTCTTGCTTGGTTTTCTTGTCATAAAGTTGCTGCACAGACGTTTGTTTAGAAGTGACCTGGAGCTGTGGCCGCAGTTCCCGACCATGATGGTTTCAGTCAGTGAAGCCAACTCTTCTGAGTCACTTGGCGAAAGCAGCTGAGATGGTTTCTCACTCGCTCTGGGTCCCAACAGACCACCTCGGCTCAGCCACTGACCCCTCATGAATCAGGATACCCCTTGGGCCGCTTAGTCCACTCTTGGAAGTTGGGCTACAATCCCGCTTTCCTTCCACCCACTGGCCTTTTCTCTAGAACAAGGAAGAGGGGCAGCATTTATCTTTGCCTTGTACACACAGAGAGAAACCTTCCCCTCCACTCCATGGCTTCCTCGTTTCTGGGAAAACTATTTTACTTGCATTAGCCATTGTCGTCCCTTTAATCATAGCAACAGTTGTAAGCAGAGTATCTGGAACAGAACACCCACTTTTAGACCCCAGGATAGAACACCCACCTCAAGTTACCATATGACCCTGCAATCCCACTCCTGGGCATATATCCAGAGAAAACTCTAATTCAAAAAGATACATGCACCCCAATGTTCATTGCAGCATTATTTACAATAGCCAAGGCATGTAAGCAATCTAAATGTCCATGGACAGATGAATGGATAAAGATGATGTGGTATATATACACAATGGAATATTACTTTGTCATAAAAAATAATGAAATAATGCCATTTGCAGCAACATGGATGGATCTAGAGATTATCAAACTAAGTGAAGTAATATAGACAAAGACAAATGTCATATGATATTATATGTGGAATCTAAAAATGATACAAATGAACTTATTTATGAAGCAGAAACAGACCCACAGACACAGAAAACAAATTTATGGTTACCAAAGGGGAAGGGGGGGAGGGATAAATTAGGAGTTTGGGATTAACGTATACACACTACTGTATATAAAATAGATAATCAACAAGGACCTACTGTGTAGCACAGGGAACTATACTCAATATTTTGTAATAACCTGTAAGAGAAAAGAATCTGAAAAAGAATAGGTATATTTACATATGTATATATATACGTATAAAAAACTGAATCACTTTGCCGTACACCTGAAACTAATACAACATTATAAATCAACTATACTTCAATAAAAAAAATAAAAATTAAAAAAACACCCACCTCAGACCCTGACTGAGCAGGGCCCATTCTGCCCCATCACCCCCGCCGTGGCCCCTCCTGTAAGCTGGCCTGCACATCTGTTCCAGGATTTCTAGGTTGTGCAGCTTCTTGTGGTGGAGGCATCCCTCTGCCTTGACTGGGGTTAAATTTGTTATCAGCTGAACCTCAAATCTTTATTTACACTAATTTCTTCCAAGACTGGACCCTCCAAACAGGATTGTCAGGTTTGTTGTTTTTTTTTTTTTAAGAAAAAAGAACTACCCAATTTTTAAAAAAGATCTGTAATGGAAATTTTCAAACATACTCAGAAGTAGAGAGGAGAATATTCTGAGCCCCCGCGGTAAGTCTCGGCTTCTAGTTTCCAACCTGGGACATGTCTTTTGCATCCGTGCCGCCACCGAATCACCTGCCCTCCTTCGCAGAAGCAGCGTAAAGCACTGAGACTGACCCACTGTTGTCTATCAGGCCACGCACCGCCTCACTCACTCCTGACATCCATCGTTAAATCCTCCACGTGGCCGGTCTGTGATTTGATACCTTTTAGCCGGTGTTGTATTTGGTGCCTGCTTTCATGTGTGATGCTGAACCTTGAGAGGCTGGGATGAAATGAACTCTGCACCTGCTCTCCAGGGGCTCCCAGACAAGTGATGGCCTTCCAGGCAGGGGCTGAGGACAGGGGTCATGGGCTGACCTGTGCCACTTAGGGTGAGGGAGCTGTGGGCCCACGGGGCCGCCACCGAGACCAGTGGTCCTCGCACAGCTCCCACTGCAGGGACCCCACTGGACAGCTGCATTCAGGTGCCAGGGGTGGAGTGAGGGTTTGCTGGGTGGCCCTCCCACCTGGACCCCCTCCTGTCCTCTTTAGACAGGTGCCCTTGCAGGGACAGCTCTTCTGGAGGTGGGTCATGGCCTGACCCTGACTGCAGAGGATGGTGACATGGAGGACGGTCCACTCCATGCTCACGGCTCTGGTGGCAAAGCAGAGCTACCCCTCCATCTTCAGGGGGCTTCTCCAGGGGGGTTTCACTCCCCTCAACTTGCAGAAACCTTTGGAGGCCAGAATGTTTTTATACCTGTTCAACACAACGCACTAAGATGAAGGCTGTTAAAATCTTGCGTGCAATTAGCAGCATCTCTCAGAAGCTGTAGTTGAATACAGAAGTACCTGTTGAAAGGAAGGAAAGGATGGAGCTCGTTAGTGTTGCTACAAGGTGAGGTGGGGTTGTTGCTGAGCTGTGGCAGCCCAGGGAAGGGGTGCAGTCCCGCTAGCAGCCTGGACAAGCTGGGGTCTGCTTGGGGGACAGACACCCCCCAATAACATCAGAGGTTACATCTTACTCCTCCTCCCCATCCCCATGAGTCTGTAGGGCTCTGCTCCACACAGTCAGGCAGGGATCCAGGCTTCACCCTCACCTTCCAATCCAAACCCGGGACTCATCTGTCACCACCGCAGCGACCCGCCCACTGGGAGGAACCCAGGGCCAGGGCGTCCATTGGGCAGAATTAGACTCACGGCCACACCAGAGAAACTGGCCTTTCCAGAGAAACTGAAGTCACACAATATGGGGGAAGGGCCGGGGGTGGTGGGGACGTGGGAGCACCTTCAGGTCCATTGGTGGGACAACGTGTCTCCTTTGGCATTGATGCAGCCCCCCCTCACAGACCTGTCGTGGGGACAGCCAGTGGGGGTCAGATGCGGTTTGCGCAGGCTGGAGATCTCCCCTATAATGTCTGCCCTGGTTATTTAGCTCTTGGATGCAGCAGGGATTTTTTTAATAATGAGTATTTGCAAAGAGCTTTAGTCTTAAGGCACATACTTCTCTTACCTGAATGAGTGTTAGACCAATTTACAGATGAGAAAACAGAAAGGTTAAGCCACGTTCTCGCAGGGCGCCATGGTGGAGTCTGTTGGAGAACATCCTTTTTCCCTCTCTTCCTTATTTATAGATCCACAGATTTATCCAGGACAAATGATATATCAGCCAAAGAGCTTGTTTCCTGTGTTCCATTGTAGCTAGGTGTTGCCATGTGACTAAGTTCTCACCAAAAATATTTCGTGGGACTTCTGGAAAGTTTTTTTTTCTTTTTTTGCAAACTTTCCCTTATGCCTCCCCCCTCAACCTCCTTCCTTCCTCCTTTTTTCCTGTGTGGAACATAGAAGTGATGGCTGGAGATCCAGCAGCCACCTTGGACCATGAGGGGACTTTGAAGATGGAAACCCCATGTACACAGGGCAGAGAAATACACCATCCTGCCAGCAACTGTAATCCTCTGGATTGCCAACCTCTGGGCTTCATTTATGTGAGCAAATACACCTTTACAAGTTTGAGGGGGTGTCTGTGTGTACAGTTGAACTTAATGCAGCTTTTCCTACAGCATAACTTTTATTTTTGCTGGGGGAAGGGGTAGTACTTCAGTTGTAGCTTCACTCATCTTGGGTTGTTGTCATACTCTGTGGTATATTGTCACCTCTCTAGAAGTCAGGACATTCTGGAAAGTGACCACTTTGTGCCACCACCCCGCCCCATGCAGGTGCAATGATTCCAATCAAATAATCTCAGGGAAAATGTGTAAGCCAGATTCAGAGAACAAGAAAGGGTCCTTCTCCACGTCACTTATTTCTGTCCCATACCAGGGTATCACTTTCCGAATTATTCTCCAGGTGTCTGTGCTTCACCTTACATGTTTCCATGTCTGCATCTTTCTTCCAGCAACTTCTGCCTATGCCCCGGATTTTGCATAGGACACTATTTCTGCACAGATAATAATAGACCTTGAATTCTCTTTATCCCCTAAACCAAAAGGGCGAACGGGAAAGCAGCATCTTTGACTGTGGAATCACTTCACCCTTTAGCTAAATACGACAACGAAACAGGTGGCAGGACACAACTTATCAGGAAAAATCTAGAAATCGCAGTGTGCGATCTTCAGCTCATGTAAATATCTCCACATGTTATTCTTAATTAATTATATTTTATTGAAGCAATTAGGTGAATGACAACCTCGGTTAAGGACTAAAGAGAGGGCCATGTCTTTTCACGTGCTACTGGTCAGAAGGTGCAGCCAGGAGTCCCAGCGGCCGAGTGCCAGGTGGGGAGGGTGGGGAGGATGAGGAGGATGCCCAGATGCTGCTGGGAAGCCAGGCGGGCAGGGGCCCAGGACCACAACTCCCACCATCCCGGCTCAGGGAAAGAGGCCCTGCACTTTCCCCCCTCATTCCTCTGTTCTTTTCCTGTTTGTTTTAATTTCCAAAAACAATTAGGACAGCTGTTGAAGTCCTAAACAATGGCGCTTCTCTGGAAAGTTGGGTTAATTTGTCTAATTTTCACACCTTTCGCTGTCCTCCACAGTGGTAGAGTGGTTTTGTGTCAAGGCATCAGATAAATTTCACGCTTCCTGCCTTTTCTCAAATATCCGGTGGCACCAAAAGCACCCAGTGCACCTGGCCCTGACCCAGGGCTTCGAGACTTCATTGTGTTTATGACTGTCAGAGGAGGAGACATGATGATTCTCGACGTAGCTGAGATTGAGGGAAGGATTTGGGTGGAAATAGCACCCTGTGCTCTTAAGGCCAAATTTCCTATTAATCTGCATCCTTTCCTAAGGGAAACACCTGATATCCGGGGCTTCATGGATTTGCGATGGGGGAGATCTTGTTCCTTTTAGGAGGAACATCGTTAAGAAAACCATGGGTTGTTTTTACTCGTACCGTTGATACATCATCTAAATACCTTTTCAGGCTAATTTTGTTTAGGGGTCTGGTGACCACAGTTAAAGCTGTCCGTCCCCCTGTCTTTTGCACCTGCCTCCCCGGGAGGGGCAAGAGCTCTGGTCCCACTTCCCAGAAGCTACGCCAACCTCACTCCTCTCCACTGCCCTCCTCGGGCCTGGCGACTTCCCTCTTGCTCTGTCCGGTGAACACTGTGCTGCTCCCACACCCATCCCACGAGGAGATGCCCAGGCTTTAATCGAGCACCCTGGAATCACCCATCCCCGTGGCACTGATACTTCCCAGCGGGGGCAGAGTCCCACATCTTAGAGATGGACCTGGGAGCCCACGTACGATCTTAGGGGATGGAATCTACTCCGTGTTCAAAAGTGAAGAATAGGAAATTAGAGTGGTTGAACCACGTACATGTAGCTATGGCCCTAATGCCTCGTGTTCATATTATGAAAGTAGTTAATATTCTCACATCTGCAGCAGAGGGGAGGAGAGATCTGAAGCTGAAATGAAAGTATAATCCAAGGGTCTCGACCGCTGTAGTTGTTCAGATAAGTCGTTTTCAGTGAAGAAGTGGCAAAATTGTGGTTAAAAGTCATGATGAAGGTGTGGAAGAACTGTACTCTTATTCACGGCTTATGAATAGTGGTGGAAATCAGTGCAAACACTTTGGACAAGGATTCGCCAGGTTTCCCTAAAGCGAAACAGAGACTTCTTTATGAATTTCTCTAGAAATTCTACTCCTGGGTATATTCCCAGGAGGCATGAGTGCGTTTATCACAACAAAAAATCATTTTTTAAATGTTCAGGAATGTTCCTAGAAGCTTTATTCATAGTCGCTCAACACTGGGAGCTGCCCAAGTGCACACACAGAGGAGAGTGGGTAAAAAGACCAGGGCACATGCATCCCGTGGGATCCAGCACAGAAATGGAGGGAAGGAACTATTCACGTGACATAGATGAGGATCGTCAACGGGGTGCTGAGCGAGGGAAGCCAGACTCCAGCGGGCACATGCTGACCACTCCAGTTACGTGATGCTCATGAACAGGCCAAACTAAACAAGTTAACACCTACATGTATTTTCTTACAGTCCTGGGGGTTGGACACCTAGCGTAGGTCAACAGGGTCCTGCTCCTTTGGAGGCTCCAGGGGAGAATCTGTTTCTTTGCCTTTTGCAGCTTCTGCAGGCGCCCACACCCCTTGGCTCCATATCGCCCCATCCTGTGCTTACATCATCACGGGTCCTTCTCTGACTCCGACCCTCCTGCCTCCTTCTTAAGAGGACCCTCGTGATTACCTTGGGCTCACCCAGAACCCAGGAAGATTTCCCGTTGCAAGGGCCTTAATTTAATGGCATCTGCAAAGTCCCTTTTGTCATGTAGTCACATCTTTACAGCTTCTGGGGACGAGGACGTGGACGTCTTTGCAGACCCCTTCTGCCCCCTGCACTAACGGATGGCCACAGAGCAGCGGGCTGCCGGTGGGGCCTGTGAACGGAGAGGAGGGAGCGTCCAAGGTCTGCATCACGGTGTTGTTTACCCGGCACCCGCATTTGTGAAACTGATCAGGCTGTCGCCTGAAAACCAGTGCACGTTACTACTGTATATATGTCACACATCGGTACACATTTCTTAGAAAAGAAAAAAAGTTAAGGTCAGCTTCCTTGCAGACACTACGCTGTGTGGGGCTGACACCCCCATGCTCAGCAGGATAAAGGAAGAAGGAGCCAGATTCCGGTGTGCGTTCGCCCTGGTGGAGCTTGGGGTCTGGAGCACAGGGTGGGTGGAATGAAGCCCTGTTTTATGGATCCTCTTTGGTTCTCTTTCATTTTGCATACCATGCTCATGGAAGCAACAAGCTTCTGGAAGGTGGGATAACTTACTTTTGTAACGGGGCCCCTGACAGTCTGCAGCGTGGGCCTTCCACTAATGTCTGTGGAACAAAGCTCTTTGTGATCATGGGTGCCCCAGCCGCTTGTGTGTCTTCAAGGAGCCCAGCCCCATGGTTGCCAGGGGACCGGGTCCACTGGGGCTGGGACCACACGCAGAACGTCTCCCTTTGAAGACACCGACTTCCGCTGGCTTCTTCACTCCTGAGTGTGACATTTAAGCTTCTGCACATTGAGCAGCTTAGAAAACTGCCGGGTAGTTGTGTCAGAAGCAAAGCACCAAGGACATTTGCAGGATGTTTTTGCTTTCCAAAGCCCAGTGTGGGCTGGCACAGGCGTGGAGGACTTCGCAGTACTTCACTGACCTTGGAATAGCCCACGCTGCCCCTGCAGCCACTACGGGGAGTGTGGCCTTGACCTTGAGCTTCTCCCTCATTTGGTACCAGAGTCAGAACCGGCAAAGAGACGTTGAAACAGCTGGGATTCAGAGAGAAACACAGCACACCCCCGTAACGCTCTTTAAATAACTTCCACGTTGAAAGGGGTTCCCTCCCTCCCCATAAGGAACTAAAACGTGTTCTTCACAGATAAATATTTCAGACTAGACCAACTCATCTGGATCAAATGTTACCTTTTTAAAGATGCAAATTGAAAATTAAGCATCGGACTTCCCTGGTGGCTCAGTGGTTAAGAATCCGTCTGCCAGTGCAGGGGACATGGGTTTGAGCCCTGGTCTGGGAAGATACCACATGCCGCGGAACAGCTAAGCCCGTGCGCCACAACTACTGAGCCTGCGCTCTAGAGCCCGTGAGCCACGACTACTGAACCCACGTGCCACAACTGCTGAGCCCACACACCTACAGCCCATGCTCCACAATAAGAGAAGCCACCGCAATGAGAAGCCCGTGCACCGCAAGGAAGAGTAGCCCCCGCTCGCTGCAACTAGAGAAAGCCTGTGCGCGGCAACGAAGACCCAACCCAGCCAAAAATAAATAAACTAATTAATTTAAAAAAAAAGAAAAGAAAATTAAGCATGAAAACACAAGGGCTCGCTGGGGCCTAGGGTGGGTTCCATGCTCAGCAGAGCCAGTGCACGTCAGAAATCAGGCCCCCAGCCGCCTCCGACCTGAGGTGGAGCTCAGGGCATGCTGTTGCTTCACTTTGTGTATTTTAGAGTTATTTTAAAGAGGAAATAGGATAAGAACTACTAAGCATGTCTCAAGCAGGTGAAAGCTGCTGTATATGAGAGACATGAGTCCCGGAAATCATTCTGGAAAGATTTTAGGAACTGTTCTTTAACACTGCAATTTCCCCATGGCCCTGAAATGTCATTTATTTTTTAATGTTCCCAGTTTAGAAATTTTGAAAGGGGATCAATCAAAGCTAGCAAAAATATAGCATTAAGTAGCTAAGAATATTCAGTGTTTTAGAACACTAATAATCTTAGTTCATGTTTGGGAGCTTAGAGACCACAGGCCATCCTTGCCCAGACCTTAGGGTTAGTGTCATTTCACCCTCTTTTCCCAGACGAGAACTAGGAAACTCAGAGAAGTGAAGCAACCTGCTCAAAGGCACACAGCTCGGAACTGAGCAGGGATCTCAACCAGTCAGTCTAGGTCCTGAGATCAGGCGGCTTCCCCTCCTACACTGAGCCAGGACAGGCTGGTGTCATAGGGAAGCCTGGTGACACTTTAATGCCTTTCCCATAAGTTATTATAAAAGAAGAATACCTTGTGACCATACATCCATACATCCACTCAGCTACCCATCTGTTTACCCACCCACCCATCCATCCACTTATCCATGCATCCACCCACCCACCCATTCACCACTCATCCATCCACCCACCCGTCCATCCACTTATCCATCCACCTATCCATCCATCCACCACCCCACCTACCCACACATCCATCCACCCATCAATTCACTTACCATCCATCTATCCATCCATCCACCCATCAATTCACTTATCCATCCATCTATCCATCCATCCACCTACCCACTCACCCATGCGTCCATTCATCCATCCATCCATGCATTCATTCACCCACCCATGCATTCATGCCTCCGTCCATCTCAGATATTGAGGATTCTGCAATCAATGAGGCTGACAAAGTCCCTACTTTCATGAATCTACTGTTATTGTTACTCTTCACCATCCTATACCACCATCAAAACGGGAGACTGGATGGTATCCTGACGAGGGTCCCCTGAGCCTCCACCTTCAGGCTCATCTAGGATGAGTCTGATTTCAAAACTGCATTAGTCACTCCCTCGTGCGAAGACAAGCTTTCAGGGTGTAAAGGCCTCAGCAGAGACTGCGCCTAGGCGATTGCTTTGGCACGGCCTCAGGTGAGACTCTTTCATCTTCTCTATTTTAGTTTTCACAGGGACAGCTTTCCCACAGGGTCAAAAGGCCCAGC
Source organism: Eubalaena glacialis (assembly GCF_028564815.1). Classification (NCBI taxonomy): domain Eukaryota; kingdom Metazoa; phylum Chordata; class Mammalia; order Artiodactyla; family Balaenidae; genus Eubalaena; species Eubalaena glacialis. The sequence continues at coordinate 2,688,789 of NC_083728.1, read as the reverse complement.
TTCCACACGGAGGCTCAGCTGCCAGCTGGGCTCACTGTGTCACCACCTCAAAGATGCCGCCAGCAGCACGGCTCCGACAGGGCCCGCCATATGCTCTGCGTCTGTGCCGGGCGGCTCATTTCCTGGAGCTCTCTCAGGTGCAGAGTGAGTTTTCGGCTAAAAGAATTAATAAAAATAAAAGTAAAGTGAGCAGTGAGTGCTGGGCCTGGAAGGGAAGCCGCGTGTGGATGGTGGGGCATACGTGCGGGCCGGGGTATGTGACACATGAGCGGACCAGAGCAGGCGGCCAGCTGGCGTGGGCAGCGCGGACAGAGGCTCAGACCACGAACTGGTCAGCGCCACCAGCATGCTCACTCCTCAGCGCGGTCCAGCAGGAGGACCACGGATGAGGCCACATCTCAGTGTGTGACCACGGGTTCATCCCTTCCCCTCTCTGAGCCTCCTGCCGCATCCAGAAAGACGTGGACAAGATCCCCCCACCCTGAGAGCACCAGAGCCCGGCCCCCTCCCTGTCATTCCTCTCAGCAGAGCAGGTGAAGGACGCTTGGGTCACTGAGACAATCGACTCTCCCCTGCAGGCACCACTTTCTCTTCTGGGGTTGCCCCCCGCCTGGTTCATCACCGAATCCTGGTAGGCAGATGAGTACCGTCTTCAGCCTAGTTCGTTCTAAGATGAGCCAGAGGAATTTCAGTGACTGTTAACAGGAAAATCTGGGTGCTGGGCATGAACCAGGGGTGACTGGAGTTGGCTCGCAGCATCTCCCCAGAGCAGCCTCTCCCGGACTCTGGTCAGTAGAGGCACGTAGGGGCTTGAAACTGGCCATGGAGGGAACAGTTACACCAGAAAACTGGCAAGTGCTACACATCAGCCTCCTCCCAGAGGGCCAGCTGTTAGCATCTACCAGCACCCCACTGGCTTGGCCTCCTCCAATTCCTTAGTGTTCAAGGCCCCTCCTGCTTTTCTGACTCAACTTAAAGTGACGTAAGGACAAGAGAGAGGGGTGTAGGGAAGGGATGTATTGGCTCACATGATGCGTCTCCATGTGTTGCTGCGTCCCTAGATCTGGGGGCTCTGACTGTCCGCAGACTGGTCTAGCTCCACCCCAGCCTCACCTCCCCACGCCTGCAGCTCCGGGTCCAAACCCAGAGAAACAAGAGCTCTTCTTGCCAGGAACCCTAGCGGAAGTATTGAGATTGCAGCTACATCTTGGTTTTCCCTCGAACCAGTTAGGGCCTAGGTCATGTCCTCACCCCCGAGCTGGAGGGGCAGAGTCAGCCCACTGAACTCCGGGCCAAGTCAGGGGGAGCCGAGGGGCGGGTTCCGAGGACGGGCCGTGGGTGCTGGGCAGGCTGGATCCCAGATGCTGGGGTCTCCTCTTCGCCTCTGGAAAGTACTGCATTGAACCGGTCGTATGTCATACCCGTGTCCCTGGCTGTTTGACTTTGATGTTACTTCCGTGCAGAAGCCCTTCTGGCTCCGCCTGGTTTTAAACCCTCCCTCCTGAGGCCCCCGTGGCGCTCTCCCCGCCCTTTCCTTCGCAGCAGAGGCCCCACGCCCGGAGCCCACCCTGCACCGCCGCCTGGATCCCTGCCCCTGCCTCGTTTCCTCCTTGCCTTCCTTCCTTCTAGACGAGGGAGCTCCCTGACTTGTGTCTGTACCCCTTCAGCTCCCGGCGCTGCTCTGTCCCTGGGGGGAGGGCGTGAAGGGGAGAGGGGGCCTGGCACGTGCTCTTCCTGCCGCGAGGTTGGGGAGCTGCTGGGAGCCGCCTTTCCTCCCGCCGCACGCGGGCCACTCCTCCCTGGGACCTGGGTCTGCAGAAGCCTCAGGCTCCTCATCTGGAAGCCAGGGTGGTGACAGCACCGCTGCAAGCTCAGACGAGCCCAGTGTGCACCCACACAGCGCAGGACCCAGGTCATCGCTGTCACCACGTGCTGAGGAGGTCACGGCCTGGCACACAGTGGGGACCCAGATTGTCACCGAGGGCCCCCTCCCCCACCCCCACCCCAGGAACTTTCCAGCTTCTCCCCGACACCACCCATTTGTGACCGGCCACTTCCTGACTCCCAGCCAGCGTTTGCCCCCCAGGGAAGCTGTCAGAAGGTCTTTCCTGTGTGTCCCCTCGAGCCAGCGAGACGCGGACCACAGGCATGTTTATGTGAATAGATATTTATCTTCTCCTAGTCCTCGAGGCCGGAAGTCCAAGGTCAGGCTGTAGGCAGTGCTAGCTTCTCTGAGACCTCTCTCCTTGGAATGTGATGACCATCTTCTTGCTGTGTCCTCGCCAGGTCATTGCTGTGTATGTTGTCTGTGTCCTAATTTTTCCTTCTTGTGAGAACATAGTCCTATTGGATTAGGGCCACCCTAGTACCCTCATTTATCCTTAATCAGCTCTTTAAAGACCCTGTTTCCAAATACAGTCACATTCTGAGGTCCTGGGGATGAGGACTTCAACATATGAAATTTGGGGGACCCAGTTCAGCCCATCACACTACCCACCAGCCCCTTGCTGCACACGTGTCACATAGGGCCCCTGGAGTGGGCACACCCCCGAGCCCAGCTCAGCCCTGATGCCAGCAGGCAGGGAGGGGGCAGTGGGTCAATGCATTGACCACATGCATTTTCCCTGCACTTGGTCAGCTCATGTAGCTTGCTACTTCGGCTGCAGTATGAGACCATCTGGGAGGAGAGGGGTTCCGTCTGTGGCCCGCAGTTCTGAAGCAGAGGCCCGTCCAGCCCACTTCCACGCCAGCTCGTTATAAACGCTGCTCACCAACAAGCTCCCGGCAAAGCTGACGCCCAGCATTTCCATGTGATCTGATTGTCCTCCTGGCCGTGGTACTAATAACACTCCCATCTCGCAAGGGCAGCAGAAAGCCAAGCGGCCGTGCTAACGTGGAGGGTGGGATTGCTCTGCAGTGGCCAAGGGGCTCCTCTCAGCCGGGTCACTTCTCAGAATCAGAATTCCAATTAGAGCCACAGATGGGAGGTTTCCCCGGTGGGAGAGGACTTTGAGAAGCCTGTTGTTGTCCTCTTGTTAAAGTCAGTTGGTCTCCTGTGAATCAGGGTGAGCAGCTGGGCTGGACCTGCCACCCCCAGTAAATGCCGACTAGAGAACAGGAGGAAAGGCCTGTTGCAGTGTGTGCGTTGGTGCCCGCATGCCCCTCTCCTGCCAGGATGGGGCATCATGGTCCTGTGTCCCTCAGAGGAAGCTGGACCCTCTGCCAACTGGAAGTTTCAGAACCGCTGGGAGGCGGGTGGCATTTGAGATCCCCTCCAGCCGTGGTTCTGAGAGCGGGGTCAGTGCCATCAGCATCACCTGGAAAGTGTTGGAAGCTCACATTCTCAGCCCCACTGGAGACCTGCTGAATCGCAGCCTCGGGGTGGGGCCCAGAGATCTACGTGTGCCCAGCCCTGGAGCGCTGCCCAGGCAAAAATGAGGCCGACACAGCGATTTTAAATGGTCTCGTAGCCACATCAGAAAAATAAAAAGAAACCGTTGAAATTGATTTTTTTTTTACTGTGGTGAATATACATAACATGATATTTACCACATTAGCCAGTTTTAAGGGCCCAGTTCAGTGGCATTAAGCACATTCACATTGTTGTGCAGCCATCCCCACCCACCGTCATCCCCCGGATGTTTCCATCTCCCCAGACTGACACTCTGGCCCCATTAAACACCAGCCCCCCATCCTCTCTCCCCCGCCCCTGGCATCCAGCACTCTGCTCTCTGTCTATGAGTTTCACTCCTCTAGGGACCTCCTGTAAATGGAATCATGCAGTATTTGTCTTTTTGTGACTGACTTATTTCACGTGGCATAATGTCCTCAAGGTTCACTCACGTTGTAGCCTGTGTCCGAATTTCCTTCCTTTTTAAGGCTGAATAATATTCCAGTGTGTATATACACCACATCTTCTTTACCCATTCATCTGTTGATGGACACTTAGGTTGCTTCCATATCTTGGCTATTGTAAGTAATTCTGCAATGGACATGAGAGTACAGATATCTTTTCAGTATCCTGTTGTCATTTCCTTTGGATAAATACCTAGAAGTGGAATTGCTGGATCACATGTTAGTTCTACTTTTGACTTTTTGAGGAACCTCCATACTGTTTTCCATCGGGGCTGCATCAACTTATATTCCCACCAGCAGTGTACTAGGGTTCCCTTTTCTCCACATCCTCAACAATACTTGTTAACTCTTGGCTGTTTGCTGGCAGCCATTCTAACAGGTGCGAGGTGGTACCTTATTGTGGTTTTGATTTGCGCTTCCCTAATGATTAGTGATGTTGAGCATCTTTTCACGTACCTGTTGGCCATCTGTACCTTTTTTGGAAAAACGTCTATTTAGGTCTTCTGCTCATTTTTTAATTAGATTTTTTGTTTGGTTGTTTTTGGGTTTTGCTATTGAATTCTATGAGTTCCTTATATATTTTGAATATTAACCCCATATCAGGTAAATTATTTTAAATATTTTTTCCCATTCAGTATGTCACCTTTTCATTTTGTTGATTGTTTCCTTTGCTGTACTGAAGGTTTTTAGTTTGATGTAATCCCACTTGTTTATTTTTGCCTTTGTTGTCAAATCCAGAAGTATCGTCTCTAAGACTGATGTCAGGAAGCTTACCTTCTGTGTTTACTTCTAGGAGTTTTATGATTTCAAGTCTTATGTTCAAGTATTTAATCCATTTTGAGTTAACTTTTGTGGATGGTGTAAGATGGTGTCCAGTTTCATTCTTTTGCATGTGTCTGTCCAGTTTTCCCAACACCATTTAAGAGATTGTTCTTTCCCCATTGTATATTCTTGGCTCCTTTGTCGTATATTAATTGGCCACATATGTGTGGGTTTATTTCTAGTGTCTCTAATCTATTCCACTGGTCTCTGTGCCTGTTTTTATACCAGAAATTACCATTTTGATTACTACAGCTTTGTAATATAGTTTGAAATCAGAAAGTATGATGCCACCAGCTTAAGATGGCTATGCAGGGTCTTTTGTGGTTCCATACACATTTTAGGATTGTTTTTTCTATTTCGGTGAAAAATGTCATTGGAATTTTGATAGGGGTTGCAGAGATTCTGTAGATCTCTTTGAGCAGTATGGAAATTTTAACAATATTAAGTCTTCCAATCCATGAGCACAGAAAATCTTTCCATTTATTTGCATCTTCTTCAGTTTCTTTCATCAATGTCTTATGGTTTTCACTGTACAGGTCTTTCACCTCCTTGGTTAAATTTATTCCTAGGTATTTTATTCTTTTTGATGTAATTGTAAATGGGAATGTTAATTTCTCTTTCTGTTAGCTCATTATTAGTGTATAGGAATGCAAAAGATTTTTGTGTATTGATTTTGTACCCTGTAACTTTACCGAATTTGTTTATTAGTTCTAACAGCTTTTTGGAGTCTTTAGGATTTTCTACATATAATACCATGTCACTCAAAAACGTGATGGTTTTACATCTTCCTTTCTGATTCAGATGCCTTCTATTTCTTTTCATTGCCTACTTGCTCTGGCTAAAACTTCCAATACTATGTTGCCTGAAAGTGATGAGAGGGGGCATCCTTGTCTTGTTCCTGACCTTAGAGGAAACGCTTTCAGCTTTTCACCATCGAGTATGATGTTTGCTCTGGGCTTGTCGCGTGTGGCCTTTACTACATTGAGGTATGTTCCCTCTGTGCCCTCTTTCTGGAGAGTTTTTATCGTGAATGGATGTCGGACACAAGGTTTCTGAGTGTGATTTGGGGGATGTGGGTTTATGCATTTTAATTAAAGGCAATTTTTCTGAGAGGGTAAAACCTGGACAGTTTTTTCCTGACTTGCTGCCTTTGGGGAGGATTGGATGTCTGCACGTAGACATGGGGTGCACGTCTTGGGAGCTGGCCCAGTTGTTGGATGGGAAGACTTTGGACCCAAGGGGAAGCTGAATTGAGGGGGTGTTTGGAAACTGTCATTTGGAATGCAGCAGGACTGGCCCAGGCCGGCACTACTGCTCAATAGAGAAATACGTGGCCCACAGAGCTGAGCAGAGCGCTGCGGATGAGACCCGGATTCTGCGGCCACTTCCTTCTTCCTAAGAAAAGGCCTCTCTTGGGGGCCGTGCTGTCCGGGCCTCTCTGTCCGTGTCCTCCCTCCCTCCACCCCCTCCTTCCCCCTCCCCCTCCCCCTCCCCCCACGCCAGCAAACCTGCTGAGGTGGCCTCTTCCACCTGGACCAGCTGCGGGGTGCAGGGCGCCCACTGAAGCGCCAGCTGTTGCCTCTAAATGCGGGCGTGAGCAGGCGCCTCGGGTGACACGTCAGGCAGTCAGCGCGTCCCCCTCTGAGCCGACTGTTACCAACAACTGTCTCCACGCACCCGGCCCGTCTCTCGCCGCAGTATCTTTATATCTATTGATGTCTCAGGATGCTGAGATGGGCACCGTGCACCCGGGAGGGCATCTCTAGCTGTTTACCTCTCAGAATGTCGGCCAGTTTTCCAGACTTGCATTATTTGTTTTACTGCTGAAACAGTTCCGGGAGGGCTGGAGACAGACGCTGTGCATGTGCAGTGGGGGGAGGGGGACACATGCGTGGACGTGACCCCGTCCCTGTGGCCTCTGCTCTGAAGCTGCCGCCAGAGGCCCGACTCCCTCCCCGTGTGCTGAGCGCTGGCCGTCTTGGTCCAGCAGTGGGGCCAGTGACAGCCAGGCCATCTTTATACTCAAAGGCACGTTTGGAAAGGACAGGCCCCAACTATCCATTAGGCTTTCTGTCTGGACACTTTGTGCCCTGTAGGAACCACATGGGTCTGGCCCGTCCGCCGCTCCGCTCTCCACTCCGCAGGCCTGGCTGTCTCCCTCTCGGTCCCCGAGCCAAGGCCGTCCCCGCTCCCAGCCTTTGCCCCCCGTGCTGTTCCCCTTTGTCTGGCGAATCCCTGCTCGCCCTTCAGGCCGTGGCCTAACTGTCCACCCTGCAGAGGTCCCTGCTTTTCGTGCCCTGTGACTCCCCTGTGTTCTGTCTCTCTGCACTGTCCCCTCATAGCCGGCGTCGGCTCTGAACTACGCAACCTTCGGTGTCACCTGCCCCGTGTGGCCCTGAGGGTGGGGATCACACGCGAATGTTTGCAGCCTCCTGAGAAGCACCCAGCATGGGAGGCGTCTGTAGTGTGCACTGTTTGCAAAGCCTGTGAATTCTCATCGAATTCTAACCTTCACCCTCCGAGTGGGCATCCGTGAGCCCCACTTTACCAGGAAGTGTAGGGGGATGAGGAGGCCTCGGACCCACAGCGGTAGAAGATACCGGCTGCTGACCCAGTACTGTCTGGCTCTTTCCCAGCGTAGCCCTGACGATGTGGTCCCAGGAGTGTGCGCAGCTGTGGGAATCCTTCGCTCTGAGAAAGAGCCTCCCTCTGCAGACGGCTCCTCCTGCTGCAGGGAGACCTGCAGGGGGCCTGGAGGCCTTGTTGGTGGGAGGGGACAGGTCAGGGCCAGGCCTGGTGGGGCTGGAGCTAAAAATGGCTGAAAGAGCGGGAAGAGAGAGAGGGGCTGCTTGCAGGTGCCCCTCACTCTGGGTGTGATCCCGTCACCATGGCAACGTGGGTGGACATCTCAGCAGGGAGACATCATCTGTGTCCTGTGGGCAGCCATCCCCACGTGGGCCATGTGAGAATGTCCCTGAAAGGCTGGGGAGATCTTACTACAACTTCCATTAACTTTTTTTTTGCCAGTAAAAAGAAAAGAAATGGCCCAACCATTTTGGAAACCCACATGGCAGGTCTTTTAAAGCTGGACATGTGCATTTCCAGGGACCCAGCTACCCCCCTCCTAAGGTTATGCCCAACGAAAACTTGTGGTGTGCACAAAAATCACGTCCTAGAGGGTTCACAGCAGCATCTTCCTAACAGTCCAGAGTTGGGAACGACCCATAGCTGATGAATCGGGATGTCTTCACGGAACTGAACAATATAGACAGTGATGAAGAGTGGCTGCAGGTGAATCTCAGAGACATGATGTCAGTGGAAGTAGCCGGCCTCAGAAGAGTACATGACTCCACGACCTGGAGCCCAAAATCAGGCAAAACTAGCCCATCGTGATGGAGGTCATGAGCGCCTCATTTTTGTGGGAGGGTTGACCTTGCGGGGCACAGGGAGGCCAGAAATCTTCTCTAGCTTCACTGGCTGGTGGTTACATGGGGTTGCGCAGCTGTGAGATTTGTCGTTAGGAGTGTATCCTTTACTCCAGCAATGATATGCTTCAATTTCAGAAAATTACCCTTGGAACAACCTAAATGCCCCTCGAAAGAGGAAGGGATAAAGAAGATGTGGTCCATACAGACAATGGAATACTACTCAGCCATAAAAGAGAATGAAATAATGCCATTTGCAGCAACATGGATGGACCTGGAGATGATCATGCTAAGTGAACTAAGTCAGTCAGAAAGACAAATATCCTATGATATCACTCATATGCGGAATCTGATTTTTTTTAACATCTTTTTTGGAGTATAATTGCTCTACAACGGTGTGTTAGTTTCTGCTTTATAACAAAGTGAATCAGCCATACATATACATATATCCCCATATCTCCTCCCTCTTGCATCTCCCTCCCACCCTCCCTATCCCATCCCTTTTAAAAAATATACAGATAAACTTATTTACAAAGCAGAAGCAGGCTTACAGTTATTAAAAACAAACTTATGGTTACCAAAGGGGAAACGTGGTGGGCAGGGAGGGATAAGTCAGGAGCTTGGGAGGAGCACACACACACTGCTATATATAAGATGGATAACCAACAAGGACATACTGTATAGCACGGGGAACTCTACTCAATATTCTGCGATAACCCATATGAGAAAAAAATCTAAAAGGAATGAATATATGTATATGTATAACTAAATCACTTTGCTGTACCCCTGAAACTAACACAACATTGTAAATCAACTTTTAAAAAAAGAAAGATAATTACCAAGAAAATCACCAGGAAATCTTTCTTAAATCCAGTAGTAAGAGGAGACTTCATAATTCTAGACAAAATGGAAGCCACCAGAAGGGACATGGGTGAAGCACATACACAAACTTTTGATCAAAGGAGCCAGACGCCAAAGGGAGCATTCTGGATGCTTCAGTTGATAGGAAATACTGAACAAGGTAGAATTTGTCTACACAGAAGTCGGGGTAAAGGTGTCTCTTTGGGGTGGAGGGTGTTTCAGGGCTAAAGGGAATTAAGGGGGGTTTGGGGTGGTGGTTACACAAGAGAGGTAAGGTGGTTTTCACAGTGAAAATCCACCAGGCTGGGTACCTGTGATGTGTAGACTTTTCCTGTTATACTTTGATGTCTGCTTCAAGGAAAAACAGAAGACATTGAACTTGGCTGATGTTCATGATGGGGGTAGAGGAGAACCCTCTGCCTGTGCCTGGATCTGAGGAGCTGGGTTGTGTCAGGAGGGGAGCTGAGGGGAGCGTGCTCACTGCCCGGCATCAGCCCACGGAGACGGGCTCATTGGGAGCGCGCTTGGTGAAGTGTATTTATGAATTATTGCCTAGTTTTAACTAAACTCACCTTAACACAGTAGACAAGTGGCTTTCAAATATTCCTACAGAGGAACCTCAAGCTGGAGACAGTCCTCACGGCATCAGTGTTAAGTGAGCCAGAGAGCTCCAGAGCTGACACCCCTTCTGGGTGAGGGCCAACCCCTTCCCGGCCAGAGTCAGGGGTGAAAAAGCAAAAACAAACAGCAAACGATGATCCCATCACATCTGAGAGAAGTCAGCCCCAAACATGCAGAGTTACCAAGAGGACTTTCCAAAATGTAAATCTATATGCATTATCCTTATGGAAGAAACCTCTCCCAGCCTCCCCCGAAGGGAGCCCTGTGCCTTAAACTACTGAGTACTGACAGCACGTTTACAAACATGTAAATATCCACATAATTAGGGTGCATGCCAGAAAAGTCCTTCTATCCATGGGGTACCTGAGCACAAAGTTTGTAGACCTCTCATCCAGAACATCCAGAGTCTGGCCACAAATTCTGAGTTAGGACAAGGGCTGCAGCCGGGGTGCAGGTTGGAGGTGTGTGCCCACCGCAGACGCAGCAGCCCCTGCCCTTGTGCCTCTAAATCAGTTCCCTCCTGTGCCAGCCCTGCCCCGTCCGGGCAGTGAGGGAGATTCTTCCGTCCTGGCTGCACTGGCCGACGGCAAAGCTTCCACAGCGTCCACAACAGAGACAGGGTGTGTGGAGCCCCGGGCTCTTTTCCTCTCGCTCTGGTTTTGTTTAATTTCGCAAATGGACTCGGATGAACTTGGTTCGCATCGACTCAGATGACCCTTTGAGAAATTTCACTTGCGGGAGACTTGGTGGGGGATTTCTCTGCGTGTGACTTGCATTGGATCCCTTTTTTTACTTGGCAGGTACATTTGTCATTTGCTTTTTTTTTCAGTTTGAGATCTACACACTTATACCCTCTGATTTCTGCATCATGAATAGTGCTTTACTTGGTCCTTCCCTCTCTTTGCATCCAGGCAAACAGTCCTGAATGCATGGTCCTACCATAATGGAGGCTAGACTTCTTCAGCGGCTTCTGGAACCTTCCCCCACCTGGCCTCTGCCTGCTTTTCCAGCTCATACCTGATCACACGCTCATGCACACATGCACACAAATTAACATCCGTGTGCATGCACGTACCACGCATACCCATGTGCACACACGCAGGCGTGTGAATGTGTTCGTGCGCACAAATGCACATAAAAACTTAACACACACACATGTGCGTTCACACAAGCTGAAACCTGACCCACCGCCCCAGAGCGCACGGGGTCCACTGCAGGAGGGGAGCCTGCGCGCTCGGGCTCTCACGCGTGCAGGCGCATCCGAGGAAGATTCGCGGAGATGGGCTCTGGGTCAGGCCCTGGGGCACCAGCATCAGACAACCTCCTCTCAGGGAAATGAGAGTCAGTGCAGGAGACAGAGAGACCCGCAAAGTAGGACGAGGCCGTGCTGGGCTGGAAAACCACGCTGGGCATTGTGGGGCTCCAGTGCAGAGGTGCAGAGTCCTGGAGGCCAGGGGAGGCTCTGGAAGACCGGCCTCGAAGCTACACCTAGAGGGACGAGGTTCAGCTGTGAGAGGCGGGGTAGGAGAGATGGCGTTGCAGGTGAGGAGGCAGAGCAGGTTTGGGGTCAGGAAGCCCCAGGGGTGGACCCTGGGCAGCCCCTCCCTCTTCGGGTGTTTCTTGCTGTTGCTCCACCTGCCATCCAGGTGAGGCCCTGGTGCACCCGGCACGCGGCCCAGCCCAGCACACGCGGTCCTTCCCCGGCCCGCAGGCCGCGAGTGTCCCGTTTGACAGCCAACTCTACATCTGTGCTGCGTGCGGGGCTCTGACGGCGGTGCTGGGCTCACACCGGCCCCTCGGACCGCACACCCTCTCTCTTGAGCGCTGCCCTGCCCGCAGGAGGGTGGGGGGAGGAAGGCAGCCAGGATGGCGGCTCAGCCCTGAAGCTGGAGCAGCCACTTGGCCCCCTTGGGCACTTGGGGTGAAGCGAGGAAGGGATCTGCCAGGGAGGGTCAGCGGAGGCCTGGGCGGAGCCAGGGGGAGGGGGCAGGGGCTCTCGGGGAGGCTCAGGACAGGGCAGTGGGGCCGGTCCCTGTGTGGATATGCAGAGCCCGGGTCTGCAGCGGGCACCTGCTGGGAGGCAGTCCTGAGGTCAAGCCCAGGAGAGACCCTTGAGGAGGGAAGACACTGCAGTGATTGCCTGTGAGATGAGGTGAGAGCCCGTGGAAGGCCGTCCAGATGCAGAGACAGGGAGCAAGTGGCACCAGAACCCCAGTCGCCCCCCTAGTCCCCTAGTCCCCATAGCACCGGGGCCAGTGGTTCTGGTTGGCACTGCCCAGGACGGGACCAGGACCACCCGCTGCTGATCACATCAGTGGCCTTGGCCCAGCCGTGAACCCAAAAGCGTGCTCACATCCTGTGTGTGATAATTCAGGGAAACACACAGCAGACAATTAGCAATACACCCCTCGGCGGGGGGGAGACCCCAGGGAATTTTATTCTGTGTTCTTTGCAGTTAAAAAACTGATGAAGAGTTATTTCTTTTATGAGAAAACAAAAAGCGATAAGACAGAGGAATGCATAATGTATTTAATAGAGGTTACTAGTTTGTTTTTTTTTTAATCTGACAGTTAAAGGAATGATCTTGTTTTTCCACCGAGCAGTGTTTTAATCCCGCTGATTGTGATTGAAGTTTTGCTTGGAAAATACTCTAGCTTCATGTATTAAAGATGAGAAATACAGGAAAACGTAGGTGTATATGGTGAATAAAGTTATGTCCTACAAAATGTTATCCGTAGCTCGAAATACAGGAAAACGTAGGTGTATATGGTGAATAATGTTATGTCCTACAAAATGTTATCCGTAGCTCATACACACTATTGCCGTTTGACTTAAGTTCAGTGAATGTACGTTTACATCATGTTGATAGGATTGTGGGCTACCTGGATCCTGGTGTGCCAGGTGGAGAATTGCAGAACCTCCACGTCTTCCTCAGGTCTGAGCTTCGGAGACTGCAGAGGACACGTTTGCCTGTTTGCTAATTCCGTCCCACCACCTGCATTTCCGTTTCGTGTGTGAGTGGCTCATATAGATCCCAATTATGATTGCCGGGAACATGGCCGATGACATTGTGATTGTGCCGGGCAGGCTTGGCCCTCCCAAACTTTTCAGGATCACGGTGTTGCCTCGCTACCCAAGGTCGCCTGGGCTGTCAATACCAGCGAAGGTGGCAGAGGGCATTAGCCGGGGAGGTTGCCAGGGAGGGTGAGGCAAGAGCAAGTGTTTGCTGCCTGGTCTTCTTTCTGGGTTGTCTCAGAAGCACAGGATGTGTGTAGGGATGTGTTTGGGTGTTTAGGATTTCAGAATAAAGATACTCCTCTACATAAAGATCTTGCCTGTGAGCTTTTACTTAAAACCAGCTGTTGGCTCCTGGCTAATTGTTAGTAATTTTTCTGTTGCTGGTTACCACATTCATTGTAGGTGGTGTTTTCTTTAATAATGTCCGTGTCACTCATTTATAACCGAAGTGAGCACTGTACATATGACGGCAACTCCGGGTCTAATTAGGGAGAAGAAAAATCAGAAGTGGGGGCTTCACGGGCTGGCATCTTTGGAACAAGCAATTAACACAGTCTCGAAGCCACTACCTAGCTTCCTGCTGCATTTTCAAACAGCGAGGTGGAAACACCCTGCCTTCCCCTCTCTTCTTTCCAGCTCCGTGCTCCCAGCCCTGCAGAGGAGACCTTTGCCCTGCATCGTGTGACGAGCACTGGTTCTGTGTGGTGGCAGCTCGCCCTGTTCTGCACAGCTTCGCTGATGGGGTTCAGTGGCCTGTTTCTGAGTGGGCCAGGAGGGAGGATGTGTCTTTCTCCGGCACAAACAGATCCAGAGGCCAAGGGCGTTCCCAGTTTTCCTGCAGGGGTTTTAGGGACTGTTGCGTGAAGTCAGAACATCATCTTCTCTGGTTCTCGATTTACGTGTCATCCTGCATCAATCAGAACTGTTTTCCAGCTGAGGTTGTCTTGGGACCACCTGGCCCCTTCCAGCCCCTCTGCTCTGCCTCTCATCCCCACACTCTCCACCTTCCCAGGCTGCTGCTTCCAGGATCCTGAACAGGATCATCTACGTGGAGCCTCTGGTGTGTGCAGCCCCTGCTCTGTCTTCTGCCTGGAGTGCCAGTTCCAGACCCCGAATTTCATGACAGGCAAAAGGCTATCTGGTCATTATTTACTTTTCTGCTAGTAGCTCTTTCCCACCTGCCCCTCGCACCAGGCAGTCAGTCCATACCTATCAACCGGGACCTCCAGGTCCAATATGACAGAGCGGCTGGTATCCGACTAAGTCACCAAAAATCAAAGGTTGCATTAGGTAGGAAGAAAGAAGGAAGGAAGGAAGGAGGGAGGGAGGGAGGAAGGAAGACTTGAAAGCATCAGAAAGCAACCAAGGCACCTAGGACCTGAGGGGCCAGTATCCCAGAGCAAAGAGAACTACAGAGAACTACAGAGAACAGGGGCCAGCATCTGCGTGGCGTTTCCCCGGTGGGTGCTGACTTCTAGGGTACACATTCTCGGATGAGAGAGACGCCGGGCAGAAAGCAGCTGCTCAGGGGGTGAAGAGTGGGGCAGAGTGGGAAGGCCTGTGGTCCAGAGCCTCTCAAGGCTGGGAAGGTGGGTTCATTCGAAGTCCTCCTGAAGGGGAAACTCGGACACTGCCCACCGTGGCAGAGGTGTGCAGCACCTGGAATTCTGACCCACTGTGGGGCGGAAGGGAGTGTCAACCGGTCCAGCCATCAGGAAAACTGTTGACAGTTGCTATCAAAGCTGAGTGGGAGACTTCCCCGGCGGTCCAGTGGTTAAGAGTCCGCACTTCCAAAGCAGGGGACATGGGTTTGATCCCTGGTCGGGGAACTAAGATCCCGCGTGCCTCACAGCATGGCCAAAAAAGAAAAAAAGCTGAGTGTAAGCATATCCCGTGCCCCAGGAATCCCACTCCGGGATGGGTCCCTAACAGAGATGCGTGTGGATGGGCACCAGGAAACAAGTACAAGAATGTTCTCCGCAGCATCATTTGTGATTTCCCCAAACATCCGAATGCCTATCGGTAGTAGAATGCACAAGAAACGGTGGGATGTGTGTGCAGCGGAATACTACACAGCATTCAGACACGGTGAACGCTGCCTTCCGTACAAGGGCGGCTCCCAGACTTGATGCTGGCAGAAGGCATAGTAGTGGTCACCTTTGCAGGTGGGCACTGGGCTATGGCGCGAGGGGGCTTCCGTGGTCCCAGTGATGGATGCTCCTAACATGGTGGGTGTGTTCACTTTGAAAATCCATCGAGCTCTACACTTAACGGTTTGTGCTTTTTACCAGATGTGTGCTTTAGTATAAATCTTAGCTAAACAGATAGAGGATGGGTAGGTAGGTAGGTGGAGAGAGACCATGATTGCTGACTGTGTTCCAGGGACAGCTGTACACAGACAGAGCCATTTCCCCCATGTTCTCAGCACGTGTGTATTCTTCTTCCACTTCTCTAGAAATGTTGTTGTATTGTACTTCTTTGCATTTTTCAGACTCTGGGTTCCTTGTTCACAGGGATGACAACAAAGTGATGAAAATAAACGCAGCTTATATTTGACTGCTCACTCTTTCCAGATACTGGTCTTCATTTATGAACTCATTTAACCTTTACAAACAAGTCTTGAGGTAGAGACCGTTATAACCTCTATCTCACAGATCTGACAAATTTGAGCCTCAGAGAGCTTGTTCAGCTTGCCCAAAGTCACACAGCCAGGCAGCGTCAGAGGTGGCATTCCAAGCCTCACAGGCAGCCTCGGAGCCCACTCGTGCTCTGGCCATCAGGCCTTCTCACCTCTCCTGGTGATGAGGTAGACTAGGTGTCAATTAGTTTAAGGCCAACTGTGGGCTAGAGACACAGAGGGTACAGCACCCAGTGGGCCTTCTCATCCCTGGGTCTGCAGTCCCAGGCAGGAAATCAGCGCCCAGTATCTGTTGGTTGAGTGGATGGATGGATTGGATTGGTGGATAGATGGGGGTAGGGGTGGAGGGTAGGTGGATGGAGGGAGGGATGAATGGATGAAGGGATAGGTGGATAGCTGTGTCAGTAAGTGGGTGTGGATGGATGGATTAGGTAGGATTGGATGGGTGGGTGGATGGATGGATGAATGGATGAGATTTTCAGTAAGTGTTCCCTCTGAAGCCTCCCTCTGAGCCTGTCTGGCATCTGTGTCTGCAGGTAAGTGATTCCCGAGAAAAGCACCAGAGGCACAGGTGCGCTTGAGAGCCAAGAACAGGGCTTAGAGCTGCGCTTCTCACGTGAAGGTGCCCGTTAAAACAGATCTTTGGGTCCACCCCCAGAGATTCTGAGTCAGCAGGCCCCTGAGGGGTCTTGGGACCCTGAATTTCTAAGGAGCTCCCAGGAGAAGCTGCTCTGCTCAACTGTGGACCACACTCAAGGCAAAGTGGCAAGGGCGTCGAGAGCTCTCCAGCGCCTCTTGGTGCTATGGCTCTTGCAACGACACTTCATAATGTTTCCCTAAACCCTCTGTTGATTGGACCAAGCAGCGCTAATGAGAGAATGATTTCTAAGGCGTGTCTTAGGGGCTCTGCAGAGCGGGTGTGTGCACGCAGAGAAGGGAGGGATACGGATTTTCAGCAGCCCCCCCGCCTCCACCCCGAATGTGAGTCTGCGCTCAGCTTTGAAGCCCGTCCATCAGCGGGCCAGGCGGCCTTCTGCCTCGAGGCCATTTATAGTGCCGAAGCCTGTGAAGCTAAAGCAGTTTGATGTTAACTGCAGGAGGAGAGGGGAGCCTGCTGAGCGCGGCAGGATGCAGTGCCTTATCACGCTTTATTTGCAGCGGCTGCTTGCCGGCGTCGCCAGCAGACCCGCACCAGGGACACAACGGTGACACTGTTCATGGGCCGCCGTGTTCGGAATCAACACTGCAGCGGTGCGATCAGAGGGAGGGAAGGAAGCATGCAATCACCGGCCGCTGCCGACGGTCCGGCGCGAGGCCTGCCTCTCATTACCTGCTGTCTGGTGTGATATGCAAAGCAGCTTCTCCAGAAGCACTGCACCTTCACATCACCTGAAAATTGAGTTTTATTTGGTGGCCCGCATATAATTTATAGCACTCCTCCAATACACTTCAGTTCTCATTTAGCTAAAAGTGTATTCTTTATTTCCCACCGGCCAAGAGACGGAGAAAGAAGCCTGAGTGTTCCTTTGTGCTGATACCCCACCAGGCCCCAGGTTCTCTGCAGAAGTGCGTTTTAAACTGTTCTGGCTGTTCGTTGACAAGAGATGCCCACGCTCCAAAATGCCCCGAGATGAGATGCCTCCTTCTAAGGAGGTGCCGCCGTCAGCGTTAACGGAAGAATGTTCTGGAGCTGTTGTTTTTCTGCTTGGCTGTAATGTGCTGCTTCCATATACGGAAGTGAAATTAGTCACCTGCTAGGAACCACCTACCAAGTACAGCATGTCAGTCAGGGGTAGGGTGGACCTGAACCTTAAAGGCTCACTGAAGTAGTTTTCTTTTAAACAAACAAGCAAAACCCCCCACCCCGACTATTTCAAATCATAAAGTACTGAATGGGGAAGATCTCTTTGACAAATCTGGAGTTCCAATGTAGGAGAAAATCTTGCTTGGTCAAAATTACTCTTTTTTTGGGCTTCCCTGGTGGCGCAGTGGTTGAGAATCTGCCTGCCAATGCAGGGGACACGGGTTCGAGCCCTGGTCTGGGAAGATCCCACATGCTGCGGAGCAACTGGGCCCGTGAGCCACAATTACTGAGCCTGCGTGTCTGGAGCCTGTGCTCTGCAACAGGAGAGGCCGCGATAGTGAGAGGCCCGCGCACCGTGATGAAGAGTGGCCCCTGCTTGCCGCAGCCAGAGAAAGCCCTCACACAGAAACGAAGACCCAACACAGCCGTAAATAAATAAATAAACAAATACTTTAAAAAAAATTACTCTTTTTTTAAATCAAGTTTATCGAGATAAAATTTACATACAATAAACTCTACCCCTTTACGTGTACATTTCCATGAGTTTTGACAGATGAACACAGTCGTGAAACCACCACCATAACCAAGATTTAGAGCTTTTCGTTCCCCCCGAAAAGCTCGCTTTGCCTCCCTGCAGTCAGCCTCCCTGCAGTCAGCCTCCCCTCTGCCATCCCCTGGCAACACTGATCAGCTTATTGTCACTGTAGATGAGTGGGCATTTTCTACAGCTTTATAGAAATGGAATCATTTGGTGCTTGGCTTCCTTCCCCCAGTTTAACGACTCTGAGATCCGTCCGTGTTGTTTGTGTGTCTGTTGTTCCTTTCTGTTGCTGAGTAGTAGTCCCTTGTATGGAGACACTTTTTGTTTATCATGCACCTGCGGATGGACGTTTTGGATTGTTTCTAGGTTTCTGCTGCTGGGAATAAAGCTGCTCTAAGCATTTGGACTCAAGTCCCCCGTGTTCCACCTGTCTGGGGTGAGCCCCTAGGAGTGGAACAGCTGCTGGTAAGGGTATGTTTACCCTTCCCGACAGTTTTCCAAAGTGGTTGGACCATTTTACATTCCTACAGCAGCCTGAGAGTTCCACATCCTATCCCTCAGGTGGTGTGGTCAGTCCTTTAAATTATCGCCATTTTGGCGAGTGTGTCATGGGATCTCGTGGTGGTTAATTTTCATTTCCCTGGAGACTCATGATGTGGGGCACCTTGCCATGTTCTCATTGTCATTCATACCTCTTCTGTTAAATCTTCAGTCCATTCTTAGATTGCATTGTTTGTCTTCTCATCGTTACCTAACCAAACTCAGGTCGCTCTCGTGACATGTGGTACAGCCAATCTACTGACACCCGGTTGTGGTGAAGGAAAGTTCAGTGTTTATCGCAGGGCCAACCAAGGAGAATGGGCAGCTCGTGCTCAAAAGACCCAAACTCCCTGATGGCTTTTAGGAAAGGGTTTTTAAAGAGAAAGTGAGAGAGGAGGGTCGCAGGGTATGTGATCAGCCCCTGCACAATTCTCTGATTGGTTGATGGTAAGGTAACAGGGTGATGTTTCTGGAATCTCAGTCATCAACCTTCTAGTTCCAACTGGTCTGGGGTCTACATGCTTGTGGTCAGCACACAATTAACTTATTCCACCTAGTGGGAGTCTTAGTATCTGCAAAACGGCTCAAGGATATGGCTCATAAAATTATCTATAGCCCTTGAGGAGGAACTCAAGGTCCTTGACTTAGTTTTATGGCTAAACAATTATTGTTTTGTCTTGCTTGACTGTTTTCCTTTGTTTCTGAATTTTCTTACTTCTCTGATTAAATTTGCTCTTTGGAACTTGGGGAAGGCCAAGGAAGGTAAAGGTTTTCTACAAATGAGAGGCGGGGGACATGGGAGGAATCTGTCCCCCGGAAGGCCCCACAGTGTCCTGTATGGTTTCATTATCATTGTGTTGAACTGATCTTTATATCCTAGATATAATTTTTGTCTATATATTAAAACATTCTTTGCCATTCAGTGGCTTGCCTTGTTTTCTGGGGAGTGTCTTTCAAAGAGCAAAAGATCTCATTTTGATAGAATCCCGTTTGTCGATTTTTCCTTTTGTGGATCACACTTTCTTTGTGCTATCTAAGAAATCTTGTCCTACCCTGAAGTCTCAGCATCTTTTCTCCTATGCTTTCTTCTACAAGTTTCAGAGTTCTATCTTCTTCATTCAGATCTGTGATCTGTTTTAGGGTGAACTTTCTGTATCGAGTGAGTTAAGGATCAATGTATCTTTTCCTTAGGGATATCCAGTTGTTCCAGCACCATTTGTTGGAAAGACCTTCCTTTTCCTATTTGATTACCTTGGCAGTTTTGTCACATAATAGGTGATCTTGTATGTGGCTCTGCCCTTAGACTTTCTATTCTGTGCATTGTTCTACAGGACATCTTTCTGCCAATACCACCTGCCTTGATCATTGCACCTTTATAGGATATCTCAAGATCTGGGAGTGTAAGTCATCCAATTTTATTCTTTTCAAAATGTCTTTGGTTCTTCGGGGCAATTTGCATTTTCATGTAAATTTTAGAATCTGCTTGTCAATTTCTTAAAAAAAAAAAAAAAAAAACAGAAAACCTGCTGGAATGTTGATTGGGATTGTCAAAATCGCTCTTGAAAATCACTTAAGTTGACTCTAAAGAGCCAATGCAAGGCTTTGGGCGTGCCGCCCTTCGTGTTGATTAATCCTCATGCGTGCAGAAGTGTGAGAACCACTGTGTTTCCGTAGTGTAGAGGTTACACATTTGCCTGATAGAAGTGTGAGAACTGAGGAACTAGGCCAAAGGAGATGAAGAAAAGAATGAAGCTGTACGGCATTCTCGAAGGCCTCAGTCTGCCTTCCGAGAGCTTCCTTTTCCTTGGAGTGACCCGCAGCTGGATGGAGGGGGATTCCGTGGCATTCCTGCGGGGCCTTTAGCACTATCTTATCTGTTAGACTCTTCAACTTTAATAAGAGTTAAAAGAGTAGCTTATGGTTGAGAGGATTAAATAAAATACGGCAGCTTGCAGGTGAGCTGCAAATGTTTGCGGATTGCAATCTAAACCCAGCTGGTGTAGACCCACTTACCATGTGTCTCGGTTGGTATTTCTTCAGCAGCATGGCTTTCTTGTGTCAGGGCCATCAGTCTCCTGACCCCTGGGAGGTATGATGTCTCTATGACGTGCCATTCTTCAGGGACTTCTGTCCTGGGATGGATGCTACGTGACTATTCTTTGGTCATTTCTACCTGTAAGTATCAGGTGTCACATCAGACAGTAGCTCATGGAACTAACATTTGACCCCTGGATACCTGCCCAGTTAAGAGTTGGCTTGCAGCTCATACCCGCCATAGCTCCGTCGTGTTTCTGAAAATTCTTATTAGATATGCACGATCTAATTCATCCCGGCTCTAAGAAGCCCTGAACGAGCCCCTGCTCCCTCTCTGAGTTTGAGAGAATAATAGATCCATAGGAGAATTCATTTGTAACTCTAAGCCCCGAGTTAAAGACGTCTCAGGGGATAAACATGGGTGATTTGTGGAACATTGTGATGCATTTATGAGATAGATTGCACGTTTGCCGAGCGCGGTGAGACCAGATCAGCTTGCATTAGAGGCGTCAGGCTCTTCCCCACCTAATCCAGCTCTCCTTTGGGGCGAGAAGGGAAGCTTTACAGAGCGCTAAGTGTGAAAAGCAACAGTGGAAATTGCTGCCGTGGCACCGGTCCTGGGAGCAGGTACCTGCTTCTCCCTCATTTAAGCACATTAGGGGCCTTGATAAACTCTTACGCGCCTCACGGGATGCTTAATTTCCGGGCCCAGCCTCACCTCCTCCGCCGTCACAAGGAGGCCACCAAAAAACGCGTCTTCTGGGTGTGACGGCGGGAAGGCAGCACCAGGCCCGTGGCAGCATTGGGACAGCCTGTGAGAGGCTGAGGGCTCTTTCCTCAGTGGCCGCCCCTCGGCTTGCCCCGCTGCCGTTTCTTTTTCTGCTCCTCCCACACCTTCTTTCTAATGCTCCTCTTGTTAGGGACTCGGGTGATTTAACCGTTTGCTTTTCTGGAGCCCCACCGTAACGTAGAGTAGGTGAAACAGTGAGCTGGTTTGCCTTTCTTTTTCTTGATGCACAGATGCCATGCAGCCTTTACCCCAGCCCCCGCCCACATGTACAAAGTTGGATTAACTGTCTCTGCTCGAGCCAGCTTGTGTAGGCAAACATGGTTTTTCTTCTGACACCGTGAAGCTGCAGGATTCGTGACGATTGGTTTTTGTAGAAGCTACGGCTCACTGCGTCTGCATGATCTCTGCATCTTCGGAATCTTCAGAATGCCCGGGGGTGTGGATTCCATTGTGTGCCCATTTCCAGCAAACTGAGGCTCTGCCCAGGTCTGCAGGCAGAGGCAGAGGAAGGAGGATTTGAACCTGCGTCTCCGAGACCCAGCCTGTCTCCTGCCCTGAGCGCAGCCCCGGGATTCTCTTCCGAGGCTCCTCTGCTGGGCCCGCAGGCCCTCCAAGGATATCTGGTCCGGCCTCATCCCGTACCCAGACCTGGGTGCACAGAGGGGGAAGAGGTGAAGGACGGAAAGTGAGGTTTCAAAGACACGAGTGGAAAGGGGAAGTTAGAGGGGCCTGGGAGAAGGGAGTAAGAGAGGCCAGGAAAGGCTTGCAGCTGACACAGGCCCAGCCCTGCCCACACGGCAGTTCCCTGAGCCCTCTCACCTCCAGGAGGCCTGGGCTGCTCTTATTCCAAATGTTAGCTGAGGGCTGACACCCCAACAGGTGACAGGACACAGGGCATCCGCTCCCCTGTGGCCTCCCTGACCTCGCTCACTGTCTGCCCCCAGCCTGGCTCGTCCCCACTGTCCTGGTGACTCATGGCTTTTTGTCCCTAGCAGGGCCTGAGCCCATCCTTTAAGTGGATTTGCCACTTTCCTTCTAGAGGCTTGTGCCCAAGGACGAATTCACAGCCTCGACAGCCACTGTATTGAGAGATCACGGGGTTTGTGGGACCAGGGGAGGATGCTTTCCGATCAGCCATGAGGACCGGCCGCAGAGGTTGCAGGTTCTAACTGTGGAGGTGAGAGGACCTGCGGTGCCCATCTGGGTGTTGGGGAGAGTCTTTCTGGGCCTGTGGTGCTGGGAAGGGGCTCCTAGGGTGTGGGAACACCTCCTCCCTGACCTTGGGGACACCTCCTCCCTGACCTTGGGGACACCTCCTCCATGACCTTGGGGACACCTCCCCTCTGACCTTGGGGACACCTCCCCTCTGACCTTTGGGGACACCTCCTCCCTGACCTTGGGGACACCTCCTCCCTGACCTTGGGGACACCTCCCCTCTGACCTTGGGGACACCTCCCTGACCTTGGGGACACCTCCCCTCTGACCTTGGGGACACCTCCTCCCTGACCTTTGGGGACACCTCCTCCCTGACCTTGGGGACACCTCCCCTCTGATCTTGGGGACACCTCCTCCCTGACCTTGGGAACACCTCCTCCCTGACCTTTGGGCCATCTCTGTCCACTGGGGCGATACTGTCTCCTCCCAGTCCTGCCACAGGGCCTTTGCACTCGCTGTTCCTTCTGCCTGGAGTGCCCTTTCTGGGCCTGGTTAGCCCTGCTCACCTGTCAGATCCTGAGGGAAGCTGCCCCAGACCTCTCCTTCCGGGTCAGACCCTCCTGGTCTCAGCTTTGACTCACGTTGTTCCTCTCTGCAGTACTGTCGCCATCACTGTTCACGCAGGTCAGCCAATCCCACCCCAACCAGGTGTCCTGCAGTTCAGTTCTGACACTGCCCACCCAGAGTTAGCTCAGACCCCATAGGTTAAGGGCAAATTCCTCCAAAAGACACCCCCGATTCTGATGCCAGTTACAAGTCTTGAGGGGTCCCCAGGCCACCTGCACTTCCAGCCAACGGATTATAAATTAGAGACTCCCATGCCCCCCCACCCCACCCCAATTCAGTACTTCAGGAGAAAGACTCACAGAACTCGGGAAGGCAGCACTTCTGGTTGCGGTTTTACTATGAAGAGTGCATGTGGGGTGAGGTCTGGAGGCCGAGCACCCCTTCCATCCCTGTCCCCTTGGAGTCAGGGCCTCACCCTCCCAGCACATCTGTGTGTTCACCAACCAGGAAGCTCGCTGAGCTCCTGAGTCCAGAGTTTCTACTGGGGTTCATTACCAGGCATGGTTGAGTGCATCATTGGCCATGTGACTGCCCCCCCCTCCCCAGAGGTCAGGTGGGCTCAAAGCCCCCAGTGCTCCAGGCAAGTGGTTAATCTTTCTGGTGACCAGCCCCCCTCCTAAACTGGGGGCCCACAGTGAGTCACCTCATCAGCACAACAAAGACACTCCCATGACTCAGGAAATCGCGAGGGTTTTAGAAGCTCCCTGCCGGGGACCAGGGACCAGGGACAAAGACCTAATTCCTAATACACAGCAGTGCGGTTGTTCCGTTTTTGTCTGCCGCCCGCAGTAAGCTCGGGAAGGGCAGGGCCTTGCCTGGTTTTCCTCTCTGCTGTATCTTAGCCCCGCGCACAGTGCCTAGAACTTGCGGGCACTCCCCAAATATTAACATGAGAAGGGGGTGTCAGTCTGAGTGATGGCAGAGAGGCGGCAGCGGACTCGGGAGGAGATGGGAGAAAAACTGTTCACCAGAACGCACTGGCACCTTTGAAGGCCAGAGTGCGAGCCCCGGCCCCGGCCCCACCCCGCGAGCGCCCCGCTCTGTCCCTTGCTCTTTTAACTGCTTCTCATTCAGAGAAAAAGTCCTAGGCCCACGAGAGGAATCTGTCTGTCTACCTTGATGTTGATTTTTTTTCCCCCTTTTTGGTGTGTTCTAATCTTCCTCTGACAAGACCCCTGTTTTCTTTGGAATGGTGCTTAAAATGATAGCATTTAGCGGCAGCAATGGCAGCTCTCTCTGCATCTCCCTGTGACACCGCAAAAATGCTGGGGCCAGCGGAAACGCCTCCTTCTCAGCAAGCTCATGCCGGGCGTGATTGCTGAGTGAGCTTTCCCGGCCCACCGGTTTCATCCCGAGAGCAGTTGTAATGGGAGTTCCCGCAACACGGACCGCGCCGCAGGGAGACAGCGTGCAGGCCGGGCTGACTTTTAAACATGGATCTTGTGTGTGTTCAGGTAACAAAAAATGAGAGTGTTCTTCTTTTGCTCCCAAGTGTCACTGCCTGGTGGTTTCGATTGTGTAATTCAGGTCCACTGCCCTCCAGTTAAGGGGAACTGAGTTGCTGGGGGTCTTACAATGACGGCTCTGCTGTAGATCCTCCCATGGTGCAGACACGCCCCATGAGACTGATAGGAAAATTCCACCGGGCCTGTGCCATCCCCTTAGAAAACTAAAGTCACAGTGGTAATTCCAAAGGGACCGGCCGTTCTCAGTCCAGAAGTCAGCAAACTTTCTCCGTTAAGGCCAGACAGTAAATGTCTTCTGCTTTGTGCCCCCTCCCTCCGTCACGACTACTCAGCTCTGCTGTTAGAGCAGGGAAACAGCCACAGGTGGATGGTCTGGATTCCAGGGGCATTTCTTTCCCACAAGCAGTGCAGACCACTGTGGGTGGTGGGCAGGAGTTTGCCAACACCTGAGCCAGTCTCTGACAATTCTGATTCAATGTCCCAAGCTAGACAAAATGTACCACACATTTCCCTAATTTATGGATCAAATTTTACCAATTATGCTTTGAATGAAAGCCCCAGCACTTGAGAAGATTTCATGTTTTTTCAATTTATACTATCATTAAAAATAAACATACCCACCAGTAGGAGAGTGCAGCCTCCATGAAGAATTCACATTAGAAAATACAAAAACCTATCCCCCGTGTCACGTGTTATTCTTCTGAAAAGCCAGGAAACCTTTCTTTAAGTCCCAGTTTTATGCGTGTGTTTTTTTCTGCCACCAAAGACCTTATAAATCAATTGGACACATTTTGCTATAAAAGAAGTATTTTCTGTGTGAAGTACTTTCTTCAAGATTTTCTCTTTTATCAGGGGTTTGTAAAAGTGCAAAACGACACGTGGATATAATGGGTTGGCCATAGTCCTTAACTGTGGGTGCCTTACATCTCTGCTCATGCAAAATTTATTTGAGTGTCAGAACTTTAAGTGGATAAGGTGGGGAAGTTGCCCTGAAAACATTATATATCAGAAAGAATGTTCTGTGCTTCGAAAAACTTTTGGCAAACCTGTTTTGATAGGATGCTGAAGTAACCCACCCCAACCCTGTCCTGAAACATATCCTGGGTAAAAAATAAATCCTGCTATCTTATTAAATCAAGAATATGCCCAATAACCTGAGAGCAGAAGCCCAGTTCATTTCCAAAGCCCCAAACAGATAGCAAAAATTGGTAAAAACACTTAACTCACTTTAAAACGTCAAGAAAACAGAATTCCATTATTATTCACACAGTGGAAACGTGCTGGGTGAAGTGTTTGAACGCTTCTTTTATTTTTCCTCTCAGCCTAGCGTTTGTCTTCTGTGTTGACTGTTCTGACTGAAAATATTTTTAACTTTAAAAGACTTGTCTCTTACCTGGAGAATAGTTTGACTTGTTGTCAAAATGGTGAAGACAATCTCGGCGCTTTAAGTCGAGTTACTGAAGATGCGGGCCTGTTAAACGCGAGCGCCCAGGAGGAGTGTTGATGTGTGCGTTTCAGTTGCCCATCACTGCAAACAAACCCCCCCAGCCCCCCCCCCCCACCGCCCGGACTCGGAGGCCTGAGACAACCTCGTACTGCTTCGTGCTTGGTTCTGGGGAACTGTGGTGGGATGTCCATCTGCGGACGGGCTCAGCCTGACGGCTCATCCGGGCTCCCGGGCACTTGCAGTCGGATGGTGGTTGGGACTGGAGTCTCCCCAAGCCTGGATGTCCAGGATGGCACCTGTATGTTGTCATCACAAGGGAGACTGGCTGGGACTGTGGGCTGGACGTGGACCAGGTTCTAAGGGGGATGTGTCCCAGAGGAGAGCATTACAAGAAGCCCAGGTGGAAGCTGGCTCCGGAACCGGCCTCAGGAGCACAGGAACGTCCCTCGCTCTGCATTCTACTGGTCAGAGCAGTCAGTGGCCAGCTCAGAGTCAAGGGGAGGGGCTTAGCAGCCCCCTCTGCGGGGAGAAGCAGCCTGCAAGTACAGAGAAGGGAAGATCAGTGGTGCCACCCTTAGGGACCACCTACCACAGCCCCAGTGGGCGGGTCCTCACGCCCTGGCTCACTCTCGGCCCTCGTTACGAGGCTGTCTGGGGGAGAGAAGGACACCCTGGTACAGGCCTCTCGTGCACTGAACTGCCACTTGAGTGCCTCTGCTTGTCAGTGCCTAATGCACCCTCTTTTTAGGTCAGTCGTAACTGATTGTCCAGTGTTGGAAATAGCCCGTAAGAAGCCACAAACGCAGTGTAAATTGATAGCACAGTGACAGTGCAACATAATGCAAAAATGCAGGATTTCATGAAGATGACGAGGGTGTTTCTGAAAAACTGTAGAAACTACACTCACACTCATTGACAATGAGGAGAAGGTGAAGTTCAGCCAGAAAATCACTGAAGAGGCCACAGTCAGCTTTTTGCCAATGATGGTATATGTTTATCCAAAGAGAATTATTGAAACATTAAATGATTAAGAGTACACCTTTGGGAAACTAATGAGATTCTAGACTATTTTTTATAGAAATCACTGTCTTTACAACTGGGCTCTAAAAGTTGTGTGTAAAAGGGAGTATCCTATAGGGGCTGCCATAGACTTTTGTTAGCAAGCTATGCTGAAGAAACAGACACTTATTGAATTATTCCTTCACTCTAAAAATTAGCATTTAGTTGTAATTATAATTGAAATTTTATTAAATGTAAAATAAAATCGATGTATTTTTAATATGTGTTAGTTTTGTTTTGGATATTAAATACTCGATTTAAGTGTCTCTCTGAGGGTTTGAGTTGCCTTCCGTGATAAGGATGTAAATCCAGGTGACCAGGGTTGGGATTCTAGCTTTCCACTTAGGAATGTCAAGCTCCTCGGAGCAGGTGCTGTTGCTGGCACCCGGTTGAGGGTCCTGCTGTCCCAGGTTGCCACTTGCTTTGCTGACACAGGATGAGGAGTGGGAGAGGTCTGGTTCCGTGTCAGGAGACAGAAGAGCTGCTCCCACAAGGATATAGTCACGGGGAAGAGCCCAGGCGAGCCCGTCGGCGGCAGATTACCCACGGGAAAGGCGTCGCAGCCATCGGCGCAGACCCGGGTCTGAGACGGAAGTTTCTATTGAGTTCAGATAGAGCTTCAAAGACATTTCCTTTCTCTAGCTTGTCTTGGGGTGAAAAAGATCCAGTTGTTTGCAGTTTTCAAAGTAGGGAGCACCTCCTTGGAGTGGGCAGACCTGTGCTTTGTGACTTGAAATGCAATCTCAGACTTGAAATGCAGCTTCAGAGCAGAAGCCCTGGTGTGGTCCAGCCCCTCACGGGACCCGAAGTGTCCGTTCTCTGGGAAAAGTAAAAAGAGACGGGACTCAGTCTGAGAATCGGGGATTTTAGAAGGAATGGAAAGCAGAAGGAGCGTCCTCGCCAGCCCCTTGATTTCAGAGTGAGGCCGGGGGCCCAAGGATGGGGCTGGGACCACTCAGCGAGCTGGCCGGAAGTGGGCAAGGGCCTCATGGCCAGTCAGCAGGACCAATCGTATGGACCCAAACTGAGAGAAAAGCCTCCCTCTTCCCACTGCCATTTTATCACCAACTGGTCCATCAAAAAAGAGAAGAGTCAGAATTGTTCATTTTGTAAAGTGTGTTGACTCAGGTTTCCTGGCATCCTTCTCAGCTAAGAAAACGTGGTTTCGGGAAAATGCGAGCCCTGTTCAAATACCATCTTTGTGTATCTGTGTGTCCTTCTGAATGACAGTACGGAGCATTCATCTGACCCACACAGGGGATCACCTAAAAGCAAGTGCAGCCTGGCTTCCAGGAACAGTTATTACTGTTTCACTGCTGCTAATTAGCAGGATGGATTTTATCAGTCTTTGCTAAATTGAGCAAGTAAACGAGGATTTATTCAAGATGTATTTAAAGGCGTGTTCGTGCACTTTTCGCAAAGACTACAGGCAAGGAGAGCTGGCTGGTGCTGCGTCCAGAGCCTGCGTGTGAGCTGACTTGGATCGAACGTCTCCCTGACATGAGACTCTCCACACACTGTACCTCCAGAACATATTGTTAAACCAACATCATCGCTGTCAGATCGATGAAACCTCTCTGTATCCTTTATGCTTATCCTGCTGTGAAAATGTTTGTGGTGAAACTAATAACAGATTTTGAGAACTCCAATAAAACCACTGCCGAACTAACCACCATTTTAAGTAAAAGTGGCATTTCCGACGGGCCTACTTGGGCGTTTCCAGGCTTCACTTCGGGGGCGTGCGTGTAACTGCGTTTAAGCTGCCTGCTGTCATAAGCGGGGCTTTGCATTCTGGAGGATGAGACACAAAACCCTGGGCATTCACTCGCGCTCATCAGCGCCTCAGCCACTGCCGGTGACTTCCAGACAGACGTAAGGGGGCCGAGGAGGCCCCAGGGGATGTGCAGATGCAGCCCCTTATATAAAATAAGTAACAAGGAAAAACTTTAACCCTCTTTGTGCTGATTAGAAGAAATACACATTTGTGAGAATGCGTTTCCTGGGTTTGAGCACTGTGGGGTTTCTCCACTTGGACACTAGTGACATTGGGGGCTGGATCATTCTCTGCCAGGGGGCATCCTGTGCCCTGTGGGGTGTTCAGCAGTAGCCCTGGCCCCTCCCCACCAGATGCTAGTAGCACCCCGCTCCCCATCCCCAGGTGTGACGATCAAAAATGTCTCCAGACGTTGCCACATGTCTCCTGGAAACCAAACAGCACCTGATGGAGAACCACTGCCTTAGTAATAGGCCTTTTTAAAAATGTGCTTTATCCTATGAGCCATGGTGGAAATACCCCAAGCCCTACCTGTGTGCAGAGCACCTCGATTTACCTGGAAGGCTCTGCACACTGAAATCTCGCTTCCCAGGACTCTTATTTGCCACGAGAGTTGTTAATGCTCTGTAATTGGTACAGTAAATATTCCTTGTTATGCCAGAGTCATTTAGAAATCAGCTTTGGCACGTGGCTGCTATTTTAGGGATCATCACACATCATCTGCTGTTTGGTGTCAAACCCAGAGCCACTGTTATTTAACACTGATTAATAAATGGCAGGTTGTCAGTACCGGTTGTGAAGACACTTCAAGGCGCCATTGTTCTTTTAAATTAAAACATTTAAACATTTAAATCCAGGTCTGGTTCTGGTGGCTCATTGTAATTATTCCTTTTGTTTCTGCATACCTTTCTTCTCCTGATCACACAGCTGTCACGCTGACAGTACCTGGAGTGGGGCACATGACAGCCCTTCCCTATTCACTGCCATTATTTTTACGAGGAAAGCTGGAAGCCACTGGAGCAGATACTAATTTTGCAGGAGGACTGCTGGCTTAAGTTATTGAAATGAACGTATCTGAAGGCTACAACTCATTTCATTTCTGTTTCGGGCCGGGCTTGCAGGGCTGGGCCCTGTGTGTGTGTGTGTGTGTGTGAGACACACTCTTCATTCCCCTCTTGGCGCTGGGAATGCTTTGTCCCATTCTTTTCTTTCCCTCCACTTCTTCCCTGCTCCTGATTGCAGGAATCACAAGCAACTCTGGTGTCTCCAGCAAACAGGGAATGTGTGCAGACCATCATGGGGCTGTGGAAGCGGCAGGGGTTGGCCTGGCCTGTCTGGAGCCTCGCATTGTGCCCCCAGCCCTCCCGCGCACAGACCAGTTAGTGTTCAAGACTCCCATCTCCTGGAGGAAGGGTCCGGCTGGCCAAGCCCAAGCTGACTCTGCCTGGTCACCCTAGGCCAACCCCTTCCAAGTGGGCGGCAGGAGTACCCCGTACCAGGACTGAACCTAATGTGGGTCCATAAAAGGCAGACCGGAGTGTTCATGATGGGAGGGTCGGAATTCTGGAGAGAAAATTGATGGGCACCCACCTCCTTCTCTCCTCTCCTCCGCTCCCATCCGTCTTCCTTCCTGTCTCCTACAAGTCAGCAGTAAGCTAAGGGACCATGGCGGCATTACTTTTAGCTCTAAAGATGCGGTTTTCTCACCAACTTCAAATCCACCTGGTTCATGTTATATTTAGCTTGCTCTAAATTTTAAAAAGTGGGGGAAAGAAAGACACATTGCAGAATTAAACTGCTGCAAAATGCAGGACGTTCCTTGTGGATTATTTATATGTTCCTTGAGTCTGGTGTTCAAGGCAGTGATTCCTGGCTTGAGTCACACTTTCTGGATTTGATGCGGGGGTGGGGTGGCTGGCACTACCCCTCGTCTCTGGCGGAGGGAGCCTGGGAAAATCCGTGGCATCTTTCTCTTCCAGAAGAACCCTCACCCCAGCATCTCATTCCCTCTGGCACCTGGAGCTTGGTTGCGATTCAGCAGACAGACCGTAAGACTGATACCAGGGACTTTGGGCAGCTTATTTACAAGTGCTGAGTCCCAGCGCCACCTGAAGAAAGACTGTTAACACTTTAAATATATACAATTATATTTGTCAATGATCCCTCAAAGATTTTTTAAAATATAAAAAATAACAAAGATTTTAAAACAGTGAAATCTGTATGTCTAAATAAAAAAGAGACAAAATGCAAATATATTTAATAAAGTTTGACACTGCATACTAGACTATAGAAAAAGAAAGAAAGAAAGGCTGCTAAAAATGAAAGATGACTAAACTCACACTTTTTTAGGGAAATGATACAGCTCATATTCCCCCCTTAAATATGATTACAGTATAAAGGTTTCTTAAATTGGGAAAGTAGTAATTTTCATAGGCAGAACAATTAATCAGATATTTACTTACAGCACATAGAAACTTGTGATATTATGCACACCCAAATAGATCAGGAAGGGTGGGTGATTATTTGGAGGAGTGAGTTTTACTGAGATTACCTCAGAACACAGACTTTCATAATCTAATTAGGAAGGAGAAAGCTTGCCACACACCAGGCAACACTGGCCAAAGAGGATTACTTACAAAAACTTTCTTAGACCAAAATGGCTAACTCCTATTTCTCTAAAAACTAATTCATAAATTTACCTTGGTTTCAAGTATGTGTTTAAAAAGACGTTGGAGAGCAGGATTTAATGTTATGCAAGTAAATATTTGACTAATTGTTTTGCCTATGAAAGTTACTTTTCCAATTAAAAAAAAAACTTTACACTTTAGTCACACCCATATTTTAAATTGAAACAATTTTAAGCCAAATCAGGAGTTACCCTTTTGAACAGACATTTTTATTCTGCTCGTCTCACAACGTTCCGTGTCATCAGATATGCACAGTTCCATAAGTATTCCATCATATGGATTGTTCCTGTTTATGGATCCACCTTATGCTAAAAAGTTAGCTTGTTTCCACTTTTCATTAGGGAGAGAGTAGCGCTGAAGTGTGCAACCCTGTGCATGTTTTTCATGAGCTTCTGATCATTTCCCTGAGGTTGAGTCTGTTTAAGGATTGTCACACCTGTTGCTGAGCTGCCCTTGGAAAACCCAGCAGGTGTGTATATTCACTAATTGTAGGAATCC
The DNA here is from genome assembly GCF_028564815.1 of Eubalaena glacialis. Taxonomy (NCBI): domain Eukaryota; kingdom Metazoa; phylum Chordata; class Mammalia; order Artiodactyla; family Balaenidae; genus Eubalaena; species Eubalaena glacialis. The sequence goes on along the minus strand of NC_083728.1, from coordinate 2,657,127 downwards.
CAGGGTGGGGAGCACACAGGTGGGGTGCATACATTTATGCATATCCATTAATAAAGATATCCATTTCTGCCAGTTTATAAGGGGAAGATCTGAATCTGTTGTTTACATTTTTATGTGCCATTATTACTGAAGCTGAACTTTCATTGCCACTAATCTATTGACCATTTGTTTTTTCCTTGTAGATTAGTTGTCTTTTTGGATTTGCTTACTTATTTTTTCTCACCTAAATACATATCTTTTCCTGTTTGATTTGTACGAATTCTTCAGTGCTGTTCATGAACCTTTCTGCCTCCTTTTCCCCCTGCACATATAGCCCCCCATTTTTCTTTGGTCTTTCGGTTTTATTCATGTTTTCTGACTTAGAGTTTCACTTATTTTGTTGTCACATCTGTTCATCTTTTCCCAAGTGCATCTCTCTTACTTGCCCTTTATCATTCAGTGTCTTTAATTTTCCCCCTTTCACTCTCTGATCTGTTTTCTTCCCCTGTTCTTCTTACTTTTTGTCACTCTTTTTTTCCCTGATGCTCCACTTCTTCATTTTTCTTCTCATTTTGTGGACACCAGAGAGTAACCTCCCTTTTTTGATCTCACTGGCTTTCCCAAGTTTCTGTCGTCAGCTCTGCGTTCATACCCCTTTCCTTCAATGGGCACTGACTTCCCTACATAACCAATTTAGAAATGGACCCGAAGGATCTTAAAAATGGGTGGCCCAGTGCCAATGCCAGAGAAATTTGCCCCTAATCCTTCCGTGTCCAGGGTCGTGGGCACCTAGGGACTTGTTTCACCTTCTGCTGACGATAAAGAAGGTGCTTTTATAGTTTCCATAAGAGATTTTTTATTAAACAAACCTGCACTCTCCCACACTAGAAGGGCATTATGTGAACATTTTATGAGCAGAATGTAGAAATTAATGGAGAGAAAACATACTAGAAATTTGGATTGTTCGGCATTGTTTGCCGCTCACACCCAATGGAATACAGTTAATCGTACATCACATTGCAGGCTCCTCTAGTCTCCTCCAGAATGTGTTTTTTATTTTCATTTGCGTTGGGGGTTTTGTAAAATAAACACATGTTGTGTTCTCTGGGAAGATAACGGGTGCTTTAAAAGGACAGAGGCGGCTCTGAGCTGTGATAGGAGATGGAGGGGTGATTGGTCCTGCATTATCACCGTGCTGGGGGGGAAGTGACTTAAATAGGCCGAGCCTCGGAAACCACAATTGTGTTAAACCTCGTTATGGTGAACTTTCCCTGCGTGGATGTGCAGTTCTGTTTAATTAATATACAAATAGGCACTCCACACATATCCGAGGGTTTTGGGGTTTTTTTTGATACTCTGAAAAGGCTATTCTGTCTTTTTGTAGGTCAATCTTCGAGTTTAGTGATGGAAAAATAGCAATAATAATAACAACAGCACACACAAAAAAACAAAGCAAAATCAACAAGCCCTGAAATATTTAAATTTTTATTAGGAAACAGCTGCGGTGACTTGATTATGCAGTAGGTCATGTGGAGGGGCTGCTGGGTCTTGAATATGCAATGCTTTTCTCTACCATTTTTAAAAACCTGGGTTCTCATTAACTTCTGTCACTTTGCACACAGCCTCCCGGGAGGGCAGTGGGGATTGGGGGGGCATCTGCCCACCGCGGCTTGCAGCACTGGGGCTGGGGGGTCATCCAGGCTTAACGTTTGCTGCCTCGAGGGGCACTAGAACCCGTGGTGCCGACGTTTTTAACCCAAGCCAAGGCTGTCCTTGGAGGCCTGCAGCACGGCACACTCACCTCCACTGGGGGAAGGACCTGGCAGCACGGGTCAGTGCAGATGCTGGGCGGGCTGCCACCAGACCCAAGGAAAGGGGAAATTAAAGCCATTCATTTACGTATCCTCCAGAGCTTGGTTTTCTCCCAAGCTCTTTGATGGGCTAGTCTTTGCTCTGCTCATTCCCCAGGTCCCTCTGCTAATAAGGACCATCTAACCCTGCCTTCTTAGTCTCAGGCGCCATCTCACGCGACATGGAGGATATTTTTTAATTGGACATACAGCCCATCTTGCTTAAATGATGATTTTGCACAGTCTCCTAATAAGGGCAAAAGAAAGGACTTCAACAACTTTTATTGCTTTCTAAAAATTATTTTAATAGTAGTGTATATTGATGGTAGAAAATTTTAATAAAAATGGATAAGAATTAAGAGCATAAAATCACCACCATTGATGGTTTGATCTACAAATATCCCTTCTAGCCTTTTTCTTTAAAGTGAAAAAGTGAAATTATTGCCCAACTTATCTATAAGCTGTGGCTATTTTCCACGTTACACATAGATTTCAACAATTGTTTTTAAGAGCTGCATGGATTCCATAGTACTCCGTAGTAGTGTTGTGAAGTAATTTCCGTAACCAATTCAGAATATGCTTTGTTTCAGTGCTCCTGTCATTAAAGGGGGAAACGGCTCCATCAGGAACTGTTTAGGCTTTGTTTTGAGGAGTGGACAATTTACAGTAGGGTTGCTCTCTGCACCTGTGGCTGAGCCACACCCTTTTTTAGATTGGGAAACCAGGGGGTGTTAATTTCTACAGTCTTGACAATGATGCCATTATGACCGAAAGTGTCTTAGTGGAATCTTGGAAGTCTTCCAGAACGATTCTCTGTGGGCCGTGTTTGTGAATGTTGAACCTGAGTCTGTGAGTCAGGGCTGTCTCTGAATGAACCCCCTTCATGGGGTCACCCCCATAGGACTGGCCCTTTGTGAGACCCCAAGCTTCAATCTCTGGACCAATTGGGGATGGGGAACTGGTGCTTCCCAAGGAAGCTAAATAAGACCCAAGGACAGGAGACACACACACAGGCCTGAGCCCAGGGCAGAGCCCCGCCCCCCCGAGCCATCTCAGGCAGAGGACCGAGCGCTGGGCCTGTCCCCAAACGCTCTTGGTGCGCACGTAAGTTGGTTTCCCTGCAATGGGAGAATGGTTTACACCAACCCCTAACCTCTGGATCATGACTTGTATCAACAAACCCCAGGGCTGTTCTTCACTTGACACAGGATTTATTGAGGGAGACTTCAGGCACAAAAGGAGGCCCTTATATTGAAATATGCTTTCAGTTTTGAAAATATGGCTGGTAGTGTGTCTGTTAATGTCTGGGTTTCCTTACACCTAGAAGGTGTCCGAGCGTGCTCTGATGGAGGACATTGGGCATTGTTGTCCTGAGCAGAGACCCTGGGCTGCATGGGCACTTCCCTCTACTCTGAATGGCTCTGTGGGTCTAAATGTTTTCTCCGTGGTCCAAGGGTGGAGGCCCTGGAGTGGAGGTCTCTCCAGCATCATCCCAGCGTCCTGACAGCCATGGCCACCCAGCGGTTCTGAAGGAGTCCTAGAGCTGTGGACCAGCCCCTGGGCAGTGCTGGATATGGCAGGATGCCACATGTCTATATGAAATCCAACACGGCCCATTGATGAGAAATTCCACGTCCCAGCATCACATCCCCCACTGAGGGGTCTGCAATGGTCAGGAGAGACAAGGTGGTGTTCTGAGTAAAGAGCCTCGTGGCACATCTTCAGAGATAGATCGTTAGAGGAGGGCCAGAGAGACGTGCGTCTCCAGGCCTAGGGTCCTACAGCAAGGACGATTCCCAGGCAGGATCTGGCCCCGAGCCCCGTGATGGGGAGCAGCCCCAGCCGGGCCACCTCCAGCCACCATGCTGGTCTGATCAACAAGATAGCCGCTCCTGGTCCAGGTCCAGGTCCATCTTCAGAGGAGACTTACCCACAGCAAACAGGTCTCCGCTGCAGTTTGTTCCCAGAGACCCAATCTGCACAGCCAAATTTGGAGGGAATTTACTCTCCTCCTCCAGCCTCTCCCTCATTTATGGGCACTTAGATGATTTAGGCAGAATCCATTTGAAAGTTAATTATCCACATAATTGCCCAACACTTAACTTCACTTTATAAAATGTAAACTTGATCGTCAGCCTAACATACACTCATTTTGCATCCTCCGGAAAATCGCTCTGGCCCCAGCCTGAGGACTGGGCGCCCTTGGGCATCTAATGCCATTTGTTTATTTGCTTGTCATGGGCTCAGGCTCCACTTAGATCTGTGGCTGTCGCTGTATTGTGCCCAGGTTGGGCCCGCAAACCGGTGGGCGGGTTTACATGTCGAGCTCCAGGCGTCTTTGAAATTAATCTCATGGGTCAGAAAATTATACGAGATGATGCCTGATTCTGCTGGCCTGTAATGGATCTTAGTTCCTCATTTAGAGATTCCCTTACACTGCCTGATGGAGAAGAAAAGCCAAACTTAAGTAGCTTTATGTGTGTCGTTTGATTTCTGAAAAGATTGCTAATCCTAGTGGGAGTTTATGTAAAAGCACTCAGACCCTGCAGAATAGGCAAGGTTTCCATATTTATCAAGCGTGGCTCTTCTCGTGTGAATAACGCATTCCGGGGCAGGCTTGGTAAGTTGCCTTGGTTAATGAATGTCAAAGGTACAGGTGGTTGTTGACGCATCTTATCTGGTGGGCTTGCTGTGAGAGTTTTCTGAGGTATTCAGTTTCTAAATTTCTGTGATTGTGGAAGGGTTTTCCACCATTCCGCATGGAAGTAAGGCAGGGAAAGCAAGCAGTGTTGCTTGACATTTTTCTCTTCACAATTAATCCTCGAGATACATTCTTTTGATACGTGCAAAGGCCTTGCTTGTCGTGCACGCGTGTTTCAGTAGGTGAAACCTTGAGAAAGCAGACAAGGCAGAGGTAGAATGGGGGTGTGATGAAAAGAGAAAAACACGGACTTGTATTATTTCTTCCCTTTCTTGCCCTCCATCCATCCACACCCCACCTCCCAGCTGTAACTCACCTTCCTTCTGTAATAACACACGGCAGCAAACGCAGAGCTGGCGTTTAATTTAATCTTGCAACGTCTTCAAGTTCAACTCGTGATGTGTCCCATCCCAAGCTAACTGTATAGAAAAAGATTTTAATAAGAAGCAAATGAAGAAATGAAAATCAAACTTCCTGGGAAGTAATTATCCCATTTTATAATAAGCCATAAGAATTTTGAAAGGAAGGGGGAGAGAAAGCAACGAAAGAGTATATTGAGGACATTAAGTAATTTTAATGCCACCATTTAATATCTAGGAACACGAACAATTTATAGTTCTCGAAACTGTCAGGTTGAAGCATTCGTCTTTCAGGGGTGGGATGTTGGCATTGGTGGGGGTTAGAGAGCTAAGTTCACGGGGAGGGAGCTCGGATTTCACTTTGGAGATCAGGTTTGGAGGGGAGAGAGCCGGGCAGAGCAGCAGCCTGTGGTCTCTGGGTTCACACATCTCCCATCCTGCTGGGTGGGCATCCATCCTGGGCAAGTGGCTGGACCCACCCTCGCTCGGGGTCCTGTCTCGATTTGAGGAGGATGCTAATAGCACTGACTTCACAGGGTGTCCGTTTGGGGCCGGGTCCAGGGGGGCACTCGGCACCATGGAGGAAAGGTGTGCAGGCTGTAGATTTGCTTGTATTTAATTTAGAAACCAAACCTTTTGCCTGTCTCCCTTAATGGGATTATAGGATGCAGTCCAAAACACCGAGAAGTCCATCCCAGTGGCCTGCGTGTGGTCCCACGACTCTCACGGGAATGACCCTGCGCGTGGCTACAGCCAGGGGCTAACTGGCCAGGCGCCTGGTTTCCATCCCCGCCCGGGGCCAGTTACCTTTGCAGAGAAGAATCTGTCTTCAGGGCAAGAACCCCCTCTGCAGGCCTAGACCGTGGCCGGTGTGTGTTCAGGGCCTCAGCAGCTCCATCTTCTTCATCCGCCCCCGGGGGACCCCGCCCTGCCCAGAGCATCAGACACTAGTTCAGAATCACCCACCAGTGTAGGTCAGCCGTGACCTCCCGCTGGGCCCCTCCCGTTTAGGTGCCATCTCTAACTAAAGACTTCAGACTTCGGCGCACGTGTGGTTGTGAGGGGAAGAGCTCTGGGACCCCGGCCTGGGCGCCCCCCGCCCCCCGCCCTCTGTAAAGGGTCCCCTGACACCCCGAGGAGGCGGAAGCAGGAGGCGGGGTGCCCGGGAGGCCAGGGCACCATGTAGCACAGGAGGCAGCTGCTCTCAGCCCTGATCATATTTAGGGACGTTATTTTGCGTAATTGGAAAAGGCGGATTGGTGATGGGCTCAGAACATACATTGTAGATTTCCTATCATTTTCCCCCACATAAACTCTCTGTTTATGGCAAGGAGGCCTTTCCCCTGAGAGAAGCTGGGCCTCACCTTGCCTCAGTCGCAAGGCGGCCCTGGCCCTGTGCCCGCCGGGCGGCCTGCAGGACCTCCCTTCCTCTCCGTCCCGTCTGCCATCGTCGAAGCGTGGCAGATGGGATGCCGTGGATGACGCCAGGGCTACATGATCTCATCTCATGTTCTGTCCACTCAGACATTATAAGAGTGTCCAGCCAATGACAGCGATGCACCAGACCCTCAGGAGGGTAAAGAAGGTGAGGCGAGGGGCCTGTGGCTTGTCCAGGAGGGTGACAAGGGCAAATGTTTATGGACACGGACGTGTTAGATTGTTGCTTCAAGGGCCTCAGGTCAGCGTTGCTGTCAGTGATGTAATTCTCTTATGGTGAAGAAAGTTCTGACAACCCAAAGGAAAACCTTCCTTCTGTTTCTGTGGCAGTTTCACTCCTGAAATGTTCATTGTAGATTAAAATCCTGCAAAACCAGGTGATGTTTATATGTAAAACAAAATTAAGCTCTGGGCTCAAATAATTCTAGACTTACAGGATGCACCAGTGGGCCACACCGCTGTGTACAGATGGAACTTCTCATGCTTTGCAGGATGCCTTGGCATCCCTAGCCCTTGCCCACAGACTGCTCATGGCACCCAGACATTGTGATAACCAAAACATACCCCCTGTATTTCCAAAACTGCTTCCTGGGGTGGGAGAGCCACCCTCATGAGAGCCACTGTGCCCGACTATGAGTTAGTTCCTCAAGGACCCTGTATTTAGTCCTTACATCTCATCTGTAGCATGGGCCCTGGCAGGTGTGAAGTAGCCAAACAGACGGATGGATGGATGGATGGAGAGAGAGGGATGGGTGGGTGGATGGATGGATGGAGAGAGAGAAGGATAGGTGGATGGATGGATGGATGGATGGATGGATGGATGGCTTTAACTATCACTGTACCTGGGAAATCCTCAGGAGCCACTGCCCAGCATATGTGCTGAATTCACCGTCTCTGGCCTTTACGGATGGACGGACCTCCCCACTCCTAAGTAGAGTGTGTTGATAACTTCGTGGGTGAAAATCATCATCTGGCTGTTGTAAAAGCACCAAGTTATGTAAAAATCTGCGGTTTTACTGTAGGTCAGGTTCTCAAGAGCTGATTTTGCCCCCCAGGGATCATTTGGCAATCCCTGAGAACATTTTTGGTTGTCACAAGTTGGGGGAGGGTGCTACTGGCATCGAGTGGGTAGAGACCAGGGACTCTGCTAAACACCCGGCGAGCACAAGGTAGCCTCCACAGCAAAGAATGGTCCAGCCCGATGGTCAGGAGGGCTGGGCTGAGCGACTCTGCTCAAGGGGCTCAGCCGTATTATTTTTTAAAGCCACCATAAAGTAAATTAATTGATTTTGGAATACTGAAGACGGCCTTGAACAAAATGGATGCACAAAGAGCTTGTGCATCTGTAGGAGACAAGAGACGTGGGGGAGGCAGATCCTGAGGTGAGGTCTGCAAGGAAGTTTCTCCAAGTGTCTTTAGCACGGAAAGTGTGCCCTGTATGTTGGATGTACCATTAGCGTGATGATATATACTTATGTGAAGACACAGGTGTTCTATAACTGCAGCGACGCTTCTGAGAATAATAGGAAAACTTCTCCTGGGGGTGAGCAAGTTAACACCTAGAGAAGGAGAAGCCTGGATTCACAATGGGGTAATAAATGGAAACTCACTGCACAAAGGAAAATTGGTGTTTTAATTTGTCAGAAAATTACTGACCGGCAAGAGGCTCTTTGTACCAGAGTTCTCTTTTCAGAGTGTGAATTTTCCTTAAAAGAGAGCAAACCAATGTTTACGGTCTCTGCCGAAACAAAGTCATTTGAAAACAATTGGTACCTACATGGAGTTCGTGGCCCACCCTCCGTGTTGCAGTCACCGCCCGTGCTGAGGCTGCTGCAGCCCAGCTTCTCCGTGTACCTTGGAGGTTGACAACAGCGCCAGTCAGTTTCTCTGCTCACCGGGGCTTCACATCTCCCTGTGCTTCACATCTCTGAAGGGGTGGCTTGTTTATCCTCCTTCAAGGAGCTCTGTTAAAGGTAACACCAGGAGAGAGAGCTGGAGACAGTAGCAGGGACAGAGCCACTCTGAGAAAATTTAGTGGTGGCAGTCGTGTGACAATGAAGGTGGCAGTGATGATGAGAATGATAATAGTGCTGATGATGGTGGCGACAATGGCAGTAGCAGTGATGTGACTGTAGAGGTGGCGGTGTTGGTGGTGATGATGGTGATGGTGATGATGGTGACGGCAGTGATGTGCAGATGGAGGTGGCGGTTTTGGTGGTGATGATGATGGTGATGACAATGGCAGTAGCAGTGATGGGTGCAGCCTTGTCGGGGTCAGCAGAATGGTCCTCTGGCCCCGCTTCTTCCTCAGTGATCTGCAGTATTCCCCTGCACACCTCTTGGCCTCAGCTGCCCCCAGGCATGACCTCTGAGCACCGGCCATTCCCATTCTCCTTCCATCCTGCAGCCCAGCAGGCTTAGTCCAGCCTCTGGGCTTTGCATTTCTGTTCTCTCTGGAAGTTTCTCACCCAGACCTCCTCCTGGCTGTCTCCTTTTTTGGATCGGTTTGCATGTCAGACCGTCCCCTGGAGAGGCCCCCTCTCCATGTCCTGTCACTGTCTCCGTGTCTTTGTGCCTGGCCTTGCCTGATGGGCAGGTTTAGCGTCTCTCTGGCCTGTTGGGCCATCGCCATCCTGAGAAGGTCCATCACTGAGAGCAGGTGGTCGCGCTGGGTATCACTGTATCCCAGCTCCTGGTCAGTGGAGGCCAAACGGGAAGTCACCTCTGAGAACCCTGGCCTAGAGCTTTCTGTGCCCTCGCAGGGTCGCATCAGCCTTTGGGAGCCTGTTAGGTCGGATCCCACGGGGACCTCCATGCTAGGGTCTCAGGCTTAGGAACCACCACGGGGTGGGGGGGAGGAGGGCGGGATTGCTGGGCGGGGAAGCCAGGAAACCGCCCGCGTATCAAGCAGGCGGCGGGCGCTGGGTCCAGGTCACGCTTTGCCAATCTGTGGATATTCTCCATTAGTAGGAAGTCAGTGACGTTTGCTAAGTGAACTCGCACAGGTGTAAAATTCAGGGAGAAGAGTGTCATGAGCGCTTCGCCACGCGGCACACAATAAACACTGAATAAGCGCCTGCCCCTGCTGTCACCCTGCCGTTGTCTGTTGGCACCGCTGCTCTGTTATGGGAAGGGAGCACGTCATCGGCTTCGTGCGGTAGCAGAGAGAGGGCACCCGCCCCCTCAGGAGTGCAGATGTGCCCGGGCCACTGGAAGTGAGACCTGCTTCCCTACCCTGGGTCCAGGAGCCAGCAGGTTCCCTTGCTGCCTGGCCTTGTTGCAGTGGCCGGGAGATGTGGGTCCCAGTTTTGCCTTGAACAAGTGCCGTAGGTGGCCCCAGAGCCCTGGACTAACCTGCCTTGGGAGCAACCTGGTCTGTACGTGGGACAGAGACTGCTGGGACTCCTGTGTAAACAGAGGTGTCCCCAGGTGCGGAATGGGAGGAGGTGGCCACTATAGGAAAGGCACCTCTGTTGCGTGGGGGCCCCAGGGAGCCCTGAGGGGTGGCAGAGCTGGCTCTCTTGGAGAGAGGGGTCTCACCATGGGCAGGGGAGAAGTGGGTGCTGAACTTGGCTTCGAGGGGCAGCAGACCTCAGGGGGCTGGGGGAAATGGACCAGGTCGTCAGTGGGAGTGCCCTGCTGAATCCATGGCAGCGGTCACTCTATCGCTGCTGCGTGAATAATGCCACTGCCATTCCTCGGTGGCCCTCCTGGCAGCTGAAGCTCTGCACTCAGCAACCCCATCCCATTAGGGGGACCCCCTCCACCTGATGCCCCAACAAGAGGTGTCCTGCTGCAGTCTGTTTGCACCTTTTTCCAGGGACGTTACCTTTGAGAATTCACAGAGGACAGAACCGGGCTGCATTTGTAGACGCATGAATCTAAATCCGAAATTTTAAAAGTGAATGTTGTATCACCCACTCCTCCCTCCCCCCAATTTTATGCAAAGTATTTTAGAGGAATATTGGCAATTTCAGAAGCAAATTGGATTAACAAATGTGAGATCCCTCGGTCTGGAGCTCTGAGCACGTCAGGGAGGAAGACAGCCTTGCGTGCAGCCCCTCCGCTTTTCCTGCAATCAAAAAGGGTATCAAGAAAAGCAAAGCTTTTCCGGCACTCTCCCTTAATTGTCAGTTGTGCAGGGTTAATGAACTACATTAGTTCATTGAAAACTAACATACTGACTCTCAGAACTTGACACACCAGCACTGGGACAGAGCCTCCGTAGAATATCTTTGTAGGAAATTAGAAGTGACTTTCCTTCCTCTGGAAGGATGAGACTGAAGGCCTGGTGATGAGGCATCTTCCAAAACGGGCTTCTTAGGTGCCCGGGACTCCAGGCAGAAGGGAGACACTCCCAAGGCCGGTGCAGATGCCTGGGAAACGCAGAGGCCCCAGGTTGCGGGGAGGCGCTGCAGGGGGCGGGGGCTTGATTACTTTTCCCCTAAACTGCTGCTCTCTGGAATTGGTGTCTTGTCCTCGTGTGTCATTTCTGCATTTGTGAGGTTGTTCACTTAACCTGTGCGCTGATCTGGAATCGTCCCCGCCAGAGACGCGTGCTGTTTGCAGAGGAATCTGATGGAAGAAGCACAGACTCTTTACACTTGACTAGCAAGTGATGAGAGAGGGATTATTCAGCACTTCGCTGCCCAGAGCGCCGGAAGGCTGTGTGAGCTCCCGGGGCCAAGGAGTCAACGTGAAACCCAGTGGAGAAGTCCATGAAAAATTAAGATGCCATTAAAAATTGAGTTGACAAAAGGATTGCCACTGTTCATACTCTTGGTTCAGGCTCCAGGGTGGCATCCACACGCACCTGAAATTATTGTGTGATAGTGAGGCTTTCTGATGAGAAAATTGTCAAGGATTAGGTGTTAGCTGGATTAACGAATAAATCCAAAACTAACCCAGGACTCGAAGTGCTGTAGCTTTGCAAGGCCGGCAGATGAAATGCTCTCCTCCTTCAGCCTTTCCGAAATCTTGTTACAGATTAGAACTTTCGGTTGAAATTCTGCCTTCATTTCCCCCGAGTCCTCGTGAAGACAGAAACACCCCGAGAACTCAGTAATTCAGACACCGCTCTCTCTCTGAATCCTGCAGAGTAACACACAAAGGTCCTGCCCAGTCACACGCTTGACTGGGGTTCCCTTTGCATCCTCTGTGGGGAAGGATTTGCCTGCAGGGGTGGAGGAGACCGTGTGTGTGCCAACAGTTGGGATTCTGAGAAAAATTTATTCTTACCTGTCTGTTAAATCAGAGGATCCAGCAGTCCTGATTCTAAGGGTTCCCTAATCTTTTTCTGCATCTTTGTTCTGAAAGTAATAAGATTACTTAAAGTAAACCATTATATAGATGTTTTGCCAGGTTGCCAAGCAGATCCAGGTCCAGAGACTCTGTCCCACCTTCTCCCTTCTAAGCCCAAGGCTCTAGGCACCACGCACATTCCTCTCTCTCCTTCATCTGGCGGCACATCTGGGTGCATCGTGGGTCCTCCATCTCTCCCTCCCTTATCCCATCGGCCCCCGAGTCCTGCTGGCCATACTTCCTGAAGTGAGCGCCACACCTGCCAGGACCCTGGCTTCTGGTTCATCCTCCATCCTTGCCATTGGGCTGACCTTTCCCAAACGCAGAGTGGAACAGTTCTCTCCTTTGCTATCATACTGCCCTTGCTCTGTTAAAGCTCCTGATTATTTTTAGTAAAATCATGCCAAAGAGGAGGGAAGTGGACACAGTTGACACCATAGTGATGAAGCAAGCGTCTGCGGGGGAGGCAATCAGAAGAGTGAGGTTTCCCTTGGGGAAGGGAGGCACCAAAGTAACAGCAACAAAGAAAGAAAATCTGAACGAGGTCTGCACAGAAAAAGCATCTGCTAAATACCAAAGAACTGAAGTTCAACCCAGTGAGATCTCAGTGAGCATTTCCCATGTTCTAAACCACTGGTTCTTCTCAAACAAAGATGCCCAAAACTCTAACCCAGCCCCAGGACTGTACTCAGAATCCTAAGAATCAAAACTGTCCCAACCGTGCTTCAAGTGGAATGCCGTCCAGGCCACTGAATTAAGAGTCGGACTCACCAGTGGATCCGGATCGGTCAGGAGGGAAGACAAAGGCTTCAGAAATGCTGCCCTGGGGTCCTGGGTGAGAGATCTGAGGGTCCAGTGATGAATCCCATCCTACCTGAGTCCCGGTGCCAGAACTGCAAAAGAAAAATTGTACCCAGCGAGTGAAGCAGGCGAGAGAGACTTTATTCAAGACTCTTACAACAGAGGAGACAGATTTGAACTTAACTCTGCTGGAACATCAGTGGGGGCAGGGAATTTCAGGACTGAGCCTGCGGGGAGTCCTGAAAAGCACTGGAGGTAGGTGGTCACTGTGAGCAGACCACATGGGTTTGCTAATTGTCACTTACAGAAGTGAGGCTCCTTCCTCCCACAGAGACTGAGCTGGCCTGTCTCCTTCAGGGATTCATTTCATTCAGGTCCTTGATAAAGTCATTCCTGGTCTGCAGAAGGTTTACCTCTCAAAGGGGCAGAGGAAGAATTTACAATAACAAGTTTTCTAAAGTAGATGCTCTAAGAAAAGGAGTGTCAGGGACCCATAGTCAGGAGGAAACTTGCCTAAAGTTTGGTCCAAGGGCGGAGTCAAGATGGCGGACTAGGAGGACGTGGAACTCGTGTCTCTGCACAATTAGGGCACCTACTAGGCACCGGTGGGGGACCACAGACACCTAAGGGGGCGGGAGGAACCCCCAGCCACCAGCTTGCGGGATCTTGGTTCCCAGGCCGGAGGTCGGGCCTCAGCTCCTGTGGTGGGAGCTCCAAGTCCAAACTGCTGGACTAACAGAGAACCTCAGACCCCCGAGAATATCAGTCAGAGTGAGGCCTCCCGGAGGTCCTCATCTCAGCACCGAGACCCGGCTCTGTCCAACTGCCTGCAAACTCCAGGGCTGGACGCCTCAGGCCAAACAACCAGTAAGACAGGAATACAGCCCCACCCATCAAAAAAAATGAAATGACAAAAAAATATGTTACAGATGAAGTAGCAAGGTAAAAACCTACAAGAGCACATAAATGAAGACGAAATAGGCAACCTACCTGAAAAAGAATTCAGAGTAATGATAGTAAAGATGATCCAAAAGCTCAAAAACAGAATGGAGAAAATACAAGAAACATTTAACAAGGATCTAGAAGAACTAAAGAGCAAACAAGCAGTGACAAACAACACAATTACTGAAATTAAAAATACTCTAGAAGGAATCAATAGCAGAATAACCGAGGCAGAAGAATGGATAAGTGAGCTCGAAGATAAAATGGTGGAAATAACTGCCAGGGAGCAGAATAAAGAAAAAAGGATGAAAAGAATTGAGGACAATCTCAGAGACCTCTGGGACAACATTAGACGCACCAACATTCAAATTATAGGGTCCCAGAAGAAGAAGAGAAAAAGAAAGGGTCTGAGAAAATATTTGAAGAGATTATAGTCAAAAACTTCCCTAAAATGGGAAAGGAAATAGTTAATCAAGTCCAGGAAGTGCAGAGAGTCCCATACAAAGAGAAACATGCCAAGACACATATGAATCAAACTATCAAAAATTAAATACAAAGAAAAAATACTAAAAGCAGCAAGGGAAAAGCAACAAATAACATGCAAGGGAATCCCCATAAGGCTAACAGCTGATCTTTCAGCAGAAACTCTGCAAGCCATAAGGGAGTGGCAGGACATATTTAAAGTGATGAAAGGGAAAAACCTACAACCAAGATTACTCTACCCAGCAAGGATCTCATTCAGATTCGATGGAGAAATTAAAACCTTTACAGATAAGCAAAAGTTAAGAGAATTCAGCACCACCAAACCAGCTCTACGACAAATGCTAAAGGAACTTCTCTAGGCAGGAAACACAAGAGAAGGGAAAGACCTACAAAAACAAACCCAAAACAATTAAGAAAATGGTAATAGGAACATACATATCGATAATTACTTTAAATGTAAATGGATTAAATGCTCCAACCAAAAGACATAGACTGGCTGAATGGATACAAAAACAAGACCCATATATATGCTGTCTACAAGAGACCCACTTCAGACCTAGAGACACATACAGACTGAAAGTGAGGGGATGGAAAAAGATATTCCATGCAAATGGAAGTCAAAAGAAAGCTGGAGTAGCAATTCTCATATCAGAAAAAATAGACTTTAAAATAAAGACTATTACAAGAGACAAAGAAGGACACTACATAATGATCAAGGGACCAATCCAAGAAGAAGATATAACAATTGTAAATATTTATGTACCCAACACAGGAGCACCTCAATACGTAAGGCAAATGCTAACAGCCATAAAAGGAGACATCAACAGGAACACAATAATAGCAGGGGACTTTAACACCCCACTTTCACCAATGGACAGATCATCCAAAATGAAAATAAATAAGGAAACACAAGCTTTAAATGATACATTAAACAAGATGGACTTAATTGATATTTATAGGACATTCCATCCAAAAACAACAGAATACACTTTCTTCTCAAGTGCTCATGGAACATTCCTCAGGATAGATCATATCTTGGGTCACAAATCAAGCCTTGGTAAATTTAAGAAAATTGAAATCGTATCAAGTATCTTTTCCGACCACAACGCTATGAGACTAGATATCAATTACAGGAAAAAAAACTGGAAAAAATAAAAACACATGGAGGCTAAACAATATGTTACTAAATAACCAAGAGATCACTCAAGAAATCAAAGAGGAAATCAAAAAATACCTAGAAACAAATGGCAATGAAAACACGATGACGCAAAACCTATGGGATGCAGCAAAAGCAGTTCTAAGAGGGAGGTTTATAGCAATACAATTCTACCTCAAGAAACAAGAAAAATCTCAAATAAACAACCTAACCTTACACCTAAAGCAATTAGAGAAAGAAGAACAAAAAAAACCCCAAAGTTAGCAGAAGGAAAGAAACCATAAAGATCAGATCAGAAATAAATAAAAAAGAGATGAAGGAAACAATAGCAAAGAGCAATGAAACTAAAAGCTGGTTCTTTGAGAAGATAAACAAAATTGATAAACCATTAGCCAGACTCATCAAGAAAAAAAGGGAGAAGACTCAAATCAACAGAATTAGAAATGAAAACAGAGAAGTAACAACTGACACTGCAGAAATACAAAGGATCATGGGAGATTACTACAAGCAACTATATACCAATAAAATGGACAACCTGGAAGAAATGGGAAACTTCTTAGAAAAGCACAACCGTTGGAACTGAATCAGGAAGAAATAGAAAATATAAACAGACCAATCACAAGCACTGAAATTGAAACTGTGATTAAAAATCTTCCAACAAACAAAAGCCCAGGACCAGATGGCTTCACAGGTGAATTCTATCAAACAGTTAGTGAAGAGCTAATACCTATCCTTCTCTAACTCTTCCAAAATATAGCAGAGGGAGGAACACTCCCAAACTCATTCTACAAGGCCACCATCACACTGATACCAAAACCAGACAAAGATGTCACAAAAAGAGAAAACTACAGGCCAGTATCACTGATGAACACAGATGCAAAAATCCTCAACAAAATACTAGCAAACAGAATCCAACAGCACATTAAAAGGATCATACACCATGATCAAGTGAGATTTATCCCAGGAATGCAAGGATTCTTCAATATACACAAATCAACCACTGTGATACACCATATTAACAAATTGGAGGATAAAAACCATATGACCATCTCAATAGATGCAGAAGAAGCTTTCGACAAAATTCAACACCCATTTATGATAAAAACTCTCCAGAAAGGAGGCATAGAGGGAACCTACCTCAACATAATAAAGGCCATATATGACAAACCCACAGCCAACATCGTTCTCAATGGTGAAAAACTGAGACCATTTCCTCTAAGATCAGGAGCAAGACAAGGTTGCCCGCTCTCACCATTATTATTCAACATAGTTTTGGAAGTTTTAGCCACAGCAATCAGAGAAGAAAAAAGAAATAAAAGCAATCCAAATCAGAAAAGAAGTAAAACTGTCACTGTTTACAGATGACATGATACTATACATAGAGAATCCTAAAGATGCTACCAGAAAACTACTAGAGCTAATCAATGAATTTGGTTAAGTAGCAGGATACAAAATTAATGTACAGAAATCTCTTGCATTCCTATACACTAATGATGAAAAATCTGAAAGAGAAATTAAGGAAACACTCCTGTTTACCATTGCAACAAAAAGAATAAAATACCTAGGAATAAACCTACCTAAGGAGACAAAAAACCTGTATGCAGAAAACTATAAGACACTGATGAAAGAAATTAAAGATGATACAAACAGGTGGAGAGATATATCATGTTCTTGGATTGGAAGAGTCAACATTGTGAAAATGACTATACTACCCAAAGCAATCTACAGATTCATTGCAATCCCTATCAAGTTACCAATGGCATTTTTCACAGAACTAGAACAAAAAATTTCACACTTTGTATGGAAACACAAAAGACCCCGAATAGCCATATCAATCTTGAGAAAGAAAAACGGAGCTGGAGGAATCAGGCTCCCTGACTTCAGACTATACTACAAAGCTACAGTAATCAAGAGAGTATGGTACTGGCACAAAAACAGAAATATAGATCAATGGGACAGGATAGAAAGCCCAGAGATAAACCCATGCACATATGGCCACCTTATCTTTGATAAAGGAGACAAGAGTATACAATGGAGAAAAGACAGCCTCTTCAATAAGTGGTGCTGGGAAAAATGGACAGCTACATGTAAAAGAATGAAATTAGAACACTTCCTAGCACCATACACAAAAATAAACTCAAAATGGATTAAAGACCTAAATGTAAGGCCAGACACTATAAAACTCTTAGAGGAAAAGATAGGCAGAACACTCTATGACATAAATCACTGCAAGATCCTTTTGACCCACCTCCTATAGAAATGGAAATAAAAACAAAAATAAACAAATGGGACCTAATGAAACTTAAAAGCTTTTGTACAGCAAAGGAAACCATAAACAAGACGAAAAGACAACCCTCAGAATGTGAGAAAATATTTGCTAATGAAGCAACTGACAAAAGATTAATCTCCAAAATTTACATGCAGCTCATGAAGCTCAATATCAAAAAAACAAACAACCCAGTCCAAAAATGGGCAGTAGACCTAAATAGACATTTCTCCAAAGAAGATATACAGATTGACAATGAACACATGAAAGGCTGCTCAACATCACTAATCATTAGAGAAATGCAAATCAAAACTACAATGAGGTATCACCTCACACGGGTCAGAATGGCCATCATCAAAAAATCTGCAAACAATAAATGCTGGAGAGGGTGTGGAGAAAAGGGAACCCTCTTGCACTGTTGGTGAGAATGTAAATTGATACAGCCACTATGGAGAACAGTATGGAGGTTCCTTAAAAAACTAAAAATAGAACTACCATATGACCCAGCAATCCCACTACTGGGCATATACCCTGAGAAAGCCATAATTCAATAAGAGTCTGTACCACAATGTTCATTGCAGCTCTATTTACAATAGTCAGGACATGGAAGCAACCTAAGTGTCCATCGACAGATGAATGGATAAAGAAGATGTGGCACATATATACAATGGAATATTACTCAGCCATAAAAAGAAACGAAATTTGAGTTATTTGTAGTGAGGTGGATGGACCTAGAGTCTGTCATACAGAGTGAAGTAAGTCAGAAAGAAAAACAAATACTGTATGCTAATACATATATATGGAATCTAAAAAAAAGATGGTTCTGATGAACCTAGGCGCAGGATAGGAATAAAGACACGGACGTAGGGAATGAACTTGAGGACACGGGGAGGGGGAAGGCTAAGCTGGGACAAAGGGAGAGAGTAGCATGGACATATATACACTACCAAATGTAAAATAGATAGCTAGTGGGAAGCACCTGCATAGCACAGGGAGATCAGCTCGGTGCTTTGTAACCACCTAGAGGGATGGGATAGGGAGGGTGGGAGGGAGACACAAGAGGGAGGGGAAATGGGGATATATGTACACATATAGTTGATTCACTTTGTTATACAGCAGAAACTAACACAACATTGTAAAGCAAGTATACTCCAATAAAGATGTTTAAAAAAAAAGAAGTTTGGTCCAGCTGAGGGGAACATTACCACCATCTTGGTCAACAGGGAAGGGATGAAACAAGGATTTGAACTTGAGCCTTTCTGACTATAAGCCCATGGCAAGTGACCCTCCCCTTAGCAATTAATTTTCCTTTCTAACGTTATTATGCCCATGAACTTATGGTTAAGGTAACAGAGTTAGTGGAACTATCAGTTTCTGGGAAAGCTGGTATGCTGGGGGCCCTGATTTGTGTTGGGGAGAAAGTGCCAGGAGGATGGGGTAAGCCTTGCTGCAGTCAGATAGCTGAGCAGTATTCAGTGAGCTCCAGAATATTACATTTTTTTAAAGTCCCAATAGGTTAGTTTCCAGGTATAATATGAAGGATGTGATCTTACTAAGCTCCACTTGGAATCCAGATTGACTGTAAAGGGTGAGTGTTTGGAGTATGTTCCTGACCATTTTCAGCTTGTAGGAAAGTTAATGCCACCCTGTAATTTACTTAAGAAACGACCGTCCATGTTGGGCTGTTGACCAGAATGTGCTAGTTTATTATTACCTCTGAGGGCCTGGCCAAGACCTCATTTTGCCTCTGAACACAGCGTTTTGTCCCTGAGTAGGGAATAATACTCGAGAAGGTTAATTCATTTGGGCAATTTTGGACACCAACGGCTTTCCTGGATCTTGGCATTGAGGATAGCGCAGCCAGCTGGACCACGGGGTCTCTGGGATCTGGTTTTATTAACAGTCCAATAACTAACTTGGATGTATCCTCTGTCCCCGGAGGGAGAAGCAATTCAGTCTTCCTGCTGCCTGAGCCCAGTGCCCTCCCAAGCAGAGTGGACCCTCTCACCAGTATCTGCTGGTGGGTGGGTGGGTGGGGGAACCCGCCGTTGGCTGTGGACTCGGAGCTGTTACCAAACTAATTTTCACTGAGAACAAAGAAGCCGGCTTCAAATCCAGGAGCCCAGTGAGAAGAATGGCTCCTTTATCCAGGTCATGCATTTTACATTTTTGCTGTTTAATAAGCCAAGAGTCTGAAAATGTCGAATTTGGATCCTTTATTAAGCAGGCCCTGAGAGTGCGCACAGGCCTTCAAACGTGCGTGCGTGCGAGTGTCATATGCCTACACATTTAAAGGATGTGTTTGAACATCCCAGGTGACCATCAGTGGGGACTTTGATCAGGCAGAGAGAAAGCTAGAAGGGGCAGCGTATTGTGTGTTTTCTGTCCCTCTGGGAACGAGGAAGGGGTCTGTCAGAGAATTTGTTGGAGAGTCTGCGTTTTGATTATATGAGAAGAGCTAACCTGCAGCTTTCCAGTTTTTATCAGAGCATTCAGGAAGAGTGGAATTTCTGTTGGAATTATGCATTAAAAAAGAAAACTTTCCAGGGAGATACGATAGTGGGGAGGGGCAAGTGTGTATCAAACCAGGTTGGTTTTTTTTAAACCTCTGCTATATTCCCTCTATACAAACATGTTCAGTATTTCCTAGCAAAATGTACTTACTCATGATAATGAAGTTATCCTTTTATTGTCTTATTGTCTTATTGTCTTTATTGTCTTAAAAATGATTATACTTGGCACAGGGAGACTCTGCCTGATGGATGACATGTGACACCTCTCTGTAGATTGTACGTACATATTGATTTGACATAGACATGGCTAAGTGCATCGGAAGGAATTGCATCTAGGTGGACATTTTTTTGAGCTGTTGTTGGCGTGAAGTTAAATGGCTGTACTTTAATTCTGAATATTTATCTCCTGGTGTTTGTTTCTGTAAATTCTTGCACATTTTTAACTCGATTTTCATTTGTGAGCAAGTCTCATGCTTGCAAAGGTTCCTTTCAGTTTTGACCTCAAGGAATTGTTAGAAACTACAAGCCAGAATCACAGATTCTCAAGTCTGGTGTATTCGTTTATGGAGTATAAAATATGGCCTTTTTTCTTTTTGGACAAATTTCGACTTTCCTATGTTCTCTATAGGCCTGTTTCCAAATGACTTTGCCTGTGTGAGTTCACTGATGGAGGAAGCGTCTTGTTTGGGATGGCGAGGAAATAGGATCAGATCTCCCCTTGGGACAGTCTTTAATTTTGAGAGTGCATCAAATTTAGCTCAGCGTGTGGATGGCATGTAATGTGCTCCTGTCCACCAAAGGAGATGTGAATTTCCGTTTATTTCTCTCTGTGGCTACCCCTGTACTACCACAACAGCAGGCTGAAAATGGAAAGATTTAGTCAGAGGTTCGCAAAGAGCCAAGCAGCGTTTGTATTCACGTAGGCCCAGACACCAGATGGTTTGATTCGAATGATTTTTTTTAAGCTTCTCTCCAGATGTTTGACAATATGTGAACACAGCTGGATCATCTTTACCAAAATAGGTGATTTTGCTGCAGTCCTATTAGATAACATTTCCTCCCATGCTTTCTTTTTCTTTTAAAATATGGCTAAGAAGGGAAAGGCTACACCACAGTTGTAATAAGAGAGCAAACAAAAAGTGTATCATCACATAGGACTTCCCTGGTGGCGCAGTGGTTAAGAATCCGTCTGCCAATGCAGGGGACACGGGTTCAGTCCCTGGTCTGGGGAGATCCCACACGCCGCGGAGGAGCTAAACCCATGCACCACAACTACTGAGCCTGTGTTCTAGAGCCCACGAGTCACAACTACTGAGCCCACATGCCTAGAGCCCGTGCTCCACAGCAAGAGAAGCCACTGCAATGAGAAGCCCGCGCACCGCAACAAAGAGCAGCCCCCGCTCACCGCACCTGAAGTCCACGCACAGCAACGAAGACCCAATGCAGCCAAAAATAAATAAATAAATTTATTTTTTAAAAAAAACAGTGTATCACATAACCGAAAGAAGAAAAGCATAATGGATGACTCAGCACCATCCCAGAATCACCATCCAGGACCGACAAACTCACTTCCCAAGTAAAAGATTGCAGCATCCTGATTACAGTGATAATGAGCTGAGAATTAGTCCTCTCCGAGAGGCAGGGCTCAGACAGCTGACCAGTCAAACTGTTGTTTCTTAACAGTTGCTGAAAACATTTATTCAGGTTTGAAATTCCCATCTCTACCTACTTTTCCACTGAAGCAGTGATATTCTCAGTGATTTTAATAGTGTATGCCATTCTGTGATTGCTTTCTCTGTGCCAGGTTCTTCAATAAACCATTGCAGCGTTATTTCCGTTCATCCCCATAAATAACCTTTGGGGAAGTTGGACTCTGCTCTGGTTCGTGGATGAGGAAACTGGCCTCGGGGAAGAGTCACAATGTGTGACCAAGGTCACATTCTCCTTATTACAGGTTCTCAAAACCACCACCAGTTCACCTAAATCAAGCCCACATCAAACCAGTAAAGACCAGTAAAGGATGTCTTACACATGTTAACTCACTAACATTTGTTAAACACTAAGTACTGGATTTCCATTTCAATTGGTTCTTTTCGAAAGTTTACATTATGAGGTCTTGATGTCAGTTCTTTTGAGGGGCTCTGTGGCCAGTTCTCTGAAACGTCGTCTTGGATAGGGTAAGAATGGGATGAGAAAGGCTGCCAGTGACAACTTCTACCCCCGTCGCCCCCTGAGAGCAGGGTGTGTGGAGTCTGACTCTCCCGCAGCCATGCCTGCCCCCATCAGTCCCATTCGTGGTCTGTGCAGAGGTAGACAGCTAGGAAGTTAGAGAGGACCGCCCAGGAGACCACCCTCACTTCGGACACCAAGTGCAGAGTTTGGGGGCCCCCGGGACTACCCTCAGTTTTGATAATTTGCTAGAACTCACTGTTATACTCATGGTTACAGCTTCTAACCTCAAAAGAACACAGATTAAAATCAGTCCAGGGAAGAGGCTTGTGGGCAGAGTGTAGGAGGGCACCAAGTACGTGGTTTCCATTGGTTCCTCCCGGTGGAGATGGAGCAGGGCTCTTCTCCCAGCATCACTGAGTGGTACACAGACTACTGCCAACCTGGGAAGCTCACTCAGGGTCCAGGATCTTGACGTGGGCTCCATCACGTAGGCATTATTGACTGCCCCATGGCTGACCTCATCTCCAGCCCCTCTGGGAGAGGACTGATAGCACGT
The DNA here is from genome assembly GCF_028564815.1 of Eubalaena glacialis. NCBI lineage: Eukaryota > Metazoa > Chordata > Mammalia > Artiodactyla > Balaenidae > Eubalaena > Eubalaena glacialis. Next base: position 2,634,611 of record NC_083728.1, on the reverse strand, counting down.
GACCCAAAGCCCCCACCCTACATAAAATTGTTATTCTCTGGCTGGTCCAAGGTCCCCAGGCAATGAAAGACTCCTGTCAGGCAGGACCTTCCAAGGGCTTAGAGATCACCTCCCAGGAGCCTAAGGCCAGACCTCTCCCTGTGTAAGGTTAGTGCCTTATCACGCTGCGTAACTGTCAGAATTGTTCAAATACTTTTGTAGTCATGACTTTTTCACTTCCCAGGAAGCCACCATTATTCATGGAGTTTGGTTTGTTCTGTGAAGTCTACAACATTTAGTGATGAATTTTTTTAGCAAACAATACCATTGGCTCATATTTTCCCAGTAAGCAGAATTGAATACATGTCTGCTCTGTGCTCAAATATGAATCATCTATTTCCCTTTTGCTAGAAAAGAGACTTAGCGGTTCTCTTCAGAATTAGATTTCATGGTGAAACTTTGTTTTTACTTAATTCTCTTCCAATTAGAAAGTGTGACATAAAATTGGCGAGCTGTACCCAGCAGCGTGCTGGTACATGGTTGATGACAGGCCCTGATCTCTTGGGACAGGAGAGGTGAGAGTGGAGAGTCCTGATTCCCAGCGTTTGCCGATTACCAGGGTGTCATTCTGTGCTCTGTTTCAAGCTACAGCATGACATCATTGGACGTGAAATTGAGAAGAGATGAAAATAATACATCATCATATGGTATTTCTAACCTTAGGTAGAATAGACTGAAACAACCTCAGTAGCATAGGTATTAATAGAAAGTAGTAAAGTTATTAAAAAGTGAGAAATTTTGAGTATTCGTTACCTCTGTTTTTATTATAATGTATTAATTGTGAGTTTATACAATTTAATTTTTAACAGTGGCTGTGATTAACAACAGGCTGACAAATTTTCTAGGTATTTAACAAGGGGCTCTGTCGTGTCTATAGGAGTCAGCTGCACACAGATGGCTGTGCCCCACCCATGGGGCCTGTGGCCAGAGAGCTTGTGGGCTGGGCCCCTCCTGTGAAGAGCCATGGGTCTCCCTGCCTTATCTCAGCCAGCATGTTATTTTCTCCGACCTAAGTAGAAATAACCAACTTTTGGAGCTCACATTTTAACCAATAGGCGCCATAACTTAACTCATGAGCAGAAAGTTGAATTTCTGGTTCATTTAGCAGATTGCTTATAGTTCTCGGTTCTGTGCACTTGTAATAAAATACATTGTGGGAGAAAAGTCCACCGTGTCTGTATGATTTTGTTAAAACAACTTTAATAAGGCAGTGAGCGTGGAATAGCTAACACAGGCACGTGCGGGCACACACACAGCACTTCTTTTTACATGCATGTCAGGGCAGAGACGACAGTGATTTTGGAATCAGCTCTGAATGCACAGCTGTGTACCAGTGGTTTTTTTCTCGCCTCTTTTGCTGTACACCAGCTCACGTTTTCATGGTGCTTCTTCTGGACTCCATCGTAAAAAGCACCACAGAATATTGGACCATTCTGGTTCTCTGTAAAGATCCAGGCTGTTTTGCTGAGGGTCACAGAAGATGAAATTTAAAGTTCCTCTGCTTTCCGGACCTTTAGAAATATCCATTCAGTGAGGTGTTCTTTTGTAATAGAATAGTACATTATTATCAGTGTTCCTTGATATAAAAGAAATGCAATTCTTTCAGGGTTGTAAATATCATTGATTCACAGAGGTTAGGAGAGATACAGCAATATTTTTTAGATTATTAAGAAGCCTCCTCTTACCTAAGATTGGAAGAGAGATGAGTTTTACAATCATTGTGCCCTGGGTGACTTAGTGAAGCAGTCAAACCCTCTCTTTAAGACATAATTCTGATTGCTTTCAACATTCTCTTTTCTGGAAATATCCTTTCTTTTTTTTCTTCTTTTTACCTTTTTTGATACCGCCTGGGGCATTTTTATGTGTTCTATTAAGAAAATTCCTGCTGTGGCAGATGCTCCCAGCAAATAGTCTAGAGCAGTCTGCTGTTTCTGCCTCGGATGAGACTTTACAGCATTATTGAGCATTTCAGAGTGTTATATCAGGAGTGCGAGCTGCAGGGTTTGGTTGTAAGCTTAGGGCTTTTCGTTGTCCATTTAGAAACCTGCTTCCCGATATAATTTATTTCCAGCATCTCTGGAAATATGACAGCTCCCAAGGCAAATACAGCACCAACAGTATCTTCCTGTTCACTTTGGATTCGTGATGCTCTTTGATTAGAGCGACCCCCACGTAGTTCATGATGTGCTTTATTTGAGAAGCCTGCGGTGTATAAACCAGCTGCGAATGCACCGCACAAAGGGGATATGTGTGCTATGAACTCAGAGATTGCACGGCCACTTCTTTTTCTTTGAGCACAGGACTAACAAGCCGTCACGCACATGTAGTTGTGTCTGGAGAGAAAACTCAGCTGAACCACGGGGACAGAATTTCGAAGTGCCCGCTACTCCCACCCCCCAGCCTCCTTCAGACTCAGTCGCCTTCAAATGCCCAGACCTGATACTCTGCTCCACCAGAAAACTGCCCGGAAGTGCGGGTGTTCCGAATTGGAGCCTTCAAAGGCCAGGCTCCAGCCCCATCCTTGCCTTCTTTCCCTGTAGGATTTGTGTCTTTCTCTCTCTCCCTCCCTCTCTCTCCCTCCCTCCCTCCCTCCCTCTCCCTCCCTCTCTCTCTTCCTCCCTCTCTCTCTCTCTCTCTCCCTCTCACTTTTCTTTCCCTCCCTCTCCCTCCCTCTTCTCTCTCCCTCCCTCTGTCTCCCTCCCTCTCTCTCTCTCCCTCCCTCTCTCTCTCTCTCCCTCTCACTTCTCTTTCCCTCCCTCTCTCTCCCTCTCTCTCCCTCCCTCTCTCTCCCTCCCTCCCTCTCCCTCCCTCTCTCTCCCTCCCTCCCTCCCTCTCTCTCTCCCTCTCACTTCTCTTTCCCTCCCTCTCTCTCCCTCTCTCTCCCTCCCCCCCCCTCTCTCTCTCTCCCTCCCTCTCTCTCTCTCCCTCCCTCTCTCTCTCTCCCTCCCTCTCTGTCTCTCTGCCTCTCACTTCTCTTTCCCTCCCTCTCTCTCCCTCTCTCTCCCTCCCTCCCTCCCTCTCCCTCCCTCTCTCTCCCTCCCTCCCTCCCTCTCTCTCTCCCTCTCACTTCTCTTTCCCTCCTTCTCTCTCCCTCTCTCTCCCTCCCTCCCTCCCTCTTCCTCCCTCCCTCCCTCTCCCTCCCTCCCTCTCCCTCCCCCTCCCTCCCTCTCTCTCCCTCCCTCCCTCTCTCTCCCTCCCTCCCTCTCTCTCCCTCCCTCCCTCTCTCTCCCTCCTCCCCACCCCCCCAGCCCCATAGCTGTGGGCTCTGAGAAGCTAGCGCTGAACTTCACACCTCACGATAAACCTCCCCACTGCTTCCACGGGGGCCTCTAAATGTCTGTGCATTGTTATTTCATCACAGACTGCAAATGAACACCACTTGTGAGATAAATTTACAAGGTGTTGATGTACTGATTTTGCAAGAAATCTTCCTTCAGCAATGTGGCTTTTGCATCTGCTTATGAGTATTGTGGCCAAAGACGGAATTCCAGGTAATGTCAGAATTATGAACCTGGTCTGAGCAAGAGTGAGCGTTAATGACTGAAGGGATCTGGGTGTTGTTACTGCTGGCACAATAATACTATTAATAATTAGTGTCATTGGATGGACAATACTACTACCAATAATAGTAATCTAAAAACGCTCAAAGTGCATACTTGATTCTGGTTAATGGTTCTTTGCTGGAATATTACTCAGAGTTAAAGACCAACCACACGATTTTCACATTAGATGTAATTTTGACTCGAGTTTTAATATTTTGTTGGCATTTCTTTGAGTTCTTATTCCACTAATGGTTTTTTAGTTTCAGTCCCGTGTTGAGCCTTTTTTTTTTTTAATTTAATTTTATTTTGTTTTATACAGCAGGTTCTTATTAGTTTTCTGTTTTATATATATTAGTGTATATATGTCAATCCCAATCTCCCAATTCATCCCACCACCACTCCCTGCCCTGCTTTCCCCCCTTGGTGTCCGTACTTTGTTCACTACATCTGTGTCTCTATTTCTGCCCTGCAAACTGGTTCATCTGTACCATTTTTCTAGATCCCACATATATGTGTTAATCTACGATACTTGTTTTTCTCTTTCTGACTTACTTCACTCTGTATGACAGTCTCTAGGTCCTTCCACGTCTCTAACAAATGACCCAATTTCGTTCCTTTTTATGGCTGAGTAATATTCCATTGCATATATATACCACATCTTCTTTATCCATTCGTCTGTGGATGGGCATTTAGGTTGCTTCCGTGACCTGGCTATTGTAAATAGTGAGCTGCAATGAACATTGGGGTGCATGTGTCTTTTTGAATTATGGTTTTCTCTGGGTACATGCCTGTAGTGGGATTGCTGGGTCATATGGTAATTCTATTTTTAGTTTTTTAAGGACCATGTTGAACCTTAAAATAGGAAAAATCCCAGGAAAGTGGAGAGGTATGAGTCCTTGTTTCTGTCCTCGGGAAGACGGAAGTCAGAGTGAACATTTCCAGAACATTCACGGCCTGCCCAACTGATCAATAAGTGTGTGTGTGTGTTCTGAACATATGCTCCAAACATAGAGGTGTGTATGTATTTTTTCTAAACAAAGACACGACACGTGTATATACAAATATATACACGTAAAGATGGGCAGTGAGACACAGGCGGTGAGGGGCTCCTCCCCCTGCCCGCCTGGCACCAGCTCTGCAAAAACGCAGATTATGTCCAACTAGCCGGGTGCCTCGGGGTTAAGAGTGGAGAGTGAGAGGAAGCAGGTGCTGGAAGCGGCTGGGATGAGGAGGAACTGGGATGGTGGTTGGGGCAGCTGTGCCAGCGACAGGTGTTTGCAAGAGCTGTGCTTGAGAAACAGAGGAATGAAGACTGGAGTGGGCGGCGGGGAGGCGTGCGTGTCAGGGTCAACATCCTCGGAGCCGGACGAGATGAGGCACCTGCTTCAGGGGTGGGGACAGCCAGCCCATTTCCAGAGGCGGGGAAAGTGGAGAGAGGTCCTGGAGCCCAGGAGGTGGGAGAAGCAGGCCTGACACCGGGTCAGGGCCTCCGCCGACCTGCACTCACCTCAGCCCCCAGACCTGCTCCGCCCGGCATGGGGGCCACTAGCCACACACACGCGGCCACTTAAATTGAAGTGAACTAAAGTGCAGCACAGCGAGCGGGCAGTTCCTCGGTCACATGAGCCACATTTCAAGTGCTGAGTCCCACGCGTGGCTCCTGTGTTAGGGCAGATACAAAGCACTCCCATCACCAAAGACAGTTCGTCTGGACAGCCCAGCTCTGGACTGTGCTCTTTCATTGTTCAGGTGGCCTCGGAAAGAATGAAGCTGCACGGTAGGCAGTTACATCCAATGCTCTTCACTTGGGGAACAGTTTCTTATATAAAAGCAGGATTTCCAGCAATCATGTGCCTTGGTATTTACCCAAAGGAGTTGAAACTTATGTCCACACAAAAACCTGCATGTAGATGTTTATGGCAACTTTACTGAAACTCGGAAGCAACCGTGATGTTGTTCATTAAATGATGGATAAATAAACTGTGGTTCATCCAGCGAGTGGAATATTACTCAGCGCTAAAGAGAAATGAGCTGTCAAGCCATGAAGAAGACACGCAGGAATCTTAAATGCACATTAGTGAGTGAAAGAAGTCAATCTGAAAAGGCTACAGACTATGTGATTCCAACTCTGTGACATTCTCGAAAAGACAAAACTATGGAAATGGTAAAAAGATCAGAGGTTGCCAGGGGTTGGGGGAGGGAGGGATGAACAGGCAGAGCACAGAGGATTTTTAGGCCAGTGAAACTGCTCTATATGATACTATAATGATGGATACATGTTATACATTTATCCAAACCCATAGACCGTACAACACAAGAGTGAGCCCTGGTGTAAACTGTGGACTTTGGGTGATGAGGACGTGTCCATGCAGGTTTGTCAGTTGTAACTAATGTACTTTCTGGTGCTGGATGTGGATCATGGGGGAGGTTGTGAATCTGTGGGAGCAGGGAGTATGGGGGAAATCTCTGTACCCCTACAGCTCAATTTTGCTCTGAACCTAAAACTTCTCTAAAAAATAGTCTATTAAAAAAAATAAAAACAAAATTTCAAGTTCAGTACTTTTCCAAATTGACCCCCACTTTAAGACTTTTGGGGTGGAAGTAGGAGAGAGATTTGCGTGGGTTGGCACGTTGCACCGTACCTCTGTGTTTTAACCATCAGTCTTTCCTGAGCCGGTCCCCGTGTTACCCTGCGTTTAACACGGTGAACAACTTATCCCAACAGCTGTGAGGGGAGCTTGTTTCTACAGCAGTAGCACCCTCCCAGGAGCAGTGTTCCCTCCTTCCAGCCCACGGCTCGTAAAGAAGATTGTGTGTCTCTCCCCCGAGGGAGAGCAACCCCCTTCCGGGAGCAGTTTACGACCCTGTTGCTGGGGGAAGGCTTTAAGAGGTAGTATTCTCGAGCAAAACCTTTCAGTTCTGTAGAAGGTTTCATGGGCTGGGAAATAATTCCTTTCTCCCAGTCTTATCCACAGACACAGAGCTTTAGTTGTTTAAAATAAAGCACGAACATCGTTTATGAGATGTAAATATAACTCCTGAAAGATGGGGGGCTGAAGCTGTCGATAATTGTATGAGGAGTGACATTTCCTCCCATCTGCTGGCAGGGATCGGAGCTGCTCAGAGCACACAAATATGCCTCTAAATTGGGAACTGTAAGCACCCCAGACAACAGAGAAGACTCTTCCAAAGTGCTTGGGTCCAGACATCCGGGCTCCACGCCCACTGCTGGACCACGAGACTGGCGTGCACAGAAGAGCGGCCGAGGAGGAGAAGGGACATTAGGAGCTGTTGTCTGTGCCATGGCAGGAGAGTCCAGGCAGCCAGGCCAGGGATGGGCATTCATCCTCCAAACTAGTGACCAGGGGGTCCTTGGTTTGGGGACAGTTGTGGACACGGTGGAACAGTGGGGATTCTGCTGTGTCTCAAGTGTGACAATAGAAGATGTAGTTTCGTATGGGTGTTAGTGTGTCCGGGCTGTTGTAACAAAATGCCGTAGACTTGGAGGGTGGGGTGCTCAAACAGCAGACATTTATTTCACACAGGTCTGGAGGCTGCAAAGTCCAAGATCAAGGTGCTGGTAGATTTGGCTCCTGGTGAGGGCCATCTTCCTGGCTTGCAAACGGCCACATTCTGGCTTTGGCCTCATGTGGCAGAGACAGAAGCTCTGGTGTCCTTCCTCCTCTTATAAGGACACTAATCCCATCATGGGGGCACCCCCTCAAGACCTCATCTAAACCTAATGACCTCCCAAAGGCCCACCTCCAGATATCATCACACGAGGGGTTAGGACTTCAACATGTGGATTTGGGGGGGGTCACAGTCAGTCCATAATGATATGATTGGTGGGTACCCAGGGCTGAATCTGGTTGCCATTCCAGCAGATGTTTCAGTGTGACGTAACTTATGTATTATTATTGTCTACCAGGATGTCCATGTAGCCTACAACAAGTGTATGTTAATGCATCGGACATTTATTAAGTGTCTGATGTGTGCTGGGTACCATGCTTGTGCTGAGGATATAAAATGAACATGCATACTTTCCTCTGTCCAGGGATCAAAGACCAGAGTGTAGCAGACATGAAAGCAAGAAACCATGGTGATGTGATAAATGCATAACAGAGATAAACTATGTTTCATTTACCATTTAAATCAAGATAAAATTAGAAGAGCTGTCTCTTCTATTTACAGTTTCCAGGGGCTTGTCATTCGTTTATGTAGACCCAGACTTCTATCTGGTGGTGTTTTCCTTCTGTCTGGAGGACCTTCTATAACATTCATTCTGGTGCATGTCTGCTGGTGATGAATTCTTGCAGCTTTTGTATTCTGAGAAAGTCTATATTTTGCCATTTTTGAAAGATAGTTTTGCTGGGTATAGAATTATAGGTTGAAAGTTTTGGGGGTTTTTTGTCTTTCAATACCTGAAAGATATTGCCCCGGGGATTTCTGGCTTGCTTCATTTCTGACAAGAAGTCTTCTGTCCTTCTTAACTTTGTTCTAATTTAATGTACGTAATGCACCAACCCCCCATCACACACACGCACTCTGGCTGCTTTTAAGATTTTTCTCTTATCAGTGGTTGTGAGCAGTTTGATCATAAACTGCCTTGGGCCTAGTTTTCTTGATATTTCTTTTGTTTGAGGTTCTTTTGTTGAACTTCTTTAATCTTTGGATTTATAGATTTTATCAAATTTGGTAACTTGTAGTCTTTATTTCTTCAAATATTCTTGTTCCCCTGACCCCATCTCCTTTGGAGATTCTAATTACATGCCTATCAGGCCACTCAAAGTTGTCCTACAGCTCACTGATTCTTTGTCCTTTTAATTCTTTTTTTCTGTGTATTTCGTTTTGGATACTTTCTATTAGTATATCTTCAAGTTCAATGTTTTATTTTCTCCTGTAGTGTCCAATCTACTATGAATTTCATCCGGTGTATTTTCATCTCAGGGGCTATAGTTTTCATCTGTAGAAGTTTGATTTGGGACGTTTCTGTGTCTTGACATGCTGTGCTTTCCTCGACCTTCCTGAACATATGGGACAGAGTTACAAGAACTTTTTAACGTCCTTGTCCACTACTTCTCTCATTCTGACCTTTTTATTGATTGCTTTTTCTCCTCATTATGGGTCATATTTTCCTGCTTCTTTGTATGCCTCATACTTTTTTTACTGGATGCCAGGTGTTGTGAATTTTGCTTTGGTGGGCGTGGGTATTTCTATATACCTGTTAATATTCTTGATCTTTGTTCTGGTACAGAGGTAACTTACTTAGAAACAGTTTAGTCCTTTGGGATCTTGCTTTGAGCTGTATTAGGCAGGACTAGAGCAGTATTTAGCCCAGGGCTAAGTTTGTCCCACTCCTGAGGCAGGTTTTTTCTGAGTTATCTGCTCAGTGTCCCATGAATCACGCAGTCTATCCATGCTGGCTCGTGGGAACACAGACCATCACGTGTCATATATGAGTTCTGGGTGTTATTCTCTCTAATGCTTTCAGGTGGTTCTTACAGGCTGGGGTAATCTTTTCACATGTGTCCTCTGATCATTTTCAGCTAAAGACTGACGGAGACCCTCTGCTGATCTGTGGGAGTCCTGCCCCCCCTCTCATATTCTGCCTTATTATGTCTATACCCTGCCCCCTCCCAGACCCTCACCTCTGTCTCCTCAACTCGGGGGACCCCTGGGCTCTGCCTGGCTCCCCCTTCTAGTGCCCCAGCCTGGAGACTCTTTTCGGGACAGTGCTCCGGGGCGCTCCTGGGACTCCCCTTGTGTGTGTCCCCTCGACATAGATCACTGTCTTGTGCGCCCTAGCGTCCAGTGTCTGAACACCGTGGCCCATATACTTTGTTTAGATTCTCTGATCCACGATAGGTGGCATCCCCCCGCCAGCAGGAAGCCTCCTCCACCATCCAGACTCTGGGTCCCATCAGAGGGCCTGACAAACAAATGCAGAATTAGTAACATCTGCGGAAGATCCTCAGAGGGGCAGCTCCCTGCTCTTCCCAGGAACAAGAAATCCATGTAATGATCAAGTCTTGGTGGTTGACTGGTGCCAGGGTGAGGAAAGTGCAGGAGGCTTAGGTGGAGGCACGGAGGCGGGAGCCTGGCGGGGCAGGCAGGGAGATGCCCACACTCCCCAGGAGGTCCAGGCGGTGGGGCTGTGGGAACAGAGGAGAACATCTGCGTCTGGCGGCCTGGCTTCCACTCCTGCTCCAAGAGGTCAGAGAACGAGAATGCGAGTCCAGGTTTCTGGTTCCTGCACCTGCTCGTTTGAATGTATGGAAGCCAGGCCCCTCCTCTGCACCTCCGAGTGTTTGGCTCTACATTGAGATTAATCCTACACGCTCTGTCCATATGTGGGTTTGTAGAACAAAGATAACACGACTCAGATGCTCCTATTCATTTTAGGTGTGCTCACCCTGATTTTTCTACTTGATTCTCAGGCGTCTTCTGTGAGAGGCAGGGGGGCAGGCAGCTTTGTGTCTGTTCCCCAGATAGACCAACCCAAGAGCACACAGTCTGAGGCAGTGCTCAGTGCACAGCGGCCGGAGACCGCAGCGAGGCAGTAACCACCTCGGTCTGGAACTCAAGTCTCTCGATGCCAAATCTCTACACCTGTCATTCTCAACTGAAACCTTGCCCCCCAGAGAACATTTGGCAAGGTCAGGACGCCGTTTTGGTTGTCATAGCTGGGGTGGGGCAGCAGGATGCTACTGGAATCTGGGGGGTGGAGGCCAGGGACGCTGCCCAGGAAGCCGCCACAGCAAAAGATGATGCACCCCAAATGCGGAGGAGCAGGGTTGAGGTGGGAAACCCTTAGTCCACACCTTCCTGTGAAAGTGCTCCGAAAACCAAGAAGCGCCTTGAAAATAACATCTCACGATTCCAGCCCGATTATGCAGTAGTCGTCAAATTCCTGGCTCTGTCCCCCTCATCACAGCTAATGGAGGTGCATCTCTTTAAACCGCTTCTGCCGTCTGGGCACTTACACAGGTGAATTATGATGGTAGTCCAGATGTATACAGTAGGCATTTCCTTACAGGGTGTGCGGAGGTTGAATAAAAGCAAAAACCACACCTCCTTTCTGAAGCACAACCTAGGCTAAACTATGCTGGCTGCAGGCACCAACAACAGATAAGAGGACTAATTTGCTGCTAAAAATGCAATAGCAAGTTACAAGAAGATGTAGTTTGCCTTTCATTCTAGCTCTTTGTGCATTTCTGTGTGTTAAAGAGAGCATCAAAATGGGTTTTTACCTCCCCAGGAACCAAACTGCTTCAGCAAATGCTTTTCAAATACAGTAAAATGCTCAAATTTTCAGTTATGCAATGTTCTCATATGGTTTTTTGCAGGTCCATCCATATCCATGACTTTCTGTTTCCCTCCTCTGTCTCTCTTTCTGTCTCCCTCTTGAGATCCAGCTGGCTGGTCTGGGCAAAAGGTCTGTGGCTTCATTCTTCAGGAAAGTGTGCCCCGTTGCTTTTGAGCCTCTGGAATTCTGCTTCCTTTGGCCCATCACGCCCTCTTATTCCGGTTGCTTGAATTCTCTGCACTGCCGCCTGCTCTGCAAAATGCAGATTAACGGAGGAACGATTCTGTTGGGCCCTGAAAATGTCAGGTGTTATCAGAGATCTGGCAGTAGAATGAGGCCGAAATGCACTCATACCAACATTTCTCAGAATATTGGTGTATGTCTGTCCCCAGTTTGCATTTCTTTTATTCATAAGGAGATGCTCATGAAAACAATTGGTCTGTTTCAACCACAGAGATGGCAGTCAGCGCCCCGTTAGTGCATGCTGGTGACAGGAAGGGAGGTGGGGCTGATTTCCCCCACCCCAGCGCCCGACTCTGGGGCCTCCTTGGGTTCTCCCCACCCTGCTGCTCACGGGGCCGAGATGTTGCTCACCTGACTCCCCCCTCCAGTGTGGTTGGACATGGGGAGATGCATCATGTGACCCAGAGCCAGCCAATCAGTGTGCACGTCGCCCTGACCACGGCCCTCCACGTGAGATGGGCCATGGCCCACGTGGTTGATGTGAAGACACCGACAGCAATAGCAGCCACGGATACTATACGCTTACCCAGTGCCAGACGCCATGGCCACCCTGTGAGATCCATTGTGCCAACATCATCCCTGTTTTACAGATGAGGAAACTGAGGCACGAGCTTGGACAGCCAGGGAATGGCCGGCCGGCGGCCTCCACCCCTGTTCTCCTTGCCACCCCACTGAGCTGACCAGTCTCGCCCGCCTCTCCAAACTGGCCACACCACAGCCCCCAGTGCTGCCTCCTCTCAAATAAAAACCTGCCACCACGTTTTGTTTTTTGGCCCGAATATTCCCTTCTCAAAATTGTGCACTCTTGTCTTCCCTGAGATTCTACTAAGTCTTAAGACCCAGCTCCTACCTCCTCCTAAAACCTTCAGAGACCACGTCACTGGGCGGGTTCTGCTCTTCTTTACCGGTGTACCCAGGGCATCCACAGTGGGGCAGTTCCACCATCACTTGTCCGTCCTGCTTGCCGTTTCATCAGCACCGTTTGTCTTCCACTAATTCGCCACCTTGGACGCTTAGCAGCCTCTGGCTTCTGTGTCTCTCATCACCACAACCGGGCAATAAGCGGCCTGAGAGCCTGGGCTGGCTTTGCCTGTGGTCCGCCCACAGTAATTTTAGTCGCCAGTATTTGCCGGGTGCACCGGCCCTGGTGGGCACCCTGGGCAGGCGTTGCGTCCATTCTTATCAGATCCTTAAGATCAGCCGTGGGAGAGGAGCTGTCACAACCCAGTCCCCCTGAAGTACAGAGAGGTTAAGTCACTTGCCCAGCAGCACAGCCGGGACCTGAGCCCCACGTCCTCGCGGTATGGAGCCAGCTCCTAACCACCACGCCGCACTGCCTCCTGGCGACTGTCTTATCTCATCTCTTTTCAGAGCAGATCTGATGCTACCAGAGTGTGGAGTCGTCCGTGCCTCCTCCTGGGGCTAAGAAAAGACTCTTGGGCAGCACCCATTAATTTAGCATGAAAAAATTAATGTGGTGGACCAGTTCCCTGCTAAGAAATAAGAATTTCATCCCTTTCCAACAGGCGGTTTCATTTCATGAAATGCATTGGCACACCGAGCCTCATTTTGATGATTTTGGCAAAAAGAGTTGGGTTCTTCAAAATTAAAGTCAGCACCCCTGTTTCACTGTGGGATGTCTTTGGCAGCCATGAGCTTCTAAAGATCTCTCTGATAGAGAATTGTATTCAGTTTACTTTTTAAATATAATTATAGGGTGGCAGGGAAACCTGCCCAGCTTCTCTTACTCCGTCCCCTGAGCTCCACCTCTTTGGCCGCATCTTGGGTAGCTCCTGTGGATCACAGCCCCGCAGTCTTGCCCAGAATATCCCATGTTATGAAGGAGGTTGAGGCTAGCACTCCAGACTCTTGCAGATTTATGGTTCCAACCAACAAATGTGGGTTGAGCCCGTCCACTCTGCCAGGGGTGGGGTTGGGTCCCGGGAACGTGCAGCCTGGGGCAGCTGACCCCAGGGCACAGGTCTCCCCTATACGCTGCCAGACGTGGCCAGGTGTGAGCACGGGGCGTGCAAGGTCCCCGCGGGAGGGCTCATCAGCCACCTCCAGGGCCTCAGTGAAGCTGCTTTGTGCCAGTGGTCAAGGATACCCCTGCCTCTTGCAAAGGGCAGGGCGGCTGTGGAATGAATCAGCACTGGCTGTGCACCACTGCCCATCGGGACACCATTCCTCCCACCAACTGCCAAGTGCGAGTTTCAGCCGACATCCCCCCGCCCGCTGGCCAAGGCCTCGGGGAGCAGCCGCTGAATTGCTTCCCTGTTGGTCCTGGTCCCCACGTCCCTCTGGGTTCTCCCCGATCGAGGGAATCGACACAGGGACGCAACACCGTTCCTCTGTCTACACCTTGACGCACAAACCAACGGATGCATCAGCTCACGCTCACTGGCTTAGATAATTCTCTCCGAGGAGTTAGCTGCCGGAAAGCCAGGCTGTGCGTCTTGCCAAGGGAAGTGCCAAGTATTTGCCTCCATGATGAGCAGTGCTTTTCATTTCTGAGATATTATGAACCAGAAAAATCCACAAAACATAAAAGAAACTCAACTAAAGGCAGCACGTCTAATTCTGCTGTGTTCCTTTGTTCTCCCTTCTCCCCCATAGCATGCTGTGAAGTTCATACACCGCAGACATTTCATGGAGATACAAACAGGTTTCTCTGCACAGCAGCCCCGCGGCCCAGGTTTGGGAGCACGGGGACGTGATGGGCCAGTGCCCGCTGCTGGGGCGAGGACCGAGGGGGCTGGGTGAGGGCCAAGAGCTCTGGAAGACTCACATTCACTTGACGTCACCGTCCAGTCACGGGGACACGTCCCGATGCCCTGCTGGACACCCCAGCCCCGCGCCCTGGTTCCCACAGTGGAGGAAGTGTATCAGGTTGCAGCTGGGAGGGTGAACGCAGGATTCTAACGAACACCCATCTAGTGCAGACAAAGGCGATCACGTGCCATCCTTATGACTTCAGCTGTTGTTAGAAACAAACGACTTACGTTACTACCTCAGCTGGGAATCTGCTTTCTAAGATGCAGGTTTTATTTTCCTGAATAAATATTGAAGGTGCTTGCAGGGAGTGACCGTGTCTTAACTATCGTTTATACGCAGAGCTGCCTGGTACAGCGAGGGACACTGGCATGTGGTAGACCCATTCCTTCATTTCCTAATCCAGCATATTTACTGAGCATCCCCATAGGCCTGGAGCGGAGAATGTGGAGCCAAACAAGGGAGGTGACCCCTGCCCTCATGGAGGTTACAGGCAAGAGGAGGAGAGAGACCACAAGTAAATAATGTCATGAGTCAATGCATATATAAATGTGAGAATGCCGTGCAAGAAAAGAGGTGCTCGGAAAAGGTGTAATGGCGAGGGGGCTCGTTTCATTGGGGAGGGGAGGTCGGGAATCCCTCTCTAAGGAAGGACCTCCTTCAGGGAGGCCCCTAAGGAGGGGGAGTTGGGTGTGTTTTAGTCAAAGCACAGGAGACAGGCCTTCTCAAGGGAATGGCACGTGCAAAGGCCCTGAGGTGGGGGTAGGCGTGTTTGGAGAAAAGGTTGAAGCCTGGAGAAGGGGGATAGGGTGGTGGAGGGGGTGGGCAGGGACCACATCCCACAGGGACTAGTGAGCCCCGCTAAGGGTCGGGGCTTTGACCTCAGGGTGTGGCCTTGTGAAGCCAGGGAGCCACCTGAGTCAGACTGTGGTGTCCACTGAGGTCATGGGTGTAGACAGGACCGGACAGAGACCAGTGGGTGGGCTAAAGGCCTGTGTGGAGGAGGAATTGCCACATCCTGTCATGGTCCCCGGGGAGAACTCAAGGGGACTCGGCGTCTGGCTGTTTGCACCCACGTGTCACTGGCTGGGACAGTGGTGCCTGCAGGGGGGCCGGGACAGGAAAGATGGAGAGTGCGTTTGGGGGCCTGTGAACACGGGGGCACCTCGGGGTCCCCAAGAAGGCTTGTCACAGAGATGTTTGGATACAACCCTGGAGCCGGGAGAGGGGGTCGGGCTGGAGTGAGGGGCATGGATGCCCACCTGGCCACAGACACAGAGGAAGCCGGCTCAGACGCCTGCCTGCCAGGCTTTCTGACATCCCAGGGGAAGGGGCGCTTTGGTCCTTCATGGCCTGGAGGAGGGAAGGAGGCTTGAGAGTGAGAGGGTTCCCAGCAGGGTGGGGGTGGGCAGGGAAACTGGGATGGACTGCCGCTTTGCGCCCTGTGACCGTCAGTGACTCTGAGCATGATGGCGATGTCTGTACTTACTTAGCCTCGATAGCGGGGCCTCCATTCCTTCCACAAGCACCAAAAGCTTTGGCCTCCGTACAAACGGGACCAAGATTTCAGGGTGACAACCCCAGAGAGCGCATGTCTCACTTGCCCTTTTTTAAAAATTTTTATTTTATTTTGGAGTATAGTTGATTTGCAATGTTGTGTTAGTTTCAGGTGCATAGCAAAGTGATTGTTACGCATTTACCTGTATCTAAATATTCTTGTTCAAATTCTTTTCCCGTTTAGGCTATTACAGGATGTAGAGTTCCCTGTGCTCAACAGGAGGTCCTCGTCGTTCATTTTACATATAGTGGTGTGTCTCTGTTAACCCCAAACTCCTGACTCGTCCCTCCCCCCATCCACTTGCCCTTTCAACAGCTGGGCTTGCGGTGCTTTCCCGATCCTCTTCACCATTCCTCCCAGGACAAGAAGCCTCGGAGGGAAATGAACTGCCTGCTGACAAGGCAACCCTTCAGCAAGTTCATTTTTCCGGGCCCCTCGGTTTTCCAGCCGGAAACCTGAGCCGAAACGCCCTTCCCAAACAGCATCCGTCAAAGCCCAGCACCGGGGCCACCCAGTGAGGGTGCGTCAATGTGCCAATCTGCTTTGCGATTGAAGTACAGCTCAAAATGGGTGAGCCCCGTGCACAGAAACGGTGTGCGTGTGGTTGCAACCCCAGTCAGAGGTTGCCTTTCCCAGTAGGAGGACCTGAGGATACCTGAGTCCTCGGCCACCATTGGCGTGTCTACGTTTGTTCCTTACAACCCACGTCGGAAGGAAAAGCGATCCGATCAGTGATTCTGTGGGGAGAGAAGGGCACGGTCGTTCGGCATACTCCATGTGGTTTATTTCTTCCAGATGGCCCAGACGCTCACCACTAGTCTTCGCCTGGTATTAACAAATGTGATTTGGCATTTTTGAGCAATGGATCGGCACGTGCTCCCTTTCCCGTGGTTCACCACCCTGACGTCCTGCAGAGGGCAGGGGGTGAGCATAGCAAGCCACCATTGCCGAGACTCAGAGTGTTTTAATGGAACAGAGCCGTTTTTAATTTCTTCAAAGAGCATTCCAAATTAGCTCATTTGTTGAGTGCCTCTATAAACAAACACTTGGAGTTCACATGGGCCCCCCCGGCACGATCCTCCTGAGTGGCTTTGGCTAAGAGACGTCCTGCAGGGGTGATTGCTCTGCAGTTGCTTCTGTTGGCGTGAATTATACTTGCGGTAGAATTTGTGCTGGGCTGATTTATTTTCAATTTTAGGATAAGTTCTAAAGCACAAGGAGCATGTGCTCTGTGAGAAGCATCCTGGGGCCTGACTGGTAGCAGGAGGGTTGCTTGAGTGAGGAGAGGCCAAACATAAGAGAAGTCAGGGGCTTCCCTGGTTTCGCAGTGGTTAAGAATCCACCAGCCAATGCAGGGGACACGGGTTCGAGCCCTGGTCCGGGAAGATCCCACATGCCGCGGAGCAGCTAAGCCCGTGCGCCACAACTAGTGAGCCTGTGCTCTAGAGCCTGCGAGCCACAACTACTGAGACCATGCACCACAACTATTGAGCCTGCACGCCACAACTACTGAAGCCCGCGTGCCGAAATAAGAGAAGCCACCACAATGAGAGGCCCGCGCACTGCAACAAAGAATAGCCCCCACTCGCTGCAACTAGAGAAAGCCTGTGCAGAGCAACAAAGACCCAACACAGTGAAAAATAAAATATAAAGAAATAAATAAATTTTAAAAAAGAGAAGTTGGCTGTTGATATTTGAGGACCCTGTTCCTCACTTTCCCAACTTGTCAGGCTGGAAATGTCTGTGGTAACTTTGTAAGAAATGGGACACCACCCTCCTGCCGGCTCTCCTGCGTTCCTTGAGCATTCTCTAAGATGGTGAGAATTTGGAGGTGCACGCACAATGTTTACTCTGCACCCTGCTTTCTGGAGTGTGTCCTCAGACCAGAGTGCCCTGGGGGCACTTATCAAATTTAAACGGACTTCCCTGGTGGTCCAGTGGGTAAGACTCCGTGCTCCCAATGCAGGGGGCACGGGTTCGATCCCTGGTTGGAGAACTGGATCTCACATGCTGCAACGAAAACCGGGCGCAGCTTAAATAAATAAATAAATAAATTTTTTTTTTTTAAAGTTTAAAGATGCAAAGACAGGAAATAAGTGTGTCTCGCTGTTTTATATGAGTCAAGTTTACTTTTTTAATTCATCCATCAGTTTGGAAAAGTAATGCATTTCATCGCTTCGTGCTTTGATGTGTTACCTTGAGATCCATCCCTTGGTGTCTGTACTGCAGAGAACGAGTGTTTCCCAGATCTTCATTTGGAGGCTCTGGGTATCAGTTTCTTGTCCTTCTCCTGCCCTTTGTGATTGACGGCTGTTACTCCATGGAGCTCCCAGCATCTCCTGGGAGTGCAGACAGACCCAAGGTGAGACTCAGACCCAACAGAAGGATGACTTGTTTCATAAATAAAGTTGTGACAAAACAGCACTAAACTTGAAACTATGCTTGACTTGTTCCTCCCGGTTCCCCAGGGGCTGAGCACCTGTAGCCAACAGTCACAGCCGGGGTTGAGCTGAACCCTTGACCAGGCTTGAGTGGACAGGCCAGTTGGTTCTGATAATGATAGTGACGTGTGCTGGGCTTCGTGGTTAGACTCTAAGCACTGGGCGTTTATTAAGCTCTTTCATCTTCAGTCTACAGGTTAAAGTGCTTGCTGATGCAGGGTGGTTGAGTAACTTGCTTTTGGAACCCAATCCAGCTGGTCTCAGAGTCAGAATCCAACCCCAACGAAATGGCTGGTGGTCTCCAAACGTGGCCCCTCATCAGCATTATTTGGGGAACTTCTGAAAAATACAGCTCCCTTGGGCCCCTCTCAGGGAGATTCTAAGTCAGTAGGTGGAAGGCCCAGGAATCTGTGATGATGGACCCAGTTTGAGAACTGCTGTTTTAGCTCACAAATTCCTGGTGGACAGCAGTCATGTTATTTGTTATCGAAAAAGAAAATCAAACCTACACTCACCTTTTGGCTCAGCTTTTCATCCCCTAGGTGTTATCTAAAGGAAACGAAAGGCTGTACCAGAGTGTTCACTGTAGGCCAAAACCTGGAAGCAGCCCAGGTGACCAACAGCAGACAGGTCCATCCACGCAGTGGAGTTCCGCTCAGCAGCGAGGAGGAGCAGGCTGCTGATACACGCAGCAGCGTGGATGAGTCTCGAAAGCGTGCAAAGTGGAGAAGGGCTCACACAGCAGAGTGCATACTTAGTGTGCGGTTCCATTTATGCGACATTGTGAGAGGAACCAAACTAATCGATGGTTTGAAAAAACCATCAGGGTGTTTGCCTCGGGCAGTGGTGGGAGTTGGAGTGGGTGGTGAGGGGACTTTTGGGGGCAGTGACGATGTTCACTGTCTTGACGGGGGGCTGCCTTTGTCACACCTGAGATTTTTGCATTTCATTCCAAATGCATTTTACATCAAAAAAAACCCCATAAATGAAATATTGAACTCTTGTTAATAACATGCATGGTAAAATGGTCAGGGATGAATTATTCTGAAGTCTGTAGCTTACTTTGATGTATCCCAAAATGAGCTGGATTGTCAGGGGAGTAGAGGATGGATAAATATGTGATTAAGCAAATATAGGTTGCGGTTCAGTTGATTTCTGACTATCTTCTGATGCAGGAGCGAAGGGGTCTCTCCCTCGTGGAGCTGCCCCAGGGTGCAGGGTGGTCGTTTATGATTACCTGCCTGTGGGGGGTCTGAGGGATGCTCATGAACCAAGGAGTCGTCGTCTGTAGATTCCAGCCGTTGCTGAGATGCAGGAGTCCAGTGGGGATTCGAGTAGTTCGCATTTCATCACTGTGAGGCTGGATTGGAAAATGGGGCTGCCTGCCTTCCCCTGGAAGTCTAGACTTTGGCACAGGGGGAGTCCCCGGAGATGGTGGAACCCCTCTGGCATTCTTTTCCTGGATCCAAATGCAGGTAGCGGAGAGAGAGGAGGGAAGTCAGGTGACACTTAGGACCATGGTGTCTAGTTGTCCCAGGGCACTGAAGTGGCCCCAGACAGCACAGCCCTGCAAAGGGTCCTCTTTTCCTCCTGTCCCAATTAATTCCTCCTGTTAGGACCAAGTGCCGTTGGTCTGTTGAGAGCTGCTGCCATTTTGTAATTGTAGCAATTTTAACCAATAACAAGGATCGCTGGGGTTTTCTTTTCATAGATCACTGTAGAGTGGGAATTACTTGTTAGCTGATTCTCCTGTGCTTATCCTGGGACTGTTTCTTTTCCTGTCACGTCATGCACAGGAGTTGGTGCCCAAGCTTGCCTGGCACACCTGCACCAGGTAAGTGGGCTCCGATCTCAGTGTGACTTGGGCCCAGGTGACTGTTCCGTGCCCGACTTGCTGTCACTCTTCACTCTCTGTGTCCTCTCAGTGTACGAGGTGTGTCATCAGCATACATCATATGCTCCCTTACCAATGACATTTCAAGAGCACTGTGCCAGGGGACATCAGAGGACATTATGTCCCGGGAGACAAGTCTTCAGGAGGAAGGTCTGAGTTTGTCAGAGGGAGGATGCAGGGCTGCCAGTGGATGAAGCTGTCCGGTCTGGAAGGAGCAGTGTGGGCCAGGTGCCACCTAGAGCTGAGCACAATGGAAATTCCAGAATATTTATTTTCACCACCTTTCTCGGTATCGTTACTGTACCTGTTGACGTGAATTGGCATATTTTTACATTCGCAATACGGGGAGGTGGCAGTCGCCGGGGCTTCTTGACTAAGTGGGCCCTTTCGTGCCTGCAGCACATGGCCACATAATTGTCATGGGGCAAGCCCACTGCAAGGATCCTAAAATACTCCCTGAATCATTAACAAAAGAGAAAAAGACAGGACAATCAAAGTGCTATCAAGGATGGTTGATTGTACTTTTTTTTTTTTTTTTTGTCTGTGTTGGGTCTTCGTTTCTGTGCGAGGGCTTTCTCTAGTTGCGGCAAGCGGGGGCCACTCTTCGTCACGGTGTGAGGGTCTCTCACTGTCGCGGCCTCTCTTGTTGCGGAGCACAGGCTCCAGACGCGCAGGCTCAGTAGTTGTGGCTCACGGGCCTAGTTGCTCCGCGGCATGTGGGATCTTCCCAGACCAGGGCTCAAACCCGTGTCCCCTGCATTGGCAGGCAGATCTCAACCACTGCACCACCAGGGAAGCCCTGATTGTACTTTAATTGCCGGGCAATGGACAATTCATGTGAGATTTGTGTGGTTGCACTCGAGGTATATTTGACTAATCGGAAATCCTTCCCTGCACTGGATAACTGTTTACCAGACTTCTGCTGCCTTGACTCCTTGGGGATGAAGGGCCTACAGAAGAACCACATAGGATTTTATCGCTGGCTCCATTGCAGTACAGCATACGGCACATGATATAACCAACTGCACGTTACCTTGAAGCTTCTTTACACGGGGCTCTCCAAGCACCAGTGTGTGCGTCATAAGGATAAGCCGAGAGGGAGAACACCGGTTTTCAGGAGTTTTCTGTGTGACAGGTTGGACCACAGCAGCTAAGACCCAGCCTGCTCAGTGCTGTGTAGATCACTGATAGGCCAGACATTTGGCCCTGATGTTCATCCCAGACACTCCAAGGTGGACCATCCAGAACTTCACCCCAAACTTCTTGCAGGACAGGTGTTCTGAGCACCACGTGCGTGACTGGTGATGCTGGTAAAAAGAGGGACAACCCAGAGTGATAGATGTCGGGTCACGTGTGTCCTGTGGGGCTTATAGAGTGGGTGGGATTTTTTTTTTTTTTTGTAGTTGGGAAACTCTAGGTTTCCCAATTTCTTTACTTTAAGGCTTTTCAGAATTTTATTATACATACATAATAATACGTTATTTTTCTAAATTATAATGCTATGACTCTCCATGAGGGAGATAAAATATATAGTATTTCTCAAACGTATTTGACCGTGGAACCTCCCATCTTTTTTTTTTTTTAACATCTTTATTGGAGTATAATTGCTTTACAGTGGTGTGTTAGGGTGGGATATTAAAGACGCACAAAAACTGTGATGGAGAAAGAACATCCTTCGGGGGAACTTTCGGACAAGTCCACCCTTTCTTCTCTGTTGTTTGACCCTGTGTATATGTGTTTCCTCTGTTTTGTTGGTGACGTTGGCGTAGGAGGGCTTCTTTGTGCGTTTGTGCGTTCCTGGTGAGAGACTCTTGGATGGGTGGGTGGGGCCCACTGTGTGCCAGGACCGGGGGGCTGGAGAGACAGCGGTGAAAACGTCAGATGAGATGTTGTCCTCTGCAGCTCCCTCGCGGTCTTGGGAGGGCAAGCATATAATGAACAATCAACATACAATGACAGTATCAGAAGGCAAGAACCACTATGTACACAAGAAAAATGTTAAATATTGGTGGGTTGATGGAGAGTTGAGAGAGGGGCTACTTTCTTTTCTTTTTCAAAAACAGATTTATTGAAGTATAATTGTCATGAAAAATACTGTACATATTTAAAGCATACAATTGGAAACTACATTCAAGGTTACAAATATTTGGACTTCCCTGGTGGTGCAGTGGTTGAGAATCTGCCTGCCAATGCAGGGGACACGGTTTCAATCCCTGGTCCAGGAAGATCCCACATGCCACGGAGCAACTAAGCCCGTGCGCCACAACTACTGAGCCTGCGCTCTAGAGCCCGTGAGCCACAACTACTGAGCCCACAGCGAAGAGTAGCCCCCACTCACCACAACTAGAGAAAGCCCGTGCACAGCAACGAGAACCCAGTGCAGCCAAAAATTAATTAATTCATTAATTTTAAAAAGATAACGAATATTTTCATCGCCCACAAAAGTTTTTTTTCTTCTTTTTATTCATTTTTTTAATTGAAGTATAGTTGATTTACAATGTTGTGTTCATTTCTGCTGTACAGCAGAGTGATTCAGTTGCACATATATATATTCTTTTTCATATTTTTTTCCATTATGGTTTATCACAGGATACTGAATATGGTTCCCTGTGCTGTATGGTAGGACCTTATTTTTTATCGAGAGGGGCTACTTTAAATTAGTGTCAGGGAAGGCCTCTTTGGGAGGCCACAGTTAAGCCAAAACATGGTGGGAACCAGAGCGCAGACACTGGGTGCTGCAGTGGGAGGCCGTGTGAGGGCAGACCTACCAAGTGCAGCAGGACCTGAGAACCCTGGCGGGGGAGGGGAGGGAGGGGAGGGAGGGGGGCGGGAACGGAGCGTCATTTCTGGCACTGAGTGCTGGCGAGTGTCAGGCTGGTTACCCAGGGCCTGGATTTTGACCCAGACTGGAGAGATGAACAGAGCAGGCAGAGCTGAAGCCCAGGATTGGATAAAGCAAGTGAAATATTTGAGACTCAGGCAACTCACTCAAACCCATTGAGTTTTAGCTCGGGAACTTTTCTGGAAGTTCGCCATCTCTTGACCTTTTTCTGGGAGAAGGCTGGTGCAAGCCCACCCATACCAGCAGCACACACTCAGTGTGGACCCTCCCGAGCCCCTCAGTACAAGATGCGCTACACCCGCTCCGCATGTACACCTGTTTTCCCCACTCCTGGGCGATGCTCAGAAGTAACCTGTCGGTTCTCTGAGTATTTTTGCTTCCTGCAGAGCAGTCTTCCCCGCCGGGGGTCACTGCCTCTGTCGTCACATAAAAAGGTTTTTGGAAACCAGAAATTGAGTGCTGATGAGTAGGTGATGCCTCGTGGCCGAAACCCTGTGCACCATTGCTTCTCTTCCCCTTCACGATGGCGGAGGCATCGACGCAGATGAAATGGCCTGGAGCCCGTGCGCCTCTCTGCGTGGAACATCCCGCAGGATGGATCCCCACGTAGAGGATGGGTTCCCACTCCATCCTCAGAGCTGGGCGACAGAGAGACCCGTGGTCTGGCCTGGTTGGGTCTTTCCTTCCCTCCCCACCTCCCTCTGCTGTCCCTCTCCCCCCTCCTCCTCCCCCTCCCCTGGTGAGCCGTCTCCTTGCTCAGTCTTCTTGGGGAGGACATGCAGGCCAGAGTGATGATAACATCCCACCCCATGAGGTTGGTCCCCCCTCCAAAAAGAGAGCAGATCCAGTCTGCATTCCTCTAAGTGGAGCCCCACCCCAGTCCTGGGAGGACAGGGCAGGAGGCTGCCCCTCAGGTCCCGCTCTGTGGTCCTCTGTGACCCACGGACTCTCCCTCTGAAGCAAGACCCAAAAAAACCGTGATGTGAGACTCCAGGTTTGTGTTGCCGAGATAGTTCTCCAGCTAAATTGCCAGGACGTGATGTGGGGTGGGAGGAAAATGGCCACTGGATTCTAGCTCATTACAGGTAACTCGATCCCGGAGCCTGTTAGCGAGAGCAGTGTCCCTGGGCCGGTCCCCGCACACTGTGTGTGAATCCCCACGAGTCCTGGAGGCTACATCCCAGCTTGTGATTATTTTAGAAACCATTGCTTCTGTTCATCCGGAAAGTTTAGAGAAGTTTCACGTCAAATGCTGCCTTCATCTTCCTTATTTTTTCTAAGCTTGATAACGAAATCTCCCGCTCTGCCCTCACGTGCTGTGTGCAAATCACCAAAATCCATGAACCTTGAATAGATTTAGAAAATCATACTCTATTGAAAGAAACCCGTAAATGAATCTTTATATTTGAAGTTTTGTCATTTAACAAATGCATTGTTATCCATTATCCCTTCAGTACTTAACAAACAGAAATACAGAAAGACACAATTGGAAGGGCTTTTTTCCCTTCCATTCTTTCAAAAACAGCTATTTCCTTGCAGGTAGTAATTTTGTTTTAAGAAGAGGGATGTTTAGTACTAGGCTTTTTAATAAAATATGTGTGAGAGAATAATTCTTCTAAAACATTCTGTATCTACAAAAATCTATATGTGGGAGAACCTGAATTATTCCCTAATAGATTTTATTACATAGCAGTTAAGAATTTTTCTAGGGGACATCTAGTCAAAGCCATCAATTTTGGGTAACAAAGCATGGGAGAGAATGGAACTTACTGAAAACTGACATTATTCCCTACTTAGTGAATGCTTTATCTGTTCTCTGGCTATCATTTTCTTTAGAAGGTAGAGCTCTTTAGGCTGTTAGGTTAGCATGATTAACCACAAATAAGTGATTGACATTTATTCACTTAACCCACATTCTCTGGACGTGTTCTGTCTGCCAGGTGCAGTGTCTGCACTGGGAAACTGAGGCAGGAAGGGGGCTGCCCGGGGTTCGTACCTTGAATGGCGGGAGGAACAGACAGAGACTTGAATTCATAAAGCGAGGAGTGGGGAACCAGGGTGGGGAGACCCATGGCAGGGGTTCACCCGCTGTTTTAATAAATTAACATGTGATCCTGTACGACCAAATACCAGTCACGTAGGGGCGAGGTACAGAAAGAGAGGGCCACTTATTCAGTTGTTTCATTCAAAACTGATTGTTGCACACCTTTTATGTGTCAGGCGTGGCTCTGGCACCAAAGCTGCGAGCAGGAGAAACATGGCCCCAGGCCCCTGGAGGCAAAAAACACACACCACCGTTACTCACGAAACATAACGAGAAACGCGGGACCAGGGGTGCGAGGGAGTCTGGAGCCGTGGACAGAGGTGACCCAGCCTCATTCGGGGAGGCCCCCGGTGCCCCCTTGTAACAGGGCATTGGAGGGGGTGGATGGTCGGGGATTGGCCGGGTGTGGGAGGAGGCCGAGGGGGTCTGGGGTCCAGGAGGCAGAGAGCTGGGTGGAGTGAAGAAGCTTAGAGGAACCTAACCTTCTGCAGGGAGCCGGGGGCAGAGAGCAGCAGCCAGAGAGAAGGGAAACATGCCAGGCACCTGCTGCGCAGGGAACAGCGACTCCAGGGTTTTCCCCTCCAGTATGTGTTAAATGTTTTAAACTTACAGAAAGCTGAGGGAACTCACCCACCGAGAAAATCCTGCCCTCAGCAACCACGTAAACCCTGCACTTCATGGGCTGCCGTGTTTGCTTCACCTTGTACCTGTCCTCTTGCCATCCATACGTCCGTTGTGCTTCTTACGCATTTCAGAGTGAAAGTGCGGAAATCAGTATCCTTCCCTCCTAAACACTTCAGCAGGCGTCTCATGAAATAGAGTTCACTATTTGTTTACATTTTGAGTCAAAATTTATAGAGAGGAAAATACACAGGTTTTAACTTTGAAGAATGCATACACCTGAGCAACCGAAACTCCTGTCCAGGTCTAGAGCATCCTCGTTGTTCCAGAAAGTCCTCTCCTGCCCCTTTGGTGGCCCATCTGTCCCCCCGGGTCCCAGAGGCAATCACTGTGCTGTTCTGGTTTTTTCACCATACTTTGCCCGTAGCGTGTTCACCAGTCATGCCCCCTTTGGGGGGTTTGGTGTGCGGTTTGCCTTCTACCAGTTGAAAGGCTGCAGCCAGTCTGGGGTGGCTGTGAAGAGAGCTGCCGCGGACACCAGTGTGAAGCTGTCGTAGCAGGAGCTCCTGCTCTGCCCTGGTGGACGTCCCTGTTCTCTGACGCTGGTGGAGCAGCCCTGGCCGCGCACGCCCACCGCGGCCCGTGCGTGTCTTCCCGTCTCTGCTTTGCACCCATCTCTGTCTTTAAGGGAGGCTCTTGTGGACGGCATGTGTTTGGATCTTGATTTTTTTTCTATCTCTTCTGACAACTCTGTCTTGACATTGGAGTGTTTACTCCCTTTCGGGTTTATGACTGATGCGGTTGGAGTTAGGTCTGTCACTTGATGTTTGGAGTTTTGTTTGTGTCCCTTTGTAATTTCTCTTATCCTCCTTTGTTATGTTCCTTAATTTTTCTAGAATTTTATCTGAAGTTCTCTATTGGATTTTTAGCTCTCCCTCTTTGCATTGCGTCGCAGGAGTTGCTCTGGGGATTCCTAGGGAACCAGAGTCTATTCCAAAGTTCCTTAAAAGGCAAAGTCGAGGCAGCAGCCGTGGGAAGGACAGGTGTGCGACAGGAATAAGGCAGATGGGTTAGGAGTTGGCTGACATCAGCTAGCTGATTTCACCATTAGCCGAAGGAGGACATTCAGGACGTTCTGGCCTGGATGACCGGAAACATACAAACTCCCCCCACCTCGTACATTTATCAGCATCTTAGTAATTAATGGTAAGCAGACTCAGGGGACAGCATGGTTCCGGCTTTTAGTTACCTCTGTGAAAATAATTCAATCTAATAACTGCTGAATTTTTTAAACCACTCTTAATATCATCGGACAGTCAAGGGAGGATCTCCCAAAAACCCGACGTGGTTTTTAACCCTTATTACTGCAGCTCTCTTGTGTAAAGAGGACTCAACCTGGAGTTAGGGCCCCGTGAGTCTTGACTCCTCTGGAGGACCCCCTACCCCGGGTGTGGACAGAGCCATGGGCCCTGAGCCCAGGACAGCAGACACGGCACATGGGCGCAGAGGCCGTGCCGTGGGAGTCAAGTCTCCAGGCTGCCTGGGGAATGCTTCTCAGCTTGCCCAGAGCAGCTGGGGGTGGCCTGGCGGTCCGCACTGCACACGGGAAAGTAGTTACAGGCAGTGCTGTCCCTGGACACCCCGGTCCCTCGGGAACACCCTGGACGGTGGCTCAGGAGGTGGCGATGCCGATGCCGTCGTCGTGTTTGGTGTCCCTGAGGTCACCCAGCCAGGAGGTGGCAGAGCCGGAATTCGGGCCTCGGCCTGCAGGCATCCTGCAGCCTGGCAGGGCACCCTCCTCCTATGGGTGGCGCTGTGTGCGCAGGGACCCCAGGCATCGTGCCTGAGTGCATCGTGCATTCACTCCCCGCTTTCCCTGGGGTGGGAGTGGTGCTGAGCGAGGCTCTGGGGGCAGTGATGGACCCTCGTGGGCAGGGGCTCCGTGAGTTCATCTCAGCCCCGAGCCGGATGCCTCCCATCAGTCCTGGCTCCCCGGCACCTCTGAGCCTCATGTGCCCAGCCCCAGATCGTGGGTGACAGTCCTGTCTGCTCCACAGGTGGTTGGGGGGTGTCCGTGGGGTAATCTGTACAAAGCACTTAGGGGACCACGAGCCCCATCTCGAGTGTCACCGAGTTGTCACCTGGGCCATAAATATTATTATTAATTTTATGAGTGCTCTCGTTGCCATGACGATGGCCATCAGTGTGAGGACAGTCACTTTCCTGTCGGGAACCGCCAGAGCGTCCTTGACAAGGAGGGGGGTCACCCAGCCGGGCAGGGCCTCCTTTGGCTTCCGCGTGGGGGGAGGGGTCTCGGTAATTCGTTTACATTACTGTTGTGTTTGTCAAATAACGAAGATATTATAGGCTGCGCTCAGAAATGGAAATTAAATCTTAATAAGGTATACAGTCATAATTAGAAACGAGGAGCACAAAGGAGGGCCCTTTGGCGATAATTACACATTATAAAGTCATTACTCACACTCGCTTTGGAACTACATTGCGAATTAAAACGCTTGTTTGGGAGCGGAGCCCGCATACAGTACTTGCTCATTAAAATTCTGTGTTGTCGAGTGGAGAGGAGTGGATGCCGGCTCCCGGTCTGCTCAGTTTCCACCTCCCTGGGCTTCGGGCTCCATCTCAGGCCGCGACAAAGCTGCCTCGAAGGGACTTCTGTGCCCATGTCCACTAGTGATGGGGAAAAACACAGTAGAGACGTGACCGCATTTTGTGATTTGTGTTCTTTCCCCTGGAGATGTGGAAAGGCCAGGGCCCCGGTGCTCGAGTGTCATAAAATGACATTACAATGAAAAGAATGGCAGTTTGACAGCATCTCTGTAGTGTTAGGTGGAGGCATTTTCTATAGATGTTCATATTTCATCCTTATAAGTCCTGTTCTCCTAACATCATGGGCCCATGGGCTTGTGTCCTGCAGCCTCATGGCCCCAAGTCCCCCAAGCCTGGGTGGCACCCCAAGCCTGGGTGCTGAATACGTGGGATGAGGCCCTCGACACGGGCAGTGCAGGTGCCCACGTGGACTCTCTTGGCTTGGACATGGGAAGGCAAACTTATTATTTCTAAGGTTCTGCAGCATCAGCCTCTCCAGGAGGCTGTGTTACTACTGCATTCCCAGCAGTAGGGCCACTGACAGGGTTCCTGATGGTGGGAGAGAAAGCACCTCCTTCTCCCATGGAGAGTTCCTGCTCTCCAAGGGCTTTCCTGGTCAGCGCCAGACGGTGTCCTCTCTAGAGCCCTGGCTGGACCAGGCCTGCTTCTGCAGAACCAGGGTCAGGGAGGGGGGCCCACAGCCCAGCATCTTCATGCAAACTGCCTCCCCGTATCTGATGTTTAAAGCTTCATAGTATCGATGTCCTTGGCAGTCCCTTTAAGCCTGCAGCTTTAGATCATATAGAGAACACATTAATTTATCTGGCTTCTGTGCAAAAGAACAGTTATAACTGGTGGAAAAGAGTTCCCTGGGGAGATGGAGAGAAATGGAGAAGCGGCGTCCTTAGGAAATGCCACTGATTATTGGTATTTACCTGGCTACCTGTGCGGACACTGAGCGTCCAGTTAGGAATAATTTATTGGCGGGGGGTGGGGGCGGTGGGGGAGGGCAGGGTACCGTTGGAAAGAAGCCTGGCTGAGAGATCAGGAGCCCCATCAGCCGGCTGAATCTCAACCTTTGAGCCCGTGTCTCCGGGACCCGCAGACGCCCACCCTCGCCGCCCGACAGCTATTGTATGGCCCAAAGAGCATGCAGAGAAGCGTGTTCTGGACAGCGGGACATGCCGTGCGGAGTGCGGAGGCTGCTAGTCTGGATAACTAGTGGTCCACCTGTGCGCGTCAGCCCCGTGCGTGCTGGGGAGGCTCCAGGCTCAGCTAATGACCTCTCCTCTTCTCTCCCTCCTAGGTAAGTGATCCCGCTGCTGAATGAACACGTGTCCTCACACACCTGTTTCACCTGTGAGAACCTGTCTCCGCTCCCCGGCTCCTCCTCAGCCCAGGGAAAGTGTGAGTCAGGCAGATCCAGTGAGAGCGAGCGATGGGGTCACATTTCCCAGGCTGTGACAGCATCGCTCCATCTTTCTTGGTGAAACCTGTGCTGGTGAAGAAGGGGGAGGGGGGAGAATGAGACAGCCAAGCCGGGAACCAGGGAAAAGGCAACTGATGTGGAATCTCTAACTTGAGAAGCCAGCCTGGACAATTCGATTCTACTCCAACACAGATGAGATTGAGCCCAGCATCTCAGGGTGAGCTCCAAAACCTGCTCTCACGGTGAGGCACTTTTCCTACCTGAGCGACCTGGCGGTGTGGTTTGCATTTTTTCTTGAGTCTGACCTGGAAGCAACTGCTTCTAAATTTTGAACACTTTCTGGGGGTCTGCTTTCCCCTCTCCCAGGTTGTCCTTGGGCTGGCTTCTTAGGAGACTAAGGTTGCTCTTGTGGTTTGTGGCAAATGGTTCAAAGGTGTTTTCGGTTAAAGAAAATGTTAAAAGTAAATAGCTGAAGATTTTTCTCTGCTTGTGGAAAGACAGCTAAGGGTGCAACGTGAAGTGTGTGTGGTCAGGAAATGCTCTCTGACCCCGAGTCGTGTGGGAAGCTCTCACCTCTAACCCTTACTACACTCTCTGTCTTATGTGGGAACTTGCGTTACTCTCTAAAAAAAAAAAAGCCAAGCCACTGGCACGCCCACACCTGTGATGACATACGTTCATAGTTACCCAGCCTCGTGCCATGAAGGGTGTTAGGAATGGGGAAAAAAAGAGCAAACTAGATACAAGAGGCTAGAGGGCCAGGTGTAAAGAAGAAACAGGTGAAGGCCCTTCCTCAGCACCATAGAGGAGCTTCACACTTGGCTGTCAGCTTCCTGGTGTCCAAAGCGCAGAGGTAAACATAAGCCATTAACATGCTTGCAGACATCGTGAAAGAGAAACACTCATTCTTTCCTTCTTTTTTTTTCTGGCAAAAAATACTCTTACCAGAACTGATGTCTAAAAGAACAATCCCTCATTGGACAGGTCTCCTGTGTTGGAGACACTGAGTAATAAATATATTAGACAACATCCTGAATGTTTCCGGACAAAACACAACAGAGGGTTCTATGTGGTGGTTTGACCATTTTATTTAATAAAACAGTGGGAATAATATTAAAGTACAACTCATTGAAAGCATTTCTGGAGGCCAAGATGACTAGGCCCAAATGAATATTCCTTTCATGGCTTGGCTGGGTACCAGGAGAACCTCATGTACCTGGAGAAATAATAGATGCTACAGATTCTGTGGGCAGCACGCTCCCTGGTGGAACACAGATGAGGATGGATGGGGCCACCTTGCAATCCAGTCATCCCACGTGAGACTGGACTGCAAGGGTCCTGGGGTTTGGGTACAACAGGACACCCACCGTCAGGTGGGGCCCTTTGGGGAAAAGAAGATGCTCCTTGCAGACCAAGCAGAAGGGTGTCTCTCTTGACCTCTGAGTTCAGGGAGTCTGAGTTCAGGCTTTTCAGGTGCAGACTGAATTGCAAATGTGAAGGACCTTCTTTTCAAAAAGGACAAAGAGAAATAGAAAAAAGAGGTCATAAAATATTACTAACAGTGAATATAAAATCTCTTTTGAAAAAGCACTGTTTTCTTAGACAAGCCCACTGTTTGGAGCATGAATGTTGGACACAAGTGTGGTCAGGATGTTCCAGATGTTAGGGTGGGGTCCACCCCCTGCCCTAACCTCCCTGAGTCTGTGGAAGGACATAGGTCATATGGCATAGGTTATATGTCATAAGGACGTAGGTCATGCTTTACCACAAATTCAGGCATAGTGTTTGGCCTCAAGGTGTAAGGAGCCACATCCTGAATGAACTGGTGAATTCTTATTTATTATTTGCTAAATGTTATTTAACATGTCTCATAAGTCTGTGGATAAAGTGGACACAATTTTTTAAACTCCATTTGAATACTGGCATTTACTCTCACAAGGAAATATGTTTTACCATTTGAACTCAGTGTATCTTGGACTCACCCGGAGGGAGAGGAGGTAACCGGACAGGTGGGCTGAGAGCCCTGGCACGTGGCCTGGTTTCTGTGGGGCGTCCCCTCATGCTGTCCGCTTGAGCCCGGGGTTTGAACCTGGGGTTAGGCGTACTCCCCTCCACACTGGCTGCGGCTGCCACCCTGGGCTGCAGTGGCCTCTCGTGTGTCCTAACCTTGGATCAGGCGCTGCTCTCCTCATATTGGAGACCTCATTACTCACCGATGCCCCGAAGGACACTCTCGTCCCAGGATCCTGGCGCCCAGTGCCATAGGTGGCACCAAAGAACGGAGCCTGTTCGGGTGGGGACCTCTGTGGCCGGACACCCACCGGGGCTGGGACCTGCGATTCTATCCAGGTCACTTATGTCTTTGTCTGACCTGAGACTGTCTGGGTCTGAGATCCTGTAAGTCCCTATTCGATGTCTGATTTCAGACCTTGTGTTCTCCACACTCTCTCCAGAGACACATTAGCTACTGAAGTGATGCTCTGACTTGGTCCTTAAACATCATCTTAAGAGGATTTCTACACCCGGGTTACTCGGTGTGACACCTGGGCTTTCTCTTCTGTTAAGTCAGTGGTTCTCCACAGGGTGACTGACCCCCTGGGATGTTTGGCAGAGTCTGGAGGCATTTGGGGTTCTCACCACTCTGGGGGGAGAGGCACTGCAGCATCTAGTCGGGACAGGTCAGGGAAGTGCTCAACTTCCCCCAGTGCACAGGACAGGCCCTCAGCACCAACTCACCCCACCCCAGATGTCAGTAGGGCCGAGGATGCGAGACCCTGAGTTAACCGATGACAAAAACTTTAAAACGCATTACTATTGATGCTACATAAACACTGACTTAAGGATTAGGTGCAGACCCTCTGTTCATCAACTCATTTAATTCTTGGCTCCATGAGGTGCATGTGGTTCCTACCCACACCTTGCAGATGGGGAAACAAGGCCCAGAGAGGTTAGGCTGCTGCCCGAGATCACAGCACGTCAGGGATGGAGCAGTTCATTCTGTCCTGGCTGCACAGCCCCTGCTGCATCACTTGGCTGTGTTTTATCACCCAAACAAGAGTAGGGCCGGTAGGAAACCCGCACGGTGTGAGAGGTGGCTCTGTTCTCCCCAAGTGCAAACACTGTTCCGGGGACACGAAGTTCCAGTCTCCTGCCCCTCCATTTAATAACTGGCTGTGGGCGAAATCCGGCGATCGCAGCCCTGGTGTCTCTGCCCCGTGTGATTCTGACTGATGACCTCAATGGGTACCAGAAGCACAGTTGCACTGGTTCTTTCCCGACAGCGGCGGGTGGCGACGCTCCCCTTGATGGGCACAGAGCAAGGCAGGAGCACACGTTCCCGCTCCGGTCCACGCGGTGCCTTCTCATCACTTTCCTGGTTCCACCCCAAGGGCTTGATTTAGAAGAAGTGTCTGATTTAATGGGGGGGGGGAGATGAAACAAGAAACACAGGCCACTGAGAGCCCTCCGAGTACAGGGAAGGTGCTTTTCTTTCATTACACAGCTCAGCATTCTTTGTTTCTCGTTTTAACATTTTGCTTAAGATGTAGGGCTGGAGGCTGTGTTTCTCCTGGAAATTACTTTTCAATTCGCATCTGTTTTCATTCATGTCTCAGAAGGAAGGTCCGTGATGGGAGGCGTGTTAGGCAGATTCGATGCAGTGCAGGGCATCCGAGAGTTTACCGCGAGCTGGCGGCTGAGAGGAGCCAAACGAGGACAAGAGCGGGGAAGGCAGGGCCGCCAACCGCCATGATGTTCTGTTATGGGCCATCTAAAGGGGGGTTGAGGATGAATCCCGAACCCCCAACCACAGCTTCTGTGACTCCCTCGCCCACCAGGAGTGCGCCGTCGCGCTGGGGGAGCAGGCTTTGGTATCCAGTCAATAGAAACGGGGTATGATGTCCAGGGAGGGGAGGACTCTGCTGGGACCCTCTTTCTTGTCTGAGCTTCCTGTGGGTGGCGGAGTCCCGTACCCAACTTGCGGCTGTGCAGCTGGCCCCTCGACTCGTTCACAAGGCCACGTGGGCCACAGGACGTGAGCCTGTTCTCACCTGTCCCGTGAAGCATGTCAAACGCACATGTTCACGAGAGGCGGTGCGGGGGCCCAGGGGACATGATTTTGTTGGTGACGCTGGTTTTCTTCTTCTACTTGGCATCCTGCCTGGCACATGACAGGCACTCAGTTAATGTTGGTGGAAAAAAGAAAGCTGGGAAGAGTGAGCGGATGCGCATGACTTCCCTCCCCAGAAGCTAAGAGCCTGATGTGTTCTAGGAGAAGCCCAGTCGTCATGCCGACTGGCACACGACGAATGCGTTTTCTGCTTCTTCCACAGAATATCCAGGGCCACGTGAGTTCCCTTATTTAGTTTTCATTCTTAGTTAAATCTTCCCTACTCATAAAGGTGGAAGAACTCTATTGATAAGTTGACAGAGAAACTCGTACGCATAGAAGAGGTCCAGGTCCATTAGAAGTCCAAACATGGTGTCCAAACGTGGAGCTTAAATTGGACACATGCAATTACAGCTTCATAAATTAACCTCATACCATGTAGGATTTGATATTCATTTGCTCCCCCATAAGAATTCTGAGTGTGAATCACAACAAAAATAAAGTGACTTTACTATTAGTGTTAAATATTTACATAGTTTATAGGGGGGAGTAAACAAAGGATGACACATTGTGATAGAAATGAGTTTTTTCCAAAATTATGAGTTAGGAAACTTGCATATTTGGTGGAGAGTGAAGAAGCTCACGCATCATATTTTCAAATGTGGAGCAAGCAGGAACCAGAACTCCAGACAATTCTCTGCCATTATTAAGATCCAATTACGGTAATAGCTCAGCCTTAAACTTGGAGTATTATGGATGCAATGTAAATGTTTAAACAGCTTGGTTGCATGTGATGTTTCTTCATATTTCTCACCACTGGTGATCTTGTTCTCATTTGTAGCTGACTTTCAGGGGTTTGTTTGGTAAAAGAAATGTGAGGGGGGAAAAATTGGTGAAGCATTAAATCCTATCTACGTTACTTTTACTTTTCCCCTTTAGGATAAACCCTCCGTTTTACTAACGCGATGAGTTAGGCCAAAATGTATCAAAGAAATAATTCAGTGAATATTTATATGGCACCTACTGGGGGCAAAGACTTCTTCCCTGGGTGATATAAACATGAGCCAGCCTGCAAGATATGCGGAAAGAAAAAGGCTTTGTGGCCTCACCCATATGCGGTGCTAACAGCAATCCAGGAAAGCTCTCTGGGGTCCCGAGGTGAGGAATATCGATCAGGGCCTGTTCTTCTCTAACTCTGAGTGGGACGAGGGTTGGAAGGGTGGGCCCATGGTGCTGGTTAGGGTTTAAATGTTTTATAAAGGAGCCCCGGTCTGTCAGCCAGGAGGTTCCAAATGCACAGAAACCTTCAAAGCCCACCACTCAGACACGAGGCTGTGCACCCCCCAAGGCCACTGAAAGAATAAAAATCACTCAACTCAGTGGCTTGTGACTACCCCAGTTTCCCTAGGATTTGGCTTTAGTGAAAATCTGCCCCATTTGAGAGTTTGGGGTTTGTTGGTTTTCCTAAGTGAGTTTGTCACACGCTGTGTGAGTTTTTTAGCAGAATGTAGTTTCTTGAGTCAGATGCAACAACTAAAAATAAATATACATGTACACACATACACAGACATTTACAAATACATACATTTTCTCCAAAGGTAGTTTTTTCTAAAAGCCAGAATAGCTTTTGGTACCACATCTAATTAGGAGATTGTAGAACAACGCAGAACCATCTTGATTATAATAACCGTCTTCAGATAATGCGCTGTTAAATTAGCTCACTCAACATGTATTTTGTAAGTAGATTCGGTTTATTTTTAGTCCTTGTTTGAAGCCAGGAATCCAAATGGAGAGGAAGGGTTTTCAGTGAGCATGGAGACCAAGGAGACGGCCGGCGGTGCTCAGCCTGGCGGCTCCTCTGAAAAATTGGCTTTTTCAGGAGGAAGCTTGAAGAAAAGCCCACAGCGAAGGTGGGTTCACTGTGTCTCAGAGACAAGCTTCTGCTCTAGGAAAAACAAACGGTGGTGCACTTGGAAATAAAGGGTACCTCCTACAAAATACCTGATGGGAAATATCTGCAATGCATTTATCTGGTAAGGGGTTAATGCCCAAAATATATACGTAACTTCCACAATTAAATGGCAAACAAACAAACAGCAACAACAAAGAAACAACTAATAACCTGATTTTTTAAATGGGTTAAGGACTTGAATAGACATGTCTCCAAAGAGGACATGCGAATGATAAACAGGTGTGTATAAAAATGTTCAATGTCAGTAATTTCAGGGAAATGCAGATCAAAACCACAATGAGATAACACCTCACAACTGTCACGATGGCTATGATCACAAAAAAAGAACAAGTGTTGACAAGGATGTGGAGAAATTGGAACCTTTACACACTGTTGGTGGGAAAGCAAATGGTGCAGTCACTAGAGAAGACAGTATGGAGATTCCTCCAAAAATTAAAAATAGAGCTACCATATAACAATATATCCCACTGCTGGGATCACGAAGAGATGCCTGCTTTCTCAATAGACCATCTCTCCTGCATCCCAGACTGCAACCAGGCCACGTGTTCACAGAGACACAAATACCTGATGGAGAAAATATGATTGCATCGGGCAAGCTGACCATTTTTATCACATAAAACTAGCTTAGGTAGTACCTGTATGTGTAATCATTGGAATTATTCAATGGGTGGTAATCAATGGCTAAGGAAAAATGATGTTTTTTTATGGCACTAATGAATTTAGTCATTTAGTTTTTTCCATGTTAGAAATTGACATCAAGGTTTTCCATAAACCATATTTCCATAACCTAAACTTATTAATCCCCAAATATTTCCCTACATATTCACTGAAAAATTCCTAGTCATGATTGGGTTTCATCTATATTTCTGACGGTTGAACCTGGGCTTGCAACAGAATCTAGAGGATAACAAAACAAAAAACGAGTACGGTGAGGGAAAAAAAAAAAAAAACCTGACTGGCAATCCTCCAACTATCAAAGTCACCAAAAACAAGGAAAGTCTGAGAAACTATCACAGCCAAATGGAGCCTAAGGAGAGTGACAACTAACTGTCGTGTGGGATCCTGGGCAAAAGAAGGACAGCCGGAAAAAACTAAGCAAGTCTGGATAAAGTATGGACTTTAGCTAATAATAATGTATCAATATTGGTTTGTCAGTTTTAACAAATGTACCTCTTCGGGGTGAGATGCTAACAGTAGGGAAGTGAGGGTGAGGACTGTGTAGCTCTCTGTGCTGTCTTTGCAACTTTTCTGTAAATTTAAAACTATTCTAAAATAAAGAGGCTGTTTTAAAACATATAAGCAAGATAACTTAGAACACCCACTGTTCCACCACTGGGAAGAAGAATCACTGTCGCTATTTCGGCATCTCCTGCTGCTTCTGGGCACCGTGCTTCACAGGGAGAAACCGCACCGGGCACGAGAGTCCGTGTCACGCTTTTTCCCCCTAACGATGCAGGAACATCATTAAGCAGCATCCCTGTGTCTAAAACTGACTCGGTCAGTCGGTCAGTCGGTCAGTCGGTCAGTCAATATATGACTGAATTCAGTCTCAGAGAGCATGACATCCTTCTGACACTGGAAGTAAACTCAGAAGTGAATTCTGCGTCGCAAAACCCTCCAACCCCAGGCAGCCTGTGGGCCTCACCGTGTCGGTCTTCATGCTCCGAGCTGGAGCCGAGGTCCGGAGAAGCCGCCCTCGCCTCCTGGAAGCCGGTCAAAGAGGCACCACTGAGAGCTGCTGTGAGAATGCAGCTGTGTCGGGGGCGGGGCGAGCGGAGGTCTACCAAGGCTCCCTGTGGGAGCTGGCATTTGAGGTGGGCCTTGAAGGGGGATGAGGATGCGAGCGACAGGTGACAGGAAAGTCCCTCCCAAGGGCTGAGCAGTGAGGCAGCGGGCGGAGAGGGAAGGGTGTATGAGGCACGTGGGAGTCGTTCTGCGGAGCCAGAGGCAGAAGGGCGGGAACCCAGGTGCGGTGGTGGAACAGGGAGGGGCTGGGTTCGGAGACTCTGCAGGGCCTCCGCTGGACAGCACCGGCCTCGGGCAGCGTCAGCCAGCACAGGGAAGGGGAAACCAGGACCACTCAGGTCTGGTCTGAGGCAAAGACGGCACACGACCACTCACAGATGCTGATAGTCAGCAAGCTTGCTGCTCGCAGCTGGTATGGGATGCTAAGGAGAGGAGCGTCATATTTTAGGGGTGAAAAAGGAGGGAGAGAGAAAAAAGGGGTGGGGGGATCTTTCCATATGGTGAAGGTTCTCATTAAAATCAATTGTAAACTTCACTAATGGCTGGGTTAACATAATTTGGAAATCGTAAATATCAGCTGCATCTATATTCAGCATTTGATATTTCCTTTTGGAAAGCCTGTATGGCTTTGCGTGTCTTTTTCAGTGGAGTGTTATTCATTTAAAGTTGTTTGAAAATGTGATCAGAAAGATCTTCAACCCAGAAATTTAGTGATTTGAAATACGCTAGTGTCTGTCCTCTGGGGTTCTCCTTCTGAATGATGCTTAGAAAAAGGACAACTAAAAACTATATCCTTGGTGTGTGCCTTGTGGTGTGTGGTTTAGGACAGGCCGTGACTTTGCGTTCTGTGAGCTTGGATTTGTGCTTGAGGATTGTGGTTTAAGGCACGAAGCTGCTCCCTGGGGTAGTGTGGGCAGAAGTTTACGGTGGAAGCTGAGGCTGACCTGGCCTCTCCCCTTCGCTTCCATCCAAGGGGTGGAGGGCACATTAGTTATCTGAAACTGATCTGCCAAAGGGGTTGATGACTTCCCCTGAGAAAGAGAGATGCATCCTGCATAAAATTCCACCAAGGTCGGCTGCTACAAGAATGGCCCGTGGGGTCCGGGAGGTGGCCGGCCACCCCACCTTACTCCCTGTCATTGCTTCATGGTTGGACATCCACGTGGGACTGTTTGGGGGACTACATGAGTGATAAAAGTGGTAGAAATGAGTTTCCTAAATTATTTTAGAGGAGGCGGACCCTAAGTCCGTGAGGCTGAATACACGAGTGGGGCGGGACATACTGTCAATCCAGAAGGAAGTGTCCATGTCACCTACCTATGCTACTGCTGGTGGGTGTGTGTGCATCGGGCTCACCTGGGGGGCCTCAGAACCCCCAGCCCCTTCAGTTTTCAGAGGTAGAGCCTAGAAATCCACCCTGGGGACCACTGGCCTGGAAGACATCTTACATCTTCTTTCATCCCTCTAACATCCCTCTAATTCCATGGCTTGTACTGTGATTCTCTTGTCCATTTCCCTAAATGGAGAATTCCTTTAAAAAGCTCTTGCACTAAATCAGATTAGCTTGGATGATACTGTAGACTTAGAAACACAACCCTCCCCAGCCACCAAGAAAAAGAGTCTAAAAGAAATGTTCCTTCCCGCTCCTTTGACCAGCACTTGCTACTTTCAAACGTGTATTGAAACAATCCATAGCTCTTTACAAATCTGCTCGTGAATCATAAAATAGGTTTCTGCAGTGAGTGACGTGGTGACCCTTGTGTAGATGGAGGAAGAAAGGGGGAGAGAGAAGGTTTAATGCTTAGCGAGTATCCGGCAGATGTAAAAGAGCTCCGAGCTTCCTAATCAGAAACAGAGCTAATCACTCTGCCGAGATTAAGTCACTCTGGATGCTCAGCACTGATTTCCTGCCCTGAAGACATCGATACACTGAACTGTGAGACTCCTTTTTTTTTCCTGGCTGTCCTGTAGAGTAACTATCTGGAAAATTCCAGGCTCCTCATCTTAATGCCTGCAGAGAAAGAGTTCTCTTTATCTGCTCTTGGGAACTGTGAAGCTTGCCCCTGGGACACTGACATTTCACAAAGAACACCCTTCATCTGCACGGATTGCAAACTTTGTAGTCAAGCCCATCGCGTTTCCTGGGAGGTAAGCGAGGTTGCTGGCTCCCAGGCAGTAAATCAGAGCCAGGCTCCCGTCTGCGGCCACCCTGTGGTCCGGCCTGCACGTGCTGAACGCCCTCTCAGATCTATGCCTGGGCTCCCCACCTGCCTCTCCAGAGCCCCTACGGTGGTGACCAGGGCGTGCATGTGCGTTTGAGTGTATGAGCTGCTCTAAAGACCCCTTGAGTTTTTACAGAGGGCTCCCCACGCACAGGGAGACCTGAGCCATGATCATTTAAATTGACCATTCTCTCCTCTGAGTAGCCTGTTTGCAGATTGAATAATAAGCCTCATCTTGTCTCAGGCCCAGAACAGTGGGAGATTAAATGACTCTGAGTCTACGAAAACATACATCACTGAAACCTCCCTCCTGTCATGACCCAGTTCTCCAAGTGCTGGCTTATGAAAGACCAAAAGTAGGTCATCAGAGGGAGATGAAGTGGATGAGGGGGGAAAATAATCATTCCATGAGCAGTCACTTAGAAATGTGCCGGTGTTGGCTGGCAAAGATCAACTAAGAGGCTGGAGCCCGGTTCTCCAGACTCGCGTCCTCCTTCCCTGGTGGTCCCTGGCGACCTGCTCAGATGCCCCTCTGAGGCAGGTTGCTGGTGACATGGAGCCTGCAGACAGCAGGACAGTCTGTTCTCGCCTCTCCATGTAAACTCACTGGGTTCACATTCCCGAGAGAGAAATCAGCGTTCACGGGGACAGTGTTGGCTTTGCAATTCAGGTTGGGTTTTTTGTTTGTTTTGGCAAATTATAAATTCAGTCCGTCAAAATCGGATTGTTTTTCCAAAGTAGACTCTGGACACCAGTCGAGTTCCTTTTTCCATGATTAAAGCGTATGTGCCCTCTAAGGGTGGTGCCCAGGAGGGGAGCCACACCGTCCACTCACAAGGCAGCCTTTGGCACCGCGGAGGACTGCATCCCATGAGGTGGGCTTCCTTCCACCTGAAGAGGCGTTTCTGCCAACCCGGGAGCACTGTCCTCCTGGAGCTGGCCCGGTCCCACCTCTTGCTGCCCCTCCGGCCACCTGGTGTCACTGCCTGGGAGGAGGTCCCCAACCTGTGATGCCACAGGGTGCAGGGGTGGAAGGGAAGCCGCCAGGGTCTCAGTGTGTGGCCAGCGCCCAGGGCCCAGGAGGGGGCCGCGGTGTCCACTCCTCCGTCAGCTCCGCAGCGACACAGGCAGGGTGGGCGCGTCCTCAGAGCCTCCTGCACATCCTCTCCTCCCAGCCCGCAGCCCACAGGGCACGCACTTACTCCCCCCCCAGCCATTTACAGGGAGGAAACCAAGGCATAGGAAGCATGATATCCGTAACCACAGTGATGCTTCAGCACGTGACCACTCTGATGTCCACCTTCAACACGCCTCCCTTCCCTCCAGCCACATCTCCTCCCTGAAACACAACCAGTTTTCTTTTCTCTTAAAAACACTGAAAAGAAAATCTGACAACTCCAGGCCTGCGTCCTGCTCACCTCACACCCCTCCCAGCTCTGCAGGCCTGGCCCCCAGTCACTGCCGGCGCCCGTCCTTTTCTTTGTCACGGGTCCGTGCAAGGGCCGTGGGCATTAACTGAGTGACCAGGTCTTACTGGAGCCAAATATTTACGGGGCTGAAGGTGGCTGGTAATGTATTGACGTGATCCTTGCAGGGAGCTGAATGGAGAGCCATAGATTTATTTTGCCTCGGGAAATACAGACGGAATTTGGTACAAATATTCATCATCTCTAGAGCAGCTCTGGAATTGTGGTCAAGAGGATTTAGATGGCCATAAATATGACGTTTTCTAGGAGTGGTGACTAGAGGCACGTGGGCAGCCGCCGGGGGCGGGGGGAGGGGAGGCGGGTCTCTCTGAGGCCTCAGCACAATTGGCCTTGGTCCTTGCTTGGCCTTGGGCCTGGACAAGGGGTGGTCACCCCGCTGGGCCTCTACCCCTTACCAGGAAGCAGAGGCCTGTTGTCCCTCAGTCCCCATCAAAGTGTCAGGCACAGCACAGGCTCATAATCACGTGTGACGTTGAGAGAAGAGGGAACTGGAGTTCTTTTCTAACATGGAATTGGCTCACTTTTACATTTTGGCAAATGGTTGAAAAGCTTTAAGTCTCCACATGGCCCTGCACCCCGCAGGCCCGGCCACTGCCCACCTCCGTTTGCGCTCCTGGCTCTGGGGAGTCACCTCTCGATGTGGGCGGGTGCCCTGGGGAGTGTGGGCCCCAGAGCCTGCAGGTCCTGGATTGGCACAAAAGGACACTGCAGTCCATGAAGGTCACCGCCCCGATGGCCGGTCTGCAAGCCGAATAATTAGCCAGGATTGTGGTTTTCTAGCGGACAGAGCGAAACCCTCCTAAGACGGCTACAGAATGACCAACGGCCCGAGGTGTTGTCCCTTCCTGCTTGAGCCGTGCGCACTCCGTGTCGGGAGCTGGGTTCCCTCGCTCCCTCCCGGGGCTCCTCCCTGAGGACCTGTGTGGGCTGCGGGCTCCGTCAAGTCCAGGTGTCACTGCAGGGAAATTCCAAGGACAAATGCGCAGCAGTTCCTCGGTCTCCGTGCTGCAGGGCCATCCACCCACTGCAGGGCGCTGCCTTTCTTGTAACTGTAAACGGGAACGGAGACTCTTATGCATGATTACAAATAAAGGCGAAATCACTGCCTCTCTTTCGTTCTTCCGGGAAAGCTAATCTGACAGTCGTCTTCCTCCATCCTGTCTCCCTCTCTCTCTGGCTTGTCCAGCTTTCGTGCAGACTGTCCTCTGACATGTCCCATCGCTCCTGGGTTCAACACAGGGGTCCTCTTCCCCTCATGGGCCAAGTCCCCGACCCCCCTAGTGTGATTCCCACACAAGCCGCCCCCTGCCCGCGTCTCTTCTCACCATGCGTCACCAGCGTGAGGGAGGTGGGAGGGCTGGGCCTTCTGGCCATCCAGGTGGGGCTGTGGGCCGGGAAGTGGGCTCGGGCCTCCTCTTCCCGCCGCGGGCCTCCAGGCCTGGGGACTCAGGACAGCTGACCGCACAGCCCGCTCTAATGGGAGCTGTCCGTTCAGCGCTCCTCCCCCCGCCTCCCTCCCTGCGCCGCGACTGTTCAGGTGACTGTGGCTGTCATCGTGGAGCCCAGGTCGACACTATCCTGTTCCTTCTCTCCCCGCTCCTCTCCTGCCTTCGAGGTAGAAACGACCTTGGCTTCCATCTTACACATGGGGAAACGGAGGCACCGTGACTGAACGGCATCACAGCCGGAGGCAGGACCTGCGTTCTCACCACCCTGGAGACTACGTCTGCTTCCACCCCTGTCCCTGAGTCACGGCTTCATGGAAACAGTCCACAGGGTCATTTGGGAGAAAGCTCGGCAGCTGAGCTATTTTAAAGCGAAATATCAGAACCTCACGGACTGATTTTAATAACACAGGGCCCCACCCCGGCCTCGGAGGAAGAGTCCAACTGCGGTCTTGACAAGAGCATCACTGAGAGTAATGGTCAGTGAGAGCGAGTCCAGCGCTCGTGTCAGCTCTTTTCTGGGAACTCAGAGCGCTCCGCTCATGAGTCCCGGGCCCTGGATGGGTGTTTGTACTGCCATTGCCCCTTTATTGAGCATCCCTAGTCCCCAGACCCAGGAAACCACTTCGTCTCCACAGCCAGCCTGCAAGGGTGGTGGTACGATTCCCATTTTAAAGCAGAGCAATCTGAGGTGCGGGAAAGATCCCTAACCGCCCCCTATGCTAATTCTGTTCCCTGTGATAGGAAAAGGACTGTTGGAGGCAGACTGGAATCTGGACGGAAGCAGAGTCTCTATTATGATGGGGCCATTCGCCCACCCATCCTCCCATCCATCCTCCCGTCCTCCCATCCTCCCATCCATCCATCCTCCCATCCTCCCATCCTCCCATCCATCCATCCATCCATCCTCCCATCCACCCATCCACCCATCCATCCATCCATCCATCCTCCCAACCACCCATCCATCCTCCCATCCACCCATCCATCCTCCCATCCTCCCATCCATCCATCCTCCCATCCACCCATCCACCCTCCCATTCACCCATCCATCCATCCATCCATCCATCCATCCATCCATCCATCCATCCGTCCTCCCATCCATCCATCCACCCATCC
Source organism: Eubalaena glacialis (assembly GCF_028564815.1). NCBI lineage: Eukaryota > Metazoa > Chordata > Mammalia > Artiodactyla > Balaenidae > Eubalaena > Eubalaena glacialis. The sequence continues at coordinate 2,591,177 of NC_083728.1, read as the reverse complement.
ATCCATCCACCCATCCATCCATCCACCCATCCATCCTCCCATCCATCCATCCTCCCATCCTCCCATCCACCCATCCTCCCATCCATCCATCTATCCATCTAGTCATTCATCCATTTTTCCATCCATCCATCCATCCATCCATCTGTCCATGGGACACATGCTCCTGGACCCCCATAATGCTGCCTCCTGCTGGGCTTTCTGTAAGTGGTTGTGAGTGTCACCTCTGAAGTGACCAAAGCAATGAAAGTGAGGTTCTTTCCTGGAGGTTCCCACTGCGGATTTCTGGGCTCTGGGAGTCCCTCAATGTCCTCAGTCCCTTAATGTTTAATGACATTTGGCAGCTTCACGGTACAGCATGCTCTACGGTCTTTGAAAGCTGACTTCAACTCACCCCTATTAACACTTGATGACTTTTTGGAAAACTGGATGTCTCCATTCTGGACCTAAAGATGTATGATGTCTCGCAGCATTCATCACCCCTGTTTCTAGCCTCTGGGGCTTTGCTTTCATCCCCTTGGATAACAGTCCAGCGGGCGGAGCTTGAAGATGTAATGGTGGGGAGCGCGGCTGGTGGTTCCCTGAGGAGCCTTTTCAACCAGCGACCTGCGTTTGCCATCTGTGCTGTTGCTCCTTAAACAGCACTGTTCCTTTTCCACAAAGACCTGACGACGCCGTTGGTCACGGCGGTCCTCATGCTCCCTGAGCAGTGTGGGCTCCGTCACTGGCAGTTGCCATGCTACTGAACGTCAGGACAAGCATGCCCACCCACGGCTCCGTCCATGTGTTTCTGCCGAGTATCTTATTTGAGAGTTACTCTGCCAGGTGCCGGCAAGCGGGCATCTCGAACAGCAACGCCCCCAAGGATGGAGGCACCAACACGAACCGCCTGGCCTCAATCTTCTGATCTGTGAAAGGGGGTGGTGACAGTTGGGAGGGATCAGCCCGAGTGAGGGTCAGGAGCCTGGCTCCAGAGCCCAGGCCCAGCCCTAAGGGCTGTGTGGCCTCAGGAACTTGTTTTGCCTCGCTGGGCCCCAGTGTCCTCAGCTGTCAAGTGGAGTAAATAATGGCACCTTCCTTGTAGAATTGTCTCCGTGAAGTACTCAGAACAGTGTGAGCACAGAATGGTGCCACCTGCGAGTCACCGTGTAACCACACTTCCTTGTAAAGTTGCTCGGTTGGCTGGGCGCCCCAGTGGGTCAGGTCCCAAGATTGGCGTTTGGCCTGCGCCGCCTTCTTTCTCTTTTAATTTTTTTATTTTTTTAACATCTTTATTGGAGTATAATTGCTTTACAATGGTGTGTTAGTTTCTGCTGTATGACAAAGTGAATCAGCTATACATATACATATATCCCCATATCTCCTCCCTCTTGCGTCTCCCTCCCACCCTCCCTATCCCACCCCTCTAGGTGGTCACAAAGCACCGAGCTGACCTCCCTGTGCTATGTGGCTGCTTCCCACTAGCTATCTATTTTACATTTGGTAGGGTATATATGTCAGTGTTACTCTCTCACTTCGTCCCAGCTTACCCTTCCCCCTCCCTGTGTCCTCAAGTCCATTCTCTACGTCTGCGTCTTTATTACTGTCCTGCCCCTAGGTTCTTCAGAACCTTTTTTTTTTTTTTAATTCCATATATATGTGTTAGCATACGGTATTTGTTTGTCTCTTTCTGACTTACTTCACTCTGTATGACAGACTCTAGGTCCATCCACCTCACTACAAATAACTCAATTTCATTTCTTTTTATGGCTGAGTAATATTCCATTGTATATATGTGCCACATCTTCTTTATCCATTCATCTGTCGATGGCACTTAGGTTGCTTCCATGTCCTGGCTATTGTAAATAGAGCTGCAATGAACATTGTGGTACATGACTCTTTTTGAACTATGGTTTTCTCAGGGTATATGCCCAGTAGTGGGATTGCTGGGTCGTATGCTAGTTCTATTTTTAGTTTTTTAAGGAACCTCCATACTGTTCTCCATAGTGACTGTATCAATTTACATGCCCACCAACAGTGCAAGAGTGTTCCCTTTTCTCCACACCCTCTCCAGCATTTATTGTTTGTAGATTTTTTGATGATGGCCATTCTAACTGGTGTGAGATGATACCTCACTGTAGTTTTGATTTGCATTTCTCTAATGATTAGTGATGTTGAGCCTTCTTTCATGTGTTTGTTGGCTGTCTGTATATCTTCTTCGGAGAAATGTCTATTTAGGTCTTCTGCCCATTTTTGGACTGGGTTGTTTGTTATTTTGGTATTGAGATTCATGAGCTGCTTGTATATTTTGGAGATTAATCCTTTGTCAGTTGCTTCATTAGCAAATATTTTCTCCCATTCTGAGGGTTGTCTTTTCATCTTGTTTATGGTTTCCTTTGCTGTGCAAAAGCTTTGAAGTTTCATTAGGTCCCATTTGTTTATTTTTGTTTTTATTTCCGTTTCTCTAGGAGGAGGGTCAAAAAGGATCTTGCTGTGATACATGTTATAGAGTATTCTGCCTATCTTTTCCTCTTAAGAGTTTTATAATGTCTCACCTTACATTTAGGTCTTTAATCCATTTTGAGTTTATTTTTGTGTATGGTGTTAAGGAGTGTTCTAATTTCATTTTTTTACATGTAGCTGTCCAGTTTTCCCAGCACCACTTATTGAAGAGGCTGTCTTTTCTCCATTGTATATTCTTGCCTCCTTTATCAAAGATAAGGTGACCATATGTGCATGGGTTTATCTCTGGGTTTTCTATCCTGTTCCACTGATCTATATTTCTGTTTCTGTGCCAGTACCATACTGTCTTGATTACTGTAACTTTGTAGTATATTCTGATGTCCAGGGACCCTGATTCCTCCAGCTCCGTTTTTCTTTCTCAAGATTGCTTTGGCTATTCGGGTCTTTTGTTTTTCCATACAAATTGTGAAATTTTTTGTTCTAGTTCTGTGAAAAATGCCATTGGTGGTTTGATAGGGATTACATTGAATCTGTAGATTGCTTTGGGTAGTATAGTCATTTTCACAATGTTGACTCTTCCAATCCAAGAACATGGTATATCTCTCCATCTGTTTGTATCATCTTTAATTTCTTTCATCAGTATCTTATAGTTTTCTGCATACAGGTCTTTTGTCTCCTTAGGTAGGTTTATTCCTAGGTATTTTATTCTTTTTGTTGCAATGGTAAATGGGAGTGTTTCCTTAATTTCTCTTTCAGATTTTTCATCATTAGTGTATAGGAATGCAAGAGATTTCTGTGCATTAATTTGGTATTCTGCTGCTTTAGCAAATTCATTGATTAGCTCTAGTAGTTTTCTGGTAGCGTCTTTAGGATTCTCTATGTATAGTATCATGTCATCTGCAAACAGTGACAGCTTTACTTCTTCATTTCCAATTTGGATTCCTTTTATTTCTTTTTCTTCTCTGATTGCTGTGGCTAAAACTTCCAAAACTATGTTGAATAATAGTGGTGAGAGTGGGCAACCTTGTCTTGCTCCTGATCTTAGAGGAAATGGTCTCAGTTTTTCACCATTGAGAACAATGTTGGCTGTGGGTTTGTCATATATGGCCTTTATTATGTTGAGGTAAGTTCCCTCTATGCCTACTTTCTGGAGGGTTTTTATCATAAATGGGTGTTGAATTTTGTCAAAAGCTTTTTCTGCATCTGTTGAGATGGTCATATGGTTTTTATCCTTCAATTTGTTAATATGATGCATCACACTGATTGATTTGTGTATATTGAAGAATCCTTGCATTCCTGGGATAAACCCCACTTGATCATGATATATGATCCTTTTAGTGTGCTGTTGGATTCTGTTTGCTAGTATTTTGTTGAGGATTTTTGCATCTATGTTTATCAGTGATATTGGACTGTAGTTTTCTTTCTTTGTGACATCTTTGTCTGGTTTTGGCTGCGCCTTCTTCTTTAGTCCTCCGAGCAGCCCTTCGAAGGGGGTGCTGATCTCTGCATCCATCCCCAGTGCAGGAACCGAGCTGTAAACAGAATGTACACCCAGACTCCCCTCCCAGGTCCTGATGACCCTCCTGCTTGCTTAGTAGAAATCATTAACCTCAGGAAGCATTCAGCCTCGTTGGGAAGATAAGATTATAATCATCCAAACTACAGCAAGAAAATGAAGGGGATAATTAAGTGTTCAAATGGGTAATGGATCCTCGCCTGTGCTGGAGGCCCACGAGGATTTGTGGGGGGCTGCAGCTTCTGAGGGGCAAATAGAATTGATATCATACTGGGAATGCAGGGGGGCCTTCCAGGCCAGAGAAGGGCCTGCACCCATTATCAGGGATTAAATGTGAACCCCAGCACTTTGGTCCGCTTTGATTTGAAGAACACTTACAAGATGGTTAGTTTCTTTCATGATCATTCCATCAGAAAGGACTTCCGCTCCACCAAAGCTTGCTTCTTATGGTTCTCCAAGTACGTGCCACCATCGCTGGTTTCCAGGACTATGGGGAGAGCTTTGTGTCTCTGCACGTCCAGCTGGACCCCCAGCTGCTGCGGGACTAGGACAGCCCGGCCCATCCTGTATCCTCAGCACCTTGTGTAGCAGAGTGATGGAAAACGGCCTCTGAGATGAGGAGGTAAATCGACAGCAAAATAACACATGATTTTCTAAAACTGGATCAGACGGACCTCTCAGGAAACCCATCTTGGAAGGAAGAAACGAGTCCAAGGGGACATTGACCAGAAGTGGGGGGCTCAGCCTCACATCCGTGCTTTGCTGAGGGCGTTGAAAGCTGAGTTCCGGACAAGCGTATCTCTGAGGGAGCTGGCCATGAGCGCACAGCACGCCTTCCCTCAGTCTTCCGAGGACCTCAGAAGCGTGAGCACGTTCCCACTTTACGGAGGGGAGACCCAGGCACAGAAACGTAGGTTCAGCGAGGTCTTGGAGTGGCCAGGATTCAAACGCTGTCTGTGCCCAGCTCTGAGCCACATCCTGACCTGCCTGACCTGGGTCTGATGGGTGGACGCTCACCGTTCCCAGGAAGCCACGTGGAAGAGCAGACTAGAGGACTCCGGGATGCACTTCCCACGGGAGCAGTGCCAGCGCTCCAGGCCCCCTGAGTGTATCGTGTGAGCTGGGGCCAGGCTCAGCCATGCAGCCACCTGTCCGCCAGAGCTCTCACGCGGTGCCTTCCTAGAGCTGGAACACTCGGCAGGTGGGCGGGGCCTCAAGGCGGTGCTGCCGGCTGTGGGGGAAGGAGAGCCAGCCTGGCGAGCAGGGGAGCGGGGCAGACCCCCCACCGAAGACCCCGCCCCGCACCTGGAGAGTTGGTGCAGGTGGAGTTGGAGCCTTGAACTCTGAACATGTAAGCGAGGCGCCGTGCCGTTTCGGACACCCGGTGTCTCGTCCATTACAGTTTAATTTGATCTTTTTTTAATATCACATTAAAACGTTTCCATCCTGGAATGCAGTGGTCGTAGCGAGCGTAAATCTGCCGCACCCACAGTGCTTCATTTATATTAGCTTTTATTTAACTTGGTAAAAGGTAATTTGTTTTTATTCATTGATTCATTTTCCCCCTCCGGTCAGGCAGGCTGTGGCCCTGGGGGCACGTGTGCACACAGCTCCCGGCCCGAGCCCAGGCTGCCCCTTCACCTCGCTGCTGGCTTCACCTCGTTGCTGGCCCCTTCTCCTCTGTGGAAACTTTAATTGACCGCCCAGTTGCCTGTGTGTCTTATTATCCGCTCCAGGGCCTCCCCTCTCCCTTCAATTTTTTATTTTTAGGTTATCCTGGCCAATCGATTAGTCAGATACTTGCTACTGAGACGGGCTGCAGCCCTCTTCAGCTTTCTGCTTTAAGCGGAGTGGGAGAGAGATACACAGAACCGTTGACTCGTGGGCACGTCTGGGCAGCTACCTCGCATTCAGAATGCATGTCCTGCGGTCAGGCTGGCCGGCTCAGTCAGCCGCTGGTGCCTCGAAATGAGATGCTTCGTAACCAGCAGCCTGGTTTGGCTTCTGTCTGCACTTCCTCTGCTGATGTTTCCTTGGCCCAAGTTGCAGATGGGTGGACCCGGCTTCCCCGAGCTGGCTGGCCTTGTCCATCCACATGTCCACCCTCCAGCCGTCTCTCTAACCACAGGTTTCCTCCTTTATGCTGGAACCTTTTAGGCGTCATCGGGAAGCTCTGTCCACGGTCACGGTCTGTTGCATCCTCAGGGGATTCCTGGTTGGGTTGGAGAGTGCTCGGGGGGCTGTGAGGCTAACCCAGCACCCGTGTCGGGTCCACCCCTGCCCACGGCCCTCTTCCATGGCCCTCTGGAGACCGCCCTTTGTGAAATATTTCTCCTCCAGCAGCCTCTAGGTCCAGAGCCGTAAGTTTCACTAACATTCATTTGAGAAACACCTCGGCTGATCGCAGGTGTCATGTGGTCTTCGGGGCATCTCCAGGGCCACTTGCCTTTGGCACAAATGGCCGGGGCGGGAGTGGACATGCACGTTTCTACCATTCATTTGGGGAGGACACACCATCCACCTGTCTCCCCGACCATCAGGGTGGATAACGTTGCTTTCATCACCTGTAAGCAGTGAGTTCTCCTCTTTACCAGGAAGATATGTACCCGTTTCCCATGTGGGATCCTAGTGTCGAGTTTTGCTTTTCTATAAAAGTCAAATTAAACATGGTTAATATTCAGGGAAAATTACTTATGATAGCCAAGAGCTGTTGGTGGCTGTGTGCTAGGACAAGCCCGACCACTTTGCTTGGGTTTTCTCACGTAAAGGGAGCAGATATCTCATTAACACAATTCTGTCTGCCTATGGAAAGGGAAAGGAAGGTACCTCTGGCTTGAATTTTGAGACAGGCTGTCTCTATAGGGCTGTTGTCTGCATCTTGCTCACTCTTCACTTTCTTTTGATGCAATAACGCAAGCAAAAGTGATTTGTAAATACCGAAGCAGTACAGACACGCGGGTCTGTTATTACTTACCCGTGCAAATGTCCCGTAATTATAATTGGGACAAATGGTTTTCCGTGGTTTCGATGATATTTTATATGTATGCAGTGCTTTAAACTCTTCTCAAAGTTGTTTTTCATATCCATTGTGTCATTTAATCCAACTAATTGAACTTAAACTGGAACAAAGAAAAACATTGATAAATTAATTAAATCCAGTCCTTTTATTGGGGGGAGGGAGAAGGAGGGGTAGAAAAACAGAGCTGTGTCACAGTTGGTTTGTGGATGCCTATTACAAATGCGACTTTACGGGAAAAACAAAAACAACAAACAAAATCTATACCCCTCCCTGCTTCAGATTATTCATATTAAAAAAAAGGAAAAAGAAAAAACCAGGAAAGAAATTCATTTCCTATTTTAATATCACTAAATACTTAGGCATTGTTTTCCTATTCTTTTCTCTGACCCACCACCATAAATAATTTTTGAGAATGTTTTTTATTCTCAAAAATACATATTTCTGCAAGTTTGATAATAGGAAGTTTTTGTAAGAACCTGTGATGATAAGAAATCTTTGCATAAGAGAGTCAAAGACATAGGTCCGTGTTTCTCAACCTGGACACTGCTGACATTGGGGCCGACTCACCCTCTGTTGCGGCCGCCCTGGGTGTTCAGCAGCATCCCTGGCCCCCACCCGCTAGGTGCCTGTGGCGGCTCACCCAAGTTCTGACAACCAGAGATGTCTCCAGACATCGCCCAGTGTCCCTGGGGTGGGAGTGGGGTGGACCAGTTGCCCCCAGTTGAGAAGGGCTCACAAAGACCTGATTGTGCTGCAGAGCGTTTGACGGGCTTGCGAAGACAGGCTCCCAGGCAGGGCTCAGCTCCCGTGCAGTGGTCTGGGCGCCCGGCGGAGCGTCTCCCAGGATTGGCTCATCCTCGGACCAGAGCGTCGGGCCGTCACCCAGATCGTGACGTCAGCTCCCGCTCATCACGACCATCCATTACCTCCTCTGCTTCCACGGGGAAGAGCCCGCCAGGGCTCCCAGGGCAGAGAGGAGGCCGGGGTCCAGGCAGGGCTTCATCTTCCTGAAGCTCACGGTATCTGAGGAAGAAAACCAGAGTAATATCATAGTAGCAACACCGGAGAAGACATCTAGAAATTGCTTCTTGATATCAGATTGTGCTCTGAGGTTCATCCGCCGAACCTCCCCCGCCCACCTCTCCTGCTTCAGTGAAGATGCTGTGTGGGCCCCAAACCAGGAGCTGCTGAGGCGGGTGAGCGGGCCTCCTTCCCTGCTGTGTGTACCTCGTTGGGGGGCTGGGGGAGGTTTGGCCTTACACAATCGTGCCGCTTAAATAAGACGGCTCCTGAGAGGGCGGAGGGTCTGCCCCAGGTGACACTGAGGCCAGGGTTCTCCTCTCATGGGGGACCGAGGGTAGAGAGCCCTCCCCGTGGGGTGGTGCTGTGACCCAGGGTGAGGGAGGTTTCCCCACACGCCTCCTGGGGCGGTCTCTTGGATATTTCTGGGCCGCAGGAAGAGAGGAGTCGGAGCGTAAGTACAGACCATGGAGACTCCTTACCTTTGGTCCCGCACCTTGAGCAGCTGCAACAGGAGGCTGAGAATTCTGATTTAGGACACGGACCAGAGGAAGGACGGGATGGGTTCTGCTTGCACCCGAGGGGCCCACGTGACAAAGCAGGTCAGCTAAGCGTTTCCCCAGCACCCTGGTGTGGAAAGGTTATGGACACACACACACACACACACATATACACACATGTACATGCACACAAGTTCCTCATACATATGCACACAGGTACACACACAGGGTTCTTTTCCTGCATTAACTCGTCGCTAAATCCTTCAGAGTAGGGATTCATTTAATTTTGATGGTGAAAAGTGGTAAGAGGCTGAAAGGCCAGAGCAGCCCAGGGAGAAGGCTGCAGCTTTAGCTCAGTGCCCAAGAAAAACGCCGGGGCCGCCGGCTAAGCTGCCGAGACGGGAAGGAGGGGAAGGGGAACAGGCACAGAGCCCCTTGTGCACGTGTTGTAAACGGCGCGGTTCTGCTTGTTTTCCAGAACCAGCACCAAAGTTTTTGAAGAGCCCGTGTTGGAATAGGGCCATGTTCCCAGAAGTCAGCTTTTTGCCTTAAAAAGGGGAAGCTCTGCAGAAGCAGATGAGGAGTTGGGAGGCCTGGGCGTCGGTGCGGCTCTGCAGGCCACTTCCCTCCTCGAGGGTCCCCGCCGCCCCGCCGGAGCCAGGGCGGGGGGCGGGGGGGACTTGCATGGGGGCCACGAGGTTCCGCCGGGCTGCTCTGTCCCCCAAGTGGCAGGGGAGGGGATTGTGTGCTCTTCGGTCATGAACCGTGGGGCTTCCCTAAAGCCCAGCAACAGTGTATCAGTCTGTACCTAACATTTCTCTCCATCATTCTTAGTGCCATTTATTAAAGCTACAAAAAAACAAACTCACTGAAATTCAATAGCTGCTGTAGTCAGTTGTTCTACTTTGTATTTATGCCGCTGGAGCTGGAATATTGCAATGAAACAGCCATGTTTCCACTTGGAAGTCTCCCTGTTGAATATGTTCAGAATAGATGCATTAACTATATCCACTTAAAAACGAGGGCGCTTGGAAACTGGTGAATCTGAACAAGGTCTGCACCGGGGTTCCTTGTGTTGTGACACTGTCCTTGCCCTGCTCCTGGGCAAGGACCCCACTGTGTAAGGTGTCGTCGGGGAGCCTGGGGAAGAAAGACTCAGGAATTCTCTGCACTGATTTTGCAGCTTCTGTGAGTCTTAAACTATTCCAAAGTTAAAATTTAAAAAGCCCATATTCACCACTTTCAGTTCTCATTGGATAATAACCCTGCAGATGGATTTCTTGGGTTGAACGATAAACAAATTCTCCTTTAATGAAAAGAAAGCAGAGTCTCACATACAAAGGTGCCTTCTCTTTACCTCTCTTCACCCTCCCCACCATTTAAAATTAATCCTCCTTTCTAATGTGAACATTGAAATAGGCATTAACGTTGCAAGGCTAGTTCCAATGCCAGCTTTTTATTCCCAGGTCAGAAAGGACTTAGGACAGGTCGTTTTCTGAATGATAGCTGTGTTGTTGTTAAGCTCAAATGGTACCTTGGACAGACCTCTCAGGAGGCAAATTCCCTGGTTCATCCTAATGCCCATTTGCTCACTCATCCCCTGTATAATTTAGCACAGCTGGAAGTTTCTGGTGACGGGAGACCAGGCTGGAACAAGAGAGGTTTGCCCGAGGAGTTGAGCTGCTGCAGCTGTGCTTTTGGAAGAGCTTTGGTGGGAGTTTTACTGGGAGTGAGAGGGTTACGGGTTCGTTTCTTTTGCCCCACCCTTGGGTTTGCACGGTGGTTCTCATCACTTGGGAGCCAGCACACCCACTTGGGAGCCAGCACACCCACTTGGGAAGGGTAGCTCTGGTCATTTCTTGCAGATGCCGCTGCAAGATACTGAGGTTGCCTTGGGAGGTGTCTGCAGGCTGTTCAGAAATGGCTGTGACCCCAGCAAACATGTCCTTTGTATCCAAGGTCCACTTCAACTGAACACCCTCCACGTGCAGGAGCCAGAGACTTGCTTAAAGCTAAGACAGAGGGAGGAAAGCAGGGACTGACGGAGCGTCCGCTGGGTGCGTGGCACCACGCAGCGGCCACCACCTGAGTCTCGCTTTCTCTGCAGTAGCCACTGTGGCCTCGTTGACTAGCTGCTGTAACCAAGAAACCCCAGCTCCCCGGGACTCTGCAAGTGCCTTTCTTGCTGGCGTCCCAGAGCTCTGCAGATGTTCCCCACTCACCCTCACGCAGAAACCGAGACTCCTTCTGTCTTAAGAGTCCAACTTTCTCTGGGTCCCTGGAGTTCTCTCCATCCAACTGCTGGAGTCGAGAGAGACTAAGGGTGGACACACATATGTCTGCAGGATGGAAGAAAGGGCCGTCCCCACGTGGGCATCTGCTCCCATGGAGGGGCACACGTGCTCGGTGGTCAGCCACCCGGCTTCGCACAAAGTTAGCACTTGCATTACCTCCATTTAACAGATGAAGAAACAGAAGGTCCGAGAACAGCCATCTTGCCCCAGAGCACGTAGCTAAGCCGGGGAAGGGGCTTGGACCCAGGCTCTCCACTTCCAGGGTCCCCGTGCATCCAGCCGCCCACTCCCTCTTGTCCGATGGGCACCGACCGTCCAAGTGTTTCTGTTCTGACTTTGCAGAAGCGCCCACTGAAGATGACACGTTCGAAGCTGCTTTTTCCTCTCTTTGCAGGAATGAGCACAGCCACTTAGCATCCATGCCACGCATGTCACACAGGGGCTGAGCGAGGGTTCCGTCTGAAGAAGGAGTCAGAGACCTCCCTAGAGCCCGTGTCCTGTGGTCTGAATTCCCCGGGCACTCCTCTACAGAGCGGGCTCACTGCTGGTGTTCCGAATGCTTCACCAGAGCCAGGAGTTTCCTTCCCATGATGGACTCATCTTTTTTAAAGTTTAAATAAAGACCGCAACCTCATTTGTTTTTCTTTTTAAAATGTTATGGGGAAAGATGATTTGTTTCATGATTCTTAGATATGAATGATGGAGAGAGTGGTTTCCATTTCATTATTGCAGTTGTCATATTTCAGAACTTCCTAAATATAGCTTTGTTTTAAAAAAAAAAAAAAAGCCTACAGCCTTACATCAAGATAAAAAGGTTTCTGTCAAAATCAAATGACATGTCAGTTTTAATGAGCAACTGAAAAATTAACAAATGTAACGTTCTAATCTAATTATGTTCTTCCGGAAAGCTCTTTGAAAATTGACTCTAGTTTGATTGTCAAGTGCTCTGCCCCCAAGACATTAGCGACAGCATGTGGGAGACTAGAGAGGGGCCTTCCGGGTGTTCAGAGGGGCTCTTTGCCCATCTCAGTACTTCCTAAACCTTGGGATTGTTGGCTAACGTTCTCAAACTTTTCATAAACTACAACACATACAGAAAAGTGAACAAATTGCGTGCAATAGCCCTCTGAATTTTCACAAGAGAATGAACCACATAACCAGCATTCCGGATGCCCCCCTCCCCATGTTTTTCATAAATAAGAGCTGTTTTTAAAAGCAGACAGCCTGTGTCGTCTGCAAATCCCCTCTCCTGTCCCACGTCCCTCGTGCTCCGTGTGTTTCTGTGAAAGACCAGGCAGAGTCCTGCCCTGGCGTCTCCAATGAGTGGGCGCTCTGACAAGAAGTGGCCATGGTTCCCGGCTTCTGCATTTAGGAGGCATTCCGTTGTCCCACTCACTTGAGCGCTGCATGGATAGGTCGTGACATCCCACCGTGGTCACAGAATGAGGCAGAAGAGCGTCCCTTAACTAGAAGCAGCTCAGCAGACCCTCCCTTCCCTCGTCTCACGTTTGCCCTTGTTTCGTGGCACTTTGGTTTTGGAGAGAGGGAGGTACGTCTTGTGCCATCAGACACATTGGACAATCTAGGAGTGTGATTCTGAGCTTTAGAGGTAGTAGAGGCTGGAGCGGCCCCTCTTCTTAAGGATTTTACTGATTAGCAGGGGAACAGGGCACATCCAAAAAAAAAAAGGAGAGAGAAGGAGAAAGAGGAGAGAGGGCAGGAGATGCTAAGTAGCAAATGTGGGAGAGAAGAAAAGACCAAAACTAAGGGAATTGAGAGGTGGAAGACAGATTATTTAGCCAATCTAGAAATTACCTAAAAACAAAGCTTAGAAGCATCATCAGGACATAGGATGGGGGCAATGCAAGTCCAGTCTCCTCTTCCTTGTCTCCTGGTCCTTAGAGAGGGAGGTGGTGTTCACCTTGCTTTTTGATGTGGTTTGTTCTCTCTTTACAAATGCATGATCTTGGTCCCTGGTTATTAAAGACTGGGTGTGGTCCACATACTGTGCTTGCTAATGCCGGGAGTTAGACAGTTTAGAAAGATTGCCAACAGAGGCCCAAGTAAAAAGGGTTCTCTGGTTTCATGTAGAGTCTTCTACCCCTAATCAAGATTTAATCCTGCAGACTTTGGATTTCATATCTGTAGGAAGGAATGGCTGTTTTCTTGGTGAGACATTCATACTTGACGCCTGAGACCCAAAGCCACGCTTTTAACCTTCCCTTGAGATCCTTTCTGATTGTGTAAACTTTGGAATTTGGAGATCTTGGCTATCAGGAAGATAAATTTACATAGACGTATACCATAATTCCTGTTCCTCATATATTTCACATTGCATCATTTACATATGCTTTAAATATCCAATGAATTGTAATAAATGGGAACTCATAATAACACTGGTAATAAAATGGCTTATTCAGGTAATGCTGTTTTATTACAGTCTCATTATGATTATATAATCCTTATTAAAATCTGGATCAAAGATGAATTTCTCACTGGAGGCGCTTCACAAGTACTTTAATAAATTCTATTTATTGCACAATCCCGGGGTGGATATTGGCTTTTATAATTTCATACAAATGTGTGTGATATGACATGGCATCCATCTACAGGAAATCTGTAGCGTGATCCCGTGAGAATTTGTAGCTTACTTTCAGAACTTCCTGTTCTTACTCTAGATTATTTTATTTGAAACGATGTTTGCCGGGTGGAATATGTTCATAGCATCATTTTTCATCTTTAGCTGTTTTGGATGTTTTGCCCCCAAATGGCCCTTTTCCTTAGAATCTCTTTCTGACAGTAGCTGGGGTCCTGTGGTATTGATGAAGGCCACAGAGGGTGGGTGGAGGCAAGCTGAGTGGACGTGTCAGAGTGACGGAGGGACCCAAGGATTGACTCATTGGAGCCACACAGCTGAGAACTGACAAAGCCGTCCCTGACCTGGCACCTCCGGGTTAACTGGATGAGATCCAGAGCAAGGCAGCAAGAACGGTCAAAGGAAAGCCGTGGAGCATCTCCGAAAACAGACCCACAGCGAGGATGCTTGGCTGGGAAGAGGCTACATTGGGAGTGTCTACCATCATGAAAGAGACGGACCTGCTCCACCAACCATGGCTGCCTGGTCCAAGAGGCGGGTCCGGGAGCACACGTGCCTCACCAGCGAAGGCGGGCCAGCTTTCCGCTTGGCCCAGCTGGTGGAGACAACGTTACAAGCATCTTGCAGCCTTTTCCCTCTGTTGGATCCATGTCTGCTGGCACAGTGCTGTCCACGGAGGTGGTGCTGCATACGTGTTTGAAAGACGGAGTTGCTCTTCGTCGTTGTCAGGATGATTAACATTCATGTCTAGGGGTCGAGGGAGAAATCGGACTGAACAATCTTAACATCGTTGGAATCACTGCCCACAGCTGCTCTCCAAACAGGGAGACCCTGGACCCAGCCTGCCGTGTCCAAGTTCCAGCTGCAGAACTCCGCGGCTGGGTGGCCTCCTCTTGCCTTGGTTTCCCTGTCTGTAAAATGGGCAGAAGGGTCTGCCTCAGTGTCGTTATAGGGACTGAACGAACGAACATGAAACTGCTAGAGGGCCTGGCGTGTCATGATGTTCGCTGTAAAATGTTTCCCAGGTTAATTTAAATGAATAGATTTTTCCGAATGGGGCTCGTGGGCCATCCTTGGCGTGGGCTGGTGGAGGGCAGGGGGTCGATCTCATCCACAAGATACCGAGACCCTCCTGGTTCTCCCGGGCGGCCCTCAGGTGCCACGTGCAGACAGTGGAAGCAGCACTGCCTGAGTCCCCGCTCGTGGGGACTAGGTGGGCCTGAGATGAGGCGGAGAGAGGAGCCTTGGCCCGGCTGTGGAGCCCAGGGGTCACGCTGTCCGGATGCAACCTAGAAATTGGATGTGGGAACGCTTCCACCAACATCAGACAAGGAAGCCAATTTTAGAACTGCTTGTTAGTAAAGTGAGGATTATCCAGGATTCTAAAGTTTGTTCTTATCTTCTGCGCTGCTCAAGGGTGGGGACTTCAGGAGATTTGGGGCCCTGGTCAGGGATCTGCAGCTGGAAAAAGCATCAGGTGGCCTCGCAGAAGTGGCACCTGCGGCTGGCCCTGAGGCTTCCTGCCACCCTAGGCAGAGATGCTGATGAAAACCAGAGCCAGCAAAACCAAAACAAACCACCGGGCTCCATTTCTGCGACTGCAGAATACGGCCAACCCCATCTTGATCACCCACGGAGAACGGACCCCAGATGGTTCCACAAAGAGGCCAATTCCACAGGCACCCCAGGTGGTGGAGTCTTCTCTCCATCCCCCAACCCCAGGTGGGACGGTGACCAAACTAAATCTCTGTTCTTACCTGGTCTTAATGCATAAAGGACATTCCAGATGTTGTGTGATGGTCCCTGCACCCTGACCAGCACGAGGGCCAGATACCGAAATGGAGACACGTTATCAGGACCAAATATTAAAGCAGATCCCTACATCTCAGCCCTCCCCACCCCTCGGGTCAAATGCAACTCGTCTGTAGAAAGACCTGCTTCACATACAGGTCAATACGAAAAAGACCACGCAACAGAAAAAAATGGAGAAGTGGGCAAAAGACACAAATGGGAAAACACAAAACAAAGTGGTAAACAGACATATCTAGAAATGTTTTACCTGCCTGGAAATCACTTAAAAGCAAACCAAAGTGCCCTGCTTGCTCATCTAATTAGCAAAAACCTAGAAGTTTGGTGTCATTGCTGAGAAGGCCCTGGGGAAATGGGGTTCCTCAGCGGAGCGCCATGGGATATGGGGCCCGTTCTGGGGGGAGGTCAACAGGTGCATGAGTCCTGGTCTTCTGTCCTGGGGTCGAAGTTACCGCAAACACGGTGGCTTCAGACAAGACCCACTGATGCGCCCCAGGCCTGTGGGTCAGAAAGCCGGGCCCGGCTCTCAGCTCAGGGTCTCACGGTGCTAAGAGCACAGGTCAGCTGGGGCTGCATTCTGTTCTCATCAGGGCCGGGGTCCCCCAGGCTCACCAGCTGGGGCAGAACTCGCTTCCTTCTGTTTCCCACGTGGCATCTTCCACAATGAAGGCCACCCAGCGAGGTGGGGCGAGGGGAGAGAGTTCCAGGGTGAGGACCCTGGGAGATTATGGGGAGGGGCCGCAAGGAGGAGGGACAGCCAGGGGGATGGTGTCGCTGAGCTCCAGGGGAAGCACGTTTTGAGGGGAAGCAGGGATCCACAGCAGCTGACAACATCGGGGCAGGTGATGCAGGGCAGGCCAGGGGCCGACAGGTGAGCGAAGCTGCCGGTCCACTGGTGCCCTGGGCTGAGGGGGTGTGCCCGCTGCTTCCCTCTGTCCCCAGGAGTGTGCAGACCCTGCAGCACAGACCGATTAGCAAGCCGTGCCCGGACTTAGTGCCCTGTGTCCCCCGGGCGTGGGAAAACCCAGTGACCTGAGAGGGCAGCTTGGTGCCAGCACCCCCAGCCAGCATGACCTCTGTTAGAGTCTCCCTGGCTGCCTTTCTCTGCAATCAGAGCTGCTCCGCGAGTGGGGACGTGAACGGGGCCGCCTTCTGCTGCATTATTGAGGCCAGAACGGGCCTCCCAGTCTTCGAAGAGAATAAACAGGGTGAGGATGTGACCTTGGGTGTGAACTGTGCGAGCCCGGGCGCTGCAGACCTCACGTGTGCCAGGCCTAACTACCCCTCTTCGCTGGGAGAGGAGGTGGGAACCCCACGCGGCGTTAGACCTGTGGGGTGGAACCAAGGAAGCTTCTGGAAAATTAACCCCATGTCGCCTTGAAGGAGGAGAACAAGCCTCCCCGATTCCCACACGAGCATCTGGCCTTGCCGTCTTTCCACCCAAAACGTATTTGGGGAGGTTTTTCTCGCCATCCTTTTGCTTTTCAGACAGGAATCCCCACCTGCTTTGGTTCATGGAGACAAATTGACTGAATGCTAACAAGTTTGCTCTATTAAACATATTCAGCGGTAGGCAGGCATGAGATAACACAACTCCACTTCTATCTTAAATCGTTGTTTTAATCTGGCACTTGAATATCATCATTTAATTTGTACATCCAGCTGGAAATACTGATTTTTCAGAGACATTTATTCTGTGCATTATGTAAGATTCTATTTGCACTCTGCTATAGAAATATTACTTTGTGACTTAAAATATTATTGAGATTGTTCGATTTTTTTTCCTCATTTCCCACGTGCTCTTGCATCTCATGAGCCGGGGCACCGAGTGACTTCCCTATGGAGGTGGGAGGGGTCCGTGTGGCCCTGGATTGGGGTCCAGCCGAAGACCCAAAGGAAAAAATCAGTATCTGCCTGCTTGGTTTCCAGGACTATGTGTGTGCCTGGGTGTGTGCCTTCTGTATTCAATACAATTGTTGAAAAGCTGGTAAACGGTGAAAAGCAGGCTCGAGACTTGACCGGGGCTGGGCACCCGCCAAGCCCCCAGCCAGCTGTCCACAGGCACCTGCTCTGGAGACCCCAGCGGCTGTCATTGGGTTGGTTGCAGGGTCTGGACCTGCAGAAGTGGCCCTCGGTGTCTGCACTGATCAGGTTCTGTTTCTTTCCCCGAACTTCTGAGGTCTTTCCCCAAAGTTGCACCTTGTCTGGTCTCCCAAGGCCTCACCTCATGGGGATACCATAGAGCAAAGATGCCACCCCTTGTGACAGCCTCCTGCAGGTGTGGTGGGCAAGCAACCTTCGTCCAGATTCACTCAGAAGTCACCCTGCCTGTCTGCAGGGACAGTCGGGTACGGGAATCCCATGCCCACTTCACAGTGACGGTTACAGTGTTATGCGTACGGACCATCTGCCCTTAACTGAGCCTTTCGTCCAAGGGGCGTCTTCGGCTTATGTCACTTGAGCCCCCACCTTAGTTGATCTCTCCTGACCCTGGCTGGGTGGTTATAGTTATTCCCATTTCACAGATGAGGAAGTTGAGGCTCAGAAGCAAGAGCTAATGAATTACGGACTTCCGTGGCAGATTAGAGGCCGACAAGGAACAGGTCTGATAGCCTCCCCTGGGTCTCCAGCAGCCCCACGGAGGGTGAGCTGAGTCACGTGGGGCCCTGGCCATGGGGACGCCCCCCGAGGGGCCTGCAGGGCTCGACCTTACGTGTGCAGATCCCATCCACGGGCCGGTTTCTTGAAAATGGCTGCTAATACAAAGCGGACAGAACTGGACTTAAAATAATGGTCCTAACGCCAGGCTTAGGAAAAAAATGAATTTGTAGTTGTCCTGAAAGCCTTTTATGTAACATGTTTTTAGAAATAAATTATATGTGGAGAAGGTCAGAAGCAGAGCCATCATTTGTGGGGCCCAGTGCAAAATGAAAACGCAGGGCCCCTTCTTCAGGGTATTAAGAATTTCAAGACGGCAACAGCTGGGCAGTAAGTGCATTGGGGGGCCCTTGGCGTCTAGCTGCAGAAGCCAGAGGTGACTTAGGGAGGCGAGAGGGGCCCTGTGCCCCTTCTTGTTTGAGCAGCCTTTTCCCAGGTAGACGGGCCAGCCTAGTCTCCTCCACCCCTCCCAACCCTCAGCTGCACCTGTCCCACACCCACCCAGCACTCCCAGCCTCTGCCGGGCAGGTGCCAGAAGTGGGGAGGTTGGGAGCATTGGGTCAAACAGGTTTCTTCATAGAGAGCCCACCCCTTGGGCACGAGCCCTGGGGGAGATGCACCCAGGCCAGTAGGACATCCTCTTGGGCCCTGACTCCTCTGGCCCCTCTGTCCTCATTGGGGGCACCCAGGCCAGCCCCACCCCACCTCTGGGGGAGGGGGTGAGTGAGATGCCCACCTACTTTGTGTGCAGGGAACCAAAGGCTCTGACTCTCCATCCTCAAGCCCTTGATGAGGACACACGTCCCCATCATTTCCAACAGGGCTGATTTGCTTTGCTGAAGTCTGGGCCAAACTATGATTTAGGGGCATCTGGGTGCAGATGCACCACTTCTAATTGGTCCAACACATATTTGCTGAGTCCCTGCTCTGGGCCCCTGGCACTGAGCTGGACTAAAACACAGGCAGTCTGGCACACGGGAGGCCCCAGATTTGCCAGGGGTGCTTGGTTGGGGGGCAGGTTGGGCCGGGATGCTGCTACACTTCTGGAGGCTGGAATGTGGGATCAAGGT
This sequence comes from Eubalaena glacialis, assembly GCF_028564815.1. NCBI lineage: Eukaryota > Metazoa > Chordata > Mammalia > Artiodactyla > Balaenidae > Eubalaena > Eubalaena glacialis. The sequence continues at coordinate 2,572,256 of NC_083728.1, read as the reverse complement.
GTCGGCAGGGCTGGTGTCTCGGGAGGCCTCTCTCCTGGGCGAGCAGGTGGCCACCTTCTCCCTGTGTCCTCACCTGGTCGTCCCTCTGTGCAGATCCTAATCTCCGTCCTCATCTCTTCTTGTAAGGACAGAGTCCTGTTGGATTAAGGCCCGCCCCAAGGACCTCATTTTAATTTAATTACCTCTTTAAAGATTCTGTCTCCAAATACAGTTAACATTCTGAGGTTCTGGGGGTTAGGACTTCACTGTATGAATTTGGGGAGCAAAGTTCAGCCCATAACTGCGGGGGTCTCTCCTGGGCAGTTGTTGGCCATGAGTTGGCTCAGCGTTCCTGTGGCTCTTATCACATGCATCTCTTCCCCCCGCCCCATACACGTGCATCTGTAATCATGGCAGGATGAGAGGGGGCAGAGCCCACTGGCTCTGTACACATCTCATTGGCTGGAGCCAGTGACGTGGTCACACCTCCTTCCAGAGCCTGGAGGACAATTCTCTGAGCACTGGGACGTCGGTGAGCAGCTCCCACTCCTCCCCTGCTGCCCCCAAATCCCGAGCAGCCTCAGCCAAGGTTGGTGACCCATTAGTTTGTGGTCAGCTGTGGACATGAGGGCAGAGCAGGACTTGGGAGCCCCCGCTGTGCCCGGCACCCAGACGGGAAACCCCTCCCCAGGCGAGCACGCAGGAGGCTGGGTGGGCAGTGAACAAACGGTAGCGTATTTCTTATCCAGTTTTAGAAACCACAGTTAGAAAGCTCTTGCATGTGGTAGCACATTTAAAGAACTGACTTTATTGAAAGGCAAAAAATTACATGAAAAGACCCATAAAGTCCAGCCAAAAACGTATCCGTCAATATGGCTTGTGCTCTGGAATTTGGGACAGTGTTGGAAAATATTCATGAAGCCACCCAGAGCCATGTTTGAAATGGGAGACTGCAGAATACAGGGGTACAAGTGCCCCAAATTTTGATGTCTAATTCATGGTAAGTTCACTCCCCTGTGACCAATGGGGCAAGCGAAAGTGCTTTTGAAGTCACATAACTTCAGCTTCTGGTCTTGGGGTTTTGGTTCCATTCATAAACTCTGACCAGGGGTTTTCAGTGCACCCTATAAATGCTGGACGCCATGGGTGCCCACAGAGATAACTGGGGGAGTCTCCTGTCCCAGGGATCATCTTACACAGCCACCAGTAATGAGAGATGATTCAAAAGAACCCTCCCATTTGGTAGATGTTTCCTTTTCTTTTCTTTTTCTTTTTTTTTTTTCTTTTTTAACTAATTACAATGTTGTGTTAGTTTCTGGTGTACAGCAAAGTGATTCAGATATATATATTTATTCTTTTGCAGATTCTTTTCCATTATAGGTTATTACAAGATACTGAATATAGTTCCCTGTGCTGTACAGTAGGACCTTGTTGTTTATCTATTTTGTATATAGTAGTGTGTATCTATTAATCCCAAGCTCCTAATTTATCCCCCCCTTTTCCTCTTTGGCAACCATAAGTTTGTTTTCTATGCCTGTGAATCTATTTCTTTTTTGTAAATACATTCATTTGTATCATAATTTAGATTCCACATGTAAGTGATATCATATGGTATTTGTCTTTCTCTGTCTGACTTACTTCACTTAGTAGGATCATCTCCAGGTCCATCCATGTTGCTGCAAATGGCATTATTTCATTCTTTTTAATGGCTGAGTAATATTCCATTGTATATATGTACCACACCTTCTTTATCCATTCATCTGTCAATGGGCATTTAGGTTGCTTCCATGTCCTGGCTATTGTGAATAGTGCTGCTATGAACATCGGGGTGCATGTATCTTTTCAAATTAGAGTTTTCTCCAGACATATGCCCAGGAGTGGGATTGCTGGATCATATGGCAACTCTAGTTTTAGTTTTTTAAGGAACCTCCATACTGGTCTCTGTAGTGGCTGCACCAGATGTTTCCACGTCTAATATCTGACTTCCGGATAAATTTTTCCAGAATGTTGATGGAATCCACGCATCTTCAAGGCCAGAGGGCAACGTCGGGAATCTTCATTTCTTTGGCAGCCCTTGATGTGCGGGCACTCAGTGGCACCCGGTGATTAAGCTGATCCTGAATTGTTCCACTAAGGCAGTAATCAAACGGGCCGCTTGGTTAAACACCCTCCCGGCCTCTCCCCAGGCACTGAAGCCTGGCGCTTCCTTGAGTTTCTCTCCCATCCTGTTCCACCACAGCCTGTCAAAAACGGGAGGGCGGGTGGGAGGACAAACTTGACGACTGTTGCCTAGAATAGCTTATCATCTGCCATTTACCCTTGTGCCCAGAAGGTGTCAGAAGGGGAACTTAGTGTCTTCTCTGTACCTTTCCAGAAAATAGTCAAATACCCCAGTCAGCATTAATTCCGTATGTATTTGCATGGGTTTTTAATCAAAACAGAATTTTCGATCAACTGCTGTCACACGACTGGAGTCTATAGTTTATGCTTGTGAGTTAATGTGTAGAGAATGTTTGTGAAATTGAACACACGGGAGGGGAATAAAACGCAGAGAGTTCACACCTCACAACAGCGCTGAAGCTCTGCGTGGGGTTCACCAGCCCCAGGTTCAGCCTGGCCGTCCTCAGGCTCTGCTGCATCTTCCTGTGTGTCACCCTGTGGGGTGTGTTTCTCTGTTTTCAGTAAGCATACTGGTTAGCTTTGTATCTGTCCAAAGAATCAATACGACACTGAAAAGTGCAAATGACATAGCAAACACTGGGACGTCCACCGTCTAGAGTTAATAGATGTTAATAGATTTTTTACAGAAATAAGATCATTATAGGAAAGGTGACAACCCCTTCCGTCCCCAGAAGCAACACTTTTGAGTGTGGCATCTCTCCATCCATGCTTTGGTACTTTTTCTATATCGTACACATACAGAGATTATGCTAAATTTTTATGTTGACTTATTGAAAATGTGTGTACGTGGCATCACACCCTGGCATTCTGGAACTGGCTTGTTTTACGTGATGTTGTTTTTGAGATCTCTGCAGTGTCCCCCCTCTGCGCCCTCCAGAGCACCTGAGACGGTTGCTCCAGATTGCCCCAGGGAGTTGGGTGTGGCCGTGCAGCTTGCTTTGGGCGATGAAATGTCCGTGGGATCATGTGTGTCGCGTGTGTAACCACCCCCATGAGGATGTTGAGGGCCCTCTTTCTCGTATGGAAATCCTCCAGATCAAAGCAGCGCGGAAGGCTGAACCACATCTACAGGGCAGCTGCTCCGCAGGGCTGCCTGAGCTGGAAATAAACTCTTCGTATGGGGTTAGGCTACTGAGACTCGGGGGCTGGTTGTTAGTGTAGCAGGACCCCCCCTGTTTGGACTAACAGGGCCCGTCCCAACTCTGTGTCGTCATAAGCAGTGTGGCAGTGAGGAGCCTCACGTGTGTGTCCTGGCCCTAGTGTTCACATCTCTCTAGAGTGGTTACCTAGATTTTCTGGGCCAAAGGGCCGTTGCATTTTCAGCTTTCCTGGTGCGGCTGACTCGCTCTCCAAAGAGGCTGAATCAGCTTACCCTCCCACCATGCACAAGAGAGTCCTTTCCTCTGAATGACCCCAGCACATTTTCCAGACTGAAGAGTGTGAATTCCGTTATTTCGTTGCTTTAATTTTCCCTAGAAGCCCTCTTTATAGATACAGTGTAAGTTGTGACGCTGTGACATACTAGAGTTCCCCGTGATCATGCAAGTAACAACCCTTTAATGAACAATAATTCGTACTTTGCACAATATTGGGGAATTTTCTATGTTGACATAAGAAAAGAAGAAGCTCTTACCAGCTCAGTGAACTTTTGGTAACACACAGGGGATATTTTATAAGCAGAACATCTTAAAAGGGTCTTTCTGTTCCTTTTAATAATGACTCTTGCATTGGAAGGGCCGTCAACCAGCGCGCATCCTGTCACTCAAGATGAGGGCTGGAGTAGCTCCGGCCCTTTGGAAGCGTCCGACATGACTCTACGAATGATGTTTCAATTTCCCGGGGTTTGGAAAAGTGACAGTTTCTTGTGTTAGTAAAAGTTTGGATGGCAGGGTTGGGCTGAGCCATAAAACTGTTGCTAAATTCACGGATGTCACAGCTTTGCTAATTTCACAGCCGTAATAGGTTTCATTTGTCACTCGCGACACTGCCAAACTGAGCACTATTTTCTTTCTAACTTCTGTTATAAAAAGTTTTTTAAACCCAAAATGCTGAGGGCACATCTGAGCTCCGTCGGTGCTGAGACGAGGCTGAGATGGAAGTAAGAAGCCACACAGCCAGGTGACCACACACAGCAGGGCAGCTGCAGACACTCACAAATCACAGCTTTAAAACACCGTTGTTCTGAACGCGGCCTGATTACACATGATCTCAAGAGTGTCAGTGGGCTTTTGGTAATGGATCGCAGAGTTGGTACCTTCCCTGCCCTAAAGCTGCTAAGAGGCAGGAAAGCTGAAAGCCGTTTGTCCGGGTGGGGCCCCTAAGGGAACCCCTTCCCCATCACGTCACCCCCTCCGGGGCTGTGGAAGCAGCTCAGATGCTGACCTGGGCTATCAGCAAGGACGCCTTTTCAACTGGGCTGAAAAGAATACGGCAGTGTGACCTCCTCTCACTCACGACTGAGGCCCGAGGACCTCGGGAAGGGCCCCTCCTCCTCCAGGACCCGCAGCCGGCCTCGGTGCACATGGACCCACAGGTGTGTGATCCACCTGCTAGTGGGTCTCCGCGGAGGGAGGTTCTCACCCAGGGGCAGTTCTGCCCGCTCCCCCCAGGGGGCATGGGCAGCATCCAGGGACAGTCTGGGTTGTCACCACTGCCGGGTGGATGCTGCTGGCAGCCCGTGGGTGGAGGCCAGGGATGCACTCGGGACAGCCCCACAACAGAGGGTCATCCAACCCCGGTGTCACTAGTGCCCAGGAGGAGAAGACTGCTTTGGGACGGCCTGCCCTGTGGGAGTGTGGCCTCTGCCATCAGACCTGTGCGCATTCTGGGATGTTCTGGGAAACAGGGCATCCCGGAATCTTTGGAGGAAAGCCCGTGTGGGATGCATGTCCCTCAGCTAAGACAGGACACGTGATGGACGGTTACAGTGTCTCTCTCTCTCTGTTGACGGTGATGGGACACAGCAGGGGAGCAGCCAGAACCCCTGACCCCAAGCTGCTGCACTCCACCCGGGCCCCTCCCCCAGCCAGTACCTGACCGCGCTTTGACCACCTCCCGTGAGAGCCTGGTGCCAGTTTGGGATCATTTTGGAGGAGAGAGCCCGGAACAACTGAATAAATTCGGCTTGGCCCACAGGCTGGAATTCCTACTCTGCTGGCAGTTTGCTTGTGAGACTTGCTTGGCCCCTCTGCTCCCCAGGAAGGAGAGTTTCTATGAATTATGAACTTGAATTTTACACTTAGGGAAGGGAAAATACGACTGGGATCTCGGAGTTTGGCAAATACAGGTGCTGGGTCAAGTCAACGCTATGAAGAAGGAATTAAACATGTGGATGAATAAGGAGGGTCAATTAACAAATGATTCTCGGGCAGGCCCTCCGGGGGCTCTGGGGCCCTGGCCTTGGCCTGCCTGGGGAGGGAGGAGCCAGGCTGGTCTCCAGGGCCTGGCCTGGAGGCAGCAGCATCCCTGGGCCACTTTCAGAGCCTGGGGTGGTGCAGCCAGAGGAAGACACCCGCGAGCTTGGCCGAGCGGCCTCGGGTCAGCGTGGCGTTAATTGTTCCCACGTGGGAGCAAACACAGCCTTTCTAAAAGGCCAAGCCGACCAACACATTAAAAATTACCTTTAAAATGCTAAAATTGCAGCCATTTCCAGCAAGTGTACATTTGGGAAGTGGTGGGAAACTCATGAAAGAGCAATTAACATCCATCAAAGGGCTGCTGGAAATTTACTAGAACTGCGGAGGCCCCTCAGAGGTAAGAGTCTTTTTCCCTGGGGTCTCTGCTGTCAGTCTGTCACAGGCACGGGAGGGACGCCGACCGCCCATGCAGGCGTCCCCCCCCGGCCTCCTGGGCCTGCGCCATCCCCAGGCCCTGGCGTCGGATGTTGGGTCGTCCGTCTGGGGTCCCCCAGCCCCCACCCCGTCCTCCACTCTCTTTTAAGTCCAGCTGACAACGTGGGTCCCCACTTCACAATCGCGGTTCAGGTTCATTTCTCTGGTCATCCTTCATCGTCCAGCTGTCGGAGCCCCTGGAGACCAGTGCCACCCATGCTCTGTCCTGCACGTGTGTGTGTGTGTGTGTGTGTGTGTGTGTGATGGGAGTGTGTGCGTGTGTATAGCATGGCATGTGTGCACATGAGTGTGTGCTATGTTGTGTGTTACACAGAACATGTATGCTTTGGGCATAAGCCTCAGAGGCACACACTCTGCATTGTCAGCATGCACGGGGCTCACAGTATCTCTGGCATGTGTGACCTCAGGCTGTCTGCAGCATTTTTGAAAAGTCTCACCCCCAGAACGCAGTTGACTAAGGTGCTAAGTCCTGCTTGCTTCTCAGGTGAGTGTTTACCTGAAAATCTAGGTAGGTCGGTAGGTTTGTGTTTCCCTCTCTGTTACAACAGAGAAAAGAGATTAACTGTGAAAACGGAGCTGATTTGCATGCTGCCTAGAGATGCCATCCTGAACAGGATACAGTGGCCCATCTGGAAGGCTGAAATACAGAAACGAAACTCACCAGCAGGACCCCGACCTGCTTTTCTTGGGGGAGTTTGCAGCCTGGCTGGAAATGCAGCTGAGATGTGCTGGCGGCAGCTGCTGTGCCCAAGAGCATCCTGCCAGGAGGCCAGGGCAGCGCCTGCAGCCCAGACACAGGTTCAGAGGCTGAGTGGGGCCTCAGCTAGGGGCCGTGATGGACCGCGCCGGTTAGGATGCTGTTGGATAAAAGGTTACTCAGAAAACCAGCAACCGCTGCCCCTGACCTCCATCCTCCACGCCCTTCTCTCTAGGTTGGTGGCATCACCATTTACTCCAAGGTTCCCTTCATTCACTCACCAACTCATTCCCAAAACACATTCAGGGTTTTGTCCCCGGGGCTCCTGGCCGTAGGACATAGGATAGGACAGACATGCTAGCTGCCCTCAGGCCAGTGGACGTTCGTTCTGTCCCTGAGGCTGGAGCTCGGGGCCCAGTCCCCCACGTCCTGCCACGAGGCTCTGACCCAGGGGCCCCTCTGCCCCCTCTTACACGGGCCCAGAGCACAGGGATGCTTGGCCCGTTTCTCACTGAAATCGGCTCCTTGATAAAGCGGGGAGTCTGCAGGAAGGGAGGACCACTCTTCCGCCCTCCGTGATTCCTGGCGCTGTTAATGGGGGTGATGGTAGCTGCCAGTGAGGATTAAATGATTCATGTGGGCGAGAGGCTAGCTAGCACAGGGCCTGGCTCCATCCCAGGAAGCACCCCATGAATGCCAGCATTGTTACGCAAGCTATTCTTGTGTTGAATGAAACACAATCACCAATAAACCTTTTCATTTTCCCTAAACTGGCTACATGCAGACCCTGTGAAGGCAAAGAACAAACACTCCCAGATTTCCTGCTACTGAGCATGAGTCTCAGAAAGGCTGAGGCCCTCGAGAGGTGGTTCAGGATCACAGTGAAGAGGCTGCATCCGACTCCAGGCTCAGCCACCTCTGGGCAGGCGGTTCTGGAGCTTTCTCATGGCCCCAGTGCTATGTCACCTACCTTGTAAAATGGTCCTGTGTGGGGTTGTTACAGGACTGGGTGTGTATGCACATATATAAGCTTAATGTACACACAAATCTGAGTGCATGTATACACATGCATACATGCTTATATCCACGCATGTATATGTGCACTGTTCATATACACATAAAATGATAATGCATGGGGTTGTTAAAAGGACTAAGGGTGCATGCACATATGGGCACATGCGCATGTGTGTATGTATACATATATATGTAAAAGCATCTATACACACGAACATACACACTACTTATATGTATGGACACACACCTATAAACATGCACATATACAACCCACATACAGGCGTGCACACATGCACTGATGTGCACATACATGCCTGCTTGCTTGTTTTCTATACACGTGTGTGCATTGACACATATGCATGTGTGTGCATACGTGCAGTGCCTGTGTGTGCGCGCATGTGCACGTGTGCCTGTGTGTGCACTTACACAGGTGTGTGCGCACGTGCATGTACTTATACCTTGTACCGGTGCATATTCTTGTGAGACGCTTGGAGCAGTGTCTGGCTGCCGGTGGGTGCTCAGCAGGGACCTGCCGTCCTCTGTGCCGGCGCCACTGAGCCGGGACCCGGGTTGAGGAGCGCCAAGGCTCCAGGGATGGAGGTTTAAGCCTCTCCCCACAGCTTACTTAGTAGCCTCACGAGGAGGGCTTCCCTGGGTGGATCATCCTGTCAGATGCGGGGAGAGAGGTGAGAGTTGCAGCAATGATAAAAATGTGATGGGGCCCTGGGCAGGGGTCCCACCAATGAGCTGGCTTCTTCTGCGAGTCTCACCCTCGGAGCCTGGCAGAGTTTGCAGGGTGACCCAGGTCCTGGCCGCCTGTTAAGTGGGTTAACATTTGAAAAGCCTTCAAACAGCGTCCTGGCAGAGAGTAAGCTTTGTATAAATATTTGTAAGATAAATAAAAAATAAAACACAGCGTGCCATTTGTGCACAGGGAGGGAGAGGCCTTGCTGCCACCTAATGTGTCCTGTCTCCCGGCTGGGCCGTGGGCTCTGTGGGGCCCAGTGCGCGCGCCGGGGAGCAGGCGGAGGAGGGGCGGCGAGGTGAGTGCAGCGGCCACGCCTGCGGCACTGGGCGTCCCTGGACAGGATTCCAGACCCGGGGGCTCTTCCATACTGGCCTGTTGGGTGTCTGTTCCTCCAGTCAGCTCCACGAGCAGGTGGGGCTGACCCCCACGGAGCCAGTGGGCCGACCGCGGCCGCCTGAGGGGAGCGGGGGTCAAGGCGGGCCCCGGGTGAGGCCTGGGCTTGTGGGGTGTTGTGTGCACTGACCCCTCGCCAGGGGCACCGGCCTCCACGCGACACAGTTCTGTGTTGCTGGAAGGACCAGGTGCTTCTCCAGGCCTGTGAGGGGTGAGGCGGGAGAACGGGGGTGTAGAGCCAGGAGGGTCCACTTCCCCTCGCCCCCCCGGCACCTGCCAGCTTTTGCTCTGAAACGGATGAACTTGGGCACCATGGTTTAGGACCGGGACCCAGCTTGGCTCGGGGATTTCTTTGAACACACATTGCAGAGGAGGTGGTTCCCTCCGTGCACTCACCCCGATCACCAGCCACGCTGTCGTCACACCTGGAAGGTTCTCGGCCGTCCCCTGGTCCCCTGGCGTCTGCTGCATGCACACGTCCCGGGGCTCAAATGTCATCTTTAAATATGGATCCTTTGAATTCGGATCCAGATGGGTCCACACCGTGACATCAGCTGAGGCTCTTGTGAAGTGCCTTTTGGCTGACGGGTCTCCCTGGTTTTGTCTTTCCGGTCTGTGGAGGGGGGGCAGTGGTCCGCCCTGCAGACCCCCACTCCGGGTGTGCATCTGTATCTCCCACGTGCTGTAGCTGGCTCCTCTCCCCCCGAGTGCCCCCGGCAGTGGGAGCTGGACCCAGAGGCCCCAGCAGGTCCATGGCAATTTGTTTTGAGGAAGAGTCCAGCTCTCTGAAGTGGCCAGACCTTCCATCAGGGCGTGTGAGGTCCGGCCCCCGTGCGCTTTTAGAAGTTAGAAATGATGAGAGATGCAGGGCAATGGATATGCAGTGGGAGAAACATTCCAGGACCTCATAACTAACCTCTGCAGATCTGTAGGAGCTCAGACCTGGGGTCAGAGGGCCCTGGGGGCTCCAGGCCCAGGCTTGGGAGGCAGGAGCGGGGCAACAGAGGGAGGGAAAGGGACCGGCCTTGGACACAGTCCTTGTGGAAGTCAGGGGCCGGGGTCGGCCTCAGAGGAGAAGGTGAAGAGAGAATCAGGAACGGGCGACGGAGGGGCAGAGCTGGTGTGTTTGTGATGTTCGATTAATCCCTCCCCGTACAGCTCCAGAATATTTTACATCTTATTTTTTTAACTATCATGCCAAATTCTTGGGGCAACATCTTTATTCAGATGGGTTGCGTTTTCATGGCTTAACGTCTATTAAAAAGTTAAAGCATGTTTACAGAAATTTAAATTCTCAGGGTGTAGCAAATAAATTGGCTCTAAAAGCATTCGTTTTTAAGCAATTCAAAGAGAAAAGGCAGAGATTAGTAGCTTCTGACTGCGCAGCCCAACCTTGGAAGATTTTAAAGAACAGTTATCGGGTACACCTCAACGCTTATTCTTCTAAAAAGAAATGTCACCGATTAGGAGATGGAAAAAGGAGGAATTGGGATATTACAAGAACTGGCAGGTGCTTGGAATGTTATCCAACTAATGGATAAAGGTGGCTCATTCAGGGAAATGAATTAGGAAGATTACGGAGCTGAAACCATCAGCGAGAAAGCGCTGGGTGTCTGGTTCTATGAAATTACAAATGGCTTCGGCTTTTCGGGGGAGAGGCGGGTGGAAGCCGCGCGGCAGGATGGAGATAACGGGGGTAGAGTAAGGCCCACAGGAGTTATTTAAGAAGCATCATCCGGTTACACCAAATCTAGACTTTGCAAACGCATCTCCGCCCACGAGAAGAACGGCAATATCTTCCCAGCTTTTTTTTTTTTTTTTTTTTTTTTAGTTAATTTATTTATTTATTATTTTATTTTTTGGCTGTGTTGGGTCTTCGTTTCTGTGCGAGGGCTTTCTCCAGTTGCGGCGAGCGGGGGCCGCTCTTCATCGCGGTGCGCGGGCCTCTCACTGTCGCGGCCTCTCCCGTTGTGGAGCACAGGCTCCAGACGCGCAGGCTCAGTAGTTGTGGCACACGGGCTTAGTTGCTCCGCGGCATGTGGGATCTTCCCAGACCAGGGCTCGAACCCGTGTCCCCTGCATTGGCAGGCAGATTCTTAACCACTGCGCCACCAGGGAAGCCCTTCCCTGCTTTTTAATGTCACGATGAGAAGCCATCTTCCTGCAGTCTTAAAAAACAGTGCTTCTGACCCCAAGGTTGAGCCAATAGCAAGTGATATAAAATACACCGTCACAGCCGCTGGTTAGAGCACCGAGAGTTTCACGGGCAGGATAACAGGTGACAGATGGAGCATGCGGGCGGGGGGCGGGGGGTCTGAGAGCGCTCCGTGGCCGGAAAGGAGCGTCAGGAAGGCTCTTAGAAACCACAGACGCTGTCTTGGTATCTATCCAAGAACAAGATCCAGCTCAACGATGCTAACGTGGGCGCTGTTTTTAAAAAACACTTCGGTACTTTGAAGGAAGGGGGCAGGGGCAGGCTCTAAGGGAGGTGCTCCTCCACAGTTTGCTTTCTGCGTGGACAAACTTATAAATTCAGGACTTTCCTCGTGTATTTAAGGATCTGCAGCCCTTTCTATTCACCCCCTCGTCCTGTTCACTGAAAGGGCATCATCCACATCGCTAGCATCTTCTTGACGCTGAGAGATGAAACAGCTAAGCTTCCAGGTTGTGGAGGGCTGCACCAGCGACGTGGCCCAGCTTCCCGGGGGCAAGTGCTGAGCCCCCTCCTGCTGCCTAGAGGGGACGAGGGGAGCGCGGAAGGGAGTGGACTCTGAAGTCGGACAGGACGTTGGAAGCCGGGCTCTGCCTCCCATTCATGTGATGTGGGGATGTTGGATCCTCAGTTACAAATGCAGGTGATAGTAGTTTATAAACCCCTTCTCCTAGGGGTTTATAAAGATTTCATGAACGGAGGTGTGTGAAACATTGTAGGCACTGGGGAGTTGTTAGCTTATAAGTATGTGCTGATTATTTTGTGTATTTCAGCGCACAGAATACACTAAGCGCCCAATAGATGTGTGCCAGAGCAGGAAGGCTTCTCCTCCCTGTGTTGTCTGACCCTTCATCACATCAACTCAGCCTTCTTCCTTTACTTTATCTGGCACATTTCACTGGCGTATAGAATAGTTCAGAAAAGTCCACTGACCACTGGATTGTCACAGAGTGAGTTTGCTCGTATAGCCAGCAAGTGGATCGAGGGACGGGACCTTTCCAGCATCCCCAGAAGCCCCTTGTGCTCTTGTTCTGTCAATCCCAGCCCAGGCGGCGGCCCACTGCCCTGACCGGTCTCAGCACAGGTGACCTTTGCTGTTCATGAGCCCCATGTCCGAGGGAGCACCCAGCACCCTCCGTGTTGTACCTGCTTCCTTCACTCACCCAGCCTGCGGGGAGGCGTAGCCCGTCCACTCTCTTTGCGGGACAGTGTCCTGTTGTGGACGCGCCGACGGCACTGCTTCCCTGCCCAGCTCCCCCTCTGCCTCAGGCACCAGGCACCACACCCAGAGGGGAAGCAGTCAGTTGCTTTCCGTCTTTCTGATTATATTCACCTCTGGAGCTATTTGTGCAGGGACTAAAACGGATTTGATGTGATGAATCACAAAATCGCACCCTTTATTCAAAAACCACGTAAACAGCGATTCCGTTTGGGATGAATTGGACCCGTACGATGAGTTATGGGCTCATTAGAGTGGCAGAGCGCCTTCCTTTATCATATTAAGTTTATTTAAATCACACAGAATGTTCATTTTGAGAAACAATTCGCACCCACCTCAAGGAATCATCAGTATTGCTCCAGGAGATACGATACAATCCTGTTTTTAACGCGATGCACATAGTTTGCAATTGTGTGACAACTAGATTCCATTATGCCTTCACTATGGGGACAGCCCATAAAGATTGATTACACCTTAAAAATGGTGTTAAAGAAAGAGACAGCCTGTGTCTATTCCTGCCTGTGGCTCTGAGCGTGGCCCGTGCTCTCCCTGGCTCAGACGCCCTCCCTGCCGTGGTGGGATCGCCCTGGGCACCCCTACCCCCAGGGAGGCATTCACATTCCTCTGCCTTTCTTTGGAAGAGCTCTCATCACCCCAGCGTGTGCTTTGGTGACAAGAATGTGCACTAGGGCATCACTGAGTCCTCAAAGCTTGGAAATAAATGCAGGATGATCTGGGCAGACGCAGGCTTTGTTCTCTTGCACTTTCCCAATGTGTGTGCCCCGTGGATCCAAAAAGGGGTGGGGAACCACTCAGATCTTTTTATGATTAAGAAGAAAGACATCCCGGAGAGAGGCTCTAGGGGTGGGGTGGGGGCCATCTGTCCTCTGTGCAGAGACTGTGTTCTGATAACCACCAGGACCCCCGGGTGCTCTTCCCACAGACTTTTATTAAATGCAAAGAGTCCTTCAAATGAAGTGGCCGGAGTCCAAACGTGAACGTGAATGTTTCTTAACTGAGCCACGATTGAGAACAAATGGACCACGGGAGCCCTCTTCCCCGTCACAGGGAACTGCTGTGATCTCAGGTTCCCACTTTGGGTAGCACCCCCCTGAAAACGTGCAGTCTGCAGCTTGCTCACCTAGCAGTACTGTTCACAGAGGCCACGAATGTAAATCCTTGAAGTCCCCAACCTTCCGGCTCGCATGCCCCTTGGGTTTCTGCCCCTGAACAGGTGTGTGGTGGCTCGGCTCTGCCCAGGGATGTCACAGACAAGAGGCACGAGGCGTCAGGGCACCCCAGTCCTCCTTCCACGGCTCTGGCCTCTGCCTCGATTTGGGGCCTGATGAATAGAAATGTCACTGGAAATTGATTTTCCATTTAATCAAAAGAGAAATTTATCTTTGGGTCTCTCCAAATGTAAGGTCATCCCTTGATGAGCTGGTGAAATTTTATTAAGTTTTAACCTTGCTGTTGCGTGTTTCTGGGTGTTGTGTTCACGCGGGAGCAGGCTTCCTGTGACCCATGAGCTGATAACTACAAAGGTCAGAATTGGCCCTGTGGGGACAGAGGACAAGAGAACTGAGCTGGCAAAGGCAGTCTCACTCCCCAGCTCCTCTGTCACCAGGCAGCTCACTCTGGTTTAGAGGGTCCTGTGGTCTAAGCAGGGGTCGAGAAACATTTTCCATAAAAGGGCCAGATGGTAAATATTTTAGGCTTTGCAGCCATGGAGCCTCTGTCATAATGTCAACTCCGCGTATAGCCCCAAAGCAGCCATAGACAGTAAGTATACAAATGGGGGTGACCACCTTCCCACAGAGCTGCTTACAGAACCGGACCGGGGGTCCGATTCAGCTCTCAGGCCATAGTCTGTTGACTTTTGGTCCAAGAGACCTTCAGTTCTGTGTGACTTGACTAAGACAACACTGGGTGTGCAAAAGCAATTCAGTTCCAAGGTTGCCTTTGAGTGGAAGTAAGTTTTATGTACAGCAAGACCTGGATCTGCTTACGATAGATTCTGCTTATATATTAATTGAGTTTCTTAATGTGATGGCTGCTATCCCGGTGGCTTAGAGGGGTGAGAGGAGATAAAATTCAGGAGCAAAATTGCTGCTCATTTACAATGTTATTCCAAATCGAGCCTTCGTTTTAACAGAATCGCCACACTTTTGGATGCACTCGGATTTCCAGGGTAGAGGGGACCATTGAGCTCTCCTGGATTGTTTGTGAATTTCTCGGATGGATGGCTCTGCTGGAATCCGCAAAGTCTTGTTAACAACATTAATGTGTAACTACCTGCGTTTCAATCATGCAAAGACAAACTCGGGCCATTTTGTTCTGGTGGAGCGTCACTAATTCTAGTTATACGATAACTATGCAACGCTGGATTTTAGAAATTGGGCCTCCGAGATCCATTATTGGTGTGGTGTGCGTTGCTGAATGGATGTCTGTATTATTATCAAGGTAATTCAAAACAAATTTCAAGCTGTGACAATAAAATGGTTCTTGTAGTAGGTTGGGGTTTGTACAGAAATTGCCAATTTGAAGGAGACCGGTTATGTTTTCAGGTTGGAATTTTGGTGGACTAGTTTCACTTTTTCTCGTTTTCATTAATTTCTGGACATTATTTTTTACCAATGTGATGATAGCATACCAGGGCAAACTGTGATTATTGGTTAATAATGATATGGTATCTTTTCACCCCGTTTAGCCTGTGGTGGTTTTTGGTATAAGATTACACAGTTCTCCTCTATGTCCAGGACAAAGAGGAATACTCGGTAATCACACCACGAATCCTGTCCCCGGGAAGAGTTTGTCCTGAACCTAGGACCATCCTTTGGAGATCCTCATGCTGGCTGTGCCTGGTTCTCAAAGCCCTATTTCTGTTCTCCTTGCCCATTTTCACTGCAACCAGTGCCCATGGAGAAGTTAAGTTCTGGAGGAGAAGTGTGAGTAATTAGGTTTCCTCTTAAACCCTTTCTCTTGTTCTGATGCTGGAGGGATTGGAGAAGAGCATTTTACAGCTGTCTGTGGTTATAGGACCATCCTCTGTCCCCCGTACTCCACTGTGCCCTCTGTATCTGCCTTCCCTTCCCCCCACAGAGCCTCTCACAATGTAGTAGATGCTCAGTCAACACATGTAAAATGAATGAAGGTCGCGGTTGGATCTTGTCCTGGCGGTCCCCGAGGGAGCCTTGACGAGAGCACCAGAGCCAGATAGGTCAGGAATCCCGTGCCCATCCTCTCCCCTTGCCCAGTGTCCACACTCATTGTCTTCATCACAAGCCATCAGCGTCACTGACCGAATGTCCCCCATGACTCTATGTATTGCATTAACTCATCGAACCCTCCCTGCAACCACGTGGGGCAGATACCATTACTGTCCCCACTTCACGGGTGAGGAAGCTGAGGCACAAGGGGGGCAAAGCCATAGAAAGAAAGTCCGCGTCAGTACTGACCGTGTAAAGGTGGTTGGAGAACTCCATACTGACCTGCATCCCTACGACATAGGGAAGGTCCTCTGACATGCACCGCAGCGTCCTCGTCTCCAGAGCTGCCGGAGAGCGACGGTCCCCATGGAGAGGGCTGCGGGGCCTCTGCATGGGCTGCTGGCTGCCAGTTGGCCCCGGCCTCACGGTCCCCTGGCTGATAAGTCACCACCTGTGCTAAGTGGCTTTAAAGACTAAATCCTGGGGCTTCCCTGGTGGCGCAGTGGTTGAGAATCTGCCTGCCAATGCAGGGGACACGGGTTCAAGCCCTGGTCTGGGAAGATCCCACATGCCACGGAGCAACTAGGCCCGTGAGCCACAACTACTGAGCCTGCGTGTCTGGGCTCCGCAACAAGAGAGGCCGCGACAGTGAGAGGCCCGCGCACCGCGATGAAGAGTGGCCCCCGCTCGCCGCAACTAGAGAAAGCCCACGCATAGAAACGAAGATCCAACACAGCCAAAAAATATATTAATTAATTAATTAATTAAAAAAAAAAAGGAAGACTAAATCCTTTTCTCCCTATTGGGCAGACCTGAGGGAAGCTCAACAGGGAAGGAGTGTCTTTGCTCATTGGAACAAACGGCCTGTTCGGAGAAGGGAGGACCCGCGTGTCACGAGCAAGAGCCAGCACGCTGGTGACAGAGGAGAGGTGACATCTTCACAGTCTGATCTTGCAGTTAAGGATCACCGTAGTGCCCCCCGTGGGTTTCTCCATCCTTCTTCTGTGTACCGAGGGCCATGCAGCTGGCTTCCCAGGGTCCCTCGCTTGCCAAGATGGTGCTCGTGGGCAGACGCTGGCCCTCTGGGGGCGCTGAGACCCTCAGCTGCACACACTTCAAGCACAAACACCACATCTGAACCTTCTGTCCATTGACATCAACTGATTCAGTTCCCCAAACACCTGCTCACCTCCCTGCGCTGCCATCAGTTGTTAGGTGCCCTGAGTCCCCTGCAGTGTCTACGGAGGAGAGGTGAACCAAGCCACCTGAGGACATTTTCTGCGATTATCCGGTCACCGGGTGAAGCAGGACCTCCGCGGGGCTGACGACCTTGGGAATCCAGGTAACATCAGCTCCACAGTCAGCGGCTTCCTCACCTGTGGTTTTATCAAGCCCAGGATAACAGGCTCCAAGATCACGTACCTTTTAAATATATATATAATGTTTCGGCAGCAACTCTTCATTGATTCAGGTTTATAAGTGCGTGTAACCATCGTGGTAAAAGTTGTTCCGTGGATGTTTCCAGGTGTCATTTTATCCAAGGGGATAAGAGTGACAGCTCACACCGCCTGGGTCCAAGCCGCCGGCCCACCACTTGCTGGCAGGTTATTTAGCCCTCCTGTGCTTCAACTTTCTCATTTGGAGCATGAAGATGACAGCACCTCCCACCCTGTAGGACTTGTAGGGTCTTGTGTATCCCCTCCCTCAGGTCCCACCTGGACAAGTCACTGGAAGGACTTGGGCATTTAAGAATAACAGGTGATGCGGGGCAGCTAAGCCTGCGCACAGCAGCTACAGAGCCCACGCGCTCTGGAGCTCACGCACTACAACTAGAGAGAAGCCCTCTCACCGCAACAAAGAGGCTGCACACTGAAACGAAAGATCCCACATGCCTCAACTAAGACCCAATGCAGCCAAAAGTAAAATAAATAAATAAATAAATATTTTTTTAAATAATAACAAAAAAAAAAAAAAAAAAGAATAACAGGTGACTTTGCTTCTGGACACAACTGCCCCTCCAGCCATCCCCACGCCTGAGACCCTGGGCGCATACGGACTCACAAAAGAATAACTTTCTTTTCGGCGTGACAGTAAAGACAGGAAATCAGATATCAGTTCTCTTTCCATCCTCTGGATCTGGGGGCCGTACATAAACCCCACCCATGTAGTGGGAATTGAGGCAGGGGCTGTGTTAGGGGCTTCTATGGGCTTAGCTCACTTTAGTCCTCTCTGCAGCCCTAAGAGGAACCACACTGTTACCCCATTTTACAGACGAGAAGCTGAAACACAGGGTAGGTAAGTAATTGCTCCAGGCCACACAGCTAGCAGGACCTAAAGCCTGCACACCCTCCCACCCCAGCCTCAGCCTGCACCTATCCAACAGAATTACGAAAGGGATCCCGTTCCTTAGGAATTTCCCATGAAAAGTATTGGGGATGGGTCACCACCTTTATTCTGATGGGCCCTGGCAGGGACTGACGATGGCCTGTGAGCCCAGCCTGGCCTGCTGCCTCTTCTTACAAAGTTGTCTTGAAAGACATAGTGTCCATTTGTTTTCTGTCTTTTTTTTTTTTGGAGTATAATTGCTTCAAAATGTTGTGTTAGTTTCTGCTGTACAGTGAAGTGAATCAGCTATATGTATACATACATCCCCTCCCTCTTGGACCTCCCTCCCCACCCCCCATCCCACCCATCTAGGTCTTCACAGAGCACCGAGCTGAGCCCCCTGTGCTATACGGCAGGTTCCCACTAGCTATCTGTTTTACACATGGTAGTGTATTCATGTCAAACCTAATCTCCCAGTTCCTCCCACCCTCCCTTTCTTCCCGGGTCCACATGTCCATTCCCTACGTTTGCCTTTCTATTCCTGCCCTGCAAATAGGTTCATCTGTACCATTTTTGTAGATTCCACATATATGTGTTAATATATGATATTTGTTTTTCTCCTTCTGACTTACTTCACTTTGTTTGACAGATTCTGGGTCCATCCACATCTCTACAAATGACCCAATTTCATTTCTTTTTCCAGCTGAGTAATATTCCATTATATATATATGTACCACATCTTCTTTATCCATTCATCTGTCAGTGGACATTTAGGTTGTTTCCATGTCCTGGCTATTGTAAATAGTGCTGCAGTGAACATTGGGGTACATATTGTCTGTGCTTCTTTCCTGCAACCATGGCAGAGTTGAGTTATTGTGATACAGTCCTTGTTGCCCACCAAGCCAAGAATATTTACTATCTGGCCCTTCATAGAAAACGTCTGCAGCCCCTGCTCTGATAACGTGGGCAGAAGAGAGAAACAAACAAACAACCCACAAACACTTAAGCTTTTGTCCCCGGGCTCAAGGATCAGCCCTTCTCCTGTTCTCGCTGCTGACACTCCCTCTTTCTGGGCAAAGTCTGGGACCAGGATGGTGGCAATGCCATTCCCTGGAATCTTGACCCACTCGGCTGCTGGTGCCTTAGTGTGGGGTGCCCGGTCCCTTCTCTCATTCTCAGAGCAATCACCGCCTGGGAGAACTGGGGGGTCTGGTGGGAGGTGGCCATGTGCACCCTGACCTGCGGCGTCTGGCAGGACCAGAGCATGGGGCAGCCCTCAACGGCCGCGCCTGTGGAGTGGGGAGAGTCACCATGTAATGTGGCCGTTCAGACTTGGAGTAGCTGAAGGGAGGGATCCAAAATCCATCCAGCTCCTCTCACCCTCCCGCAGGAATGGGTCTCTGATTTGTTATTTTAATTAGGGGCTTTTAAGCTTTAATTTTAAAAGTTTAATAAGCTGTCTTTCTGTGTCAATCGTGGCTGAGCAAACTCTCACACAGTAACACATGCAGGCTCTCGCCCGACCTGAGATCACTGTCCTGACAGGACCGCAGGCCCCGATGGGCGTCTCGGCTCCCGATGGCGAGGCCAGGCCCCCTGCCTTGACCAGGGCCGTTCCCAGTGGCCGCAGGCACAGCCTTTATTGGCCTGTGACATGTGGGCATGAACTTGTAGGAACCTAAGCTTGGCCATGCGTGGCGCCAGCTCTGTTTTATTCCCGCAGTCCTCTTGCTGGCTCCAGGAAGGCAATGCACAAATAGCCATTTTCAAAGGTAAACACTCATTGTGTTACGAGGTGGCTTCTGGTTCTGAGTACACAGCGGATACTCAGTGAACACATCAGGATGACGCACAGGGGGCACCAGGCCAGATTGGCTGAACTGAACAGCACCCTTTTCCTGCTGAGATTCATCAGTGCCAATGTCCTGGCCAAACTGTTCTTCAGGCCCATTCAGACACAATCAGCATGGATGATATGATGCTGGAGATGCTCTGTGCGAAGATATGAAGGCACAGGGGCCACACACGTGCAGTTCACCATGAAGCACAGATGAGGAGCTGTGGGCAGAAGAGGGTAAAATAGTGTAAAATAAACTTTCTTATTATTTTTTTTTTTTTCAAAAAAAGAAGGCTGCTCTTCATTGCAGTGCATGGGCTTCTCACTGCAGTGGCTTCTCTTGTTCTCTTCCCAGGAAGCGCCTGGGAAGAAGGTCCCTGTGGACCCAGAGCGCCAAGGCTGGGATTCCAGGTGCACCTGGTATCTCCCTGCCTCTGCCCGCTGCATCCAACATCTTGCCATCAACCTCGAGGGAACATCTGCTCCTGATTGTTCACTGCCGTTTGGGTCAGCGTATTTGCACTGACCAGGGCTTTGAGCTGGAGGGTCTGCTCTGGGGTGGTAGGGGTACAGTTAGTCCTCACAATCGTCCTGCGAAGCAGACCCTCTGGCCGCCCCATGGGGTCTGAGGCTTGGAGAGCCTCAGAGCTGGAACCCAAGAAGGCAGGTCTCCCTCAGGGAATTATTAAACAGCTGCCTTTCCTAGAATGATCCAGTCCCTAGAGGAATGGGATGGTGGATGTTGTAGATCTGTGGGTTTGCTCCACATGGTTTATTGCTGAGCCTCTGAGATGCAGCTGTGTGTCAGCATCTGTTGCCATGGGGATGAAGGGAGCGGACACCTGGGAGCCACACCTGGCCCACGGCGGGCTTGCCACGCCTTCACCCCATTTGCTGCTGGGCTGCTTTGGCTCCAGCTTTTCCTGTGCTGCTGCCCTTGGCTCTCATGCCTGAGCCAACCCACGAGCTCGCCCTGGGGAGGTTGTAGGGAGGAGCTCAGTCAGCTGCTCTCCGCTGTGAGTTGGTGTTTCTGTGGCCACCAGGTCCCGGCCGTCCCACCCACATGCCTGGGCTCCTGGAGGCCCACATCACTCAAGGGTTAATGTCCAGCGGCCACAGGTAAATTCCAGGAGCAGGTGGCGCAATGTCACTGCACCACGCACAAGACAGGAACTTCTTAGCCAGCAGCGGGGGCAGCAGACTCCTGGCCAAGAGGACCGCTCAGCCCCGAGAACAGAGGCAGTGCGGACACGGAACAGAGGGAAGGGCTCCCGCACACGCAGGCAGCAGGTGCAGGCAGCTCTTCCCACGAGGGCTGCCCGACAGGAGCCAGCCACCGCCTGCATCCCGCTGGCACATCCTCACGAGGTGCCCGCTGGTGGGTGCTGAGCAGGCTCTTTTGCCGTTCCCCTCCCCTGCTGTGCCTCCCCCCGTCTGCCCCGTGGGTGCGAGTCATCAGGGATGGCCCCAGTCCTCCCCCAGTGCCGGATGCCACCACGGTGAGCTGGGAACTCTGCCTCCCAGGGTCCTGTGGCTGCCGAGGTGTCGCCCTGTGAAGGATGGGCCGATTTAGGGTGGCTCCTTGAATTAGGAGAGAGCATGCTTGTCGAGGTCATGGCAGCGTCTGGGAGCGTGAGGGGTGCCCCAGGGTGACTCACGTTGTGTCACTGACCATCACAACAGGGTCTGTCCCCTTGGACAGGCTTTCTGAGCCCCCCTCCTTTATACCACGCCCTTGCCTCTTTCACCCCATCCTGGGTCTGGGGCCTCTGGGCCCTCCTGGAGGGCTCATCATGACACCCCACTGCCCTTGATTCCTGCAGATTTGACCCAGAACCTCTGCTTTAGGGGTAACAAATCGAATTTAGCGTTTCGCCTTTCAGTTGTTTTGGTTCTTCCAAAGATACTGAAAGAAATTGAACAACAGTCTGATTTCCTTAGGGATCATTTTTTAGCTTCTGTACCAATGATGAAGAATTGGATTAAAAATTGACTCTACAGCGGCCGAGTAAAATATCCACCTAGTTACCGAGCGTGAGGGAACTGTGGCAATTGCCAGGGCAGGACGCTTTGTGAGTTTTTAGCTGCGTCTCCTCCCAGCTGCCCTTCACTGAGGTGGGTGGGACACAGCGTGAGCTGGTGCGGGGGAAGCACTCTTTCTCTGGGCGGGGTCTACAGGGCCCAGCACCCTCCGGGGAAGGCCAGCACGACCTCGAGGAGCCATCAGTGTAACTGAGGATCCCGTAAAACGTCAGCAGGGTCCGTATTTACCCACGCCTCACTAAGTCACCTTCTCATTTGCCAGTCACTGCTTGAGAGTCTTAAGAGATTGAAACCCCAGAGGACAGCTGCATGCGGCCAGGTCTATTCAGAGAAGGGGTCTCTGGGACCAGTAACAGCTCCCTTTTTTGAAAACTCTGGGCCCGCCCAGACTTGAGTGAGCTTGGGGGTTGCCATAAGAGTCTGCTAAAAGCATCCACCCCGTCGGAACAGAGCAGAACAGACTGTGTGTCTTCTGGACCCAAAGCGCACTGCACTATCACCAGCCCGTGTGTCGCTGGCCTGGGGTTGCTCTGCCTGCCCCCGGGAGAGGTGAACGCCTTCAGTGCTGGGATCCACAGGCACCTAAATCCAACCAAATGCCGTCCAAGAATCGCTGTTCATTTCTCTCTTAAAGTGGCCATCAGAGTCCCCTTTAAAATGGAGTGAACTTTTCCTGTTAGAATGTAGCCTTGTGGACGTGGCCAGACACGAGGATCCTCTTGCTCCCAGAGTCTTCTGGGGGATGCAGTAACTAACCCGCGATCTTGCTGGTCTAGAAGATGCAAGACGAGTTTTTCAGGGAAAACACTCGTATCTCTGAGCCGGCGTGTCCCTGTCAGCACTGCTTGAAGGGGTCATTGGTCACTGTGGGGCTGATGTGATGGGGAGTTAGTGGGAAAATAGGCAGTTGACCTAGAGCAAGTACAGCAAATATTGAAAATACTCAGGGCCTGTCATTTGGGGAGCCTTGTGGAAGGTTCTAGAAGAGGCCTTATGAAACCATAATTCCACTTTAATGATCTGGACCCCATATGATCCATGGTACCAGACAGAGAGGATGCTAATATACACACGTGAATACGTGTCTTACTTAACATTCAGAAGGAGAGTCTTCAGGTGCCAGAATGACTAGCGCGGTGGGTGAGCGACACCCGGCACCGCTGCTTCCCGGCCAAATGGGAAATATTGCTTCAATTACACGCACACAGGCCTGGCTGCAGAAGTGGGTCGTGGGTCCTGGCAGCCCTGATGCTACTTCAGGCTAGACCTGTGTTGCTTATTTCCAGAAGCGGGATCTTCTGGGGCCACCTTAAGAATGGGAATGAAAAGGTAGATGACAAGAGGTGGTCTGTTTTGGGTCTGGGCGTGGAGTTCTGTGCTTTCTGAGCACGGATGCTGGGCCGGGTAAGGGTGTGGTGTGTGTGGACGCCTTTGTTTGTAATGCGACGTTGGACTATTGATCTGGAGCTCAAGTTCCAGGGACGCAATGCCAAATAAAGTGGGCTCAACTGGGAGAAATCAGACTCGGGAGAGGAGCTTCTTGACCCGTGGTTTTCGATGACGCTCCTGTAATCAATGCTAATTACCTTCCCACCGCACCCTGGGGCTGCTGGCGTTTCTTCCTCTTCCGAGCGTGTTGGCTGCGCGTGTAGAGGCTGTTGAGAAGATTGACAGCCTCTCCTAAGAAAACGTGGCATCTAGGTGCCTAAGGGGCTCTGTGCTGGCGCGGGCAGCAGGGAGACATGCCTTTTGAGACTCTCCGTGTTTGTTTGTGAGGCTGCAAAGCGAGTGCCCCGCCCTCGCTGCCTTGCGCTTCTCTGCTCAGGTGGGGCGCTGCATCGGTGGCTCCTGACCTTCGGCTGCAGGGCGGGTCAATACCCAGCCTGCAGGCTGCTTTCCCACGATGTGCCGCCTTTCCCTCTGGGAACGACGGCTCCCGAGGAAGGCGTGTTGGCTGGTTTCTACTGCACCAGCGGTATGTGTGGTCTGAATAGGAATTTCAACCCCAGTCCTAACAGGACCCCAGGCCTTGCAGTCCGTGGACACAGCAGGTGTGCGTTCTCTGCCGGCTCAGAGGTATTTATCCTGGCGTTCAGCCACCTTTCTTCAAGGTCCCCTTGACGCCCAGGAAAGAGCCGGGCTCATCTAGGGCAGAGGAGCTGGAGACTCCAGGGGCACCTGGGGCAGAGGGTGGGGTGAGTGCAGGACCAGTGGGGAGCGGGGCCCCCTGGCTTCAGGGGCCTTAGGACCAGGACCGGGGAGGTTTCCCCGGGTTCCTGCGAGAGCCCAGAGAGGCGGGCGGGCGTCCCCACTCGACAGGCCCCCTCCAAACCCTCTGCAAGGCGGTTTCTGCAGGAACGGGGCCCAGCTGACGGCTGAGGTCCGGGCCAGTTTGCAGGAGCCCGAGAGCTCCAGCTGCAGCTGAGGCTTTAGAAGCTGAAACTGAGTTTCACTGCTGCAAGGAACGGCGGTGCTTTCCCGTCCTCCCCAGCGCCCCCTGCCCCAGGGACCTTTCAGAGTGGCACCTCCTGCCAGGGCCTCCGCTGCTGCGGATGCCAGTGTGTCGGCTCCCTACAGAGGAGGAAACAGAGGCACAGACTCACAGGGTCTCACAGCTGGAAGGGGACAGAGCTGGATTCAGCCCCAGGTGTAGCTTCCCTCAGAGCCAAACCCTAAACGAGTGAAACAAACATAAACAACGGGCTGGAACGAGCGGGAGTTCTTGTTCTGGGGCCGTGGCCTCCAGGAAGCAGGGCTGACTTAAGAAGGAAATGGCATCCTGGACACTTGGGTGGAGACCTCCCCTGGGCTTGGGGTTCATCACATGAGCTCTGAGCTGGGCTAATTTTGCTTAAAAATGGGATTTTCCTTTTTCCTTGATACCTGCGTGTCCCTTAGATTGTGTATATATAACACATAATAGTGTATACAGTACGCATACGTGTATTAAGTTCACCACAGCAAAGGTCGGAGTCTCCCCAGGTGGCCTTGCACAGGTGGGTGGAAGGGCAGGGCCCTGGTAAAGGAGGACTGGCCTGGGTGCAGCTACCTGAGTCGTGAGGCTGAGGGGAAGTGAGCAATGGTGTGAGCCTGGGAGAAGCCTGGAAGGCTCGGGGGCAGTGGCAGAGACCCCCAAATCCTGCCTACTGTCCTCAGGAAGACTCTCGGATCCGCACAGGAAGGGCGGCTCGGAGCCATGCGCTGGGGATGCCCCAGGCCCTGGGACGCTGCCCCCGCTTCTCAGGCAGAAGAAGGCCTTTCCCCACCCCTCTGTGTGAGGCTGCTAGGACAGCATTTCTTAGTTTTAAACGTTCCGTATTCCCACCGTCTTGACTTGGTTTGCATCTCACACACCAGCGAAGAATCATTTCTGTGCACGATAAAGCAGGTGACCTCAAGGAAGAGAACCTTAAGACGCGTGGAAACCAGAACTGGCGTTTTCTTGCTCTTCCAAGTGTGCTGTGTTTGGAGGTGTCGTGGCTGTTGAGAAGCTTGATCTTCTTGTGAAGATCCTGCTTGGAAAATATACCTGGCGCTGCACTGAGGAGTGGATAAGCTGGCTGTGCTGTAGCCACACAGCAGAATATCATACAGCCTTAAATAGGAAGGGGATTCTGACACAGGCTACAGCATGGGTGAACGGTGAGAACGTCGTGCTGCCTAAAATGAGGCAGTTACAGAAGGGCAAGTACTGTGTGATGCCACTTACGTGAGGTCCCTAGAAGAGTCAAATTCATGGGGACAGAAAGGAGGAGGGTGGGGGCCTGGGGCTGGGGGCAGGAGGGACGGCGGGTCGTTGTTCAGTGGGTGCAGCTTCGGTTTTGCAGGATCAAAAGGTTCTGGGCTGTGCTGCACAGCGATGGGTGTGCAGTTAACACTGCTGTTCACTTAAACACGGTGAGGATGCGAAATTCTGTGCCATGTATTTTCTACCACAGGCTTTAGAAAGCGCCTGTTGTAGATGGATGGACGGGGGGCAGGAGCCCACCCTGGATGGGGGGCGGGGGGGGTGGGTGCTCCCCCTGCAGGTCCTGCTGCTGCACCAAATCTGCCTTCAGGGAGAGCGAGCTGACTGGGGAGGGGCTCCCATTTCAGCTGAGCTCTGAGCCCAGAAATGAGACCCCTGTCAGGGAGAGACCCCCATCAGAGAGGGAGGTGAGGGAAATGCCATCCCAGTAACTGCAGGGAGGGAAGGTGGAAGCCCTATTCCCGGACAATCCCTAACGCCGGTCCGTGCTCAGGACTCACTTGGGCGTTTACCTTGCGATTCTCTCGTTTCAGAAACAAAAAAAGTTGAGGATTTGGAGATTTTTGTGGAAATGTCACGTGGTTTGGCACTTTGGGAGGGAGAGCGGATGCTGTTGAGGGTGGAACTTAGGTCCGGAGCGCACGTGATCATTCCGGAACGTGGCCTCAACCCCGCGGGGTCCTCCTGGCATGTGGTCGTCTCCTGTGGGAGGCCCCCGAGGTCCCCTGGCCAGCTGCGAGCACGTCCAGGGCCACGCGGGCAGCCTCTGTGTCTCCTGGCCATGCAGAGCTGTCGACGCACACCATTCAGGGGGACCCCCAGACCCTGGTGCCCGCCGGGCCAGGAGTCAGCCCCCTGCGCCCCCATGCTCACTGCCAGGAATGCCGTCTTCTCAGCAGCAGCCGAAGAGGAAACGGCAACAGCGTATGTGTCCTGGGTCCTCGTACGGCAGAAATTCCCTCGCGCCACAGCTGCAGTTGTGTGCATAAACTGCACACAGACACAGTTGTGAGAAACTCAAACCCAGGACGGACGGAAGGGAGAGCTGTGTGCTGATAACACCCAGGAACTCGGCGCCCCCCCCCCCCTCGCCCGCTGTGCCTGCGGCCTTGCCCCCCGGGAGGAGCAGGCACGAGTTTTCATTGCTGCAGCTCCTGAGTCCCGCTCGGCCTCCCGGCTGATTGATCAAGGCGCCCACGGGGGCCCCGTGAAGCCAGTGGTCTGCGGGTGGACATTCCAGCCAATTAGTCCCCCCGCCCTGGGCGGTGCCCCAGGAATCTCTTTCTCACTGGCGGCCCCAGCTGGCACCCGTGGCCTGGCCCCCTCCCTCACCGAGCCCTCGGGCTCCCCACTTTCCCGGCCGTGGCCGAGAAGGCGCCCTCCCCTCCTCCTCGGCTCGGGAGCCCAGCGCATGTGTTAGATTCAAAAGAGCATCTCCTCGCTCGTAACCAAGCCAAGGTTAATATTTTCACCGGGGATCTTGCGCTATCGCCACCCGAGCGGGCAGACACGTGCGTGTGCCGCCGAGCGAGGATGTGCTGGGGAGGAGGCACGTGAGCCCCGAGTAGCAAAATGAAATGAAAACCGATGCAGGCATTTTATGGAACAGGGAAGCCAGGGAGCACACCAGGAAGTAGCAAAATGAAATGAAAACCGATGCAGGTATTTTATGGAACAGGGAAGCCAGGGAGCACACCAGGAAGTAGCAAAATGAAATGAAAACCGATGCAGGTATTTTATGGAACAGGGAAGCCAGGGAGCACACCAGGAAGTAGCAAAATGAAATGAAAACCGATGCAGGTATTTTATGGAACAGGGAAGCCAGGGAGCACACCAGGAAGTAGCAAAATGAAATGAAAACCGATGCAGGTATTTTATGGAACAGGGAAGCCAGGGAGCACACCAGGAAGTAGCAAAATGAAATGAAAACCGATGCAGGTATTTTATGGAACAGGGAAGCCAGGGAGCACACCAGGAAGTAGCAAAATGAAATGAAAACCGATGCAGGCATTTTATGGAACAGGGAAGCCAGGGAGCACACCAGGAAGAGCACACCAGGGAGCACACTAGGAAGCCACTGCCACCACTCAGCACCACCTTTGCGTCGCTGCGGGAGAAGAACGTCGTACACAGTCGCATCCTCGGGTTCAGGCTGGCTGCGCCCCCGCCTGCATTTCTTCCCCAGGTGTGAATGCCACAGAAATCTTGTGGGTCTTATTTAATTATAGAGAAAAAGTAATTACCAGTTTAAGTTGAAAAAAAGATATTTCAGAGCTTCAGCAAATGACCCAAATGAGAGAAACAGTAGATTCTCATCAGATGAGCACATTCTGACCCGGCAGTTGTTTGTCACGGGCAAGACGCCTGAGACTGAGCCCCGGCTTTTCCACCGAGGGACTCGGATGTGTTCACGTCTCCGCTTTAGGAGCTGGTTGTATGCTCTTCTCTGTGGGCTCTGGCCTCGCCCACAGCGGCTCTGGACCGACATTCTCATAGTTGTGCCAACTGCCATATGCCCCAGTGGTGGCCAGTTAAATGCCCGGGCATTGTTCCAGTGAGGGGAGAACTAATACAGCAGAGCCTTTGCTGGGGGAAGGTCCTCTCAGGATGGAGCAGGGATAACCACCCATAGGACGGCTCAGACACCTGTCCACGAACTCACGGAGAGTTCTGCCACATTAAACACTGAGGCACTGGAAAAGTGTGGAAATGTTTCAGAAACAGAGCTCATGTTTCATTAATCACATTCTTCATTTAGTACTCTTTCAGCTGTAGGTGGCCACACTGAACTCAAACTAGCTAACCTGAAAATGTTAAGTAGCAGAGGATAAGATCCAGGGGATTGCTTCAGGGGCTGAAGATGTTATCCTCGGGGCCTGGTTTCTCTTATTTTTGCCACCTCCAGTTTGGCTCCTTTTAATCAAATCTCTCCCCTCAGTGAGGCAAGTTGGCAATGGTCAATCCAAGCCTACCTGTTCCCCAGTTTAAGGAGAGGAGGGAAGAGAGGTTTTTCCTGGCAGTGTTAATGCAACTCCCAGGATATGTGCTTATGGGTTGCACAGCTACAGTGCCAGGCTCAGTGCCACATTTCACAAGCATTTATCAGATGGGCTATCATGGTGGTAAAAAGACACAAATTTGTTCTCATGGAGTTTAAATATGTTAATGAAAGACAGACACTAACCAAATCTTGGAATGAAGAAAGAGCAATGAGAAGAAAGGAACATGAGCCTATAGAGCAGAGGTCTGCAAACTATGGCCCCCTGCCTGTTTTTGTAAATAAAGTTTTATTGAAACACAGCCATGTCCATCATTTACATATTGTCTATGGCTGCTTTCATGCTACAACAGCAGAGTTGAGTAATTGCAAGTAACCGCATGCCCCGCAAAGACTAAATTAATTACTCTCTGGCCCTTTACAGAAAATGTTTGCTGACTCCTGCAGAGCATGGGAGACGGATGCATGCTTCCCTGGGGACACATGAACTGAAATCTCAGGAATAAATAGGATTTAACTCAGCAGAGACGTGGGAGGCAGGAAGAGAAGATGCGGGGAGGGCTGGGGATATAGGCAGGTGTTTTGGCTCTAAGACATGGTGCTCCTCCTGGGATTACCTTTTATGAGTGGGAGGGGTGGGGAGAAAGGACACGTGGAGGAGGAGATGAAGGACGGACCCAGAGGGTTTGTGCTTCCCCCTCTGAAGCGGCGGGCGTGGGCGCTGAGTCAAAGCTGCAGGAGGAACTGGAGCACAGCTCCTGGGAGCACGGCTTCTCAGTGTGGGTTGTATCTTGACTTTTATTATGTTTGTGTGTGTGAACATAAAACAAAGCTTCTTCCTGCAGCAAGACAGCTCGTCAGATCCATCCTCACTGGGTTGAACGCCAGTGGTGTCGTTAACCCCCTGCCACCATCCTTCTTCCAGCCAATGGTGTTTGTAGATGGCGGGTCAGGTTCAGGAGAGAATAAAGCACCCCTTGGTGCTGAGAATACCGAGCCTGAAATAGATTAACCTTCTACCTGAACCCCATGTTCTTGGCTTCACTAGTGCCTGTCTGACCAGCACCGGGACAGCACCGTGTGGGGATGTGGGTTGGCAGAGTGATGGCATCTGTACGACTACCTCCCCTTCCCCAACTTGAGGCAGACATCACTAATCAATCCCCGCTGGGCTGGATGGAGCCTCGTGAACTGCTTAGCTCAGACAGCCACTGCCACCACTCAGCACCCAGAGAAACCCATCTGCCACCCTAGTCCTGGGTGCTCAAAAATGACGGGTGAATGAAAGAAAGAGGGCTGCTGTGAAGCGCATTAATTTCTCTGTGGCAGTAAGTGTGCCCCTAAGCAGTTCGTCTGGAAGATTGAAAACGCAAATCTACAATTAGCCCCATTAAGCCTTGGGACTCTAGGGTGTTGGGAGATTTATTTATTTTTAATGCCAAACAAGAAAGTCATTGCAAGAGCCATGAAGTGCAGTAGGAAATTAAAAAGCAGCATTCAAAACTCAGCGGATGGCTGCAAGAAGCTCGAGGAGACGTTTACCTGTGGCATCACGCGGATTTCTTGAGCTGAATCTCTCTTCTGCCCGGACACACCCGTGGGCCTAGGGTCTGGGTCCCGAGGAGGACAGACGGAGCTTGCAGGCTGCGTGGGGTGGCACGTTTGGAAAGCGGGCGGCTGTTCTCTCGCTTCTGGAAGCCTCGGTTGGTGGGAGTAGGCGGCTCGCCTCGGTGATTAAATCTTGCTGGTGGTGGCCCTGGGCAGCCCCAGGAGCACTCGAGGAGAGGCGTGTGTCTTGACATAATTAACATTTCTGATCACTGTGTTCCCTCCTTAGAAGCAAACTAGCCTGAGGCAAAGCTGTGAATAGGCGAAGCTTGTCTTCATTTCTCTCGCATCTCATCCCTTTTAATTTCCTTTCCTTCCTTCAAGCTTCTCTCCTTCCCCCGCCGCTGTGCCCATGCGGCCCCCCAACACGGCTGGGCCCGACTCCCAGGGTGGCACGTGACACTTCAGGTCCACTCCCTGGAGCGCAGAGGCCCCGTCCCAGCCAGACGGAACGGCTGTGCTGATGGCCCACTGGGCGCCAGGCGAGGCAGGCAGGGTTTGGGCTTGGGCATGAAGTGCGTGTGCTGTGTGGCGATGCGCAGACAGGCTCTTCTAAAGCGGTGTCACTTTTCGGTTTTGTCAGAAGGTTCTGTACCACAGCTTTCTGTGATTTCACTGGATGTAACTGCCGGCTTTCTCTTCAAATTAATGCAAAAGGAATGGGTGTGTTCTGGCCTCCCACGGGCTGGGCTTGGAGCCATACGTGACAGGTCCGGAAAGGCCATTTACCGCTCAGCAAAGGGAAACAAGGTCTGCGGCTCAGCACTCTCCACCCGCACCCCGACCTCACAGGACGGTCCTTGGAGCCGTTCGGGCGGCAGCTCCAGGTGGCCGTCTGCCAGGATCCCTCCTGCAGGTCGGGCCACCGCCCTCTCATCACAGGTCGGTCTCCTACTTGCTGTGCAGTTCAAAGTCTGGGTTGTGAGGGACTCAAAACCAAACTCAAAATCCATCCAATAAGAGCTCATGTCCCCCAAGCATCCTTCCTTCCTCATCCTCCCGTGGCATCCCTTCCGTGACAGCCTGTTTCCAGTCTCCCCCATGCCCGGCCTGGGCCGGTCCCACCCTCCTATCTGCAGTAAGATGCCACCCCCGCCCCACCCAGGGGGAGAGAGAGCAGCGCCCCCGTGGGTCCGGGGAGGAGAGGGGATGCTCTCTCTCCCCTGTCCCTTGGCCAGGACTGGGTTCCAGCCCTGAACCACCATGTGGCTAAGGGGTGGGCAACGCTGATCATCCCTTTGGGGCCCAAACATGGCACTGGGGAGGGGGGCCTGTCACCTGAGAATGGGGGTGAGGGGCTTCCGAAAAGAGAGGCAGGGTCCCAAATGACAAATATGCATTACACTCACTCTTCCCGGGACTCCTCAGACATGTCTGCAGGACCCCACCCCTGTCCACGGGAGCGAGCAGGAGGGCCACCCCGAGCCAGCTGACCTGGGAGGACTTCCTCCTGCATCTCCCCCCTTGGAGCAAAGTCCCAGTTTGGGTCCCATGAAAACAGAGCCCCGGTCTGGCTCACCTCCCCGTCCTCTTCCCCATGCCCACGCAGAGGAGGTACCTCGCTGCCGGCACATCTGCACACAGAGACAGGTGACATCTGCCTTCACTCGAAAGTCCAGTCAAATTGATGTGTAAGGCTGGGCTGCTCACTGGGAAGGCTACTCTCCCTCTATAGTAGAGTTATTCAGAAGCTCTCGGAGCCAAAATGTACCTTTTTTAATAAAATGGCTAATTAAATTGCACACACTTTCTGAATAAAAAGAAAACTCTCGAATAAACATCTGTACAGCAGAGGTCCATCCAGCCCCTTCCATGCATGTTGCATCTTTATCAGCTGGAAAACAGCCCATTTGCTGAGTGTACCCTTTCTGTTTATAACGCAACCCGGGACATAGGCCTTGATTTACAGACTCTTGTGCTGCTATAAAAAGGGGGGAAAATCTGTATAAAGTCAAGGCAAACTCTATTTTTAAAAAAAAGATGTTTGAGTGCATTTTTGTTACCATTTCACGAGTGTCTGGTTGGGACCTGTGCAGCTCAGACCCCCCATGCCTTAATTGGAAGCGTACGGGCTCATTTTGGCTACGTCGCCTGTACACCAAAGGTGATTCATTGATTTTTGAGCTGACACTCAAGAGGGGAAATCAGTCCCCTGTATGTCTTCTACTGGCTGAAGCCGAGATGCCTTGTTGTAGAAGACTCGTGCGTCTTTGCCTGCAAACCATTGTCTGCGAAAGGTGCAGGAGCACGAAATGAGATCATGCTGACCAACAGACGGTGGGGCTTCAGAAGTGGGCCAAGAGGCTCCCCAGCCCCACTTTGTTCATGTGAAGGGTTAAGCACTAGGGCCTTGACTCCCTGAGAGGTTGAGGTGACCCTGGACCTCACAGAGACCCCCTGAGCCCTGAACCACAGTCAGTGACAGGGACCCGCAGCCCGTCTGGGACCCGAGGGCCTGGGGACATCGGGGTCACCGAAACGAGTCTGTCCAGGGCCTGGGTCCCAGGCCTCTTGTCCATGAGGGCTTATCCTCAAACCGACAGCCAGTGAACACACCCCAAAGTAAACTGAGGGGCCAACTGCTCTGCTAGAATTAGGGGGAGGGGAGGGGGGTGAGTCTTCCAGGGTCATCTTGCTCTTTTCTGGCCTGGTTCTCAGAAGAGGCAGAAAGCGTAAGAGAGACAGAGACAGAGAGAGCAGGGGAGCCCACGGAAGCTGCCTGCCAGGGCCTGGCTCCAAATATCCACGAGTGAGCGTGTTGTTGTGTGTATTAGCTTCCTGTTGCTGCTGTAACAAGTGAACACAGAGGGGCTTAAAATAACACATATATTATCTTATGGTTCCGGAGGTCAGAAGTCCAGATGTCAGCAGGGCTGGTTCCTTCTGGCAGCCCGGGGGGAAGATCTGGATTTCCCAGCTTCTGGAGGCACCCAGTGTCCTGGACTCACGGCCCCTCCTCTGTCTTCAGAGGAGCAGCACAAGGTCTTCAGTTGTCACATCCCTCCTCTGACCCTCCCACCTCCCTCTTAGGAGGACCCTGTGACGACACTGGGCCCCCCGGGGAATCCAGGGTCACCTCCCATCTCAAAGTCCTTAATCCCATCTGCTAAGTTCCCTTTGTCATGGAAGTCGACATCGTCACAGCTACCAAGGATTCGAACGTGGACATTTGTGAGGGCTGTTTTTCAGCCGCCACATTATGACTTTCTGTAATGCCTGGAATCTCTCCTTGGTGCTCATGGCCGTGCGCAGCATAAGGTCCCTCCTGTCACCGCCCCCCCCCGTGGGGCTGTCTCAGGGTCCCCCGATCTCGCCAGGTGTGGGCCAGCCTGTCCTTGGGTCGTCTTGTCATCGCCGGGGACGTGACCCTGGTGGTCCTCCCAGCGTTTGTCCTTCGAGTCTCAGCGAAAACATATGTACGTAAGCCCCCTCCTCAGGGAAGCCTTCCTGGCTGCCCCATGGAAAGAACCAGGCCCCCAGCTGGTGTGGGGACGTCTGGGAGAGGAGGACAGGAACAGGCAGACCCGCAGAGAGGTGGACGCGCTTCTCCCCCTTATGCCCGCGTTAGGACAGCGCTTCACGGGTGCAGGCTGTATGCCTACACTGGCCTTCCAGATAATAGAAGGACCTTTAATAATAACCTTTAATAAGCATCAGGTCAGGATGCCCTCTGCTTAGGTCCTTCCCCTGGCTTCACCCCTGCTCCTGGAATAAAATCCCTACCCCTCTAGATGGCCCAGCCCCAGCCAGCCCTGGTCCCTGGCCTGGAATGTTCTGTCCTGGGCTCTGGGTGCCCGCGGCAGCGTCCACTCCTGCAGATCTAGGCTGAGAAGCTCCTTCCACCAGAGAGGGCTCGCTCACCCCCTTACAAGTCAGAATGCCCGCCCTGCCCACCTGCCCAATCACTCTGTTTATTTTCCTCCAAGTTCTTCTCACACTCTGTAATTGTCTGTCTTTAGCAGATTGATTTAGTCTATTTCTCCCACTAGAGAGCCCACTCGGGAGAGAGACAGCCCGTCTCACCCGCTGCTCTGTCCCCAGTGACAGCACGTCCCCTGGCCACGGCACGATGAAGGTTTTGGGGGTTTCTCGGGTGTCCGATTTTCACTCGAACAATAGTAAAATATATAGTAAACCAAAGAGACGCCTGCGGGACTGTGCGGGGGTGGGCGCTTGGATGAGGGGGGCTGCGGGAATGAGTTAAGGGAAGAACCCCCGGGCGACAGAAGCAGTGACCCAGAGCCTGCCATCAGGTAACTGTGAGACTTGATGGGATGAGCGTCAGGAGGACGGAGCTTCCCCGTGAGGAGCGATGGCACTTCCCTGGGAGGTCACCTCCACAGGTGCCACCGACAGCCCTCTATCTCCTCCTCGAGCCTGCGGTCGCCCACTGCTGTGTGCAGAGCTCGCCCTGGGCTCCCCCCCGCTCCTCCGCCTGCACAGCACAGATAAGGAAAATGGGGCCCAGAGCTCAGGAATCTTGGCTCAGGGTGGCCGGTGTGTTAAGTGGCAGTGCTGGAACCCAGCCACAGGTCTGCTCTGAAACATTCCAACAAAACAGTTCTGCTGGAAAATGCCATCTGCATAGTTGAGTGTCGTGTGGAGCGGCAAAGGCTCAAATCATGGGGCCGCTGCTCATTTCCAGCTATCTCCCCTTTGACCTGGTAGAAATTCTCCTCACCCTGGGTCTTCCCTGCCCTTTCATGCCTCCCCCATCTTCTCCTCCTGTCCTGTCAATTCTAAACCCACCAGCAAATCACTTTTATTTAGTAGGGTCCTGTTTGGATGCAGATCTCTTATTTATATACAGGTGTTTATGTTTTGCAAAATATATGTTCTTTATGTGTCATTTCCCCTTAATTTTCAATCTGTGTATTCAGAGGACGATTTTTCTTTCTGATTATTTGGCCAAATTCAGTTCAATAGGATTTTATTGAAGATCTACTGTGGGATCCTCCTGGAATTTGGTGGAGCATTAGAGATGATGATGATGGTGATGATGATGATCATGATGGTCATGATGGTCATGACGGTGATGGTGATAATAGTGATGATGATAATGTTGATGGTGTTGATGATGATGATGGTGGTGGTAGTGATTATGGTGATGATGGTGGGTGATGATGGTCATGATGATGGTGATGATGATGGTGATGATGGTGATGATGATGATGATGACGGTGATGATGATTGTCATGGTGATGGTCATGATGATGGTGATAACAGGGATGATGATGAAGACTGCAGCTAACACTCTTCAGCACTGATGGATTCCTTGGCACAGTCCTAAGACCTTTACACACATTAACTCATTTCATGCTCACAATAGCCTTATGAAGCATCTTGCTTCTGCAGACAAGGAACGTGAGGCACAGGAAGTTGGAGTGACCTCCAGAGTTACTTGGGCAATGAGTAACCGAGCTGCAATCTGAACCCAGGCTGCCTGGGACCACAGGTCCTGCTCTCAACCTCCATCCGACCCACCTTTGTAGAACGCAGCAGGTTGTGGGAGACAAGACACACACACACACAAGCACACGCACCTGCATCCTCAAAGCAATTAAATAACAGTTCAAAAATTATCCACTATGTTTATTCATTAATTTATTCATCAAACAAACATCTGGGTGCCTACTGTGTGCTAATAAGCCTGGGGATAGAAGTGTGGACGAAGCAGGCATAGCTTACGGAGCTTGAGGCGGGAGGGGAAAGCTGCCCTCGCACTGTCCCGGGTGCCCCACGACTGAGGAAGGAGGTGTGGAGAGCAGTGCCTGTGGGATTCAGGGTCCCAGGGTGACGCAGGGACTGGAAAAGGTGGGCATGGCTTCCTGGCATTGCGGTCTTCATCTGATTGCTGTAGAGAGACTGAGAATCAGGAGGCCTCAGGGCTCCTGGGAGGGAGGAGGGAGAAACCCCTGAGGAAGGGGTGGAGGGCCGGCGGCTTGAAGTGGGGCAGGGAGTATGGGGCAGGGGGACACTGCGATGGGGGAAGCCTCTCCATCCCTGCAGCTCGGCCCTTGTCTTTCTGCTCACTTCCTCGTCCCCAGAGACCCCCACTGCAGGGTGGGGTGGTGCGTAGGTGCACAGCATCTCCTCCACTGGACTTTTATACTGATTTCCAAGTCGGTTTAACCGAGGAAATACTGACTCTGAGACCCGGGAAGAGAGCTTCTGTCTTCCTGTCGAGGTCTTGTCTTAGCTCATCGCATCAGAAGTGAGGCCTGGGCAGAGAGCCAGGGAGGTGAGGGCCGGTGGAAGAAGGCCCACTTCCCCCTCCTCCCCCAGCCGACCCACCACCGGCACCTTCCACGTCACTTTGTTCCTGGGGCACCAGCTGACACTGCCTGGGTGGTTGGGTGTGGAAGACCCCAGCTCGGGGCAGGGGGGTGGGTAACCTGAAGGCCGACAGCCTCACGGTAGCCCACGCAGTTCTTAGCGCCTTTTCTGAACGAAAGCTAAGCAGCAGAAAGCAGCCACTTTCGTTGGTATTTTTTTGTTTTTAATTCATTTTTTAACTGCACGAGTAGCAGATGAGTGGTTCCCCATCGTTGAAAAGTGAAGCCACGCCATTCAAGCAGCACCACATGCGATCGGTCCTCCCCTGGAGTAACCGGTGCTTCCAGCTTTGTGTGTTTACTTTCCTGCGCAGTTGAAAATACACGTGACAGTGCACAGATTTGTTTTCCATTTTAGAGATGTAAACGATGTCATGGTGCTGTTACCTAGAACTTGCTTTTCTCGCTTCGGGGATCCTTCCGAGGTACAAGGCCTGAAAAGTACTTAGCAAAACACCTGTGTGGTAGCCGTTCTGGAAGCATCACCTATTATTACTATTACCATTATTTGCAGCAAGCCAGAGTTGGGAAGGAGACGGAAGTGGGGCTTGCAGACTGGGAAAGCTCCAGATTTTTAAGGTGCTTTCCGAAATGGTTTAACCGAGTTAACACTGAATTCAAGGCCCGGGGAGAGGACCGACTCCTTCCTGCAGCCATCCGTCTTAGGTCCTGTGGTCAGAGGTGTCGTACTGTTTCCAGAAGCAGGGTCTGGGCAGGGAACCAGGGCAGTGAGGGGAGAAGACAGGAATTCTTGCTCTGTTCTATTCGGCTCACACGGAGGACCAGCCCTGCGCTCAGGGCGGTTCCAGGCCCTCGGCAGGGAGAGACGTGCAGAGAAAAGACCCTGGATTTTATGTAGAGGGACCAGTCCCAGATACCAGTGGTCGTGTTTATACCTGAGCAATAGTACTTCCCTCTGAGGTGAAACCAAGTCGTCTGTTTGGACCTGAGGCACAGGTGGCCCTTGGCTTTCTCACCTGAGGGTCCTGCTTTTCCCTCCCCAGCCGGCCTCCCCCTTGGACACGCACCTGCTCTTTTTCTCCTCCAGCTCAGGGCACTTGTATCTTCTATTCAACTTTCCTCCTGAAACTCACTCGCCCATGGTGGTTTTCAGTAATCTGGCTCCCCTCTCGGTTCTGCCTTTCCTGGAAAAGCCAACAAACCTTGCACCTCATAAATTTTAACAGACTTTTCAACTGATGTATTTCATGTCTGAATTGTTTTATCTGCCTCACTCTGATTGTAGGCCCCAAGGGCTGAGACCTCGTCCTGTTTCATCTTTTGTGCAGCTCCAAGCACACTCTTGGCATCCCGCTTGTAAAAACACACGAGACGATAAATATATGCAAACATCTATAATTGTTTTATTTAGAGCCGTTTGACAATAGATCAGAGATGTGTGTGTCCCTACACATCTGAGACTTGAACACGACTTCATCTCACGTCGTAATCTGTTCCTTGGGTATTAGTAATTTATAAAGCATGATTTATTTGTTGAGAATGTTTCTTCATAACTTTAAATGTGTGCATACTATAAAGGAAAAATTTAATCTCCAGCGTCTGATTAACTTTGTCGAACACGCTTCTTAGAATTACCTGTGCTACGTGGAGACTTACAAATAAGACTCGAATCATTTGTCTTTAAAAACACAAGTCTTCCTTCTGCCTAAGCGTTAAGTGATGTTGAAACAAAAAGGTTCCATTTAGATTTAAGACAGATGCAAATTAATCAGGAGTAATTTCTTCTTCATCTGAGTTTTTCAGTGTTTGTGGTTGGGAAATAATTGAGCTGGGTTTGTTTTAACCTCTTCATTTAACTTTGTTTCTAATGTATAAACTTTCAGGGGGTTTTTTTCTGCTGGAAAATTTCTGTTGGTGAATATAACATGCCTGTAGCTTATGTAATTCAACAAGTGACATACAGAAACAGGTGAGCCCACAAGAACATCCAAAGCTTACCTGATTCTTCCTTTCAAAATGTGTTTGTGGAACACGTAGTGTGTGCCAAGTAAAGTAGTAGATGATGCAAATCCAGGGGTAAAATAGAAAGACGAGGTTTCCAGCCTCAGGGACCCCCAGACTTTCGAGGGAGGCCATTAGAAAGCAGACGGAACACCACCATAAACAGAAACTAATCAGCACCACCAAGGGCTCCACCGGTGCTGAGACTGGTTCTCCCTGAGAAGGGGTGGCCAGGGGGCGGCTGAGGTTCCTCCTGCAGGAAGGAGAGCCAGGAGAGTGAGCCCCGGGCAGGGGAAGGATAGGTACAAAGGCCCTGGGGTGGGAGAGAACTGGGAGGCTCCATGGACAGAGGCACTGGAAGATTTTATACCAAGAGCGCAAGTAATTTGATGAAATGTTGCTTGTGTTCACTCCAGCTGCTGTAGGGAGACTTGTGTGGAGGGATTGAAGGAAAGGGGGAGAGAGGTTGGCCCCTGTTCAAGGAGATTTGCAGACAGGAGGAGGGCTGCGATGGGGCCAGTGTCCGGATTTGGCAACACAGATGGAATCAGCCAGAAGACCACCCTGAGCTGGGCGCCCTGAAGGCAGGTTTAGGTTTGCTTTGCGTATGATCCCAGGAGCCTTGGTGCCCCCTGGGCAGGTGGGGATTGCGGATGGTTCCCACACGCCTTCCCCGCTGCCTGCAGGGCCTCAGCACCCAGGCAGGCAGGAGGATGCGGGTGTCCAGCCACACCCTGGGGACAGGGCTGCACTCTCTCACCCCATCAGCGACGGCAGGCTCAGGCTCATGCCAACTCTCTGACAAGAACCTTTTTTCTTTAGAAAATAAATGGTCTTCATGCTACAACTAAGACCCGATACAACCAAAAATAAATTAAATAAATAAATAAATTATAAATAAATGGAAGGAAGGAAGGAAGGAAAGAAAATAAATGGTCTCTTTGCACATTTCAGTCCAGAACAGTGGAAAGAACATTTGAAATTGGTAGATTTCCGGAATGCCTGGCCAGGAGAGGGGACGGGCAGGACACAGAGCCTTCCCCCTGCTGTGTTCTGACCACTGGGTGGCCTCTCGGCCTGAGGGCCCATACGCCTCCGTGGGCCCCCGGTCAGGGGCGAGGACGGTGGTCAGCACACCATCCACCATCCTGATGTTGTCACTCTAGATGTTGGGATACAATTCAAATACGTGTGCCTGACCATGGTGGGGTCCCGAGTCTCCAGGCTCCAATCTGAGGAATAAGGCCCATCCCCGCTCCGTGACCCCTCGCCATCGGGGTCTGCACTGCCCTGCGGGACCCAGGAGTGGTCCGGGACAGCGTCCGTCAGGGTCTCGAGGCTGCGGCTTCCCAGGCTTCAAGGTTGCCTCCTGCTGGCACCTGCCCCCCTGCCCCACTGATCCCCCCAGCCCTGCCCCTCGGCCTGAGTTCTCTCCGCGTTGCCTGTTCCGTCTGCCGCCCGCCTCCCCCTTCTAGAAGGTACGGCCCGCTAGTGCGTGCACGGTGCCTGTTTGTTCGTCATGTCCTCAGAGGGGTGCCCGGCACTCAGGAGCTGCTCACTGAAGACTTGGTCAAGGAGTGGACCTGGTAGGTCCTCGTGGCTCCGGCACTGCGGCTGGGGGTTCCCCGCAAACAGCCCTCGTGCCCCGTGCCCCGCTCCCCGCCCCCAGCCTGAAGTCTGTGATGGATGTTAAAGAAACAGGTCCACTCTGACTGCGAACTGCAGGGGTAATTCGTGCAGGAGGGGGCTGCAGAGGGATTGGCTGGCCTGGGAAGGCACCCGTGGGAAACGGCGTTTAATCTGCCATCAGAAGGAAGAGGAGCCTTTATTCCATGTCAAGGAAGTAGCCTGTGGGGAGGACAGAGATGGGCAGGGGGCATGTTCCAGAAGCAAAAGAGCCAGAAGGCTGTGAGGAGGGTGCCCATTCCCGCAGGCCCCGTGGGCGCCAGTGGGGAGCAAGCTGGGCCGCCGAGAAGAGGGAGCCCTCTCTAGGGCAGGAGGTGGGGTGGGGGGCAGGGGATGGCGGGGTAGGGGCTCCGTGGGGAGCTGGGCCGGAGCGGACCCTTGTAGTCCAGGGGCCCTGGAGTCCCGGCGTCCAGAGGCCGGCACAGAGGAGTGGGAGGCGGCAGTCACATCCTCCTGTCGGCAGCACGGTGGCCCTGCCGTGTAAGAGCAGGAAAGTGACGCCATCAGGGAATGTTCTAGAAGGACGATTCTGGCAGCTTTGAGTCCAGGTTCCTGAGACGAGCACATTAAACTTGATTTTCCCTCACCGCCTTTCATGCGTCCAGATAGCACAGAGCCGCCGGCCGCAGCCAGCTGCCCCCGGAAGCTGCGTTACATGACGCCTCTGACTTCACGGGTTTGTCAGCACGACCGTTCTCTGGGAAACGAGGAATTACTGGTCTTGCAAACTAACGGTTCCAAGGAGGCATTGAAGTGGGATCTACCAAGCAGGCCTGGTAGGGTTGCCTCTCTCCTCAGCAGCATTTCTAGTTG
This sequence comes from Eubalaena glacialis, assembly GCF_028564815.1. NCBI lineage: Eukaryota > Metazoa > Chordata > Mammalia > Artiodactyla > Balaenidae > Eubalaena > Eubalaena glacialis. The sequence goes on along the minus strand of NC_083728.1, from coordinate 2,531,398 downwards.
CTAGTTATGGGGCTCTTCAGATTTTTATTTATTTTTTCATGGCTCGGTTTTTGTAGGTTGGATATTTCTAGGAATATATCCATTTCTTCCAGGTTATCCAACTTGTTAGCACATCATTGTTCATAGTGTTCTTTTATAATCCTTTTTATTTCTGGTGGCGTCCCTTCTCTCTCATTTCTAATTTTAGTTATTTGAGTCTTTTCTTTTTTCTTAGTCTAGCTAAGGATTTGTCACTACCAAAAAAAAAAAAAATCAGCAAAACACAAAAGAAGGCAGCAGGAGAGGAAAAGAGAGCAATAAGACATACAGAAAACAGTTAACAAAATGGCAATAGCAAGTCCTTCCCTATCATTAATTACTTTAAATGTAAATGGACTAAACTCCCCAATTAAAAGACACACATTGACTGAATGGATCAAAACAAAATAATGAAATCCAACTATATGCTGTCTTGGAGTGACTCACTTCAGGCGAAAGGACACCCATAGGCTGTTTTTTTGTAATGATGTATTTTGATTGCCTTCTCGTTTCCCTTTGTGTCTATTCTATTGATATTTTCTTTGTGGTTACTATTGCAATTACATAAAACATTGTAAAGTTGTAACAATCTCACTTAAACTGATAAGAACTTAGCTTCAGTCACATATGAAAACTCTACTCCTTTACATGCCTGCCCACCCCCCACCATTTACGTTACTGTGACACATATTACCTCTTTTTATACTGCATGTTCATTCACATAGATTTACCTCTTTTTATACTGCATGTTCTTTTTATACTGCATGTTCATTCACATAGATTTATAGTTACTTTCTATGCTTTTTTTTTAATTCTATACTGTAATTAAAAGTGATTTATGCTCCAACATTACAATACTGCAGGTATTTTATTTGTCTATATATGTACCTCCACCAGGTGGTTTTATATTTCATATGATTTTGCATTACTGTTGAGCATCTTTTTCATTTCAACTTGAAGGACTCCCTTTGGCATTTCTCTCAGGGCAGATCTAGCAATGAACTTCCTCAGCTTTTGTGTGTCTGAGAAAGTCTTAATTTATCTTTCATTTTTGAAGGACAGTTTTGGCAGATACGGTTTTCTTGGTTAACAGTTTTTGCTTTAGCACTTGATACGTCACCCCCTCCCTTCTAGTTTGCAAAGTTTCTGCTGAGAATCCACTGATAATCTTACAGGAGCTCCCTTGTGTGACAAGTTACTTTCCTCCTGTAGCTTTTAAGATTCTCTCTTTGTCTCTGACTTTTAACAGTTTGATTATAATGTGTCTCAGTACAGGTCTCTTTAGAATGATCATAGTTGGAGGTCTTTAAGCTTTTTGAATTTGTGTGTTTGTTTCTCTCCTCAGATATGGGATGTTTTCGGTGATTGTTTCTTCAGATAGGCTCTCTGCCCCTTTCTCTCTCTTCTCCTTCTGAGGCTTCCATAATGCATAAATGGTTCCACTTGACAGTGTCCTGTAAGTCCCTCAGGCTCTCTTCATTTTTCTTCATTCTATTTTCTTTTTGTTCCTTTGACTTGATCATTTTGAATACCCTGTCTTTGAGTTCACCAGTCTCCCTTCTGCCTCATCAAGTTCAAGGTTGAACTCCTCTAGTGAATTTTTCAATTCAATTATTGTGTTCTTCAGCTCCAGAATTTCTATTTCTTTCTTCTTTATCATTTCTCTTTGTTGATGTATCATTTTGTTCATGCATTGTTTTCCTGATTTCATTTAGTTGTCCTTCTGAAGTATCTTTTAGTTCATTGACTATGCTTATGATGGTTATTTTGGATTCTTTATCTGGTAAATCATATATTTCCATTTCTTTAAAGTTGGTTTTTGGAGATTTAATGTGTTCTTTTTATCAGGCCACATTTCCCCGTTTCTTGGTTGGGATTTGCACATTTGGAAAAAATGACCACCTTTCTCATTCTTTATAATCTGGCTTTGTACATGGCAGACCTTCACCAATCCGCTGGCCAGAGATTCTGAAGACCTCTCAAGGCTTTTTCTGGGGATGATCTTCTCTGGGCTGGTGCATGTAATCTCCTATTTGAGAATTGCCTGTTTCTACTCAGGATTTCTCCCTAGTTTCTGTCTGTGGTACTTCAACCTCTCTGGTGCTGGACTGCCATGGAATTTCTTTTGTTTTCAGTGGCTTCCAACCCAGCTCCCTTACCTGTCAGCATTTAGGTTCAGGTGAGGCAGAAACTAGTCTTTCAGCTATTCCCCTAAAAAGTCAGAGTATTGGACCATGTTTCATTCCTCTCTTTCCCTCCCAAGGGAGAAGCCAAGAGTTGGGAGTTTTCACCAATCACACTCCTCTGTGCTAGGGGAGGGGCTATGGTGAGTAAATGTCATGAATTTTCCTGCCAGTTTTGATGTGGTTCTTCTTGGTTCATCTCAGATGCAGGACTCTCTTAACTGGTCTCTGGATTTTTCTCAAAGGCAGTTGATCTATGTATTGTTGCTAAGTAATTGTTCCCATGGGAGAAGAATGATTTGGGGCTTCCTATTACATTATCTTGCTGATATCACTCTTAAAGAGCTCAGTTTTGAATACTCTATGCTTGAGGAACAAAATCATCTTCTGATGGATCTCCCAGGATCCACACTCATCCCTGCAGTCAATGCCAGGGGTCTGCAAACTTGCCCTGTCAAGGGCCCGATAGTAAATATTTTCAGCTTTGCTGCCTGTACTCAACTACTCAACTCTGCCATAGACAATAGGTAAACGAGTGAGCGTGGCTGCATTCTAATAAAACTTTATTTACAAAATCAGATGTTGGCAGGCAGGCCGTAGTTTGCTGACCCCTGATCCTTGTTCAGCACAGCAGTCTGAGGGATCCTGCCAAAGCCTGAGCCAGGCCCCTCACTGGTCAGCCCCCAGTACTTCAGAGAGTCCACTTTTCACTCAAAGCAGAGTAAGATCTTTGTAGCAGCCACGCCTCTCACCACCCACCCTCTTCCTACTCTTTTTTTTTTTTTTATTTTTGGCTGTGTTGGGTCTTCGTTTCTGTGCGAGGGCTTTCTCTAGTTGCGGCAAGCAGGGGCCACTCTTCATTGCGGTGCGCGGGCCTCTCACTATCGCGGCCTCTCTTGTTGCGGAGCACAGGCTCCAGACGCGCAGGCTCAGTAGTTGTGGCTCATGGGCCTAGTTGCTCCGCGGCACGTGGGATCTTCCCAGACCAGGGCTCGAACCTGTGTCCCCTGCATTGGCAGGCAGATTCTCAACCACTGTGCCACCAGGGAAGCCCCCTCTTCCTACTCTTGCCATCACTCTGTCCCAGCCGCCACTGGAGCTGCTGCTTCGTCATGTGCTGTTCCCACCTTAGGGTCTTTGCGCTCACTGTTCCCACTGCCTGGAATGCCCTGCCTCCTTATATCTGCTTAACTGCTTCACTTCTTCAAACATTGCATGACCCTCCCAAGTCAGCTTGGGCGGCCATAACAAAATACTGCACACTGGGCAGCTTAAACGGCAGAAATGTTGTGTCTCACGGTTCTGGAGGTTGGATGTCCAAGGTCAAGGTTTGGTCTTCCCAGGCCTCTCTCCTTGGCTGGCAGATGGCCATCTTCTCCCTGTATCCTCACGTCATCTTTCTACTGTGTGTCTGTGTCTTAACCTCCTCTTCTTCTAAGGACACCAGTTGCATTGGATTAGGGCCAACCCATATGACTTCATTTAACCTTAATCACCTCTCTAAAGACCCTGTCTCCAAATACAGTCACATCTTGTGGTACTGGGGAACTAGGGCTTCAACATACAGATGTGAGGGGGCACAGTTCACCCCACACACTCCCTCTGAGGTCTGCCCTGACCACCCTATTTGGTCAGCAGCCCATCTCCTCACCTCAGTGCTCTGAATTTCCTCGTTCTGCTCTCTCCCCACTTAGCACCACCCCTGCTGACATCCAGCAGGAGGTACCAGCACTTCTACAATGTTTTGTTCTCTGGGCTCTTTTATATTCTGAAAAATTATTGAAGACCCAAAGAGCTTTTGTGCAGACAGGTGAAATCTTTCCATATTTATCATAGTAAACATTAAAACTAAGACCTTTGAAAACTAGTTATTGATTAATTCATTTAAAAATAAGAAAAATAAACCCATTACATGCTAACATATTTTATGAAAACTAACCGTATTTTGCAAAAACAAAACCAAATTAGTGAGAAGAGTGGCAGTGTTTTACATTTTTGCAAATCTCTTTAAAGTCAGGAAAAAGACTGCTATATCTGCTTCTGCATTCACTGTGTGACATGTTGTTTGGGTTGAAAAATATATGAAAAAATTTAGCCTCACTCAGATGTGTAAATGAAAAGGAAGGGGTATTTTAATCATCTTTTCAGATAATGGTGGATACTCTCCTTTGATATTATACCAAAAGTTGATGTGTTAGTTTCTTAAAGGTTAGTTGCAGTGTGGAAGCTGAAACCATCTCACTGCACTTTTCAGACTCTGTTAAATTAAAATCCATTGACCTATGTTGTACTTAGAATGAATCTTTAACTGATGCATAATTTTATAACATCATGGATTAGTCTTTTGAAGTTGTTTTTCTGAGTTACGTATAGCTTCAATTATATAATATTTTAAAAATCACGTTTGTTAATATCACCACCAGTCTCATCTGAAAAGTCTCTAATTGTTGGGACACTTTCAAGCTCACAATGGCAGACACAAGTTTTCTGAAAATCTAATTTTTGCTTGAAAATTTTCTAATTTTTGTCATTGGCAACAAACGTTGTCAGTTGTTTTCCTTGAAGTGACAGACACACTTTGTTCATTTGCAAGTGAATGTCTGCCAAACACTCGAATATGACTAACAAAGGTTTGCCTGTCAGTTGTTCTTTTAAGTAATAGTAATTTTCCATGAAAAACAGTGGCTAGTTCAGCTGGCAACTCAAACAGTGACACAAGTGCTTCACATCAAGACAAACACTTTCCTTCGGTATTTACTTTATCTGTACTTTCCCTTTCATCACACTGAATAATAAAAAGAAATATGTTTAAGAGTCAAGAGTTAATAAAATTAATTTTTTCTGCTTCTGCTTCATCAAGGACATTCTTTAGTGAAATAATTTTTTCCCACAGTGAAGATTTGGTGATGAAAAACATGATGACTTGATTACCCTGGTTCTTGCCAAGGCACCCACCATTTTACCATTTTATTTTAATAAAAGTTATATACCAAAAAATTTACTCTTTCAAAATGTAAAATTCATAGTTTTTAGTATATTCACAGAGTTGTGGGACCATCACCATCAATATAATTTTAGAACCTTTTCATCACCCCAGAATAAACCCCACATGAGTTAGCAGTTGCCTCCCATTCCCTTTCTAACCCCCCCTCACGGCGCACATGCACACACGCACACACACACCGCCTAGACAACCAATCACCAATGTATTTTCTGTCTCGGTACGTTTGCCTGTGCTGGATGTTTTATGTAAATGGAATCATATAATATGTGGTTTTTTGTGTCTGGCTTCTTTCAGTTAGCACACACACTGTTTTCAAGGTTCATGCACATTGGAGCATTATCAGTACTTCGTTCTTTTTTATTGCTGAATAGTTTTTATAGTATGATGTCATAAACAGAACAGTGGACCCCCAAAGAGGTCTACCTCCTAATCCTGGAACCTGCGACTGAGTCACAGTATATGGCAAAAGGGACTCTGCAGGTTGATCCAGTTAAGACCTTGAGAGGAGGAGATTACCCTGAATCATCCAGGTGGGTTCAGTGTCATCACGAGGGTTCCTATATAAGAAGGAGGCTAGAGGTCAGAGTCAGAGAAAGAGCTGTGACAATGGAAGCAGAGGTTGGAACGGTGTGGGGTCATGAGCCAAGGGATGCAGGTGACCTCTAGAAGCTGGAAAAGGCAGGAAGCAGATTCTCCCCTTGAGCCTCCAGAATGAACACAGTTCTGATTTCAGACTCCAGAGTACAAAACTGTAATAAATTTGTGTTGTTTGAAGCCACCAAGTTTGTAGTCCCCTGTTACAGTAGCCATAGGAAAATAATGCGTATGGACCTATCACAGTTTGTTTATTCATTCTTCAGTTGATAGACACTTGGATTGCTTCCACCTTTTGGCTGTTATGAATAATACTATTAGGAATATTTGTGTACACATTTTTTGTGTGGACATATGTTTTCAATTGTTTGGCATATATACCTAGGAGTGGAATTGCTGGATCATATGGTAACTCCATGTTTAACATTTTGAAGAACTGCCAAATTATTATTTTCCAAAGCAGGTGCAGCATTTTCAGCCCACCAGCAATATATTAGGGTTCTAATTCATCCACATATTCACCAACACTTGTTATTTTCTGGGGGTTTTTTAAGTTATTATTACATCCATTCCTAGTATATGTGAAGTGGTAGCTCACTGTGGTTTTGATTTGCTTTGGTTTTGATTAGTCCATAATAATGATGTTGGGCATCTTTTCATGTACTTATTGGTCATTTGGATCTCTTCTTTGGAGAAATACCTATTCAAGTCTTTTGCCCATTTTTAATTGGGTTATTCATCTGTTTATTATTGAGTTGTAAGAGTTCGTTATGCATTCTGGATACAGGTCCTCTATCAGATATGTCATTTGCACATATTTTCTCCCCAGATGCTCAGACCTATGATTTATGAGTGGTGGGTGGGGAAGGGAGCCCCAGACCGCTCAGCCAGGAGTAGCCCTTCAGCACAAGAGCCTGGGGGGTGGGTGCGAGAGGTGCTGAAGCCCTGCTCCTCCCAGGGAGAACCCGCTGCCCTAAACGGGGAACTGTAGGGAAGGAGCCCCCTCTTCTTGGCCACAACCACGTGGAGTGGACTTTTCCTCACGCCCACCCGGAGGGGCAGGGGTGGAGCGGGTCTCGGCTCAAACGCCCAGACTCACACTGTTCCTACTGAGATTTAGCACGTTTTCCTGGATGAGTGTTTCTCTACTTGCTCTGTGCTCTTAGGACAATTTCCAGAGATGTTAAATGGTTGCTTTTTAAATAACTTTTACCAGTTACATGTGTTTCACTGGGGAAGGGGTCTGTTCAGGTCCTCACACCTTCACTCTAGAACTCTCTGGGTGCAACATCTTAATATTATTACAAAAATCGTTGGACGCAGCAGAGCTCCTGAAGGGGTTTTGAGGACAGCTGTGAAATCACAGGAAACGGTGTGCCCTCCAGCGCAGACCTCCCCCGTCGGAACAGAAGCATCCCGAGGACATGTGTGTTGTTTGCTGACGTCTCCCCAGCACACGTCAGACGTTCAGGATTTATCAATTTATCGTTTACCAAATGTCCAGATGGCACGTGGAGATGCAGGCTCAGAGGTCGGGAGGGCGGGCTGTGTTCAGGGTGGATGTACGGGTCACCTTCAGGGCTAGGCCTGCAGCCCTGGGAGGAGCCAGAACCCACGGGCACCCAGGAAGGGACTGACTGTGTGGTTCATCTGCCGTGAGATTCTAGAATCCATCTCAAGTGACTGCCCTGTCACTGCCCCAACAGGAAAGGGGCATCACCTGTGCATCGGCTCACTTTCTACAGCAGCAGGAGTTCCCAAAAGCACACTTTACCCGAGGAGCGAACAGGCTCGGAAGACGCCTGGCGCAGCTCAGGGCAGCCCTGAGTCCCTCCCAGCCCTGAATGTCTCCTGTATCTTCGCTCTGGCCGCTAAGGACTCTGCTTGTGTTCATACTTCCAGCAGGAAGGATGAATGGGCTGCTTTAGGAAAAGACCTGGACGCTGATGCCAGGTTTTAAACACAGCCTGTGCAGCCGAGCCCCGGGCCCCCAGGGCCGACCACACAGACACCTGTGGAGGCTGAGTCATTTTCATTGAACCATAGACACTGATCCTTTTCAAGACCAATAAATAGGATAAAGTTAGTAGCAAAATTTGAGGACTTTACATCCATTATCTCACTACATCCTCACTGTGGTCATCCATCCATCCATCCACCCACCCATCATCCATCCATTCACCCAGTATTTATCAAGTACCTGTTTTATGTCTGCATCGGCCACTCACTGAGGACGTAACCGTGACCGTGGGGCCGCCTGCCATTCGGGGACCGTAATCAGGCCCATGTTGCACAAGAGGAAATGGGCTCAGAGGTTAATAACGGTCTGAGGTCAGCTCCCTATGACCCCCACCCCCTCTCCTTCAGGATTAGGGAACCCAAATGCCATTGTCGGCCTAAAAACACTAAGGGGTTAACCGACCCCTGCTGCCAGCATCTGGCCATGTCCCCACCTGGTCCCACCTGCCAGGCTCTGCACACGGGAAGGGCGGGATGCTGGGCGGCCTCAGACCCTGTCCTGAGCGTCGAATGTCATCAAAGCCCCGGGAAGTTCCCCGAGCAGCTTCCCTCGTGCGGAGTGTGCAGGCGGGGCCGCCTTTCCGGGGCTCTGTGAGCCGCCTGCATGAACTCCGGAGCCCCTTCCCCGCAGAGAAGCCGGAGGAAGGAGGAGGCGGCTTGCGATGACCCGTTCCTCCTTACTGTCCCAAACAAGTAAGAACAAGAAGAACTACACAGGAGTTAACCTTTCTTTCTTTTAGGAAAATGTTTTTATCGATTCTTCTTCAGTGTTTAAAGAGCATTTGATGAGGTTCCTCGGCCCTGTGCAGAACGGAAGAAGCAGGAGCTCATTTAGATTCCGGAGACGCCCCCCGTCTGTCTAAGCTGCGTGGCGCGTTGTACACTGCAGACCTGTGCCGTGTGGATTAATTCTGTGGGCTGCTTTGCAGGAGTGCATTGGTGAGAAAGATTGAACTTTCGGGGACCGGGCTCTGCCTCTGATTGAGGAGATGGCTGTGGGCTTGGGTGACGGGCTGTTTCCCGTAAACCCCTCCCCATATAACGTCTGCCCGTACGAATTCAATCTGTGTTGGCTCAGGACAGGGAGAGGCCATGCATTCCCCACCAGAATGTGTGAGCTTGTAGGGGAGTGGTCCTCCGGGAGTACAGGCGCTTTCCGTTACAGCGACAAGCCCCGGAACAAATGCATCCCTCAGCACGAGGGAAGTTTGACCAGGTTGAGTTGAGAAATCTCCAGGGGCCAGAACGGCATCAAGCACTGGGATAAAATAGCTCTGATGTCAGCCTCTAAAATTTTCTTCTCACTCCCTCTGAATACTTCCCGCCACCATGAAACAAAGGAATCCAAGGTATTTATATGGACAAGTGAAAGAGGCGCTCACGGTGTGCTCTTATTAGGATTTCACCCCGAGGCCGACACACCCTCTCTGGGTTTGCGGAAAGGGAGGTGTCCTGGTCCAGCAGCTCACAGGACACTGGCCGCACCAGAAGGGTAACAGCTCGTTGCCGGCAGAGGTGACAAGTCCCAGTGGCTGGAGGGGCTGCGGCAGGTTTCTTGCTGAGGGAAGCTCGGTCTTCTCCGTCGTCCTAGTGCCCCCGTGTCCGTAAGGAACGCTGGCTGGAGGAGCAGGGGCGGCAGCAGTGCTGTGGCTGTAATAAAACCAGTAGCTACCCTTTAATTAAAGTCACTTAACATTTAACTGGAAAACATTAAAGTCATAAACCCTTCTTGGGCCATGAGCACCAGCTCTGGTCTGGGTCTGGGGCACAGTGGTGACCTCAGCAGAGGAGGTCCCGGGAACGCTCACGTTTAGTAACAGTGATGACACGTAATGTTCCCGGTGGGGATGGTAAGTCCCCGATGGGGCCACCCGGGCTTCCCTGCTTCGTCCGCACTCTCCCACCCCCAGCTGCTGCGCTTCTGGTTCTGAGGCGCTTGTGCCCTTGATCTTGTTGGCAGACAGTCGGAGCTGTGCTGTGATCCCCCTTTACAGAGCAGTGTTTTCAAATGCATACAATGAAATTCCTTGGATCACAAAGGCAAGCAATTATATTGGAATGTGGTTATCAAAATAGGAAAAACAAATCTGTGACATAGAAGGGTATATTTTTATTAACCTGCTAAGTAACAGTATCCAGTGGTGGGTCTAACACATTCTGAAACTTTCCAGAGGTGCTGACCGTCAGGCCACCCACAGCTGCAGTGCAGGATATGAAACCCGGCCACCATGTAGGGCGCGCTGCCCACGGGCATGAAGGAGGGGGGTGCTGGGGGCAGGGGGCTGGTGTGCTAGCTTGAGCTCCAGGCACACGCCCCCAGGGCCGGACCCCTGGCCTAGAAGGCCCTTCCGTCTGCTCCACCCGTACCTCCGTCCACGCCTCCCTCTGCTGTCCTCTCACTTGGCGTTTTCTCGAGCCCTGACAGCTTCCATCCTCACCATGTAGATCTTCCACGTCCCCAGCCCACCGCCCTCCCCACTTCTGCCTGGATTTGTTCCCCTCTGTGCCCTGCTGTCTGGTCCTGGGCGACCTCTGTAGGAGGTCCTGGGGGGCGTCCAGGCGAGTGGAGGGGCTGATTACTTCACTGCAGGAGATGCGAACATGTGGGGAGACGGGTCCTGCTGAGGAGGGAAGAGTCGCGGGAGAGGCCGGGCGCTGCGGCCGTGGAGCCCACAGTGTTCAGGGTGAGCGCGGGGGCAGGAAGGGCTCTCACGAGACAGAGACCAGGTGGCTGCGTACGTGTTAAGTGGACAGCCCGGCCTGAGCCCCAGCCCCCGAGCCGGCAGGGCAGGCACGCCGCGCAGCACAGCCCCACCTGGATTCAGGGACGCGCCGGAAGGGACTGCGGACCACGCTTTCCCTCTGAGAGCACAGACTCCTGTGAAGCAAGCCCTGAGCTAATGAAAGAGGCAGAGACGGAGAAGCACCTAGAATCTTCTCTGTGCCCCCTCCTTGATCACCACAGCCGCGGCTCGACCTCCCCTCCCCTCTCCCCCCACCTTTCTCCTCCTGACACTTCCTCTCCCCAGTCCTGGTTGAAGCTGAACCCCGCTTCCGTGCACCTCGCATGACACTGGAGCCGCCTTTCACCCTGTGCGCATCGCTCGAAAAACGAAGGCAGGGACCCCAGCCACAGGACAGAGCATCAGCCGTTCCGGAGAGACACTGCCGGTGCTGAGTTGAAGTGACAGGCACACGGGTTTAATGACAGAAAGTGTGAAGGCTTTATTATAATTTAGGAGTGCTCACTAGTTGAACAGACTGTCTGCCTATCCGGAGATGTTTCTCAAAACCAGCTGGCTCCCAGAATTCCGCTAAGAATATGGGGCGGGGGGTTGGAGGGGAGATGTAAGAACGCAGACCAGGAGCAGGGGTACGCGGTGCCGGAGCGGCAGGGCCGTGGCCATAGGGCAGCAGTTGCGTGAAACCATAAGGGTTATGTCGTGTCATTTAATTTTTGGCCAGAACGTTGTGAAAGAGGAGGGCAGTGGGGTCGACAGTCAGTTCCTGGATTCTTTGCTTTCTGAATCGTGAGCACACGGCACCTCCTGGTGCAGGAAGGATAGGAACCGGCTCTGCAGCCGTGCTGTCTTCAGGCAGCGCACATGTGTGTGATGGTTGAGGATGCAGACTTCAATGCCAGGCAGGGATCTTCCACTTCTCAGCCACAGGGCCTTGAGCTGAGCCTCAGTTTTCCCATCTCTGTGGTGGGAACCCCAATAGTGCCCATGTCACCAAACTGCTGTGAGACTCTAACACAAGGTAAGCACTCAGCCAGAGACACCTGTGTTAATTACTTTAATATAGCCTCATGGACCTTTTACTTTACCTGCTCGCTTGCTGATGAACTCCTACTCATCCTTCAACGCCTTGCTCATTTGTCCCTCGTTGAGGCACCTCCCCTGCCTTACACTCCTCTCGTGCCCCAAGTTCCCACACACTCCTGACCTGTGGCCCTGATATCTGTCTTGCCCTCTCAAGGCCCAGCACACAGTAGGTGCTCACTGTACAGACTCGGGACAGACCCTTGGCTTTGTTCCTCCTGTGGCTGGTTCAGATGCCACTGCCTGCCTCCCTGTACCTGCCTAGGTGCCACCTCACCACCTCTGCCCACATCCAGCCCCGCCAGCTGGGATGGGGGTGGAAGCAGAGGTTGGACCCCTTTGGGTCATCTCTGTGGCAGTAGTTGATGTCCACTGGTTTGGTTCCGATGTTCCATCCTCTGCCATCGAGTTGGTGCAGAAGAAAGTTGAGGCTCCGCCTTTTAGCTCAGCTGCATTCATCCTGGTGCCTGCTGGTGCCTGCCATTCTCCATGCTGTTCCCTGCTGTGGAGTTCATACGTTTATTTATTCAGAAAATATTTGGTCAACTGCCATGTGCCACGTACTGTGTGTGCCAGGCCAGCAGCAATGGTGGCAGATAATAAACGATGCCTGGCAGGCCTGCCCAGGAGCTGTGGGGTCATAGACTTAGTAAACGTATGTTAAGCCCTCGGTGCTCTAAGTGTGATCCCTAGACCAGGAGCATCGCATCAGCTGGGGCCCTGCCCCAGACGTGTCGAGTCGGGCTCTGTGTTTTAACCGGATGCCAGGTGATTTGCGGGCACGGTGGAAGCTCTGGATGGAGCAGCTCTTGTGCACCAGATGCCGTGTGGGTACAGAGGGCACAGAAGAGGGCAGCGTGGCTCCTGCTCTCGTAGCTCTCCATCTAGGTGAGAGGTAGATAAATTAAAGCCTCTGGGTGGGCCGCTTCTTCGTTCTTTGAGGCAGCCAAGACCTCGGTTGACCACTCCTGTGGGGGGGGCCCGGCGGGGGTGCTGGGACGCGGCCGTGGACGAGAGCGCCTGTTTCCAGTGGGAGGTGGATGAGGAAGCCGCAGCCTAGAAGTGCTCCTGGTGGGAAGTCAACCCAGGCCATGGGCAGAGAGCCCTGGAGCCAGGCAGCCCCTCTGCGGAGGTCGGCAGGACAGCCTGGCCACATGTGGATCTAGACAAGGACGCACGAGGAGAGGGGAGCACTGTGGGGCAGGAAAGCCTGCGGGCAGCATGACGGAGCTGAGAGAAGCCTGCTCCTGCGGGGAGACGGTGCAGCAGGGATGGGAGGGGGACCCCGGAGGGACCCTGAGCAGGAGGACCTTCCCAGGCACTCACCCCAGGAGGTGCTGTCTCCCAGCCCCTCCTCAGCCCCCCAGGACAGAGTTCCTAGTGTGCAAAGTGCTGGGGACGCTCGTGAGGCTTCCTGGAAGAGGTGGCATTTGAGCCGCATCAGGAAGCCTGCAGAGGAGTTCTCCAGCTGGAGAAGTAAAGATTCCGATTCCTGTAACTATTTCTGACGAGACAGCAGATAAGGCAAGAAAAGCCTTAGGTATATAATAAGCCTCAGGGAGTGTCCTATATGCGTGTGAGTATGCAGTACACGCACACACATCCACACGCGTGCACGTGGGCACACACACACACGCACACACGACAACCACAGTCCTCTGCGCTGGCCCTGACCAGTTCCCTCTTCTCCGCAACCTAGCAGAGACCGCGCTGTTCACACAATGCAGCACGCTGATGTCACTGCTTTCTTCCCAATTAACTCTTGTGTCTGAAGCCAAGAATACAATGTTTTTAAGCCCCAGAGGAAGAATCCTGAGATGGTGACTGCCTGAGAGCGAGAGGCAGAGAGCTTCCGCGGAGGGTGAGATGCACACATGATTACGGCGTCTCCCCGCGGCCCCGTGCTTCCCGGTGCAGCTAATGAGCCTTTCTGGACGCTGACGCTGATCTCCAGTGAGCCCTGATCCCGGGATGCACCTCAGATAATTGCAGCAGAGCACAGGACCCAGAGTGGGCAATATCTGGCCTCAGAAGAAATGCTTCTCTGGCCTCTGCGAGGACGTGCTCCCGGGCAGGGAGGCTGGCCCAGAGCCATGAGAGCTGCTCCTGGCACATTCAGGGTTTAAGGCTCAGAAAAGAAGTGGCCTCACGCTCCATGGTGGGGGCCGCGGGGGCCAGTGGGAGGAGCCCTTCTGTTTGGCGTTTGTTCTTCCTGACACTCCCCTTCCTCCACACGCGTGCACACGCACCCCCCCCCCAACACACACATGTATGGACTTTTTTCATTTTTATTACCATTTTTTGGACAAGGCGTTTGACAAACGGCTGCTCCCCGACCCGGTGGCTCACGATAATGGTGTAATTACGGAGCTCCCGGTGAACGTTGCTGTGGGCATCACTTCGGGCGAAACGGGGAACGAAGCAGGGATGCTCGTGTAATTGGGGGAGACGGGCCCGGGGGAGGGCTCTGGCCCTGGAACGCGCAGGTCTCGTGACCCTCGTGATCGGGGCTGGGCTCAGGCTCCCTGCGTCCCGAGTGAAATTCCGGAGTGTTTTGTGTGACCGCGTGGAAGACCAGGGCCTGCCCGGTGCCTGTTTGCACTTCTCCATGAGATGCAGCTCCACACGCTCAGGAAGACCCGCTGCGAGGTCAGGCAGCGAGCCTAGAAGTGACGAGTCCTGCCCGCCCTTGGGCGTGGGTCAGCCCCCGAGGGGAGTCACTTTTGATGAAGGAGGGCCCTTGGGGACCAAGGGTGACGAGGCCCCTCCAGGAAGGCAGGACAGAGCTCTGCTGCCAGCTGGGTGGTGCAGGGTGTGGTTAATGTACAGACTCTGTCACACGTGCACACACACGCACACGCATGCACACACACCCCTTTCCCACTCCCTCCTCCCTTTCCTCTGACACCTCCGTCCCAGGGAACAGGGAGAAGGGCGCCATCAGAACCTGTTACCTGGCAGGCTCTGCACACAGGATACAGGTTTTGCCCTCGAATCCGACATCGTTGCACCACCTTGATGCGATCCCGGTACAGAGAGGGAGTTAGCACGTTACCCAAGTGCAAACATGCCCCCAGCAGCGGTCAGTGCTGTGGAGATAAAGCGGGAAGTAGGGCCACGGTGAAGGCACTGGATCTGCCCGCTGGGATGAGGAGGCCCAGGAGGATGTGCTGTGGACCTGGACCCACCGCTTATAGGGAGGCGGAGTCTGGCCGTGATGGTCCCGCTGGCCCCGAGGACAGGTGGGCCCGTGACGCACCTGCACGCACTGTTTGGCACACGGACGCCAGAGCTGCCTGTGTGCAAGGTGGGAACAGCTGCCCTCCCAGCACCTGAGGGCCAGACCGAGATGGAAAATGTCAGAAAGCAGAGTGAAGCTTTGCATGGCCTCCGTGGCTCAAAGTCCCGTCCAGTCGGTATGCTATTTACCCCACCCCACCCCCGTCTCCATGTGGGCTGCCTGGATGGCTCCACACATCCAACCCGCAGACGAGGAAACAAGCCCCGGAAACTGAGCAGAAGAGACTAGGCAAATGGCAACCATCACAGTAAGGGCCGTTCTGCCTGCGAGTGCCCACGTCCGGCAGCCTGCCAGGCGCCTGGCCTGCCGTCATTCTCTCGACAACCCTATGAGGGGTGGGGACTACCACATCCCCGTCCTTCAGAAGAGAGGACTGAGGCACAGAGAGGCTGCGTTACTCCCCTGGCATCACACAGCAGTGAAAGCCAGGGAGGCAGGATTGGTACCCAGGCCCACCTGGCTCCGGGCTTATCTTCGTGGCAACGTCTGAGGCTCTCTGCACAGCTAAAAAAGGGCCGCAAGTGTTCCATCCTCGCTGTACACGGAGGGGTGTCTTCCCCTTTTAATTCTTCTGGGCTTGTAATGCTTAGTATTGACAAAGACACCAGGATGTGTCAGGAAATCGGTGGATTCACTGTCTCCTAATATGGCTTCATCCTCTCCACGGCCTCCCTCCACTCACATCGCACACGCATTTGCTGGTGTCCAGAGTTATTTCTGGAAGGGAAATGAATTTCTAATCTGACTCGAGTTAAGTGACTCCAGTGACCTTATTTGGAGACGCTGGTGGGAAAGGGGATGACGCTCAGACGCCACCACCTCCAGCTTGGCCTCAGGGTCCCTGCTGTGATACCTAGGGGGGCGGGGGGCGCGGTGTCCAGAAGTGATTTTTCTAACTGGCCCTCGGGAAGCTGGGCCAAGGGTCTGACAGGCAGCTTGAGGCAGGACAGAGAGGGGACAGAGCTGCGGGGCTGGCCGTGGCCGGTGGCGGTAATTTGTCCATTTCCTGGTCTGTTAACCTTTACAGTCTTGTTTTAACACCATCGCTGATTTAATCTGCCTTTGCCACGCGACCTGAAACGCAGAGGCTCAGCTGAATACACAAAGGTGATGGAAAGCAAACAGCCCTCAGCCGAGGGCCAAATGGGTTTTGAGCGTATACATCACGGAGGTGGAATTTTCCCCTGGCCCCGGGATGCACTGACTGAGATATTTTCCTTTTCAACATTTGTTTGCTTTTTTCCTTTCGTAAGAACGCTAAGTAACATCGTGACCTTCTGGAATGCAAAAAGATTTTTAAAAATCGAAAAGCTTTTTGATTCCATTTAAGAAGAAAAATGTCCTATTTTGAAAACACATTTGGTGTCCACACTCAGTATTTATGATTTTCTCATGAATTATCTTTCTCATCATCTTTTAAAAAATGGACATAAAACCTAACTAACATGGTCATGCAAAAAGGGGGAGATAACACACAAAATGGTTGGCAGCCATGAAATCCGCACTGATGTAATAAGATTAATTAAAAACTGTGTGACTTTTTAAGGGAGTTTTCTGGCACAGGGACTCATGAAAGCCTCAGTGAGACCCGGAGGTGGGGAAGGACCAGAGCTCTCTTCACGTGGGCCAGGTCTCCCTTGAGACCCATCTAGCTCCTGGCTGAGTTTTCATTTGGGCCCCTCAAGGTGGCCAGGGAGATTTTTATTAGGAATAAGAAAGGGTTTTCCTTGGCGGGGAGTTGTTGCTATGCATTCATCTCATGGCCAGTTTGGAGACCTGGCTCTGGCCCGAGTCTGACCTGCTAGGTCGGCCTCCCTCCCGACCACAGCACTCAATCAACACCTGCTCCTCCCTCCTTCCCTCCTGCTTTCCCATGTTCCGAGAACTCTCCACTTGTTAGGTTTCAAGCGTCACCGGTGTAAAGATGAGCCTCCCCCCAGCCCCAAGCCTCACCGTCTCCACGCCCAGAGTGGCTGCTGTGTCCTGGGCTGGAAGACGAGGGTTCTAGCCCTCCTGTGTGCAGCTCACTGTAACACAGATGCCCGGTCCAACACACACAATTTGGGGGAGGGCAGATTTATTTTTAAGCCCCACCAGTTGGCAGGGAGGTGTCTTGATCGTGTCCAGAAAGTGCTAACAATAAATTTACCCAATGACTTCAGTCAAATGGGAAGTTGCAGCTGTCATTTTGAGAACAAAGAATGTCAATGGGTCCAGCAAGTGTCCTCCCCGCCAACAGGCTGGCCTACTGCTCGTCCAAATGGAGCAGCCATGAACCCCAGCAGGTGGTTGCCAGCGCCTAAAGCTGCAGCCTGGACTCGTCAGCACCCTGGACAGAGCTCCCCAGCCTGGAGCCCAGGGGTCTCCGTGGCTGGACCCTGACTGCCCGTTCCCCCCTGCCCCGCCCCGGCATGTGGAGCTGCGGCCTGATTCTGGAGCGTTGTTCTTTGCCCTTTCTTCTCACAGTTTTGCTTTGTGATGTGAGAAGGTTCGACATGGCCCATTGCACATTTCCTCGCTTCCTCTTCTTTTATTCAAGGAGTTAATTCCACAGACCTGCATGCTGGATGCTCACTCTTCAGTCACGGGTCCAACCACCTGCACTTACTCATCACTGCTGAGGGTGTCTGGAGGTATTTCCCAATGAAGCCGTCATGCGTTCATCCAAACAAGGGACAAGCATGACCTCCTGGGTCAGAGAGCAGATGTCCACGTTCTGTGCAGGACCGGGCCTGGCCACCAGGGCCTGAGGCCACTGCTGCAACATTTGCTCTGCAGCAGCTGCCTGAAGACCTGTCCAGCAGGACCAGCTGCGCAGCCCCGTGCCTCAGGGCAGCACTGGACATCAAGAGCCTTGCCCAGTTCCTCCATCTTTTGCTAAATCCCAGACCACTTTCCCCTCTCAGGCTTCAGGGCTACCTGGACCCCTCAGATGGTCAAGTGTCCAGGGCATGCAAATATGGCTTTTGAAATTAGTCTAATCAAGCCTATAAAGGGAGGATGTCTCATTCTGTCTTAATTATCACTTTAAAACCAAACACACATGAATGTTCTTAAAGCTTCTTATTGCATTCTCTAGCACCTACTGACATGATTGCTGGAAGGACTTGGTTTTACGTGCTTTGAAATTCACCTCTAGGGTTTTCTCCACTAAGAAACCTTTGCTTGGTGCCTGTATGTGGCTTTGCACTAAGCTCCTGACCTGGGAGATGTAAGCCCACCTCCACCCAGCGCCTTGAAGGTCTGCAGAGGGTGTTCTCTGTTTTATTTTGTTTGTTTTGCTTTTTATGTAGAGTACTTTTTGGCAGTGCTTTCCCAAGTTGAAGCAGATGCAAAAAGAAGAGTTTGTTGGTGGCTCTACTTTAACGCAGCTGCAGAGGCGGGAAGGGGGCTGAAGGAGAAGAGATGGAGAGGGGAGACCTCAAGTTCTTGTACCTGATACACAAAGGTCTCGTCCTGTAGAAACCGGATGCGAAACAAGCAAACCAGTGGCCACGCTTGGGTACCTCTTGTGTTCTCGAATCCGGTGGGCATAGGGGATCTCTTTTTGCTTTGATGAACATTTGTCTGATTCCACATCTTTTCACATAGTTAGTTCCCATTTGACTTCTACCCCATGTATGAATTCTCTACTTGTATCCTTTGCAATTTTAAAAATATATGTTGTTCCTGCCTTTTCCTTGTGGTTTTACAAAGGTTTCTTGGGTTTCATACACATTATTGATTTTACAAGGTGGAATGTCTCCAATATGGTACTCATGGGATGACTTTGTCAATTGTGGACGTTACTGAACGGAAGTCCTTCATTCTGATGCCGTGTTTAGACTCTCAGGTCTTATTTAAAGAATCTCTCCCCACCCCCAAGTCACAAACTGTCCCCTCCTTTTTCCATTAGTGTTACGGTTTTTTGTGTTGCACCAAGGTCTGTGGCCTGCAAGGACTTGGCTTCTGCATTTGGTGTGAGGCAGGGGTTGCACACACATATGCTTCCGGGCTCTCCTCTCCTTTCTCTTGTACGTCTGTCTGGTCCTTGGCCATCTTGTCTTCTGTCTCATTTCTTCTGCAGAGAACTCAGCTCTCAGGAGCCTCTACCACTCTCTCTCTGTGTTGCGTGTGAAGCAGAAAATGACCTGGGAACAGCCCACCGCACCTCTAGGAGGGCAAGTAAAGGTGTGATCAGAGGTCCTGCTTGCCCAGAGCGATGGGCTTTTGAGCTACTGCTTCTCATGCACCTGCTTAGAGAATGTTCATCTGTTCTCCCAAGTGCTTCCTTGAAAAATACAGGGTTTTTCCTTCTCTCTCTCTCTCCGCCCCCTGCTTTCTGTCTCCATTTCACCCTCCCGGCCTCATTACCACAGACCCAGTCTTACCCCAGTGCTTCAAAAAGCTAACACACACCTTTGGAGGGGTTTAGAAATCCAAGCCGGCTGCCCTCCAGGCAGAGTGAGCCCAAGGCTGTAACCGAGTATCCAGAGCAGCTGCTCTTGAAGTGGCGGGGACCTCCGCCCCCCCCATTACAGATCCGACCAGACACTTATTTGCATGTGTCAATCAGCAGGAGAACCTCAAGTGCAAGGTGGCGATGTTCTCACTCCTTCATATTTCCCCAGAAACATGCTTGCCTCCGAGTGAACATGCATTTCCTTTCATCACTTCCACACTGGTGTTAGTGAGAGTCACTTATATACTGTCCATCTCTGAGCAGAATCCAGGATGCAACACTAGAAAAACTGAAAAAAGGGGCTTCAAAAGAGAAATAAATCTAGTGAACTGGATACCTAAACCACCAGGGAAATAATTAATTCCAAGAGATTAAAAGGAGAGGGGCAGCTCGGCTAGGGAGTATCCAGCCGCTAGGGAGTATCCAGCCAGCCGTGTGTGCCTTCGCCCCTCCTGCCTGAGTGTCTTGGGCTTCCTCGCGGACCGGTGTGTGCAGCCCGCCTGGAAGGGGGGGCGGGGGTGGGGTATGGGACGGGACTTGTTTGTTTCCCCACCGCAGCTGCTGCTGCTTGATTTTCCAGATGTGCTGCAGCTAAATATTTGCATGTTTGGGGTCCCTGTGATCGCTGAGCCGGCAAGTCTCCAATACAGCTGTCTCGCCCTGCAGAGGCAGGATGTGCAGGTCTTACTAAACGTATTTCTTGCCCCTGAAAGTCTTGGCATCTCCTAGTGATGGGAGTGCCTTTTGTTCCTCGTAAGGAGCCATTCTCCATCCCCCTGAGTTTACACTAGTGAGGAGACTTAGTGCCGGTCCCTGGAGAGCCTCAGAGGGGGCTGGTCACCAGAGAGACCAAGTGGTTAGAGGGTTGGGACTTTCAGCCCCACCTGCCAACCTCCAGGAGGGGAGGGGATGGGGCTGGAGGCTGAGCTCTATAAAAACTCCAGAGCCGTGAGATCCTAAGAGCTCCCCAGCTGTGTGGGAAGGATGAGGAGCCCCGAGACCGTGTGGAAGGTCTGCCCGCACCCACACCTTGCCCTGTGCATCTCTTCCATGTGGCTGAGCCGGAGAGGTGTCCTTTATAATAAACCAGCAAATGTAAGTAAGCTGTTCTCCTGAGTTCTGAGCCATTCTAGGAAATTATTGAACCTGAGAAGGGGGTCATGGGAACCCCCGGTTGATCACCCCAGGTGGCAACCTGGGACTTGTAACTGTGTCTCAAGTGGGAACGGTCTCGTGGAACTGAGCCCTGAACCTGGGGGATCTGTGTTCGCTGCAGGTTACTAGTGTCCAATGGAATTGGGCGGTTGGACATCAGTTCTGTTGTTGGGGAACTGGTTGGTGCCAAAGCAAACACTCCAGAGGGTGTGAGCAAAAAGCTATGGAAAAATTCAACCCTCTCGTTTTGGGAGGTGACCAGAGAGAGTGCCGGTTTCTCCCGTTGTCATGAGGCACTGTTCTCGCAGACCCCCAGGGATGGGCCACCTGCCCAGATCCCGCCCGATGCTCTCCCTCGCCTCCCTTCCCCACCCTCGCTGTGAGAGCTCCGCACCCCTGTGGTCTGTCTAGTGACGAGTTCAGTAAGAAAACGGCGACTTCTGCCCACCCAGAGAGTGCAGGAGCTGACGGGCACCCACCCCTCGCTGGAAGAGGCCCTTCGCTGTGTTGGAATTCCGTGTACTTGAAATGTATTCACATATTTTGCATGTTTTCGTAAGTGAGCAACTTCCATGATGAAAAATATTTATAATCAGTTAAACCTCAAAGTGCTCAAGTGCAGCTGATTTTATGAACTTTTAAGTCTCGGGCATTAATATTTCGTAAAGAAAAATAAGTTAATGAACGGCGGGTAGTTGGAAACTCATATGCTAAAGATACTGCCTGTATCGGTGATAATTCACAGTTTGGTGTTTTCTCTCTTCTCTTTGTAGTGTCTTAAGGAAAAAGTATGCATCTGGGCCCAGCCAGCTCTACGTTTCCCAACAGACCTTGTAATTATTAATGTAGGGATTTGAGAGAGAGCAGAATTAACAATTTCTATAAAAGTCAGCATGTACGAAAATGAGGGCAACTGAACCTTGCATTTCCAGACTTAGGATAATGGTGAGGGATAGTTCATCAAGTTGGGGAACTTTTTCTGCCACTATCATGGCTCCTCTCTTACCTGGCTGAGTCGGGGGCCGTCTCCTCTCCGAGATCCAGGAGCTCAGGCCCCGAACATCTCCATCGGGGAGGAGGGGAGGCATTTCAAGTTGCCCCCGTGGCTACGGCCCCACGTGCATGGCTCTGTCACTCCTGTGAGGACTGATCCCCCAGAGAGGTGACGGAGGGGGGCAACCGAAGGCCGAGTGCCCAAAAAAGGGGTGGGCTGTGTGGCCTGGGAGCCACGGAAGGTTTTGTGTGAAGAAAATCTCGGATGGAGCCC
This sequence comes from Eubalaena glacialis, assembly GCF_028564815.1. NCBI lineage: Eukaryota > Metazoa > Chordata > Mammalia > Artiodactyla > Balaenidae > Eubalaena > Eubalaena glacialis. The sequence continues at coordinate 2,509,592 of NC_083728.1, read as the reverse complement.
TGCTGTAGGAAGATGCAGGCATGGCATGGTACTGAAGTAGGATTGCAGAGGGGCACAGAGCCCCTTGACTCCTGGCTTCCTGGGCACTTCCTCCATCTCTTCTGGGATGCGCAGTGGAAAGGGGACTGCAACTGGTGACATCTCTAGCCCAAAAGTCAGGAGGAGCTGGGCAGGGAATCACAGCTGCTTTCAGTACTTGTCTTCTTGGGCTTCCTGTGGCTGAATAAGCTCAGGGATGTGGGTCAGGAGGGCATCCTCGTGGGCGTGGATGTATAAAGCTTTGTGCCATGATAGCGTTAGAGAAGATGGATGGATGGGCGGGTGGATGGACAGATAGGAAAGAAGGAAAGAGAGAAAGAAGGGAAAGGAAGCGGGGGAGGGAGGGAAGGAAGGAGAGAATGAAGGGAAGGGAAGGAAGGAAGGATGGAAGGAAGGGAGGGAGGGAGGAAGGAAGGGAAAAGAATGGATGGGTGATGAATGGATGGATAGATAGGAAAGAAAGAAAAGGAAGAAAGGAAAGGAAAAGATGGATGAGTAATGATATATAGCAGATGATACCTAAATGATAGATGTAGATACAGACAGATAGATGATAGGTATGATGGGTGGATGGATGGATGGATAGATAGACAGACAGATAGATAGATGTGCAAATATAGCTAGAAGAATAGAGATAGAGGTTGCCATTTGCCAACATGTTCCATAATTCATTAGCAAAGATGTTTAAATTATTTTAATTTTAGTCCATTTAATTGAAACCAACATCTTCAATTTCCCACTGGGCTGCCTGGAGAGAGATGTTTGTTATCTGTTTGCAGAGAGTGGCCTTATATGTTGTAATAGGTCAGATACAAAAGCGAAGCGTTTTGGGCACACCACCCCAGCAGTCACAGGAGCTACAAGCCCGTTTTCCCAGCCCTCTCCTAGTGAGAGGTCTTCTTCCAGGGAGCAAGGTTCAGCTTCCCTGTGTCTGGGTTTGTCCCAATTCAGTCTGGTCCCTGTCCGTCACATCTGCGGGTTTGTGGAGATTTCTCTGTTAAGTGTGTTTGTTTCCATGTGTTCAAGGGGTCCTTAGCATCTGTTTCTGTTTTCCAGTCACACTGTTAATATTTGCTCTCGTGCATTTCTTACTATGGCATCGCCAACATTTCTTCAGTCAAAGGTCAGTGTTGGGAACTGAGGTTTCTATAGAAAACCCAGCCTCGGGTAGAGTCTGAATGTAAGAAAAGAGCCCTCGAATGGACCACAAGCCCAGACTGGGGTGCTGGCTCCCCGGGGCTGCCTGTTGCCCCTCGGCACAGAACGCGGCTGCCGGGTGTGTCTGCCGTCCTTGACTCTTCCTCCTCAGACAACAGTCCATCTCCTCTGCTGACAGGGAACGTGCCGCGAATGAAAGTTCATTAGTCTATGGAAACATTACAGTTAATTGCAAAGCTAGTCCCCAGAATTGTCAAGTTCGTATTTCCATCTGTGCCTGAATGCAGTAATAAAAAATTATTTTGGACAGGTTAATTTGCCTAAAATACCATGCAGTGAGTCAGAGTAACAAAGTTGTTGATGCCTGCATCTGTCAAACAGAGCTTTCATCACTGCTGTCCTCTGGCTGCACAAGTTGGCAGAAATACAGCGAACAAGAGTGGCGGCTGCACAGGGAAATGTTATTCCAACGTGAAACACCCAGCAGCTGGGGGTTGTGCTGGTGAGGATGGTTTATGGTTCAGGGTCCTTTTTGGATGTAATATGTAATCATTGAGATAGAAGATGGCTTTAATATGTAATTCGGATTGCTGATATTATTTACATGTGTTAATTTTCTATTTTACTTAATTTGCCAGGGATGAAAACCCTCTTTGAAATGAAGTATGTGTGCTTCTGTCTCAAGATCCCTAACACACATAGGTGTTTAATTTAAAAATAAAAATAGATTACGTGTGTACACTATAATTATTAAAGCAGGCTCCCTGTCAAAGCCCGGCCACATAGGAAAGCGTGCTCTGCAGGTGGTGGGCAGCCGGCGTTAATTTGTGGTGATCAATGAATCATCTCACAGTTGTGTCCTGTCCTCTCCGGGAAGGACCAGCCCTCAAGGACTTGCAGCAGGAGAGGTGGGAAAAGGAAAAGTTTCACTGTGATGCTCTGTGTCCATAATTTCATGCAGGAGAGCTGGGAAGAAGTGACAGATGGGTTTGTGCTGTCTCAGTCCTGCTGACTGTAACAAATTCCACAGATGGGCAGGTGAACAGCAGCACTGATTTCTCACAGTCTGGCGGCTGGAAGCCCAAGGTCAGGGTGCTGGCGGACTGGGTTCCTGGTGAGGACTCTCTTCCTGGCTTCTCGCTGTGTCCTTGTGGGGCAGGGGAAGAGAGAGGAAGGAAGCTTCCTCGTGTCTCTTCTAATGAGGGCACTAATCCCATTGTAGGGGCTCCACCCTTGTGACCTAATCACCCCCCAAAGGCTCCACCTCCAAACACCATCACACTGGGGGTTGGACTCTCAGCTCATGAGTTGGGGGAACACATGCTCAGTCCATAATATGCTGCATTTAACATGATGCTACATTCTCTCAGCCCATGTGTCATAGAGGAAATACACTTACATCAACCACCTTAAGTTATCACCAAAAGTGTGTCCAGACATTGCCATTTGTCCCCTGGGTGGGGGCAGAATCACCCCCGGTCGGGAATCTTTGCATTCGAGTTAGAAGTGATGGGAGATGGGGAGCAGGCTGCAGGGGTGAAGAGCTAAGCACGTCTGGGGTTCCGTGAGGGGCCAGGTCATGAGGACTGGAGGCCATCCATCACTTGGAAGCTACTTGGGACAGTGGGATAAACATGAGCTTTCAGTGTGGACCATGATAAATTATCTAACGTCATTACACCAACTGGGGAGGCATGCCTTTGAGGCAAACTGATATTTAAAATAATGACATAGACATTTGGGTTGAGTGGGGACACAGGAGAGGTAGGGTCAGCTGAGAGCTTGGACTTGAGAGTGGAATAGACCTGGGTTCACATTCCAACCCAGCCTCGGGCCAGCTGGTGGCCAGGAGATTATTGAATGTATTTCGGAGACCCAGTTTCCCCATCTGTTAAATCAGCTGGGTTGATGTGAGGATTAAATGGGATCGTGTCTCTCGGGGGCTCCCACAGTGCCTGAAGGTGGTGGAGTGTTGAGGACATCTTATCATTAGCAGACATCTTGTCCTCTTGTACTTGGGACAGGGGACCTTCCTGGGAGAACCCTGGGGATTTATCTTTCTCCACACCAGCCTGGGACCCCTTCTCAACTCCCTTTTAGAACAAATATTGAAGGTGCTAATTCCATATGTGTCTTCTTTATGTAGGTCCCACCTTTTGTCCAAGCGTTTAGGAATACCACTACAATAGAAATGATTTCAAGAACAAGTTGAACACCTAAAAAAGCATAATTGCTTTTAATTAAACCATAGAAAGAGCCCAACAGACTAATTGAGAGCCATATCCAACGGCCACGTTGTCTGTTCTGTACATTAGCATCATTTGTTGAAAGTGTGTCACAGCTGATCTTTAGGGAGGTTCTGACCTGTCACCATGGAGCCCTGGGGACCAGCCATCAACAGGAAAAGCTGTTTTAGCAAGTCATAGAGTGTAAAGTATTTTTGCGAACAAAATAAAATTTACTTAGAATCTAAACAGGAAACACAGAGAGACCACTGTCTTTGGAGACTCTGACTCTGGCGGGATATACACCCCAGTACAGTCTTTAGAGTAAACAGGCAAAGGCGCTAGAATCAGACGGCTTAGGTTCAAATCTGGGCCATGTCCTCACTCTGGGTTTTGGGGAAAGTAGCTTATTCTTTCTGCTGTTGCATTTCCTTTTCTGTAAATTGAGGGTGATCATAGTTCCTATCTTGGAGGATCTTGGAAGGATGAAACAAGATGCCCCAAGTGCCCAGTAAATGTTCCACGAAGCCATCCTTCTGGGCTAGAGGACAAGTGGCTGTCCTCATCATGGTGATTTCACCTCAGGAAAGGTCCCATCCCCATGCAGGGTCCAAACAAAGCACCACATTTATCCTTCTTTCCTAAAACTTGTCCCAAAAGCCATATCAAGGACTGTTGGACCTACAGTGTTCCATTGGCCAAGTCCCAGCATCAGGCAACGTTGACTTTGGGCTTCTTGGTCTTCAGATGCCGCCCTGGGAAGTAGACGTAGCCCACATTGGGGAACCTTGCACTCTCCCTTCCCAGCTTCCCAAGGAGGTGGTTCCAGACAAGAGTGAGGGTGTCTGGAATTTGATTCCATCAAATGGAATCCAAGGCCAGGTGGGTAGACTGTGAGGCCAGCCCTCAGTGGCCAGACCCAGGGGTGAGAGGATGAGGACAAAGCAAAAGGAAAAGACAGTGTCAACTTCGAGGCACAAAAATACTGCCAGGAAGTTGCCCAGGGGGAGCAGTGGGGGCTTCTCTGGTGAGGAGAAAATGAAACAAAGAGCTAAGAGACATGTTTGCAGAATGGGGAGGAGTCGGTGAGGCCTGGGTGCGAGGGAGCAGAGTGCCGGCTTCTTCCCAGGGCTGATCTGGGCGCCCTCAGCGCCGACCCAGGTGACCCCAGCCATGCCGGCTGCAGAACTGCAGCAGTGGAGGCTGAGAGAGGGTTGACCAGTTGGCCAGGACCACACAGTTAATGAGTTAAGCCCAATTCCTTGTAATTGCAGACTAGCTGTGAGGTTCCACCCGAGCAGGCGGTGCTTTTGTTTCTGAATCGTGGGGCTGGGGTCTTCCTGGGCCCTCAAGTTGCCTTTTGAGGTTAATGCATCATTGATGGGATGTGTAAGAATCTCCATGACAAGACCCACTAGGGCAGGACCAGCGGGGAGTGTGTCTCCCACATGGTGCCCGGAGCCTCTGCAGGATTCTCCTGATGATGCCAGGGTCCCCTGAAGCACCCACACCAGGCGTGAGAACACGGGAAGAGCCATTTTTAACAAGTTTGTTTTTCTCTGGGTATTTAATTAGTATATTCATTCAACATTCAAACATTTAATGAGAACTTTTTCCTCTTCCATAACATCAGAAATCTCTGACATTTGCTGAACCGACTTGGCATCTTTATTAAGGGTTTGTATTTGAGGCGTCCACAGTTTTGAGCAGCCTGTGTGGTAGTTTGTTCCAAAAAGATTGTGTGGGAGTGGGAAGCAGGGAAAACACGGAGCTATATTAGGGTCAGAAATAATAATCATCTACTTACCATGAGAAACAAATATCAGCAGATCAAGGGAAACAAATCTGAAAGCAGTGAAAACAACATCATTTTAAAGAGGGAAAAAAACAGGGAATTTTGTTTGTTTTTCAGGGTTTGTGTTTATTTTTTAGGCTTGGCTGTCTATGCAGACACTTGGATGCTCGCAGCCTCCATGCTTAAAAAAGGCTGGTGTTCTCACAGACTTCAGAGGGCCTCCCCACGTGCTCGTCTCCTCAGCGCTGTGCTTGCCCTCAGGGCAGGGCAGTTTGGGTCTCATCGCCCCATTTATCAGATAAGGAAATCAGGGGACAGCTCCTGGGATGCTCAGCTTCCGCACGCCCTGTCAGGGGTCCCCGTCCCACCTCCCCATGCAGCGCAAAGGGGGTTTTCATCTCACTTTTGGGCCCCCCGCCCCGTGGCTCTCTGAGCCCTGGAGCAGCTGCCTTCCTTCAGGCATCTCTAGGACTCTCCCATGCCAGCCGCCACCTGCCCTCACTCCCAGAGGTCCGTGCGTCTCTCACATGTGCTGTTTCCTCTCCCTGGGACGCCCTGACCACGGTCGGGTTGAAAATACCGACAGGTTCTGTGCTCGCTGCAGAGACAGGCACCACTCGTGTCACCCTGTTGCTCCCCGCCGGCCCTGCGCGTACAGAACCGGGCGCCTTCCCCGGATGGGCTCTCCTTGGTGACAGCCTTTGGGGACTGCTCATCGGCGTCTGGCTTCCCCACTGGCCTCCGGGGGCATCCGTTTATTTTTTAGTTCATCCATTTGCCCATGTAACTCAGGCTTCATGAATTCATATTTTATTTGTATTCATTAAAGGCATACTCGTGTATTCATGGGCACGAGTGCTCCCTCCAGGAGCCTGGTTGGTATTCTGGGTACAGGAGAGAGACACGTCCGTGGGCTGGCGGGGCCCCCAGTCCCACGGACTGTGCATCCAGGCTGGATGGGGGCGGGGCTGGTTGGAGAAGCTGTCCGGCTTTCCGGGCCTGGCACTGGGCTTTCACATTCAAGTGTGAAAAGCATGGATGCAGCAGAGCAGTGAGAACACGGGATGGATGGGAGGATGGACGGATGGATGGATGGATTGCATCCAGACCCTCCTGGTGCAGCCGCACGACCATATCCACGGATGGATGTGTGAGGTCAGGAGTGCACGACGGACCACACACCCCCTCTCACCTCCCTGGAGGGCGGGATGGTGTCTCGGACTTTCTTCATCTCTCCATCATGGTTTCAGGCAGCGCACTGCATACAGTGGGGCTTCATAAATGCTTAATGAGTGAGCGCCGGCATGTGCTTCTCCACCAAGGCATCTGGCAAACGTGTTCGGGCTCTCTCTGCGGGCGCCTCTGCTCCTGACCCAGAAGGCAGGGTCTCAGCTGGGAGCCTGAGGCTTGACTGCAGATCCCGAGGGGCCCGCCTCGTTTGCAGCTATGCAGGAAACAGGAGCGAGGGGTGGAGGGGTAGTTGCCCCGCTTGTCACGGGACAACAGTGGGTGCCGGACAGTGAGGAGCTCCCTGGCTGCCGGGGGCTGGAGTCAGGATGCTCTGGCACTCGGCGATGCCAGAAATGAAATAAAAAAAGATAATTCAGAGCCTGGGCTCTGGGGTCTCAGGATTAAATCCCCCAAGACAGAATAAGCTGTAATCAAAGGCACGGCGGGCCCTTATCTGTCCCCCATACGTGTCACCGCGGTGCTTGCAGTTGGCTTTAATTATTGATATTTCTTTTTAAGTTAAAGATGAATTTGAGACAGCTACGAACTTGGAAGGTTTATCTTCCAATTACAGGGAGACCTGTTAAAAATGATCACTGGAGGTGGCCGCGGGCTTTCCAGCCATTACCAGAGGTGGCTGAAGTCGTGGGGAAGAACTGGGGACTGCGGTGCTGTCGACGCTGTGCCCTGCCTGCCTGGAGGTGCCGGGCATTGCGTGTGTCCCTGAGTCCCCTTCCTCATCACAGCCAGATGGCCCGAGCCTCTCCAGGCTTCTCTGCTAGACGGTCTTGGGTCTTTACACAGGATTCTGCTTCTCTTATTGGACAGATGGATGTACCTTGTGGTGACCCCAGCATGGGAATCAGGGACACACGGACCCCTGGTATAAGGAGCTCTGTCTCATTCCAGTGTCCGCCTCTCCCTGGGCTCCAAGGCGGGTGACAGGCTCTGGCAGAGCTCCTGGTGCCCATGGAGGCCTGGAAGGAGGCAGCCTCCGCCCAGGACATCCTGCAGAGCGAGCTCGGAGGGCGAATTCACCCCAGACCCTTGAGACCCCAGCCACCATCCCCAGGCTTTCTCACCAGCCCAGCTAGGCTCGGCTGCAGTCCCGCCTCATCCTCCCATCATCCCATCATCCCAGCCATCCACCACCCATCTACCCATCCATCCATCCCTCCATCCACCCATCCTCCCAACCATCCATCTGTCCGTCCATCCATCCATCCATCCGTCCATCCATCCACCCATCCTCCCATCCTCCCAACCATCCATCCGTCCATCCATCCATCAGTCCATCCATCCATCCATCCATCCACCGTCCATCCATCCATCCATCCATCAGTCCATCCATCCATCCATCCGTCAATCCATCCATCCATCCATCCATCCATCCATCCTCCCATCCATCCATCCATTCATCCACCCATCCTCCCAACCATCCATCCATCCATCCATTCATCCACCTGTCCTCCCATTCATCCATCAGTCCATCCACCCATCCATCCATCCATCCTCCCATCCTCCCATCCATCCATCCATCCATCCTCCCATCCATCCTCCCATCCATCCATCCATCCATCAGTCCATCCATCCATCCACCCATCCACCCATCCATCCATCCATCCATCCATCCATCCATCTTCCCATCCTCCCATCCATCCATCCATCCATCCATCCATCCATCCATCCATCCATCCATCCATCTTCCCATCCTCCTATCCATCCATCCATCCATCCATCCTCCCATCCTCCCATCCTCCCATCCTCCCATCCTCCCATCCTCCCATCCATCCTCCCATCCATCCTCCCATCCATCCATCCATCCATCAGTCCATCCATCCATCCACCCATCCATCCATCCATCCATCCATCCATCCATCCATCTTCCCATCCTCCCATCCATCCATCCATCCAGCCAGCCAGCCAGCCAGCCATCCTACCATCCTCCCAACCATCCATCCATCCATCTACCCATCCTCCCATTTATCCATCAATCCATACATCCATCCATCCACCCATCCATCCATCCATCCTCCCAACCATCCATCCATCCATCCATCCATCCATCCTCGTCCCAGTTGCCCAGAAAGGAGATGCTATGGATCTCCATTGTCATCCCCAATGAGGCTCGACCCTGAGGGAAGCAGCTTTGGAATTCTGGAGGTCGGAACACAAGAAGGAGGTTTCTCCAGTGGCTCCCCAGCTTCACACACACCCAAAACCCCCTTCTCCTGAGCACTGGCATTGAGGGTACCATCCTTCTGGCTCCCGCACTTCCAGACACCCCCCCATATCCCCGAAGCTTACCCAGCTGTGGCCTACCTCATAGACCTCAGGGCTGGTGGCTGGACAAAGAGAGGCCTCAAAGCTGCCACAGAGGGGTCTGCTTCTCTGCTTGGAGGTGGCGGGGGCTTTGGGAGTTCTGCCAGGGACAGGGGAGGGCCTTCTCCTGAGCCCAGAAGCCATGCCCTGTGACAGCCGTGCGTAGCCAGCCCTCCCGGGCACAGACAGCAGGGCCTGCTGCTCTGCTCATCAGAGCTGGCTTCTGCCCTGGGACTGAATCTTGGTGTCACTCTGTTATTTTTCTCTCATCTCATGTCCAATATAAAGAGCTGGCTGCCCCTCATTCGGACCCTCGCCCTAACGGCCACTGGAGAATTCCTTGGGCATTTGCCCTCTGCCTGCACACTAGGAGAGGGCTCCTGGAGACCCTGAAACGGAATGTGGGGAAATCAAAACCTTTGTCAAAAGGCAAAAAGTCGATTTCTATTTAATCTAGGAGACTTTGGCTCAAACCATTAAAAATTAGAGAGAGAAAAAGTTTCTTTTTTAGAGAGAGACTTGCTAGGGCTCTTATTACATTAATAAGTCATGTGTGGTTTTTAAACTGGGATTTTTGCTTGAATAATTAGTTTTCTCATTTACCAACTGAAATGGAATCTCCATCTCTGTTGAGTTCCTTAGTCTCCTGTGTGGGGCCCGGTCGGTTCCTGATCATCTGAACATGATTTTTGTGTCTCTCCCCCTGGAGCCCTTTTCGCCACTTTTCACACGGCTTTCAGCCCTAGCTGCAGCCCAGGCTGGAAGGCAGGGGTGGTAGTCACTGGTGCCCACCCACTGCCGCCCTCCCTCCCCCTTCACCACCTCCCCAGGGCCCAATCTTCCGACTTTGAGCCCACCCGTGACCCCTCCCGAGACATCTGAGACCCTCCGTCACTGGACGTGTTGGGGGCCAACAGTCTGGACTCAGAGTGTGACAAGTCAGATGCCCAGGAAGATTTGTCCAGGCTTTGCTAGAAGAGTCTGTGACTGGAGTCCGGGTGGAAGGGGTGTTAGCCCCGGAGCAGGGACAGGATCCCAGCCGCACCCCTGCCAGCCCACTGACCTTCCCTGGGTGACCCCTGCACAACCTGGAGGGGCTAGTTTAGCTGACCCTCCAGTTGTGAGCAACCCATGGTTGCAGGGAGAGCCCTGGACGCCCGTCCGCTGCAGACCCCTAGATCCACCCTGGAGACGGGGATCCAGTGAGTCTCCCTGTGGCTTTGGGGGTCTGTTTGTTTTCTGGCTTGTTTTGCTTTTGTTTGTTTTTCTTTTAATACTTTTCTAACTTTTTTATTTTGAAGTGGCTGTAGATGAGTAGAAAGTTGCAGGGATAGTACAGAGAAGCCTGTGCACCCCTCCCCCAGCCTCCCCCAGTGGCTGCACCCTCCGCAGCCGTGGTGCAGAATCACAGCCCGGAAACTGACCCAGTTCTCTGCCATTTATCACACGTGTAGATTCATGCAGCCCCACGGCCATCAGACACAGAGCTGTAGCAGGGCCACAGCGACCTTCCTCTTACTGCCCTAGAGTCACACCTGGCCAGGCTGTGGGCCACTCACTTCCCACCTGATCTCCTCCCAGAGCGCCTGTGAGCCCGGCCTCCTGGGGAGAGCTTAGTGGGTACTGCTGCACACGTACAGTAGTGCGTAGTTCTTCATAGTAACCGGCAACCATCCTCTCTCACTGGCCTGTGTTGAGTTTTCTGTTAATTCGCCTTCTTCCTTTCCTCTTTTTCATTTTATTTTTCTTCTATGTACTTTCCTCACATCTTAACAAGCATCTAAACCTTATAAAATATTAGCTTTGTTCTCTTTCAGGATAGAGCATCTTTGTCATTAGAAGAAAAGTGACATAAAAATAAATAGCATGTTGACTATATTTGAATTGTTGCTAAACAAGATTTTCCTGCGCTGGGAGATATTGAATCTACTTTGGGCGAGTAATCGATTACAAATTATAGATTGTAAAGCCCAGGAGATGTCTCCTGAGCACACAATTTAATTCTTTGTTTCTCTGATGCTCTGAATTGCCCACCATTCCCTTCACAGCCTCTGAATCCCCTGAAATGTGTACATAACGAGATACAGAATCACGTTTTCAGGCTGATTTTGGTTAGGTTTGGTTTTCCCCTATTTGAATTATGATCGTTTTTCCCTTAGACTTGGTCTCTCTCGATTGGCACACTCCCCTCCTGGCCCCTGGACTCAGGATCTCACTAAGAATCACAACTGTGACTCAGCCCTTTCCTCGCTCTCATGTCACCTGCCCTCTCTCAACTGATGTTCTTAAGTGGCTTCGTCTGAGGCTCACCTTTGAAATGGACCAGGTTGCTTTGCATAACTCTGAATGCTTTGTAAGATTCATTCTCTAATTTAAGTCCTTGTGTAAGTTCTCAGTGCCACGGGGCACCTGAAAACTCTGGTGGCCCATAGAATGGATCGTTTCTCTGGCCGTTGTCAGCCACAGGCCGCCAGTGGGGGTGACGGATGCTCTGGGCTTTGGGCCACAGCCTCCACTCCATCCTCCACTCACTATGGAGACGTGATCCTGCCCTAGCCTGGCGCCCGGACTGACTTGGTGATAAGGAGAGCCCGTTGCTGCCGACTTGACTGGCTCCGTGAACATGCAGCCACTGATCTCTCGAGTAAACTCTGACAGCTGATCATTCAGCTTACCACAGGCTGGGCTTGTGAAGAGAGAGTTCTGGAACGTTTCCATCCTTTGAGAGCCAGCTTCCCCCTTCCTCCCTCTCCCAGCTGCAGTAGCGTGTGTTGGTTTTTCCTAGCCTCCTCCTCTCCCTGTACGGTTGTTGTATTAGCTAACATTTGAGTCATATCTTCAAGACATATGGTCCAGTGCAGCACACCCACCCCCAAAGAGGCTTCACTCAGGATGCTGGCACACAGAGGCCTGACCTCAGATTGGTCTGGTGGTGACAAGATTCTGGAAGCTTCCAGAAGAGGGCTCACTGCACCCTGGCTGGGGGTGGGGTGTGTCTGGCTCTTGGAAAGTGGATTGGAAGCCAGATGACAGGGCAGGAGGCATGTAGGTGAGTATGCTTAGGGGACCCAGACCTTTCAGGAGGAGGGCAGAGCTACAGGAGGAACCCAGGTTGGAGGTGTTGTATGTCTCAATCATTGATGGCCTCAAAGGTCCTTCCATGGAACTTGGAGAGAGACAGTGAACATAGATGGATGGATGGGTAGATGGATGGGTGGGTGGATGGATGGATGGATGGATGGACGGGTGGGTGGATGGATGGATGGGTGGATGGTGGTTGGATGGGTGGCTGGACAGATGATGGTTGGGTGGATGGATGGATGGATGGGTGGATGGATGGATGGTTGGGTGCATGGTTGGAGGGATGATGAATGAATGATGAATGGATGATGGAGGAAGGTGAGGGTGAGGTCAGACAAGGTCCCTGCTCTCATGGAGCTCGTAGTCTAGTGGAGAGAGACAGTGAACATAGGGATGGATGGATGGATGGATGGATGGATGGATGGATGGATGGATGGATAAAGGTGAAGAAGCGGGGTCAGGGGCTTGAGGCTATTGGGGGAGTTGCAGGACAGCTGAAGATATGGGAAGAGAACAGCATCCACTGTGGATGAATAGGAGGGGCAAGCAGCAATACGGGCAGACCCCACATATAAGGTTTGATCTATGGACCTCCTGCCCCAAACAGACCCTCCTCCTGATCTCACAGCACCCAGCACCGTGCTGAGTATTTACTCCTCACTGCTCTCTGGAAATTATGGTTGAATGAATGAGTCATAAAGGGGCTTTCTAAGGAGAGTGTGTCCTGATAAACAGGAAGCCCTGTGCTCTGTAGAGCATCCTGATGGATTGGAATATAGCAAGTTGGTCTTAGAAGCAAAGGAGAACTACTGGTGTCCTCAAAGAGATGGAAGTTGTCTTAAACTCTGGAGGTACATTTGGGAGGGAAGTAATGATGGGAAAATAGGATATAGGAGATCTGGGTAGAGGCGTCCGGGGGTGACATGAGGTTGTCTGGAGACCAGCAGGGAGAGAAGGGCTCCCGTGGTGTTGGCTGGAGGACCCGGTGGAGCAGAGATGCCTCACATTTGGTTGAAGCCACACTGGGTTCAGACTCCCCTGTCTTCCGTCTCTGCCCATCTTGAGTTCAGTGCTTCCAGAAAGGATTGGTTTAGGGGTTTGCTTTGACATTTGGAAAGATGCAGTGCAGAACAGAGGTACTCTGTGTGGACGTGGAAGCAGAGGGGACCCTGAAAACTGAACCTCCCTAAAAATTCCCAAAGATCTCAGGGAAGCTTTGGGCTTCCACACAGTGTGTGCTGGGGGATTGGAGCCAATTCAGGTCCCAGCAGACGGGATGATAAAAATAATAAGCATCGCATGGTGTCCTCACAGGAGTGATGTGAACTACCTCGTGTAGAGCACAGAAGTGACATGTAAGGACGTCACCAAGTGTGGCTGCTGGTGGAATGAATGAATGCATGAATGAATGAATAAGGAAGACCACCCACCTAGTTCACGTTTCTGTGCAGGACAGGTGATGTTCTACAGTATTTGGCAACCATTCTGAAGCTCGTGCAAGGTGATGAATTGGAAATGCAAGAGGGGCATGAATTTATAATGTGGGTACCTCCCCCTGCTTCAGTGGTGGTACTCAGTACAATTATGGTCTCTGCTGTTAAGCGCCCACAGATCACACGGGCTTCCCAGAGCTCTCTCTACATCATCTTCCCCCCAAGGGGGCAAGCGTCGGACCGACTACCACCTCCCTCAGCCAACGTGGCAATCCAGCCTGGCAAGTACCACGGAATTGATTCCTTCCTCCAATTGTGTCAGATTGCTGCCCTGCCATTTCCTTTGTGTGCTCGCTAACTATCCGATGTTCACAGTTCCCAACCTGAAGTAAAACCATCGACGATATTAATTTAAGCACATGACCTCTTCAAAGACATGATAAAGACGTCGGGCAGTGGGTCATCTTGATTAAAACTGGAGTTTAACATGATGGTTGGGAGTCAAGTATAAATCGAGCTTGTGCTTGTCCAAAATGGGCCATAACCCTGCAAAGTTCTAGAGGGAAAGGGATCGTTTTCCTTAAAGATCCATCTTGGTCTCCTCTGGCAATTTATATTCTTAATGCGGAGCCGAAGGCTTGAGCTTCTCAGGAGCTCCCGGAGCTGTGAGCAGCGTCTTTATTTCTTGGCGGACCGGAGGTTAGCTGGCCAATTATTTTATGTCCTTTTTTATATTAAGAATACCACTGTGAACAGAAAACAGTCTGGTTATCTGGGCATGAAAATGCCCATCTTTGTCATCTTGGAGCCGCTCTGTCAGATGCTGCACCCAAACGCAGTTCTGTCTTGTCATAAGTGCCTTCTGTTCGGTTTTGCAGTAATTACTTTCTTATAGGAGCTTTTGCTGTTTTATCTTCATGGATGGTTCACTTGGGAGAGCCGAGGGGAGAAAGAAAGCCATAGATCTGGCGTCCCCGTGAAACTTTGCAGCTTTTGATGTTTAGTGTAGATTTTGATAGAAAATCCCAGAGAAAATAGCAAGATCTCTCTTTAGCTGGAGGAAGGCATGTGCCCAAAATCGTTTACTTTTCTCGGTCTTTGTGACATCTGAACAGTACAGCCAGGCCAGCCTTCCTGCATGGAAAGATTTAAAGCCAGCTCGTCCGAGCACAAATAATGATTTTAGATGTGTCTCTGCCACCAAGCTCACCACGACCCAAATGGCCCCCCTCTGGTCCTGGTTGCAAGGGGCCAGCCTCCAGAGGCGAAGGCAAGCCTGCACTGGGCAAATGCAAATACAACTCAGAAGGCAGAGTGCAGTGAGCCAGATGGTTAGACCAGCCAGAGGGTAGACCAGCCGCCTGGCCCTGTGCTGGCTGCCAGGGCCAATGCCAAGGGCTGCCACTGTCCAGGATTGTCAGTGAGTTTAGACACGTGTACAAGCCACCACCACCACCGTAATAAAGGTGAAAATAATCTCTAGAGGTGAGTCCCCGTCACACCCCGTGGGGAGGAGATGAGGGACGCTTCAAGGGGAAGAGGGATTTGAGACGGTTCTTTAAGAGTTGGCAGGAATTTGCTGGCAGCGTTATAGAAGAGCCTTGAATACATACGTGTTTTTCCTACTGATAGAAAATTCTGCTTTTATCACCCAGCAAACTCAGCAAAGATTAATTAAACATGAGACATTGATTAATGTTTGAAGAGTAATGGGAGTCTGGGCTATGCTGTTGGTCTGTCTCCCGGCGAGTCTTGGCTCTGTGTATACTAACGACTCCTTAATACTGCATGTTTCAGCTCTGGGTTAGGGGAAAGGAGTGAGAATCCATGCTGGGCACCAGGCAAAGCAGCTGCTCAGGGAACGTTCCGTGTGCATCTCTGTCTCCCTAGGGAGGTCAGCGGGCGGCCTTGTATCTGCGCCCCGTGGCTTGCAGGTCGTACCAGGAGGCCCACGTCAGTGGGTGTTCGGTTCTGTGCTGCCTCCTGCTTGTGCCACGTGTTTGGGCCACTCTTCTTGCCTCATTTCGTGCTGCCGAGGCTGGTGAAACGCTCTGGGCAGCCGGGATCGAGGAGGCCCTGGGGGGCAGGTCCTGCAGCGTCGAAAGGGGAGCCTGACGAGGAGGCAGCTTGACCAGGGGAAGGTTGCAACGTGCAGGGCCTCGCTGGGGCCTTCCACCGGTGGATCTGGGGGCAGTTTCAGACTTGTCCCCATTTCATGATTGGCGAGGAGCTTGATGAGATGACGAGGGTGGGGGATTCTTGCTAAACGCAGGCCAAGGAGTCAGATATGAAGGGCGGGGGGAGTCTCCGTAAACCAGCCCAGCCGGATTCTCTGATGGAACCTGACTCGGCAGGCCAAGGTCTAGGCCGGCTGGAAAAGAGGTCTCAGAGGACCCCAATGAAAGTTTGGTCAGAGCGGGAGCCCTGGCCCCAGGCACATGTTTGAATCCTGAGAACAAACACCGTCATCAACCCCTGTAGATGTGGAGACCTGCACAGAGCCATTGAGGGTGGGGGAGTGAGGGTTCAGAGCTGGTGGTGGTGGTTGCAGCACGTGTGCCTCCGCTGGCCCACCATCCTGCTCCGTCTCCCCCTGCGCCCTGGAAGTGCCGATCCCGGATCTTAGCCATGAGTCACTTACTGAGCCCCACTGCCCCGGATTGCATGAGAGGACTGTTGACCAAGGGGAGCCGGCCGGGCATGGCATGAGCTCCGGCAGGAGCAGGAAGGAGAGGTTTTCACCCAGGTAGGTTCAGCAGGTGGGGAGGCCACGCGCAGACCCCGCTCAAAGCCGGGGAAGCCCTACGTAGGGGCAGAAGGAACTGTGTTCCTCGCACCAGGCCTCTTCCCGCAGCCCTGGTTCCTTGCCGGTTCCTGAGATGCTCTGTGAACAGGCAGCCTCCCACCTTCCAGGAACAGCAGAGCTGACAAGCCAAGGTGAAAACCAACCTCCCCCGTCCTGTGAAGGCTCCAGAAAGCAGGCACTTTAAGCTGGATCCCAAAGACAAAAGCATTCAGGGAGGACCACTGGAGCTCGTACGTTCTGGGAGGGAATTCCGCCAGCCGGATTCCAGATGCGTGGTGGCCCCGAGGAGCCGCACGGCTCCTTTAACCTCCTCTGGCTTAGGGACAACCCCACCCCTGACGAGAACGCCTTCAGAACAGCCGAGGATTTCCAAGTGGCATAAAAGAGTGCGTAGCAGAAAGCGAATGCTAACTACTTCCAAGTCAATAGACAGCAACCCGAGGCAGCCACCGTCTTCATTAAATCCAGAGGGAGGGGGTGTCAGAGAGGAAGTGTCATGCATCAGAGCAGAGTGGAAGCGCTGAAGGTGACTTAACGGGTTGCCTTGTCATGAAGAAATCATGACGGTTCCACCAGCGATGGTCCCTGGGAAATTCTGCTTCAATGGTACAGAAGGGAAGGACAGCCGCTTGGTCCTCAAAGAGCCCCAAGTCCCAGGAAGGGCCCCATCCATGGGACACCCACACCCACGGCTGCTCCACCCCTCTGCAGCTCACATCACTGAGTTCATTCCCAGAGGCAGAGACGATTCTGGGAGCTCAGTGGGTGTGCCACTTCCAGGTGCGTCCCTGACCTTGGGAAACCCCAATCGTATATCACAGCCACATGCCAGCTTTGATGAGCCCTTTGATGGTATTCAATTAACATATTATTTTTAAAATATGAATAAACATAAATGAATAAAAAACAATGAATACATTGATTCAGGCCCACTTGTCTTTAAGGAAACTCAATAAAAAATATATAAATTTATATTTACAGTGGATACCTAGCAGGGTTTTTCTTTTCATCTGGCGAATAGAGCCCTCCCTGTATTAGTCTGCTCAGGCCTGCCGTAACAAAGTTCCATGGACTGGGCAGCTTAGACACAGAAATCCATTTCTCATAGTTTGGAGGCTGGGAAGTCTGAGACCAGCGTGCCAGCAAGGTAGGTTTCACGGTGAGGCCTCTCCTCCTGGCGGGTCAGCAGCCGCCATCCTGCTGTGTGCTCACATGCCCTTTTTGAGCGCAGGGAGAGACGGAGAGAAACGGAGACAGCAAGAGCTCTGGCATCTCTTCCAATAAGGACACTAATCCCATAAGACCAGGGCTCTGTGACCCTTCTGACCCCAATTAACCTTAATGACGTCCTTAGAGGCCCCATCTCCAAATGCTGTCACACTCAGTTTACACCCAACATTTCTATCCCTTCAGCCCAACTAGCTTCTTTGTTCCCTGGTATTCCTCTTTCTCTGTGTTTCCTACAATTTCTATGGTCAGTTGCTTATAATACTTGATCACATCTGCCATGTGGAACACTGGTTAAGAGTACAGACAGCCTGGTCTGGAATTCCAGCTCTGTCCCGCACAGCTTTGCTCTGTGACCTCAGGCCTGTTACTTAACCTCTCTGAGCAGCAGTTTCATAATTTAAAATGATCTCTAACACTTCCTGGGTGCTTCACAGTGTGGGGAACTGTTCTGATTGCTGTACTTGCATCATCTCACTACATCACCCCCAACCTGAACCAGAGGCTACTTCAATCATCACCCACATACACACAGGAGGAACTGAGTCACTGAGAGGTTAGGTAACTTGCCCAAGGACCCACAGCCTGCAAGAGATGGAGCCATGACTCGATCCTGGCCTGTCTGACCCCAGAGCTGTGCTCAAAACCAGAGTCTGGCCTCTCTTTCAGAAAATAGAGGTAACAGTGGTTCCTTCCTTGTAAGACCAACCTGAGGCTCAAATGTGATTGTCTGATTCTATTCTGAAGGGACTGGCCTCGCCCTGTAGTATAGGGAGCGCGCTGCATGTTGTAACTGCCTATAGGGATTATTCACAAACCATGCCATCACTCCTACAAGGGTGTAATTGTACCTCTTCCCTCTCCCACCCACCCACTAGGGCTGTACACGTAGTGTTGTGTGCGCAGTGAGGAGGGGGCTCATGAGGGATTCCGCCACCTAAAGCAGGGTCATTTTCCACCCGCTGCACCCCTGGTAACACACCCAGCTCCGAGGGTCACCCTCGGTCACCCTCCTGGGCACTCCCCCCTCATCCCGAGCCCTGGCGTAGCCCCTTCTGCAGGGTGAATTGTTTATTTCATATCCGCCACGTCAGCAGAACAAGGGTTCTGAAAACATGACTCATGTGACTGTAAAAAGTCAAGTCAGAGGGGGGATTTGCATAATAAAATGAAAACTGACAAATGCCAGAAATTCGAGCTCCGTGTCTTTTTACCTCAAAGCGATAAAGGCATTGAACTGGGGAAAGGCAGGTGCACACAGGCGGTCGGCATGTCGCAGGGGCAGCTCCAGGCACCACAGGGAGTCGGCCATGAGTTCCTCACCCGCCTGCTGTTCCTGGAGGGGCGTTTGCTCAGGACACATGGGCGATGTGGCCAGACCCCGTGGAAGTGGCCTCAGTGGACAGTGAAACGGTGGCCATCACCAGAGGCGGGAAACCAAGGCAAGCCCTGCAGTGACGTCCCTGTCACTGGCTCGGCCACGTTAGTGCTCCCCGCACAGGGCTGCTGACCCCACCCTGCAGAGCCCGCGCGGGTGGCAGCACAGGTGAGCCAGCAGGAAGCCCGCTGGCCGTGACACCAGAACCACAGAGGCCGAGCACCCCAGTTAGAATGTGCTCACTGTGGCCTGGGCCCCCCCAGCTCCTGCCGCCCCCCACCCTCCGCCTCCCCTGCGCCTTTGGTGGGGCACAGGCGGGCGGGGCGCAGGTGCAGAGCACCGGCCACCTGCCCCCCATCAGTTAACAGCGAGTGGCTCCTGCAGCACAAGAGAGAGGAAGCTTGTTTCACAGGCTCGTTCCGCATCTGGGCCTTTCTGGTGGCCTGGAAGCTGGGGCGGGGGCACAGGTTTTCAGATGGGAGCCCCCTTCCCTCTCCAGGTACCTGGGAGGAAGGAGAGGGTCAGAGGGCTGGGAGCTGCCCGCAGCCGCTCACTGTCATGCGTAAGCACCCTCCTCCATGAGAGGTGAGGTCTGGGCGTGACGGGGCTGGGGTCCAGTCCCAGCTCAGCTGCTCTGCTCCAGTACGACCACCAGGCAGGCTGCCGTGGGAAGGAAGTGCTGGGAACGTGTGTTCCCCACCCCTTTCTCGGTCTCCTTTTTTTTTTTTTTTTTTAACATATTTATTGGAGTATAATTGCTTTACAGTGGTGTGTTAGTTTCTGCTTTACAACAAAATGAATCAGTTATACGTATACATATGTCCCCATATCTCCTCCCTCTCGCGTCTCCCTCCCTCCCACCCTCCCTATCCCACCCCTCTAGGTGGTCACAAAGCACCGAGCTGATCTCCCTGTGCTATGCGGCTGCTTCCCACTAGCTATCTATTTTACGTTTGGTAGTGTATATATGTCCATGCCACTCTCTCACTTTGTCCCAGCTTACCCTTCCCCCTCCCCATATCCTCAAGTCCATTCTCTAGTAGGTCTGTGTCTTTATTCCCGTCTTGCCCCTAGGTTCTTCATGACCTTTTTTTTTTTTTTTCTTAGATTCCATATATATGTGTTAGCATATGGTATTTGTTTTTCTCTTTCTGACTTACTTCACTCTGTATGACAGACTCTAGGTCCATCCACCTCACTACAAATAACTCAATTTCGTTTCTTTTTATGGCTGAGTAGTATTCCATTGTATGTATGTGCCACATCTTCTTTATCCATTTGGTGAGTATCTCGTTACCCTCCTACGACGGAAACAGGGTGGGGCCAGGGGCAGAGGCGTGTGGTTGGAGCACCTCCCTGGGCTCAAGTCAAACCAAGGTCAGACCCCCTCCCGAGTCTTAGTTCCTGCCTGTGTTGAAAGCATCGAATAGTAACAGTACCGGCTCTGGGAGAGGTGTGTTAACGCGCAAAGTGCTACAATTGTGGCAGCAGGGTCCGCTCTTCGTTGTATTACTGTTGGAAGGCATTTCAGGAAGGAGCTCACAGTGGCGCCTAGGGCCTGCCTCACTTCTAGGATGGCCCGAGTATAACTGTAGTCACAACTGATCCACCCCGGTTAAACCTCCCCTGCCATTGGGACCCGCCCTCCTCTGTTGCTGCGACCAGATCTGGACGAAGCGCACGGGACACGGGGCCTTTTACATTCAACCGCAGACCTCTGGTGGGAGCCCAAGGTCAAGGGGAGAGGGCGGGAGGTGAGGTCAAAGACGTGGGCCGGGCTCGGCTCTGCTGGGGCCTCACGGGCCAGCTGTGCAGCCTGTGTCTTACCCTAAATCCTTTAGCTCTCTTTCTGGATTCTTTTTTTAAAAATATCTCCCTCTTGCATGCTACTTCGTTGAACTCATTTTTGAGATTCTAGAAGTTGTACATCCAGGTCACAGTTTATAAGTTGTCATAAAACTCCACTTCAGAAATGAAGAATTGACATTTTTGCCTGCAGTGGAGACAGGGAATCAAGGAACTCTGCATTAATTACAATACATTGCTTCCTGCAGGGAGAGGCTTGCAGGCTTGGCACCTGCCAGGAAAGGCTCAAGCTTCAGCTCCTGCTGGAGCAGCTGAACGGGGGCTCTGTATCAACGTGGGAAGATAGGATGTCTCAAAACTATAGGATGACTTGAAGGGAGCATCTGGGCTTGTGTTTAGTTTGCAAGAAAAGCGGAGAAGCCGTCTGCAGCCTCTGTGATCTCTTACTGCCAGGATATTCCCGGGGCCAGGGACTCACTTGGCAGTTACGTCCAGGGCTGTGACGCCTGGGAGAAGAATGTTTCAGGACTTTTGCTTAGACTGTCTCACCCCCAGCTTGCTGAGAGATGGCCCCGCTGTGGAAGGGCACACAGCGCCCAGGGAGAGCTTCCTGGCTTTGTTGTCCTTGGTCCAACAGTGAAATTCACCGCAGAGGAAGTGGTTTCCCCCTGCCTGTGCTGCAGCGGCTGAGTCTCCCAAGGTTTATTTCCATACTTAAAGGTACTAATAACTACAGGCCTTTAGTGCAGCTAATTCAGGAATAAATATCCCAGCCCTGTCCTCCTAGGTGGCTTGTAGCTTTCCTGGTATCCCAATCTCACGGGCCACCTCTTCTTGCCTTTTCCAATTTATTCTCCATGCAGCTGCCAGACCAGTCAATATTTTTGTAATAAAAATTAGATCAGTCACTGCTTTGCTTAGAATCCATCAATAGCTTTCCATCACATTTAGAGTAAAGTGGGCCCCAGGCTCTTCAGCCTGACCCCCAGGCCCTCTGTGAGCTGGTGGCTGCACTCAAGCCTGTTTTCCCCCATGGTCACTGCGTCTCCGGTTTCCTTGAGCAGGCCAAGTGCTTCCTAACCTCAGAGTCAATGGCTCATTGCTACTGGAATGCCATTTCCCCTGCATTCCACCTGGCAAACTCCTCTTCTCCCTTCAGGAAGGTCACCTCCTCCAAGAAGTCTGCCCTGACCACCTCAGTGTAAATTAGATCCTCCCCTGCCCCATCATGCACTATTCTCTCACAGCCCTGTCCTTTTCCCTCTGTGCATTTTCCCATTCAGTAATGTATACTTATCATTCACGATGAATCTCTTCACCAGACTGTAAGCTCCGTGAGGACCGGGACTGTGTTTTATTTACAGCTGAATTCCTATTGCTTAAGATGATGCCTCACACATAGTCAGCAATCAGTATATACTTTTGAATGAATGCTGCGTTTGCTATCTATGATGTGACGTGTATTTATAGATTTGAGTATATATAAGGGTAGTATATGTCTATGTACTGGATATCTGGAAACATGGACAAATGCTGACTGACACTGTCATTAAGTAGTTCATCTTAATATTATCCAGGAAGCTTTATTATTAAATATGTCATCCTTTTTCTCCCAAAAAATATTTATTGAGCGTCTACTGTATGTCAGACATTGTGCCAAACAATGGGATGTAGTCTTGATAAGAGAGGCCAGTTAACAGCCGCATAGCACAGGGAGATCAGCTCGGTGCTTTGTGACCAGCTAGAGGGGTGGGATAGGGAGGGTGAGAGGGAGACGCAGGAGGGAGGAGATATGGGGATATATGTATATGTATAGCTGATTCTCTTTGTTATAAAGCAGAAACTAACACACCATTGTAAAGCAATTATACTCCAATAAAGGTGTTAAAAAAAATTTTTTTTTAACTAAAAATAAAAAGTAAAACATGAAAAAAAACCTAGCCTTTAGCATCAACATATGATCATCCACATGCTGTGTTTATACTATATTTTTTAAAGTTTATTTCCATACTTAAAGGTAATAACAATTACAGGTCTTTAGTGCTGCTAAGTGAGAAATAAGTAGTATTTTGTTAATTTTTCCAAGAGCTAACAATTAACTTAGTCTCTCTCACTAGTGTGAAATTTATTTCATTTAGACATTAGCGAGGCTTTTAGTCAACACATCCATCCATTGACTATCTACATAATCATCTTCTTAAATGGCCCTCATATTTATTTCTACCCAGGACTAACATCAAACCTTTACTGAGGGAGGTTTTAAAACCAGTAACATTATGGAGAGGACATTTCAGTTCTCCTGTGGTGAGGGAGTTAGAATTGTGGTTTTCCATGGCAGTGACTTCTGACTGCATCTTCGTATTCAGGGAAAGACAGTTGCCTTTCAGTGGGCGTTTCCCAAACTCACGGGTGTTGAGTCTTGCTTGGGTCTCCCAAACCTGTGTGCAGAACACACAGCCTCCCAAGAACAGGTGGATGCCTCTGTTACTGTGCTACTTTCCTTTTTGCAGCTTCCCTACCATGTCACCTATGACCAGCAACTTATCTTAACAGGATCCCTCAGTACAGTCAGCCCCTCACCTGGTCAGTGCATGAGTGTAGACTCAAACCTGGGCCAAAACTCTGGCTTCACCTCATAAGAGCCCTGTGACCTGGGACAGGTTACCCCACTTCCCAGGTGAACTAAGGGTCATCTGGTCAACCCCACTATAGGGGACTCCCACCAACCTCCTCTTCTCTAAGTTAGAGAATCCCCAATTATTTCTTTTATCTATGCTCATTTATTTTCCAATAATTCAGTGATTTTAGTGCCTCTCTCGGGCTTCTCTCCGTTTCCTTAGTCTTAAACACAATTGTAAAAAAATGGTGTTCCTCTTTTAATTCACTGAGCTCTGAGATTGGGGATGGTAGGAGTTCAGAGCTTTGTGTGTTCAGGGAAGAGACCTCAGCTCTGGGGTGAGAGGCAGGTCCCTGCAGTTGTCCTGCTACCCAGATGATGCTCAGACGAGAGAGGAGACTCCCATAACAAGGGGTGATGGATGCTGGTGGCAGAAAACAGCTACTGATCTTCCCCATATTTACTTAGAGGATGTCCTTGGTTAGGACTGCAGCCTGTAATCATAGAAAAGAGAAAAAGAGAACTGAATAATATGAGGTTTGAGTCAATGTCAACATTTTTTTTAATGTCACCATTTCTTTAACCTTTTTAAAGTACATAATAGACATTCATGGTAAAAAAAGTGAAAAATACAGAAAAAAAAAGAAAAATCATCCATAACCCAGTATGTATGCAAAACCACTTTTACATAGTTCCTTTTATGCATGCTCTTATTCCTATATATAAAAGAATATATACATATATTCCTTTATATATTTTATATATATATATATGTTCATTTACTGCAGTGGGGTTGTACTCTCTATATTAAATAGTGAGGTGCTTGGTTCCTTAATAAACCATGCACAGCAGTCCATGTTATAAATTTACATCATCATTTTATTTTGTTTGTTTTGTTTTGTTTTGTTTTGGCGGCATTGGGTCTTCATTGCTGCGTGTGGGCTTTCTCTAGTTGCAGCGAGCGGGGGCTACTCTTCGTTGTGGTGCGCAGGCTTCTCATTGCGGTGGCTTCTCTTGTTGCAGAGCACGCGCTCTAGGCATGTGGGCTTCAATAGTTGTGGCACGCGGGCTCAGTAGTTGTAGCTCGTGGGCTCTAGAGCGCAGGCTCGGTAGTTGTGGCGCATGGACTTAGTTGCTCCGTGGCATGTGGAATCTTCCCAGACCAGGGCTTGAACCCATGTCCCCTGCATTGGCAAGTGGATTCTTAACCACTGCACCACCAGGGGAGTCCCTACATCATCATTTTAAATGACTGGATTCAATATTATAGGGAAACTGTAATATGACCAGTCCTGTGTGATGTTTATGTTAGTTCTAATTTTTCAATATTATAAATAATGTGATAATAAATAATGTGATAATGTGATAATTATTTATATATTTATTTTACTTATATATTTATTTTATTATTTATATACTTATTATTTATAATATTGAAAAATTAATGTTATCATTTTTGCATTTGTCTATTATCTCCTTAGGATAAATTCTTAAAAATAGAATTATTAGGTCATAATGCATGAACATTTGTAGTGTTTTTATTAGATATATCATATTGTCCTTCAGGAAAAAAATGGATTATATGCGTCCCCACTGTTAGTGTTTGAGAAAAATCCGTTCAAATCCATGGAATCTTGAAATTTAATTTTACCTGATTATTGTCCCCATGGTAATGCCTAGGACCTTAATTCATGGGGTGATTTTTCATTTGAAAAAAAAAAACACATTTTCATTTCCTGTACTTACTCCAAAGAAAGCTCAAGATTTTCATAGAAACTATAATTGTTAATTAGTGCATTTACATTGTGTGAAAAGAGATGTAGTCTGTTTTTTAAAACGGTCATATGCATAATTATTTGATTTTTTCACCTTGCTCTTTTGTAATTTATTACACAGTTTTATTTATTAGGTGTGTCTTAACCCATTACTGAGGTTCATTTGGCGTCTATAACACTTACTAAAAATGTTTACCAAAAAATGACATAAAACAGTTAATGAAATCAGGTTAAACAGTAAAATCAAGATATGAAATTTTATAGGGAGTGTGACCTCACCAATGAAAACCTTGACTAGAAAGGTCATCGAACCAGAGGACGGAACTCTAGGTGTTCTGGACAGACAGGGGGACCAGATCTGCCATGTGGAGCAGTGTCACCCTGGTCTGGCCGACCCAGTGGTGTCTGTACAGATCTGCTCCCGGCTGCCCATGGGAACAGGCAACTGGGGTGGGAGGCAAGCGGGAACCAGGGGCTCAAAGAAGGACTTTTATTTTTATTCCATTTATTTAAGTTTTGCTCGGCTTCTTAATAAGAAAGTTACATTTGTAACTGTATAAAACAGTGTGCATATATGTACGTATGTACTTATGTGCGTATCAGCATAGGGAAGTGGTTGGGAGCAAACATGGAAATACAGGCAAGGCTCCTTCCTGGTGGTAGGATTTTGGCTGTGATTTGTCTGCTTTATAATCATATGTGCCCTCCAGTTTCTTAACAGATATATTACTTCTTTAACAGAAGAAATGTATGTGTGATCATTTTTACGGTACACACGCACACGCGTGCACACACATACAACTCTTTCCTTTTGGCCTTTGGACGGTGGAATGGCACATGGGACCCAGTTCAAAGAAGTGTCCATTGTCCCAGGCACTGCCTGGCCTCCCTGACCACAGGTGCATCCCCCGCTCTGGGAGGAGAGGCCACTTCCCGCTGGGCCCAGCTTCAGCAGAAGGTCTTAGCCAAGCAGGTCATCACATTCTTAGTCATGGGTGCTTTGTGCATTCCATTAGCAAGTCGGGTCTGAAAGCAGGTTTGTTTGCTCACCTCCTCATTCGTTCATTCCTTCGCTCAGGTGCCTGGCTCTCTTCTAGGCACTGGGGCACCACAGGGGACAGCCA
Source organism: Eubalaena glacialis (assembly GCF_028564815.1). Classification (NCBI taxonomy): domain Eukaryota; kingdom Metazoa; phylum Chordata; class Mammalia; order Artiodactyla; family Balaenidae; genus Eubalaena; species Eubalaena glacialis. Next base: position 2,483,576 of record NC_083728.1, on the reverse strand, counting down.
GCCCAGGTCCCTGGGGTCCCCTCGCACGGTCCCTGGCACAGCCCAGGTGAACGCAGGCGGCTGATAAGAGCAACCAGGCACTGAGGACGCATCAGCCTGGACCAGGCACAGCTTTGAAATGACCCTGTTGCAAATGTGTAGAGCCTGGAAGGTGTGGCATTAGCCCTCATGACGGTCACAGGAGACAGGAAAACAGCTCATGCGAGGGCTGGGGAGGCTGTAGGAGTTGCCTCCAGAGTGAGGTCCTGCCTCGGTAGAGGGATGGGGCCCCCGCAGGCCGTCTGACCTGCTCCTGGGGTGAGGCACCCATGGCGGGGGTTTGCAGCTTTGGGGACGGGGTTGGGCCGGGCAGATGCGGAGACGGACCAGGGCTGGGGTCTGCATGTGCTGGCCCGGTTCTCCCACCTCGCTCTCCAAAGGGCCTTGGCGGGAGGATGTGGTGAGATAACTGCGCCCTTAGCCACCAGTTGCTGGCACCCCTTGTTATTTCTGCCCAGAAACACTCACCGGGGATGTGCCAGGCTCAGCTGACAATGGCTGAGTCCCGCGGAGGCTGCACGGAGACGCCTCAGCATCTAGAACATTCTTGGACCAGAGCAGGGCCTAACAGATGTGTGAGTGAACCATGTGGCGTTTCAGGGACCAGTTGTCTGGCTGGGATCCTCCCGTGGGTGGCACGCCCCACGGCTGGGCCCGGTGGACACAGGTTTTTCTCTGTCCCACACCATGAAAGGGTTTTGATGCATGAACATGCAAACCTAACTGCTACCAAAACAAGGCGAGCTCTTCTCCATGCTCTGAATTAGGAAGAAGTAAGTTTGTCTCCCCAAACAGGCTTCTTCAGCAGAGTCTCAAATGGTAACTGGTACACATTTTCATGAGTGTATTTCTGAGTGATTTCAAGGGTTTGGGGGTTATAAAGATAAACCCACAGCGTGACTTTCAAAGCAGCTTACGAATGCCTATCTGATGCTATTCGTTTTATGCCCTTTTCTCTCGCCTATCAAAAACCGTTCTAAAGTACCTCTGATGAGGCAGATAAGTTGTTTTCTAGTTTCCCAGATTAGGAAAATGTAGGGCAGGGGTGTCTGTGACTTGTTCAAGGTCACAGTAAAGGGAAAAAATAAACCACTACTGTGGAGAGCTCCAGAAGAGCTTAGATGTCTAATCTCTGGGAGTGTGTGTTGAGGTTCTGTGTGTTGCTGGAGGGACGTCGATCAGAGGGTCTCAAAATGAAGATGTTTGCGGAATACTTAATAATATAAACACGGCATTCGCCTCATAGTGAAGCGTGGCATGGCGTGGGATTTGTGATAGACCAAAACCAACAGTGTTAAATCCCTGCAAGTGAAAGAACCTAAGCATTTAAGAACATACTGATGTGCCCGCTTGTGGCGACCCCAGGCCCGTGGCTATGGGCAGGATGCGTGGGAGGGAGTGGGGGTCACCCCTACCCACCCACGAGGTTCTGAGTCCGTAGGTCTGGGTGGGAGCAAAATTGTGCGTCTAACAATTCCCAGGGGCTGGTGGTCTTGCAGTCGCTTTGAGCACCACCGTCTTGATGAACAGTCACTCTGTTAGTTGCTGTGAATAATTAATGAGACCAGTGTGTGGGGATGCTGCGAGCCCGGGGTCCAGCCACAGGGGAGGACGGACTCTTGAACGCTCTTGGATGAGACCCTGGAGACACCAGTCTTTAAAAGCTTGCAGCAAAGAAGAGCGTGGCCACCTGCCTGCAGAGGGGCGTTTCCCTGCAGTCAGCCGAGCGGTGGGGTCGATCAGCGCAGCCAACAGTCCTGGGGACCCAGGGTGGGGGTCGGCTCTCTCGGTACAAAGCCCCGGGGACAGGGGTGGCTGCCGGGGGTGGAGCTTTTGGAGTCCACTGTTGGGGGACCTCCCGGAGAAGCGGAAAGCGGGGGAGGAGCGGGGAGCCAGCGCACTAGGTCACCTTGGGATCAGGAAGAGCAGGGGAGCTGCAAGGAAGATCCCGAACGAAGCCAGAGAAACAGCACCTTCCCGAGAGAGGAACAGGGATGAGTTACAGCGGCCACCTCCTTGGAAACCCTGGAGGGACACGTTTAAATTGTTGAACGATAAAACCCACCACCCTGGAATTCTGCATCCAGCAAAAGCGCCCTTCAAAAGGGAAGGAAAATAAAGACTTTCTCAGACAAACAAAAACAGGGGAATGTCTCACCAGTAAACCTGTGTTGCAAGAAATGTTCTAAGAAGTACTTCCAAGCGAAGGAAAATAGTGTATGGGTCAGACACTCAGATCAGAGAAGGAACAAATGAAGATAAAGTACCATCTTTTATTTTTCTCATCATGAATTTTATGAATTGACCTTATAGAAGACTTTATTCAAAATAATAATAGCAACAAGTCAGTCTTGCTTGCCTGGCGGAGTCTTTTGCAACCAGCTGCCAACATTTAAAAATCTCCAGCAACAACCATCAGGGGGCCGCTGTGAGGCCTGGCTGGTCTCCCAGCCTTCCGAGTCTGCGGGCCTGCCCCAGGCTGGTCGCCGGCAGGATCCTCCATCCTTGTCTCCTCCATCCTTGTCTCTTCCAAATTGCCTCTGAGAGCAGATTCTAAACATCTAAAAGTGAATTCTACAAGTTCCAGAAGTATTTTTCAGAAGACAGCAGCCCAAAAGAAGGCGTGGATGGAATGCAACAGAGGAGAGGGGGAGGGGGAGGGAGGCACGGAGGGCCAGGCCTGTCCTGATGTGGAGCAGCCCAGCTGGCCTGAGACTCTGGCCGCAGCCCGGGGAGAGCAGGAGGGAAGCCAGGCTGCCCCACACCTCCCGTGGTTCTCACCCACGGCCCATGTTCTCTCCCGCAGGGGCCAGCTCTCCGGGGCCTGGGCAGCTGGACAGAACAGGAAAGCCCCATCTCAGGAACCTTGGCCTTCGATTGGGTGTGTGGACGTCAACGAACCACCAGGCCTCACGACCTGGAGGGAGAAAAACGTCACCACACAAGCCTGAGTTCTGTATCAGGGCCAAATGACGCCTCTTAGGAGGTCTTTAAATCCACCTGGCTTCTGATGAGTTTGTCTGATACCTTCATAAATGTCAGAGTTGGGTCTGGAAGGAAATTCTTTTTTAATAGCTGGAGAAAGGACCAGTGGTTGACACCACATACATCATGGAGTGTGATGGCACACGGGTCCCCTCATCAACTTCATACTTGAAAAGGGTGTCAGGAGCCTTTTGTGTTTGTCAATCTCATAGCAAGTTGTCACAGAAACGTTCTAGCCACAAAACTAGTTCCTGCTTTGGGTCTGGACTGACCGTATTTGAGTATCCGCCAGTGGTTCTCAGAACATTGATTTAGCTCTTACGACGAGGCCAGGCCTTTGGCTAGGCCCCGAGGGGTGGGTACACCTTATATTCATTCCCATTTAGAAGATGTAATTTGTTTGATATTGTGCCGGAGTTTGTCTAAGATCAACTATTATAGGAAACCAGGTGACCGGGACGTGGGACCTCTCTCTGCTGTCCTTGCAACTTCCTGAAAATCTGTAATTATTCCAAAGTTAAAACATTTTTTAAAGGATTTAATCTGTTAAACCCCAGGTGTGTTGGGCTGTCACATCCTACCTGCCTTCCCAAGCCAGGTTCTCCTGGGACTTACCTCCAAGAAGTCGCCTCCATGAATGACCCCCCAACACGCACGCACAGAACCCACTTCAGGGTCTCCCCGGTCCCCTGGGCTCCAGTCTTACCCTGTACAGAGCTATGTCCATCTGCCCCTTCCCTGTGTCTCTTCTACCGTGAGCCCCACAGGGAGACCCCCCCCAGCCACTTTCTACCCTTATCCCAAAGACCACCCTGGGCCTCAGTGGTCCATGCTGGCATATGGTCATTGATCGAATCTGCAAACATGTCAGTGGCTGGGCTGGGGACAGATGTCTGGAGGGAGGGACGGTCACCCCGTAGGGCCACAAGGAGCGGAATCCTGCCCTGAGTGAGACGGGGGCAAATCGGGGACCATTGGAAGATAAGCGTGGCTCTTTTCCTCTGTAAAGCCCAAAAGACATTGGAGTGAGGCTCCAGGCTGTGAACCACACCCAGAGGGGAAATGGGATCTTACAGGGTGGCCGACCACCTGTGCACTTAGCAAAGGTGCTCAGTACTGAGTACTTCGAGGCACCTGAGTACTTCACAGGGGTGCTCAGTACCGAGTACTTCGGATGCCTGAATACAGAGGTGCCCAGAATTCCCATCACCCCCTCCCTGCCAAGCCCACCCCTCCAGTGACTGCCCTTCTGCAGGGGGCTTGAGGCAGGTCCAGGAGGGGAGCCTGCATCGCCCTGGATGGATAACACACCAGCAGGCTCTGTGCAGGGTGCAGTGAGTGCATGAACGGAGAGGACCCCCAGGGCCCAGGGGCCATGGTGATGAATAACTCAGGTTCTCAGAGTCTATAAATAGCCCTCACCACAAATAAGAGCACCGGCCTCCCACCTGGGGCCACCTTTGATGTTTCTTTCAGGAGAAGCCCTCTCAGTCCGGGGCCTGTTTCAATTTGTTTCATTGCCCATGCTCTCCTGCCCAGTATCCGTGAAAAGCTGCTCGTTATGGAACTTGAAAAAAAGTTACATCTTGAGCTGTCTTTGGTGTTCTTCCTGGAAAAATTGTTTCCTAGCCAGGCAGCCTCTGCCTCTCGGCTCCGGGGAGGCTGGGACCTCTGGGTCACTGGCGTGGGGCTGCCCCCCGCCCACACCCTGCTTCCTGGGAGTCATCAGAGGACGCAAGTGGTAGAACTTCCGACCTGCACAATCACCAAATTAGGACTTTAATTACATATGACGTCAGACAGGGGCTCCTGAAGATGGAGCCCCCGCCATGCCAGGAATTAGCATTTGGAGGTGAAGTCCCCATTCGCTGTCTTCCTGCTCTGCCAGGGTGGCCCTGGAATGCTAGCCACAGGCGGCAGAAAGAGGAACTAGGGCCAGGTTCCTGGGCACCTGGGCTGGCTGGGTCAGGACCCTCGGCCTTGTCGCCAGGCCACGAGGCACCGCGTGTGGCCTCCAGCCTCTTCCTACCGCCCTGGCCCCGTACAGGTGTTTGGGGAGCATCCCAAGAGGAGGAACTGTGAGGAACTCAAGAATGGCAGGACTTCTTCCAGGAAACCCCAGCTTGCCAGAATGCATGCTGTGCGCCTTGCTCTCCTGGGGGGGAAGGGGGGCAGTGGGGCACGAGGACCCAGGGCCGGCACGTGAAGTACAGGGGCACAGATGGAAGCGCCTTGAAAAGAAAGCGTTTGCTTTCTAATGCAAAGGCTCTTCCATCTGTTCTGACCACCTCAAGGAGAAAATGCCAGTTCTCAACAAATGTGTCTTTGATACTTGTAATCTCTTTCAAAGAGCAGGAAGAGACCTCGGGCACAGAACTTCAGCCAGGAAGTAACCATCACAGCCACACTAGTAACATAGCAATGACAGTAGCAATACCAGGAACACTTATGTCCTTTAGCAGACACTGTGCTAAGCCCTTTGGGGACAAACCCGTTAGTTCACAAGACTCGGTGATGTGGGTTCTTTTATTACCTCCATTTCACAGGCGATGAAACTGAGACACAGAGAGGTTAAGCAACTTGTCCAAGGTCACACAGCAAAAAAATCTCCAGAGTGGAATTTCAGCCAGGCAGTCCAGCCCCGGAGCTCCTGTTTGTAACCATGGTGCACCCTGCCTCCGAGCACTCCTGCAGTCCTTCTGGAGGCAGCACACCCTGCCTCCAGAACATAGTAACTTTCCTTTATTGCTTACAATGGCCCGTTTTTTGTAGCAAGTGATATGATACTGGTTTTCCACCTAAGGGAGATTTAAAGAAGTGATGGAAAAGGGCGTGTGTATGTGTACATGTGCATACATGTATATCTGCACATACATGTATGTGTGTGCACACCTCCATGTATATGTGTATGCATGTCTATGTGTCAATGCGTGTGTGCATTTGCATGTTTGTGTGCACGTGTGTATGTGTGTGCACATATGTGTTGCATGCACTGTGTGTGCTGCATGTGTATACACATATACATGTGTGTGGGTGTGTTTATATGAATAGACAGTGTAAAGAAAAATAACATGCAGATGATGTGGATACTATAACACAGTGAGGTACTGGGGGTGGTAGGAGAATGCAGAGGCATCTGGGTGGGTAGGAAACCTTTACGGAAATTTCCATGGCCACCTCTGTTCTCAGGGCATTTGGCAGGCGGGTCATCGGGAAGGTAAGTGGACCACATCTAAGTGAGTCTCTCTCCCTGGGCAGGTTGAGAATGACACGCGTGCTTGGTTCCTGAGTTACACCCCACCATGAGGCTGCCGGAGGCTGGGGGGTCAGTCCTCTGGGGCCTGGCCTCATGCAGTCGCCACGTGGGCGCCCACGTCCCTGTTCTCTGTGAGAGGAGGCTGACGCCAGGTCCAAGATCACACACAGAGCTGCAGGGCGCACGGCGCATGTTAACCAACCTAGCTGGGTGTCTTCCCCCCTGAGATTTCTCCATTATTCATCTTTAGGGAAGTTGTAAAAACAGGGTTCTTCCAAATCAGACCTGATTTAAATTGCACATTTAGATCATGGAAATGGCTGGGGGTGGAGGCGGCACTGGGAACACGCTGGAGCTTGTGCTGGCTTCCCGGAGCCACACTGTCAGCGGGGACTTGAAAGTGTCCAGGACGTGCTGTCAACATTCCCAGCATCAAGCGTGGCTTTGCCATTCGGAATAGACGCAGCTGCACAAAGACGTGGGAAGAAAAGCGGGTAACGAGGCTCAGACGGGAAGGGAGGGGAGGGAAGGGAGGGGAGGGAGGGGAGGGGGGGAGGGGGGGGAGGGGGGGAGGGAGGGAGGGAGAGTGAGCAGAGTCAGGGCACGGTGGGCAAGGCGACCTCCGTGCTTAACGTCCGTTCAGCCCCCAAGTCAATTCAGGGGAGGGATGGGGACACTGTGGTCAAGCTGTGCTACCTCCCCCGCAGCCGTCCCAGAGCTCGCCTGGATTCCCAGCGGGGCTCGGGCCTCCTCTCCGTGGTCCCTCACGGAGGGGAACGCCCACCTCTGTGCAGGAAATCTGCCCGTCCTTCAAAGCCCCAATCCTCCTCCCCCTGGAGCTGCCACAGAACCCGGAACACAGGTCTTGCATCGAGGACTCAGGCACCCCCTCCCCGAGGTAAACCCTGGTGCACCGACGGAAAATGGCTTCCCTCTAGGGATCCTTCCGTGAGGTCCACAGAGGTGTCTGCTCAGTCCAGCCTCACCTCCAGCCCTCCACCCTGGTCCTTTACTCCAGAGAAGACGGCAGACACCCCTAAATGCAGAATCTTTTGTGGCAATGTTGAGTATTGGATTCCACAATGGCAATTCATCTTTTCCATGTTTGTTCAGAGGACAAAGGCAGCGGGAATGGAATGAAGTTTCTTGAAATTAACAAGTCATCAAATCTGAACAAAAACAGAAAAGAGGCTTGATAATTGAAATTATTTCTACCAGCTCATTAGTCTGGGGTTGAGTAAATACAAATCTTTGGTTGCTAAGAGATGGAGATTGCCAGGCAAAGACGTCGCTGGCAGTGGTGGCTGCTCGCCAACCGTCGGGAGGTGGGGTATACAGGACAGTCCTGGCTGGGCTGAGTGCTGGAAGGAATGTGTGTGAAGGCCTGGAGGGCACATGGTCTCTTGAGCTGATGAAAAGTCTCAATCGCACATCATAAACCAGAAGGCAGCAGCTACACCAGTGAGCTTGTGGTGCCTTGGCTTCCAGACCCAAGCAGCTGCCAACAGGGCATCACTCACTATAATCCAGACGCTCTTTCTCCCGGGCACTGGCCAGGATGGACCGCTCACTCCTGAAATGGCACCGGGAACTCTTTGATCTTTGATCAGTTAAGTGACACTAAAAACAAAGCAGTCTGCGTTTTCAGCTGTGGGCTTGAGAGAAAAGCCTGTTGACAAGCAGACCGGGTGACTTCACGTTGGGGCTCCTCTTTGAATATGCAGTGAGTCCCTTCCCCCGGGGTTCTGCCTCCTCTGAGATGCAAGATCCCTGTTGGATCCGCTGAGTGAGTGATAAACCCCTCCCATGAAGCGTGCCTTCGAGGGAGGTCTGGAAAGATCACGAGCAGGGCTTCAGGATGATAGCCAAAGTGAGCGGGTGCTCCTGGGCAGGCTTCTGTTTATTCATTTTTGATGAGGTGTGCATAGCCAAGGGCAACCGAACTGGCTTATGATACACGGGGTCACAGAACATCAAATTTATCTCTGACCTTTGAGTGTCTGACGCGCAGGCTGGCGGCTGCCGCCTGCAAAGTTTATACAGTGCTCCGACATGGACCTCGGCGCGCTCCCCGGACTGTCTGCGTCTCCGAGCGATCTTGGCTGACGACAGGGAGCAGAGAAAACAGCGGCGGCGGGAGAGAGGGGTCCCCAGCGGCCAAATGTTAAGGTCACGGGCTGGGAGGTCGGTTCATGCAAGTCAGGGCAAAGGCCAAGGCAGGAGAGGGGTCCAAGAGCCACCCCCAGCCCAGCCGAGGTGGACGCTGAGGCCCGGGTACCAAACCACGCAGATGGAAACCAGAAGCCCTGTCCCAGCCTTGGCTGGCCGGCCGGCTTGCAGACGAGGTGACTGCCCCCTGCCCTCCCAGTCAAGCTGTGGATCCCAGCCTCCGAAAAGTGGGGTGGTCTTTGCCACGTGTGGTCCGACGGCCGCTATGCTTCCCCAGAGGATGCTGCATGGACGGGAACAATGGGCTGGGCTGGGAGCTGGGGGTCTGCTTCATAGACCGACCTGAACCCACTCTCCTCCCAGGAGCCCCGAGATGTTCGCTTCTGCCCTCAGTTGTGGAATCAGTTGTGGAATCGGTTTTATTTGTAGCCACAAGCCCTGGTGGTGTGACTTCCCCTAGAACGGCATGGGGGCTGGCCGCCGAGGCACCTGGTGTGCACAAGACTCTCGGTGACAGGGTCTGGGGTCACGGGTGAGACTTGGGGGGACCTGGTTTCAGGTCCCTGCACCCGCTGCTCTCAGCCCACTGGCCTCAACCCCCAGGGTCCTCAGCACGTTCACTGGCTGAGCAGGTGCTTAAAAGAGCAAATGACAGAGCAGACAACCGGCTCAGGGGTGCCCGTCACAGGAGGGAGGCCATGGTGGGAGCGTTGCGTTTATTCTGAGACCACTGGGAGCCTTCGAGGGTTCTAGCAGAAGGGTGAGTTCTGGCTTCGACTGAACTTGAGTGGCCTCTGCTCTGGCTCCTATTCTCAAGCCCAGAGGAGTTGGAACGTGGTAAGAAAGTGAGAAAGGATGCCCCAGACCCCCTCAGAGAGCTAGCCCGGCGTAATGTTCCCACGCCCCGGAGAGAAGCCCTTTCCTGAAATTGGAATCTGCCGCTGAGCCCGAAGGGATCATTTTCCCCGTGAATGCTCTTCCTTTTGCGTGCCCGCCCCCCCCCCAGCCACAAAAGGCTCTAATGAAAATAACTTCTGGCAGCTGTGTTTATAAGACACTGATGTAGGATGGGATGTGACATTTTCGTATAAATAAAACGTATAAATACGTGCAGGACGCAGCTCTGGCTGCTGAACAGGTGGCCCAAGCGGGCTGTGGCCCCTCCCCGGGTTATCCGGAGAGGCTAGCGCCTTTCAGGTCAGGGCAACGCCCTTTGTAGAAGGATCTGCTCTGATGACACGGGGTTGGCGGGGGGAACGTGGCCGCAGAAGGTGGAACTGGCGGGACGCGGGCATCGGGCAGGGCTTTGGGGCTGCAGGCAACAAAAGCACAGCTCAGAGCAGCCGGGCAAGCAGCATGGCTGCCACGGCAACACCCCAGGAGGCCCGGTTGGAGGGACGGCTGGACCCGGCGTTCGGGGGGCCCCCAGGACACTCTGGCTGCTTCCCCCTCAGTTACTCCATCCTCGAGCAGGTCCCCCCACAGGCCAGTTCCCACCCTGCTGACTTCCGTCCTTGTGCTCCGGCCACCCCAGCGTCAAGAGGGAGACTTCTTGCTTCCCCCGTAGCTCCAGGCAAACACTGGGAATGACTGTCACAGAGCAGCCTCAGTGCAGCATCGTCCCTGACTGCGACAGGGAAGGGTGGCTTCCTGCCCGGCAGTCGAGGTGCTGTCACCAGAAGAGAGGGAGCCATGGAGAGCAGCGCTTATGCAGGAAAATGTGCAAAGTGCTTGCTTGTGTGTGTGGAGGCGATGAAGCAGTTCAGGAGGAGTCAGGCTGTGCCCCGTGTCCCTGCCGAGCTGGGCTGTCTCCTCCCGCGGCACTCGGCCGGGTGTGGTGGGACAGGGGCCGAGGAGGTGAGCGTGCGGCCCGAGGAGGGAAGGGCTCGGGGGAGACGGGGGCTCCCAGGACGTGCGGGACGAGGCCGAAGACAGCGTGGTAGTCGTGACGGCAGGGGAGCAGGGCGCATGCAGGTCACCCGCCTTGTAGCGGGCAAGGGGCTTTCCGGTGGGGCAGAAATGACCCAGATGGGGTCTTGGTATTGCATCCAGACTGAAGTCTGAGACAGCACCTATGGCAGACAGAACAGCGGCTCTCAAAGAGGTCCACGTCCTGCTCTCCAGAACCTGTGAAGACGTCACCTGACGTGGCAGATGGGAGTAAATTAAGGAGATGATCCTGGGTGATCTGGGCAGCCCCGAAATGCCGTCCAAGGGTCCTCATACAGAAGGAGGGAGGCAGGAGAATCAGAATCAGAGAAGCAGACATGATAGCAGAGGCGGGCATCAGAGGGAGGCTGGAAGGTGCTGGCCTTGGAAGGGAGGCAAGAATGCAGGCACCCCTGAAGGACAAGGAAGTGGAGCCCTGCCACCTGAGCCTCCAGAGGGAACCAGCCCTGCCCACACCTTGATTTCAGCCCAGTGAGACCCTCACAAGACTTCTGACCCCGAGGACTGTGGAATCACAAATCCGTGCTCTTTTAAGCTGCTGCGTTTGTGGCCAGGTGTTACAGCAGCCCCTCCGCACCTGTTAGCCACAGGCCTCCAGCTGCACACGGGGTCTCTAACCTTGAAGAAATGAGGACAAACAGCTCACCACCAGCTTCCTTTTCTCCAGCTGTCTTTTCACTGCATCCTTTTAGAAACTCCACAGTGAGGATGACCTCAGAGATCCCGCTGGCTGCCGTGTGAACCTGAGATCTAGCAGTCGGTCTCTTTACCCCGTGTGCCCGGTGAGGAAGGGGCCGCTGAGAAGCCCGAGGATCCCACCGCGAGTGAAAGGTCAGATCTGATGTTCCAGGTGGACGTCTGCATCTTTGTCAAGGCTGCGTTATCTCAAGAGCACATGGCCGGGGCCCAGGACAGCCCCACCATCTAGTCTTTGTTCATCCTTCCCCAGTGACTTGCCCCTCACGGGCTGAGGAGGGTCTGTCGTCGGCACCGAGTTCATTAGTTTAATGATGTCTCAGGTTCATGGTGCTTTCAAGAGGCATCATGAAATAAATTCAAAATGGGCTATGGAGATGCCCCTGGGCAAATAACACACGCAAATCACCTCTCTGCCGAGGAGAAAATCAGACTCCATCTCTTGTCTAGACAGTGTGACAGAGCGAGATGGGCGTCAGGGAGCATGTCCTTCACGAAACTCAGGTCCTCGGTTCCTCATCACGTGAAGATCCGCTTCAAACTGGCACCGACAGAAAGAGGACGTTTTTCACACTTAACTTATATCTTAATAGAAACAAAAGGAAGACCCCAGAAGAAGTGCTTGATGAAGGAGCAAACCTGCTTTTCATGCCCCTTGCGAGGACTGTCCGAAGGGGTAGCTGAGGGGGTGCTGCCCTCCTTGCAGAGGTGGGAGTTAAACGAAGGAGAAGGGGCGTTAAGTAGGGCATCAAGGACGGCGGGGCAGACTAGGAAGAGCCTGAGACAGATTGTGGAGCCGGAGAAGCAGGCCACCCGGGGCCGGCGGAGGGAGCCCTCCTCGGAGAGAGCCGACCTGCAGGAATGGAACTTGACCACTCATGCACGCTGCCTCTGCAGCTGTTCATTTTCAAGTGGCTACATTTAAAACATAAACACAAGTGAAATTAATTTAATACTGTATCCATAATTTTGTTTCAATATGCAGTCAACATAAAAGATTATTAGTGAGAAATTTTTCATTCTTTTTTTTTCATGCCAAGTCTTCAAAATCCAGCATGTGTTTTACACTGACGGCTCAGCTCAGCTCAGACCAGCCATGTTTCAAGTGGCCAGTGGCTGCCGTACTGTACAGCACAGCCCTAGGCCAGGGCCAGCACCCTCCCCGTCCTTGAGCTAAATCCGGCCCCTGGCTGTTTTTGTAAATAAAGTTTTATTGGCACAGGGCCATGCCATCATTCACATATTGTCTGTGGCTGCTTTCGCATTTTGACAACCTGGTTAAGTAGTTGGAAAAGAGACGTCATGACCCACCAAGCAGAAAATATGCTCTCTGGCCTCAGGAAACACTGCAGACCTGCTCTATAAGGAGCTGGGGTAGGGTCTTCATTTTAAGGGCAAGGGCAGGGGCCGCGAAGGGTCTGAGCAGGGAGGGAGGCTCTGCCGTGCTGTTGGCAGAAAGCCCTCCAGCCGCCGGGTGGACAGTGTGTGGAGGTTGGTAGCAGGTCCAGGCAGCATTGTGCCCCCCACTTTGGGGGAAGGGCAGCCACCTCAGGGCCTAAGGTCTGGGCTTAGCAAGCTCCTCCCGCCTTTCGGGGTTTGGGGTCAGACCCTGTGCTTCAGGAGGAGCCCAAGTCCGGTGTGGGCGGGTGCCTCACAGGCCCCGCCCCCCCCCCACAAAGCCCAGAAGCCCCGCCCTTAGCTCGCCTGTCTGGGACCCTCCAGACGCCTCAGGATGTAACAGAATGTGATTAATTGTGCAGCCAGGTTGGGGACCTGGGTGGCGGCCAAGCGTGGGTCGAGCTCTGGGGTTTCACCCCGTGAATGTGCGCGTGCGGATGCCTCTCCATGAACCCACATCTTCCCATCAGCCCCGCTGCCACTCGCCTGGCATCGGGAATATGTACCTGGCTCAGGTCTGTCTGCCGCCACAAGACAAGCTCTGCAGCCTGATGATAACATGCCCCACAGTTCAGCATCTCCTTTCCCGTTCTGATTCCATCTTCTGAGGCTTCCCCCTTCCCCTGAAAGGACCTGCTTCCAAAGGCTTGGAAGCAGGGTGGGAAGGGACAGTGCCAGGTGGGGGTCCTGGGGCTCCCTCCCCCGGGATGGACCCCCTCAGAGTGGGCGGGGCGGGGACGGCAGTTGGAAGAACAGCCAGCGGAGGCACGAGCACCACCTGCCTGCAGAGGTGGGTCAGCCGGGAGGCCCCGGCCTGGGCTGTTGTGCTGTCTCCGGCGGCTGCCCGTCTCGTTGGGAGCTACTGAGTGTGACTGGTGCTGTTCTGGAGCCTTCCACGTACCCTGAGCAAACAAGCAAATCTGCCCCTGGATGGAGCCGCGTGTCAGAAGGGTTTTGCAATGAAAAGAGGAAAAGGGGAATCAGGGGTGAGGCTGGGAGTGGCAGGGGGTCCACAGTTTCCAGTCGGGAGGCCAGGCCTGGTTGGGGTGACATCTGTGAGAAGTCTTAAAAGGGGATGGGGGCGAGCCAGGCTGCAGGGCCTGGGGGGGCCGGGAGTGCTGGACGGTTCGGTGGGTGAAGCACCCCCGGGAGGGCTGGGACTCTCGCTCTGCGTGTCCTGGGCGCCTGGGAGAGGTCACCGCCCACCTGCGGTTTGACGGGGTCCCTCTGGCTGCCGGGGGTGGGGGGGGTGGCAGAGCTGCCCCTTTGCCGTCGGGGAGGAGGGCAGACTCCCGGTGCAGATTCAGTTACAGGAAACGGGCGTGTAACCTGCTTAAGAAGACAGTGTGTATCAGATACATTAGCAGTGCCATTCACATGCAGCAAACGTGCTAAATGCACAGAACCAGGCAAGGTGCCAGGGAGGAAAACAGACCTTCCCTCTTCATTAGGACACGTCCAGCCAGGCTCCTACCTGCCGACACCCAGCTCGTCTTTGTTAGTGTGGTATCATCGGTGTTAATGTGTGGACTCAGAAGTGGCAGGACTGCTTTCTTCTTTAAGAAAAAGTCAACAGCACTTCAGACTTTTTTACTAAATCAGACTCTTCCAGCAGGGCCCCCAGCCCCACCAGGCCCACGTTAAGAGGGGTTAGCGCGATGTGGTCTGCGGACCAAGAGGAGGTGAGAGATGGGTGGATGATAGATGGTGGATAGATACATAGATATGTAAATAGCTGGTAGGTAGGTAGGTAGACAGATAAATAGATAGATGATGGTTTTCTGAAGATGTTAACTAGTTAATTAGTTCAGAATCTTGAAAAGTAAGTAAATACTTACAGAGCCATAAACCATGTAGAAAAGCATTAAATAACATAAAATTGTGGTAGACGCCTTGGCATCCAGTAGCCAGAAAAGAGCCATTCAGCCGAGCAGTTTTGGGGTCTGTCCGGGGCTGCCACACAGAATGCTACATACTTAGGAGCTTAGAACAGCAGAAGTTCGTTCTCTCACGGTTTTGGAGGCCAGAAGTCTGAAATCAAGGTGTCGCAGGGCTGGTTCCTTCTGGAGATCTGAGGGAGAATCTGTCCAGGCCCCTTTCCCAGCTTCTGGTGGTGCCATCAGTTCTTGGCATCCTGGGTGTCCTCGACGTCCTGGGCTTGTGGGTATGTCACCCTGACCCCTGCCTCCGTCTTCAAGTGGCCGTCTTCTCTCTTCCTGTCTCTGTGTGTCCTCACTGTCTCTCATGAGGACACGGCCATTACATTCGGGGCCACCCTCATCCAGCATGGGCTCCTCTGGGTCCTTACCATCATTATACCTGCAAAGTCCCTGTGTCCAAATAAGGTGACACTCTGAGGTTCCAGACGGACGTGCATCTGGGGGACACTGTTTGACCCAGGACGGTGCACAAGAGAGCAGCGTGCACACCATGTACATGTTTTGTCCCGTGGGTTCAACAGGTGCTTGTGCGGCTCCCAAGGAGAGGCCCTGGGTGTGTCGTTCCCGCCGCACCTGGTCCTGGCCGGGCGGCCCGGGAGGGGTGGACTCAGGCGGCAGGACCTGCCCGGCGCCCTTGCAGTTTGCACTCAGTGCTCTCCTCCCTCCCCGCAGTCCTCTGTCCCTCTGTGAAACGCGCCAGGTGACACTAAGTGTCATTCACGCCACCCTTCCTCCAATTCCCAACCTGCCAACCTTCCTGCAGCAGCACGGGGTTCTCCAGTTTGAGGGAGCATCAGGGTCCCTCAAGGGCAAAGGCTGGTCTGGACCCCAGAGACTGGGGTTGAGTCCCGGGTATTTGCGCTTCTATCCAGTTCCCAGGGGCTGTACCGAGGGCAGGGCAGATAAAAGCACTGAAGAGGTCAGCGTGAGGCTGCGTAGCACCTGCACGAGCCGGTGCCACCTCCCTGGAGTCCCCACACCTCACCCTGCCTGAGGCTGGGGGAGCACCTCGCCCATCACAGCCCATCACGGCACAGCCCCTCCGGCCGGCTCTCCCGCCTGGCACACAGGACGTCAGATGGCACAGCAAGAGCCACAGCTTACCTGGACTTTGAGGAAGAGCAGTGACCTGGGCAGGGGGCTGCAGGGCACTGGGGTGGGAGGGGGGAGCACGGGCCAGGCTGAGGGACACGGGCACTAGACGGGGCAGGGAGACCTCCGTCTGCAGGGGATGTGGGGGCCAGCGCCCCCCGCATCAGACCGAGTCAGTGCCGCCTCCACGTTCTCACCTCCATCCTGAGCAGGTGTCCAGGCGAGGGAGGCGAGAAAATCAGGTTCAGAGACATCTCCCAGGCGTGGGGTGAATCAGAAGCAGGGCGATTGCTCCAGCCTGTTGTGACAGACCAGCCAAGGGGAAAATGCCTCCGTGAAGGCAGAGGCCGTAAAATCGGGATGAGAGAGGCAGAGATGGAGGCCGAGAGGGCGGCCGAGGGGGCAGCCCTAAGAGGCTCACGCTGGTGACGGGCAGGGCGCCAGAAGTGGTGTCGGAGTCTCATTTCTGAAGCAATGGTTAGATACAGATGTTAAAAGTTCCAACAGCCTCAATCTGGATGCGTTCCTGGTGGTGCTGGCGGGTCCTGGCTGTCTGGGTAACCCTGTCTTCCACGACACAGGATGAGACAGCACCTGCAAGAGCCCTGGCACCACTGCCCTGACCCAGAGTCCTCCGAGAGTCAGCTGGAGGGAGGGCTCGGCCTGGTCACCTGTCTCCCAGGGGACAGTCCCTCTCACGGAGACTCAGCTGATGCTTCTGAGGAACCACAGCCCCTGGGGGTGGAGGCAGGGCAGCATCCTACCTCCTGCCCTCCCCTTCCCACCCCACTTCTTCGGGAAGACCAGTGGGTCACTTTCCAGAAAGAAAAATGTGTTTAAAGCAAAGTGGTCTCTGATACCCATTCAACCCGGGCATTTATTAACGAATCACTTGGCCTTATGATCAAAGGGAGAGGGTTCAGATCCCCTAATATCGTTTAAGGAGGCTTCACAACCTCGTTGCTTTTTTTCCCTCTTTCAACCACACACAGTCAAATTTGAGATATAATTTGATGTGAATTACCTACAAATTGTATACAGTACTTCACTACTAAGTAGCTTTTTGCAGGGCTCAGGATGCATTGTCCCTTTTGTCCAAGTCGTACAAAATACTCTTTCTGAATTGTTACGACTCTCTGCCACGCATAAAAATGAGGCTTAAAACACCCAAAAAGTGGCCAAAATGCGATAGACAATTCTTTATAACTGCATATACGATTTAAGAAATCAGTCCCCCACCCTCACTCCCAGGGGTGAGGAGAGAATGGGGTGCTGGCCTGTGCATGGGAGGGAAGCCGTGGTCCCCTAGAGAGGCCCAGGGTCCTTCTCGAAAGGCATGGGGCCCTGGCGTTAGGAAAATAGGGGTGTCCTCCACAGCCTGGGATGGGGTGCCTTTGGAGTGCCTACAATAGGGAGCTCTGTGTCTGCTTTTGGAAATGATTTCTTCATTAACAGGTCTTTGGTTTCCTGGCCAGGGAGAAGGCAGAGAGAGTCTTGAAGTTTGTCTTTTGCGGGTGTGGGTGGCGTGTGTTGTGATGTTGAAGCTGGTCCTGTGAGCCTGCATGAGCCGCCAGGGCCCCAGGGTGGCAAGACTGTACATCTGTGTCCCCGATGTAAGTGGGGGTGCGTGGCCCTGGTTCTGCTTGGCTGGTGGGGGCTGAGGACCAAGCACCCAAATCTCCATCAGCACTCACCGTCCACCAGGGGATCATAAAATCGGTAAACAAAAGACAAAGAGGAAAAGCTGAGGTTTAAAGTCATTGGACTAAGGACGCCACGGTTTTGTGAGATGAAGGAACCAAGTAGAGGTAGCCTGCTGCTGGGAAATGAGGACCTTGGCCCCCAACTCCATGGGGTGTCAGGTCCACCTGGAGGCCTGTTAACACACACACTTGCGGCTGTATCCCTGGAGTTTCTGATTTAGTAGGTCTGAAGTAGAGCCTGAGGATTTTCATTCCACCACTTAACCACTGGACCACCAGGGAAGTCCCAGGATTTTCATTTTAAACAAGTCCCAAGTGTATGAGTCTTCTCTGGCTGCTGTAACAAATTATCACAAACTTAGTGGCCTAAAAGAAAATGATCATCTTGCAGTTCTGGAGGTCAAAGGTGTAAAATGGGTCTCGTGGGCTGAGATCGAGGCGTTGGCAGGGCCGTGCTCCTTCTGGAGGCTCCAGGAGAGAAGCTGACGTTTCCAGCTTCCAGAGGCTCCCGGCACCTCCCTCCATCTTCAGAGCCAGACCGTAGCATCTGCCCATAGCATCTCCCTCTGCTCTGTCCTCTTTCTTCCACCTGTAAGAGCCGTGTAAGGACAGGGGGCCACCCTGATAACCCAGGATCCTCTCCCCCTCAAGATCCTCAGCACCGTCGCACCCAGAGTCCCCTTGCCGTGGACGGTGGTACAGGACGGGTCTGGGGACCAGAACATTGACATTTTTGTGGGACCATTATTCTGGCAACCACTCCAATTGGTGCTGATGCTGATGCTGTTGGTCTGGGATGACACTTAGTCCCCGAATCAGAGGAACAGGCTCAGTTCTGCCTTCCATTGATGTGATATTGGTCCCATCCCGGTTCTGTTTCTGGCCATCTGTCCAGTTTCCTGGTCGGGTCACCACGCAGATGGGGCATCCAGACCAGTCCCTGCCCCTCCTCCGTGGCCAGCCTGCGGGATGCCCCCTCCCCCGGGGGGGAGTTCAGAATCAGCCCCTCCCCTCTCCGAAGCAGGGACTCCACACCTGCTGCCCCCGGCACTCACATTCTCGCCACGTTTAAAGTGTTTCATTCACTTTAAGCACAGAACAGGTAGCCTAGAGGAGTAAGATGGCGTGTTCGGGTCTGGTTGCCCCAGGCCAGGTCACATCAACTTCGTCCTTGGATGAGGCTCTGGGCTGTGGCTGCGTTTGTCTAACGGCAGCGGGACAGGACTGTCCAGATTACGAGGACAGTCAGAAGCCGCCCCCCGCCCAGCGCTCTCTGAGCCACAGCCCCCGCGTGGCGGGAGACACGGGATGCCCGAGCCCCAGCAGGACGGAGCCGGGTGCCCAGTGGACAGGTGCCAGTCACACCCCAACCCTGGGCCTTGATGGTGCCACTCCACGCCCCCCCAGCTGCCGCAGGTCCCTGAGTGCCCCGACCCTGCCTGGGTTTCTGTAGCCCCAGCGGCAGTTGGGGTCCCGAGGCCGCTCCTCGGTGGACCCCATGTCTGTCCGGCTCAGTCACTGACTCCTGGAGAGCAGATAAAAGGATGTACCCGCGTGGTTTCCAAGAGGAGTGTGAGGGACTCAGTAGCGACAGGGAGGGAGGAAATGGTCCAGTGGACCATCAGCGCTGCTGCTCGATGCCTAATTGCCGGGCGTCCGCCTCCATTCTGGGTCCTGGTGTCTGCGCGTGTCCCCGCCTTTATGGCGCTTACCTTCAGCGGACATAAGAGGGTAAGGGATGGGTGGAGGAGAGGGTGGATAGATGGCTGGACGGATGGACAGGTGGACAGAAGGAAGGAAGGGAAGGAGGGAGGAAGGAAGGGAGGAAGGAAGGAAGGAAGGAAGGGAGGAAGGGAGGGAGGGAAGAAGGAAGGAGGAGACAGCTGTGTGGACAAATGGATGGACGGACGGATGGATAAATGGAAGGAAGGCAAAGAAGGAGAGAATCGGGCATTAAGGATTCATTAAGGATAAAACAATATCTGGAGGAATATTTTATCTCCCCAAGGAATGCCTGATGTTTCTGGCTTATTGAAGAGGAACCTTGGAAAAATTCCAGTTGATTCTAGTCTGTGTAGCACTGTATTACTGTCAAATTTGTAGGTTTTATGGCATTTGTCATGGGAACCTTTTTTTAATTGTGGGACAATATGCCCATAAACAAATATACTGAAAGTAGGTATTAGTTCCTCACCCAACCAGCATTACCCTTTCTTTGGAAAAATGCACTGAGTGAAAGGATGTATAAGAACAAGTTGTGAATGGCTCCCTCTTGGCTGGTTTTTTAAAAATCCAGCATCTTTTTATATAGCTGTAAATGACAGATGGGAGTCTATTAAAATAAATACGAAGTCACCATGCCATTCAGGGCTGGCAACGGGACTCACCTCCTATGATTCTGATACACTATTTTCTCCCTGGAATGTGTTTATGTGAATTTACGTGCTGGGTATAAATATGCAGAGTGTGAATAAGTACACACAGCTGTATTTTCCACGTCTGTGCGTTATAGGGCATATGATAAATCTTGAGACCCATATGTTAGTCTTGTAAAATCCTGATCTTTGAAAGTAGTGCGTAATAGACATTAGGATGGCAGAGGGGAACGGTCGTCACAAGAGGAAATAATCCGTTTCAGAGACTGTTTCTGCGACACAGAAGAAGGATCGGGCAAAATCTCTTGTCCCCGTGCCCTGAGCAGCGTGTGTTGGCTTTTGGCGAGCTGTCCCCCTGCATCCCGCTGCCCTCACACTGGTAACTCCTGGAGTTTTACAAACTGTTTGTGAATTTGATGACAGGTGGTTTCCCTGCAGAGCCGTCTCCCTGGCTAGGTGTTTGCCCGTCACCACATCTGCTCTGCTCAGGAGACCTGCGAGCCTGCTAGAGACTGATGTGTGTGTACCCCCAAATCCGTGTGTTGAGTCCTAACCCCCAATGTGACGGTGTTAGGAGGTGGCCTGTGGGAGGTGATGAGGTGGTGAGGATGGAGCCCCATGAATGGGGTTAGTGCCCTTATAACAGAGGCCCCGTCCACCAAGTGAGGACACAGCAAGAAGACGGCCATCTGTGAACCAGACATTGAATCCTTGATTGTGGACTTCCAGCCTCCAGAGCTGTGAGAAATAAGTTTCTGTTGTTTATAAGCCCCCAGCCTATGATATTTTGTGATGGCAGCGTGAACAGACTAAGAGTCAGAAGCAGAAGCCCTTGTGAGTGCACGTGTGTGCACGTGTTGTGCACGCAAGTGCAAGCACCAGCCGAGGGTGATGCGCCGATTACCGACCTCGCTCGAGTCAGATTAAAGCCTCCTTTCGAAGCCCACTGGAGGCTCTGCCCCCCACGGACAAGATGCCGCGTGGTCTCACCATCTCACGACCCAAGCACACAGCGGGCAGTGCTTTCCCCCGACAGTGGCCATAAACGGGCGTCACTGTCCTGGCCAGCCCCGCCCAATGTAACTGGCAGAAGTGGTGCTTGTCCAGCTCTCACTAAAGGGAAGCACCTCCTTTCCCGAGAGCCGCAGGATGACTGTCCCTCCTCCTCGGGGCTCCCCTACCCGTCTGTATCTCTGACACCAAATATAATCCACTGAACAGAACCGGACAGTGTCTTTTTTCCCCTCTTCCCCCCTGTGGATGTGACTCGTTAACAACAGTTTCTTGCAAAACCCAGAGTCTCCCATGTGGCAAACTAACTGTCCGGACTTGGAGGCATCCCGGGGCCAGGGCTCACCAGATGCACAGATGCCGGCGAGCAGCCCGGGGGCCCCTCCGTCCGCGGCCGCGGGGAGCAGAGGGCTGCCTGCTGACTCAGGCAGCCCTCTAATCAGCGAGCTTGCTTTAATTGTACCAAACAGCCGGGGAGTTATTTTTTGGAGTAGTTTTAAGCACAAAGAACAACCCTATTTAAAAATAGATTTTGAGGGCTTCCTGGGTGGCACAATGGTTGAGAATCTGCCTGCCAATGCAGGGGACACGGGTTCGAGCCCTGGTCCAGGAGGATCCCACATGCCGCGGAGCAGCTGGGCCCGTGCGCCACAACTGCCGAGCCTGCGCTCTGGAGCCCGCGAGCCACAACTACTGAAGCCCGTGTGCCTACAGCCCGTGCTCTGCAACAAGAGAAGCCACCGCGATGAGAAGCCCACGCACCGCAACGAAGATCCAATGCAGACAAAAATAAATAAATAAAACAATAAATTTTTAAAAAATAGATTTGATAATGTGAAATAGGCGAGGAACTTTCAGGCAGACAAACTCACTTAAGATTCCTAAAATTCCCAAGTAAATGGTTTGGAAATTCTTTCTCCCTTAAAGCCTGATCGAAGGGACATCTTGACAGGTAGCATTTATCTCAGGGAACATCTGCTAGTGCAAGAGCAGCTGATGAATCAGCATTCATTTGAAAAACAGAAATGCGGTCTATAGTCACTGTGTGTCTAGAGCATGAAAATATTTCCTAGAAAGAGAACTTGGCCCACTTCGTAACCACAGGACAAGTGTGAGGGCTTTTGGGTTTGGGTTGGATTTTTTTTAGTATCTGATCCTTTCTTACAAGGAAATTAACTCCCATCAGTTAAGGGCTATCAGTTTAGCTATTATTTAGTTTCGATATTGCTAGTATTTCATTTACGTGATATTTAAGTTCAGCAGACCGAGGCCTGGACAAAATGCAGGACCTGCTGGCCGAGATGTAACCGAGTCTCAGAAGCCGAGTCTGCGGCCTGGGGGCCTGTCCTCCAGCCCTCAGAGCTCAGACACCCTCTCCTAAGCTGGACTATTGCCTAAACTCTAGGGGTTGATACACGGCCTGGAATATTCTTATCCAACAGGCGTGTCTCTCCGCCCTTATCAGATTAAGCATTTCTGCACACATAGTCACCAAATCAAGTTAAACTTACCTGCTCTGGTCCTTGTCTCCCTCCCTCCTCCCCCCCTCCATCCCCCTTGCTCTCTCTGCCCCTTCATTTGTACCCCCCGATACCCAGCACCCGGTGCTCAGATGAACTTAGTTCTAAGTGATGTTTGCTGAGCACTTGCGGAATAGCCATCATTCCAATAAAGATTAAAACAACAGCAGACGGTCTTGCTTGGGCTTGGTGGGCCTTGCCCCGCTGGCAGCGCTCTGCCCACAGCACCGCGGGCAGGGCCTGAGTCCTCATCCCCATCCTCTCAGGCTCAGCATCAGCACCACGCAGGCCTGCAGAGGCCCACCGACTGCAGGCCTGTCCCCCAATCACTGCACGATTCTACCTCTTCCCAGGAGTGCCTCCTGAGAGCCTCCACCGTGAGCCTAGAACTCAGCGTCACCCACAGGACCAAGTGCTTCCAAGGAATCAATCAGTCTTTTTAATTCCGTCTTTTCTGATAACAAATGTGACACGTATGGTGCAGGAAAAGTTCGAACATGGGCACGTGTGGCATCCGTGGGGAAATGTCCCTGTAATCTCAGCCGCTTAGAGAGCTGCCGTGAGTCAGGCAATGGTCCTCTGAGAGCTTATCTTCTGCATACAGTAAAATATGCGTAGACGTAATGGATTTTATTCTTTCAAAATTGAAATCCTTCTGGACGTACCTTTCAACTCACTCTTTCACTCCCCAGCGTGACTTGGGCCGATACGCGGGTTCCGTGTTGGCTGAGTTTCTCCTGCTTGTGGGCCCCATGTGTGGGTGGCCACCACTGACCCCCACAGCCTAATCAGGGCACCGGGGTGGCACAGGGGTTCCATTGGACGAGGACCAAGGCTGGAGGCTGGGTGATGAGTGGGTGACAAGGGTGAGAGGCCGGGCATCAGCAGTGACTGATTCCTGGAGGCTTCCAGGAGGTGGTGAGGCTGTGTGTGACTGGGCTGTCCAGGCAGGTCTGTGTACTCAAAGGCCGGTGCTCAGCATGTGGCATCAGCCCCAGGGAGGGGGCGATGACAGCCGAGGGCAGAGGAGGGACCGTTGCATCCCCTTGGCTGACCATCTGCCTGCCAAGCCTTCTTTCTGCAGGACCCTGTGGATCTCCCTGTACCCGCTCCGAGCGGTGGTACCTGAAGGGCCTCTCCAGGTGGACCTGGTGCAGGGAGAGAAGAGCCGTGATGACCCCAGCTCGCCGCCCCGAGACTGCCCAGCTTCCCCGTACGGGCGGCCAGCTGTGGCTCGTGGCCCTGGTGCTTTGATGTCAATGGGTCTGGCCTGACAGAGGAGACAAGAGAAAGTGGCTGCAGGTTTTCCAGGTTTTCGGGACCAGGTGGTGGTGTTGATACAGATTCTGGGAGTGGACACACTCGCCAAGGCTCGGCCACAGGCTCTGCAGAGCCACCGTGGGCAGAGCATCCCTCCCAGAGATGAACCTACTGGATGATTCTTAGACTGATGATGACCCTCTCCTGCTGGGGGGATTCCACCTCTGACAGCAGCTGTAGGTGAAGGGACCAGACCCCGCCCCAGCCCCCGGCCAGCAGATATGAGTGTGTGTGTGTGTGTGTGTGTGTGTGTGTAGGTGTGTAGGTAGAGGTATAAATATATAAATATTTGAGTCCTTAAAATAAATTAGCGCCCATTACAGCCTTCCTTGAATTTCTAAGTATTGTGTGAATCTGCAAAGAAAAAAGCCCTTTGTTTCTGCCAAGGAAGGGAAATTCTTCACCTTGTCTTGGTGCAAGGAAATTTCTAGACATGAGGGAAAATGAAGTCCATTGGGGGATAAAGATGTGTGTGTGTGCAACTTTTTATATTTGTTTTCATCACCTGTGTCCTCAAGGTTAATCAAGGAATTTAGAAGGAATAGTTCTTTATTTCCAGAGACATCAAAGGCATTTGATTTTCTTTCTGGTCAACATATTCCTAAAAGGATCTGTTTTAAACCGATAGACTGAACTCACGCTAAGGCTTAAAAGTGGAAAATACGATGAGAAAAAGACTCAGCATCTATCTAAAATCACATGAATTTGCTTACAGTGGGTATGTATTGTGCCACGTTTCCTAACAAGCATTTGTTGATCAGACCAGGAAATTTTCTCAGATATGCACCCTCACCGGCAATTCCCTGAGCGTTGGAGTGTGATGGGGCAGGGGGCAAATTTATAACAACTTTACACCATCGCAAAAACCCATCTGTGCTCCCTAGGACTCAATTTGCAGCCACTTACGTACATTTCTGCCGCAGTTGATCAGAAAAATTGATTCAGATTCTATTTTAATGCTCTATTTTCTACCAGCAAGTGCATGTTTTTTTTGCTAGATAGGGCCTCGGAAATGCCCATTGGATATTGGTCAAAAGTTAGCACATTTTCCTGAAAGCCTTTAAACGAATAGCGTCGGGCGGTTTATGAAAGAAGGATTTTTTTTCAGTTATCCAATCAAAATGATCCATGAGGGCAGCCAGCCCCAGGGAGACTAGGAAAAATGGTATTTGGGGTTTTGAATAGCTAGTTGGGGATCTGGTAACCCGTCACCAGATCTGCGGGTCACTCGCTGGGCTCAGCAGAGTACGGTGGGGTGGGTTTCTGCGATGGGCGTGGGTCCCTGCGATGGGCGTGGGTTTCTGCGATGGGCGTGGGTTTCTGCGATGGGCGTGGGTCCCTGCGATGGGCGTGGGTTTCTGCGATGGGCGTGGGTTTCTGCGATGGGCGTGGGTCCCTGCGATGGGCGTGGGTCCCTGCGATGGGGGCCGGTCACCTGTCCGCAGGCTCGCATGGTCATTCTTTTCCTTTGCGCGCTCCGTTGCCGCCTGCTGTGTGCCGGACGCTGTGCGGGGACGTCAGCGGGGGGCCTGGAGAGTGGGCGGGGGGGGCGACTGAGAGAAGTGGGCGTGCCCCACCCTCCGGGGGAGCTTTGGGGGCCACTTCTGCTGAAACCGCTTAGGATACTTTGAGCAAGGGGAGCAAACAGCCACGTGCGGACTCATTAGGGCCCCTGAGCACAAAGGCATCGCTTTCATTCTCTGCCCCTCGGAGGCCCTGCTCTGCGATCGCCCCCCGCCCAGCCCCCTGCCACTTCCGTGACTTCTGTCCACTCACCCTGTGTCCTCGTGTAGCCCGTGTCGCTCCCTGGGATCGCACTGACTTGGGGTTTTCAGCCTCTCCAGCTAGAATGTTGGAGAGTAACAGCCATGCCTTGTCTGCGTCCACCCCCGACGCCTAGACAGACCCCACAGGCCAGGTGCCCCGGAAGGTATGCGGAATCGGACGGTGCTGATTCCCCCATAACTGCACATGAATGGCAGGATTCTGTGCTTTTCGTGAGAAACTAATATTGTCACTAGTAGCTCCAAGCTACCCTCCAACTGGAACTACTTCTCAGACACCCAGAATGGCATCCTCTTCTGAACTTGCAAAACAGATAGACAGACGGGTTTCGATGGGAAGGAGTGGGCCGGTCTCTCATTTGTTTTGCATTTTTCAGGAACCGTGATGCTGTTTTTTGCAACCCTATTGGCCTATTCACCTTCCCATTATTGACGTAGAAGAGAAATTTATTTCTCATTTAGGTCAAGGTGAAAATATAAAGAGGGAAATGAGGAAGTACCAACATTTAAATCATTTTTGCCAGATGAAATGTGAACTGGGATTTCAAACCAGAAAATGAAAGTGCTTTCCTGGAGGCCATGCTCCTTGGGAGCGCCAAGGACCCCCCAGGATAACGAGCTCCCTTGGAGGAGGACTGAATCAGGACCCTGGGGTATAAGTAAAACCTCGGAGGCGGGGTGCCCAACAGATGTGCACCAGGGCAGGTTCAGCCTGCCTTGCATTTTGCAACCTCCCGCGTCCTTTAGAGACCACGGTCCCCCCGACCCCCAGCCCGATACCGTGAAGAGGAGATTAGCAAGCAGTTTTCTGCTTTGCACAGGAGCCACCCTCAGAAGTCTCTGCCGTGCACGGTGATGCACCGGGGATACTGCCGGGAGAAGCTAAGTGAAATGTCATACTTGCCGATCCGAGGCACCACGGACGAGCTGGAATGGGGCCTGTCGTGCTTTCAGAGACTGACAGCTAAATCTTTCATTCCTTCAGCTCCCAACATATGGCATGAAGTAGGGTGTGAAAGATGGATTTCTTTGGATAGGTGCAGAAAACACGTGCACCGTTTCCACTGCTTGGCTGTAGAGAAAGATCAAAACAGCCATGTTTTCTGAGAGCAGAATTTTAATGCTCTGAAGCCATGCCTCCCTGGTAATGTTGGTACAGAAGCAATACCTATTTAGAGTAATTAGCACTTTCACGACGGGCAGGGTCAGCCCAGCAAGGAGACACACACCTCCCTCGGCCAGAGGTCAGCGGGCCGGCCTGGAGAGACCTCCCTGCCCAGAAGCAGTGCCGTTCATTGTCCGCGCCATCCTAGGGACCAGATGTACTCCAGGTGGACCTGCAAACTTGCGCCAGGCCCCAAGCTGGGCTGCTGGAGCAGCCCCGGGGGTTCATGGTTTGGGAGACATTGATCCCTGATCACCGTGCAGCCCCTCCTCCCGGCAGTTCTCCTCCGGAGCCTGAGCGCCATGGGTGGGGGGTGGTCACGGAGTAACCGAGACCCTCAGTCAGCTCCAGGCCCCGCGAGGAGAGGCGTGATGCTACTGTGTGTCGGGGGACAAGAAAACGGGGGACACTCGGAACCTTAGAACAGCACCTACACGAGGAATGAAAAACGCCAGCAAAGCAGCCGCAGCATCTGAGAGAGAAGCATCAACTTGGAAACGACTGACCTGACACATGGCCGAGCCCTGAAAGTCCTCCTCCTCTGCCTTCACCCTGACCTCGCTTCTCCAACCCCCCCTCCTCCCGCAGGAGGACCACAGGGTTCCCGCTGCTTCCTGGGCGTTGGCCTTGGGGTTTTCTCAACACTCTACGAGGGTTTCCCAGCCTTGGTGCTGCCAACTCGTGGGGCAGGTGCCTCCTGGCTGTGGGGCTGCGCTGGGCATCACAGGACCCTGGCCTCTACCCGTTGGGTGCCACTAGGTCCACCCCCAGCTGTGACACCCCAAAATGCCACAGACACTGAGCTGAGAACTACCGCCCTGGGGTCGCCGTTAGGGAAAGGGAACTGAACCTTAGGTGCACGAGCCTGTCAGTGACCCGGGACGCTGGTCCGCGTTGGAGCCGGGCGCTGAGCATCTGTAATGATTTGTCGCTGACGGCCGACCGAGGACAGATTGAGGAACCGCTCTGCTTGCACATCCCCTGTGGGTCAGAACATCCTGGGCCTCAGGGGCCACGTCCCACTGAACCCCCCCATTCAAGTTATACAAGCATGGCCCCCGAGTCCTGCTGGAGGACGTGTGCTTACATGGTCTGTATCTGGAGAAAGACGACTCTTCCCTCCTCATTACAGCCTCGGGCGTGATTTATCAGAACCTCAATCGCGTTTACTTGGCTGGTCACTCCATCCTCCTGTAAAGGTCATCGTGGCTGTAAATGCATGCTGGGGATGACGGATAAGGTTGGAGCAGAGAGGCTAGTCCCTGAGGCTCACACACCACCCCCCATGACCAACCCGAGTCCCCACATCCCCCGGGCGGTGTGAGACCCCAGAGGGCTGCAGGGGGCCGGGTTCGTCTCACCCTCTGGACAAAATGGCAGCCTCTCGTGCTACGTGCTGCTGTCACATCAAGAAATTATTATTTTCAGCATGTTAGGTGTCACCAGTGCCCTTGCCAAGTTATCTTTTCCAGGTCCACCCAACCTTTGCTGCTCCTTCCACGCTTGTCTCACGGAGGTCACCGTGTCGTTAGGTGTTAAAATGAGATCAGAGCTGAGGATAAATCCGGATGAAAGAGGAGACCTGGGGGCACGGGCTGGGTGGGAAGTGAGCAGAAAGCCTGGGGGCTCCCCGAGGCTTTGCACTTCCTCTGTGGCCTGCGGTGCACGCTTCCCCCCGAGAAACCGACAAGCGCGTCTTCAGATGGGGGTGGGGGGTTGTTAGCATGGCAGGGCTGGCGGTCACCGCATGAGTCCTGTAGGGGTTCAGAGCGTGAGAAGAGGGGCCTTCGTGAAGGCCGTGGTGGCCTCTGCAGAAAACCCCAGGATGTCAGGAACCGGGAGACGTCAGGAACAGGATGTCGGGCTGCGAGTCTCACACTGACTGGCGTCCTCCTGCTGCCAGCCGCTGCCTGGACTTCACTCTGCTGCCACTGTGTAGCTCCAAACGCAGAACCACATGGACATGGGGATGCTGTGGAACCACAGCCGGACGTGCGGGCACAGGATTTTATGCCACAAGAGCACACGGGGGCCTGGGGTCTGCACGCACTTGCCCGCAAATGCCGACTGCTTCCTTTGGGGGTCAAGAAACATCAATCTTTGCAGCATCCAAAGGCTCAGTCCTGCAGCCCTCAGGCCACTGAGAGGGCAGCGGCGTCCGCCTCGGAAGTGCTCCCCGCCCGAGTCTGCAGGAAGACACTCTGTATCACCCGTGTTCCTGCTGAGCTTGGTGGTGGGGATTAATCTCTGGGCTTTTCATTCTCTCCAACTGGCAGGCAGGTGCCCAGCTGGGTCCCTCACGAGGTCACCAAATCTGCGAGAGGGGAAGACGGGGGTCTCCGAGAGCATCTCAGCGGGCGGGCTCAGACAGGCATTCCCCCACACAGGCGGGAGTTCCGAGCCCAGCGGGTAATCCCCTCCTTCCCCGGAGAGAGGGAAGGGGGCCTTTTGGCAAAAGGACATGGGGGCTTTGCTTCTCCGGGCCCCCAGGGGCCGTGTTAGGTCCGAGCCCTCGTCCGGGAGTCCTCCCAGACCCGACCGCCCGGCTCTGCCGGCCGCGGAGCCTGCTACAGTGGTGCGTGCCGTCGTGCCCACTCTACACATCAGGAGGGCAGCCAGCAGCCACGAGGAGGCAGTTTCTCATCGGCGGTAATTCTAACTGCCTGGGATACACTCTTGGTCTGTCCTCAGGGCTCCTCTTAGACTCTCGGGGGCAGGCCTTCCTTGGATCAGGAACCTGGATCTTCACTCCCATCCTTTACAGACTTCCTGGCTGGACCACAAGCCCGCGAGGGCTCAGGGATGTCCGCCAGTGCAGGCTTGCTGTGTGGAGAGCAACCCAGCCTAGACCAGCTCCACTTGGGCGGGATCGCAGCTGTCGTCCTCGCGGCTGTCTCGCCTGGATGTAGCGCCACACCAGCCCCACGGCAGGGGCTCGGGGTGTGCGCTACGCGAGTCTTTTTAAAGCTGGAGTTCGTTATCTCATAGGGAACCAATGCCTTCCTCGGAGTGAATATCAGCTCCGTTTTTTGTAAAACACTTTCAAAGGATGAATTCGTTTCCTAGAGCTGCTGTGACAATGTTCCACCAACGGGGCAGCTTATGCAACAGAATACGTGGCACAGTCTTCAGAGGCAGGCGTCTGAAATCAAGGCTTCCACCAGGTTGGTTCCTTCTGAGGCTGGAGAGCAGATCTGCTCCAGGCCACTCTCCTTGGTGTGCAGACGGCCGTCTTCTCCCTGAGGCTCTTCACTCATCTTCCCTCTGTGCACACCCATCTGTGCACACCCATCTGTGCCCAAATCCCCCCTTTTTGTAAGGACACCAGTCATATTAAGTTAGGGGCCCACCTTACTGCATTGTGACCTCATCTCAAATAATTACATTTGCAGAGACCCAATTCCAAATAAGGTCACCTTCTGAGGTGCTAGGGGCTGGACTCCAGTGTATGAATTTGAGGGGACACAATTCAGCCCATGAAAAGGGGTTTTGGCTGGGTCCTCCCTGGGGTGTCCCAGCACTGACCAGCTGCTGGGCTGTAGTTCCACCAGCTCAGCTTGGAAACTCGAGTGCTGCTGGGCGTTGCCATGACCTCCAAGGGATGACCAGAGGACTCCCCTAGGCCACGAGAGTGCGGACCAGCCCCGAAGGCATCGAGGTCCCGGGGAGAGTCACGTGGGTGGTGAGCTTCGTTCCGATTATGGGAAGTTGGACAAAAACAGACGCCAAACGAGGGGTCACACAGGCCGGGTCTTCAGCACACAGATCTGGGGTCAGGCCAGTGGTTGGCGAGACATTTCCAGATTTGGAAAATCCAGGTGAACCCGGAACAGGGTCTTCCTCAGTCAGGAGAAGACTGCTTTCCTTCTCATGCTGGGAGCTTGATGTTATCACGAAGGAAGGGGAGTTGCTCAGGCAAAACGGAAGCTCATTCAACTCAGCTACGCCTTGTCTCCTTGTTCAAACGGTGGTGGGCCAGTGGCCAGAGGCAGAGCCAGGCTCCAGGAGGTCTGGAGAAACCCTGTCTTCACTGGACAGAGGCGAATTCTGCTGGACGGAAGTCAGACGACGGGAAGGAAGCATCCTTTTATTTCATTGTCATTTCCACCGTTGCCTCGGCTCTGTCTGGCCATCGCTGAGCTGAGAGTTGGCCCAGGAGCAGCTGACGATGCTCTGTTCCTCCCCCATGGAGCCCAGTCAGCCTTCCTGTAGGACGATTTCTGAGAAATGGATTTTATCGAGAACCCAGAACAGATGGCAGAGTAAGAGTGGCTTGTGATTACCTGCTTTGTGATCCTTGTGGAATTGGGCAGCCTGGGCGGGAGCTGAACTAGGGTGAGCGAGGCAGGGACCATCCCAGCGGATCCCTCTGCCCTCCAGAACATTCCACACCAAACCCCGCAGAACCTTGATTTGTGAAAGGAAAGCAGGGGCCATCCTCCCAGAGCAGCCAACGTGGCCAATTCAGGTGCAAGTATTTGTACACTTTGTGGGTTGTGAGTCCCCACACCTGTTTCAGTGATGCCGTAACTGTTCCGCCACCTTGATTCAGTTACAGCCGCGCAAAATGGCCGCTTGTGGTTAAACACATTTTTATTTATCTGAATGTGCACCTTAAAACCATGAAGACTGTGCCTGAGCTGCAGCGTCCCGAGTGCTCCATAAAGTCGGGGACGGGCAGTGTGGCCTGGAGAAGGCCCAGGGCGTGTGTGCCCGCCTGCCTTAGCGTGGTGTCTTTTCCAAAGCACTTTGAAGGATTTTGCAACTAACCTGCTGTTCCATTTGATGGAAATTTGGAGTTCTTGATCTATATCTGTCACTTTCCTCCGAAGCAGATAGGGCCTGGTTTTTCCCGACGACCTGTTCATTACACGAGGAGGTCCCCTAGGTGTGTGCCAGACGGGAGAGCATGTGCGTGCGTGCGTGTGCCGTGTGGAGGGCATTCAGTGTCTTCCTCTGCAAACCTCTGTGCCATACGCTGGGGGAGAGCAGTGATCACGGTGGACATCACCCCCTCTTGCCAAATGTATGGGCAGGCGGGGCAGAGGGCTCACAGAACTACCAGGGCCACTGGACGCTGCAGATGCCGCAAGGACCAGGCTGACCATCAGACGTGGTCCCGTCTTCTCCTTCCTCATTGTGTCATGGAGGCCCTGCTTCATGCCGGGGATGGTCTACGTGCAGGAACCCTGACGTCATGGCGCTTCCTTCCGAGTTTGAGGACACAGGTGAAAAACACACATACACAGGCAAAATGGAAGGTGGCAGTAAGTGTTACAGGAAAAGCGGACCTGGCGTGGATGGACGTGGGTGATGTCTGAACATGGATGAAGGTGTCCTTGGAGTGCAATTCCGTAGAGGAGCTGAGAGGGCAGCGTGGCTGGGAATGGGGGTGGGATGTGACCTTGCATTTGCAGAGTATTTAACCCAATCTTGAAAAGATGCCATTCTTGTTGGTGCCCACGAATCAGTGGGAGAAAGAGGAGTGAGGTTAGGGCAGGGGAACCCAAGCCTCTAAATCCTCCCCTTGTGTCCCCTCCCCCCCCCTCCTCCCGTGGATCTAAGGGAACAGGCGGGTGCAGCCATCTGGTCTACCACACAGGACTCGGTGGCCCCTCTGGACCCCGGACTGGGACATTCCCACCAGACCCTGTGCCCTGGTTGGCCTCCCTCCCCTAATCTTTTCCTTTGTATTTTGATTTTAAGCACATCGGATTGGATGTGGATTTAAACAATATTTACTCAGAGCTGCTCTACCTTGTGTTTTGCCGTTGAAAATATTAATTGTGACCTTTCAGAACTCCCAATTAAACTCTTCCAATAAAATGAAAAGGTTGAACAAACGTAAGCGGGGGCGGGAGTGGGAGCGGGGCAGATTTGTGCAGTGGGGATGCCACATGCAGGGTCCTTGCCCCTGGAGTGGCCAGACAGGTGGCCACGCCCCTGAGGTCTGGGAAACCTGGTCTCTGTCCCGAGTGTGGAGAAAGGCTGAGTCCAGAGACCCGTCCTCCTGACCTCCTCCAAGTCCAGGCTGTGAGCCCGTCACACGCAGCAGAATGAACCAGCTGGAGGTCAGGAGTCAGTGACTGAAATTAATCTCCCAAGGTCATTGGCGTCCTGACCATTTCACATGTGGACCAGGGCCTCTGGTTCTCCCTGTGTGGCCACCAAGTGCCCAGTGTCCACAGTTGCTAGGAGGGATATGAACGCTACAGAATCCCAGCCTCCTGTCCAACAGGGATACTGGCAAGAGCTGCTTCCTCCCTCCAAGGGGTTCAGGACCAGCTTTCTCGGCGGAGGAAGAACGCTGATGCTAGTTCAGGTGGCTTGGAGTGGAAGAGGTCCGGTCGGCCAGCGATAGGGGGCTGCCTTTGTTAAAGTGGGGTGTGCTTTGGGGTGACTCTCTGCCTTGCTTCCCGAGCAGCGCCTGCTCTTCTCGACGCCCAGCCTTGTCCTTGTAGGAGAGGACAACAGCCTGCTCCTGAGCACAGCCAGCCAGAGGCTCAGCCGTGGGTACCTGGGATCCAGCCGCTTCAGGGTCAAGGCAGATGAGGTCAACCGGGAAGGCAGGCAGCAGGGGCAGTGGGACAGGACGGAAGGGAGGGGGGCCTCTAGGCGGGTGGGCTCGCGTCCCACCTCCAGCTGGTGGCTGCCGCAGAGAGGCCTGGGTGTCACCAGGTCTTTGGAATTTCCCAGAAGAGCTGAAAATCTGGATTTTTTTTTAAATGTGAAATTTGCCAGTACCTAATCTCTACAGCCTAGACCGGGGTTTCCCGGTCTCAGTACAGTTGTCACTGTGAGCCAGCTGATTGTCGTGAGGCCGTCCTGTGCCTTGAAGGATGCTTAGCTGCATCCGGGGCCCCCACCCACTGGATGCCAGGGACACACTCCCCAAGCTGTGACCCCCCCAAGATGTCTCCAGACACTGCCAGTGACCCCTGGGGGCCAAAGTCACCCCCAGTAAGAACCAGCGATTTAGACTGTGAGTCTTCTTTTTGTGAATTCTATAATAGACCAACCCAAAAGACCATATATGAGTTAATAGGCAGCTGGGCCCAGAAATGCACGGGGGGCTCAGAGGCTCCCCTAGTGCCCAGGTGTACCCAGCCAGGCACTGCCTCCCTGCCAGCCCCGTCCCCTCTGCCTGGTGACACCTCAAGCCCAGAGCATCCCTCTCCTGCCCAGCACCACACGGGCCTCATACCTAAAGTGGGCCAGCTGCAGGCAAACCCACCACGAGCTCTGGGACGTTGCTTCATACAGAAACGCTTGTTCCCACCTTCTTCCCAGGCTCCCTTCAGATCCTCAGGGGGGGCCGCAGTTACGGATCCCGTGAAATGAACAGAATACTGTTCAGCCACCTGGGGAGGCCATGCCCCTTCCAGCCAGAGAGGGGCGTGGCGGGTAACAGCCAGTCTGTGGGACCAGGCTTACCCCACACCGCAGTGAGCGGTCAGCCCTTCAGCTGCGGCTTGCGCGTTTTGTTTTATGTGTGCAATATCATCCTGCTCCCGGGCCGACCTCACCAAGCATCAGGGGTTGTGGCGCTCAGAGGACCGTCCCCAGCAGCATCTCCATCAATCTTGGAGCCCGTGGCCGACAGCCGTTCATGGAAGCAGCAGCTGTGTCCTCTCCTGCAACCTCAAGTGGACCTTCCATCAGGAGACCCACCCGCGTGGGGCTGGCTCTGACCCTCACAGGTCTGGACGGGGCATAAATACCAGGCAGATTAATGGTGGTGTTGCCTGCAGTTCACCCCCACCCGGGCTGTGAGCCAGCATCTGGTCGTCTCCAACATCAGACACTTCAGCAAAGTTTTAAATTAGGCAGAAGCCTGCAGAGTGGCCAGAAGGCTCCATTTGCAGGGGGGCTGCTGGGCCATTCTGCACACATTTGTGTCAACAATGAAAAACTGCATCACTAACGGCCAAATCAAATACCCTAGTTGTGTCAAGATTCCCCAGATGTGATGTGCAGAGCTCAGAGCCCCTTGTAAATTCCATGTTGCTTCCTCCCCTTATAGACGCCTGGAGATTTCTCCGTCACGGAGCACCGGCTCAGCTGTTGCCCCCTCTTCCCCTCCGGGCAGAGAGCAAGCCCTCCCCCTCCCTGTGCTCACACCCCAGGGGCGGAGGGAGCAGCCCCCCCGGCTGCCACTCTTCTCTGGCAAACCTCAGGTGAGCTGCTCCCCCAGCTCCGCAGTGGGGCTCCCAGGACCCTATCTCGGAGCTGGGCGGCATCAGTCCAACCTTTAGATTTCTTGCTGATTGGAGGAGGCTCAGGAGGGACAAGGGGGCAACCCAGGCACCACCCGTGAAGCTCTGACAATTGGGAAAAAGCTACAGTCGGCCTCATTTGCAGGCGACCCATGTCTCTCAAGAGTAACGCGTGTGGACGGTTTTCACAATATTCAGTACCATGAGGGAGAAAAAGGCATGTGACAAAAGGATGGTTTCTCGGGGTCAGAGAAAGTTTAGCCTCAGTGCGGGCTCCAGGGGAGGAAGGACAGACAGAGAGACTGGCCCAACTAGCAGCTGGGTTTCCAAAGCCAAGGACACAGATGGTTGGGTCTGCGGGAAGAGACGTGAGCCGAGCCGGCGGAGCCCGTTTTCTCTCCAGTTCCACATAAAACGCACGCACTGCATCACATTTAGAAAACTCAGGGCTGACTTCTCTTCGGTGTGATCGCAGGTCAGATGAACAGTGCACTTCAGCAGAACAGGGTCAGTCAGATGTTGATGGTGAGGCTCAGCCCCTAAGCACATCATTTGGCCGTCAGCTCTGGACTTTCCCTTGAACTGCGCCACCCAACGCGGACTCTGCATCATAAAGGGAAGCCGAGCCTTTTATGAAGACGAAGGGCATCTGAACCCAGGTCAGCTGGTCACCACAGAGCTGTGATGGCCACGCTCCACATGCCCCCCCAGCCTCCGACTCGTGCTGGGTGAACGTGTGATGCAGGAATGTGTAGAGTGATGTAAAAGCAAATCAGAAGAGGGCAGCTTGGTGTCCTCACCTGCATAGAGCACACAGCATCCTGTCCTGGCGGGCAGTGAACAGGTCGCCCCATAAAAGGGGGGCATGAAGGAGGAGCAGTGAGCATCCTTCACGTGCTCATTCGGGGGACGCGCGGTGCTCAGAGGGATTAGGACCCTGAGCTCCAAAGCAGGCAGAGCCGGGACCGAGGTCCAGCTGCACGGCCTGCAGGGCTGGGGGCTTTGCAGAAGCAGCCCACCTCTCTGAGCCTCCGGATCTTCACCTGGAGAAGGGATAGAGCTCCTGGGAGGCTATCAGGAGCTTTCACTGAAGCATCTGCACCGGGGCCGAGAATCTGGCTGCCCCAGGCCCAGGTGGAGGGTCAAGCGTTCCCTCGGAAGCACCAAACTCAGCCATCGTGGCCCGTGGAGAGAAAGCCAGGCCTGTGTGCATTTCATCTCGAGGAGACAGAGTCAGGGAATCCAGAATCAGGGCCACACGGCCGTGTCTGTGGGGCCCTTTTCACAACCGTGCCGGCCTGCAGCCTGGCCGTGCTCGGAGGGGGAGGTCAGCTCAGGGGACTCGCTCCCCGGGGGCCCGGGACGGCTCGGTGAGGCTGGCAGCCCAGGTCGAGCCCCCGTCCTTGGTGTCCAGCTCTGCTGGCTGCATGCAACGGACGTCCCAGGGCTTCTTGCGTGAATGTTCAGTGCTACTGTTTTTTCCTGCCCCATGGGTGCTCAGAGCAGGCACCTAAGAGGTATTTGTTAGCTGGGGCGCCATGGGAAGTGACCCCAAGAGAGAAGCCAGCCTCTGCTTTGAAAGCCTGACCTTGGTTTGCACACGGGTGCGGGGGATGGCAGCTCGAGCTGGCAGGACCCCCGACTCCCGGAAATCCCAGGCTGGCCTTCCAGCTCCTAGACCACCATGGGCCCCCTCTAGCCCCCCTCTGGCTTTCCCCACTCCTGCCGAGAGTCAGGGACCCTCTCTCGCAGCTCCCCCCAAGCAGAGCTCGGGCCTCTCCTGTGCCGGTCGCCCCACCTCTGAGCAAACCGCGGGAGGACTCGCGGGCAGAACCCCAGGGGGCCAGTGACACCAAAGCCTCGGTGTGGGCCTGTGGGAGATGGGCAGCCACTGCCTCTGGGCCCCTTCAGTCCCGCGAGCTGGAGGAACTCCAAGGCAGGGGGGGTGCTGGGGGCTGGATCCCTCTTCAGGGAGGGTGACAGAGAGTTTGGGGTTCATGTGGGTCAGGCCAGGCTGGGCTCCCAGGACGTGGGACCGGGTTGTCCCCAGCAGTGCCCACCTCTGGACCCGAGCCTCGCTGCCCCCCATGCCTGTCCTCCACACTCCACCATGCATGCCACCCCCTCCACGGTTCTGAGTGCCCCGTACGGTGTCCTTTTTCTTTAATTCCTCTTCTCTCTTCCAAGACATCCCCACCGTCTTCATATCAGCCAGCCGGCCCTGAGGAAATTGCTGTGATGACTTAGCGGTACCCGCTGCAGCCCTTCTACAGAGCTTCTCCTGACGGGCGGGTGCTGTCTGTGCAGGGACAGATGAGCAGGTGTGGTCCCTGTCCTGACCCTCTTTTATGGGAGGGTCAGAGGCTAAACATGTAATTCTGAGTACACAGAAAGCTGGGAAAAAAGGCAAATCCAGTGAAAATGAGATATGTATAATAGACGGTCCTAACCTTGTGTGGAACACCGTGTCTGTGCATAAAAGGAATGCATAGCAATGCTGTTGTCATGCACTGGTGGAGCTAATTCTCACTAAAATGTTAGTGGTTGATAGGTTGAATGTCCTATTTCCCCAGGAGTCATTGTTTTTAATGGATAACAATTAAAACGTCGTTTCCTTATGTCAGAGGGTCTGTTCGCAGCCATGAGATTCCAGATGGTTCTGTTTGGCAGTGGCTGGCGTTTGTGTTCAAATGCTGGGGATGTGGGGTAAGGGAGGTGGGGCGGAGAGCCCAGTGCCCTGGCCACAGGGGGTGTTCTGTGAAGGAGAGAAGGGGTGGGAGTCGGGAAGGGGTTAGGCCAAAGGGGTGGCCTCCGTTGGGGGGCGGGGCTGGGGTGTGGTGAGACCAGGAGAAGGGAGAAGCGTGGCCTGGGGCTGGGCTGTGCTGGCCCTGCCCAGTGTGGATGGACTTTTCTGACTGGCTTGTCCTCGGGGACGCACCCCCTTCTTCTTCCGAGTGGTCGGTGGCTGGGTGTGTCCCGGAGCTCCCTCCCCGCGGCCCCTCTCCCGGCCCCTCGCTGGGGTCCCTACAGCTCCCTCACTCTGCTCTCTCCCAACACGCCCAGCTCTGGCAACTTTCCAGGTGTTTGTTTTCCCTGAAACACGGATGGAAACTATTTGAACAGAAGCGTTGTAGAGGGAGAAGCTGAGAAGGGGCAGCCGGGCCTCCTCCTTGGAAGACGAGGGCTGCCGTGAGCTCTGGGACGGTCAGGGGTGACGTTGGGGACAGGATGCTCCCCCAACTCTGCCCATGGGTGCTGGACAGAGAGGGGGAAGGGGCATGTCTTTCGGCCGCCTTTCTGAGACAAGACTGGCCTTGTCACACCCTCCCGGAGGGCAGCGGAGCCCCTCTCGTCAGGGCTGCTCCATGGACGCTTCCGTGCCGCCCGCTGTGTGCCAGGCCCCGCACGTGGCCCACAGGGACCTGCCCCAGACGCCCAGGCTGGTTCACAGGGACCACCACCAGGGCCAGAGGCGGGCTGTCTGGGTGGAGGAGGAGAGAAGGTCCTGGATCGGGGGATCGGGGTTGGTATTTAGAGTATTTTGGAGGAGAATTGGGGTGGGGTGGAGAGGCCTGCCTTGCCCATCTCTTACTGGGAGCCCGAGCCTTCCCAGCCAGGAATTCCACCTTTCCATAGGAAGTGACCATATGGTACCACCGTGTTGTCGGTAACAAAAGTAACAAATCATGCCCCAGTTTAGTGGCTTCCAAAGCACTAGACCTTGATTACCGCACGCTCTGTGCCTCCCGAATGCGGGAGCGGCTTGGCTGAGCCGCTCTGGCTCGGAGCCTCCCATGTGGTTGCAGTCAGGCTGGTCCCCAATGGCCTGGCCAGGCTCGGGGATCCACTTCCAACATGGGTGACTCGCACGGCTGTCGGCTCGAGGCCTCGGTTGCGGGCCACGTGGACTCTCCACCGGGCTACTTGGGCGTCCTCACGGTGTGGCGGCTGGTCCCCCAGAGCACGGCATCCCAGCAGGGTGGAAGCTGCAGTGCGCTTACGGCCGGACTTGGAGTGCTGTGTGGTCGAGTCTGTCGCATCTCTAGAGCCCTGTTTCGTGGGGAGGGAGGTCCACCAGGACTGGCCACCGTCTCTGGCCTGGCTGCCTCAGTGGAACTGGGAGAGGGCAACTGATGGCGTGTCTGCCCGGGCGGCCCCGGGGGCTGGTACGGTGGGAGATCCTCCTTTGCTCTCATACCCCCTCTGGGGGTCCTGTCCCTGTTCCTCGGCTCCCCACCACAGCACCTCTGCCCCTGGGTCAGGGAGCCCTCCACATGCCCCGATCTCAGTTCAGGGACACGTTTGCTGGGTTATTCCCACTGTGGTGACCCCTGACATTATGCAACATGATGCCTGTGGAAGAATTACCGCACAGAAGCTATAATCCAGGTGAGGGGCCTGGCTGGGGAAGTGGGCTATGGTGTCTGCAAGGGCTGCTGCCCAGGGGAGCGGGCGGGCAGCTCAGCCAGGTGCATCCCCTGCCCTGAGCCTGAGGACCTGCTGACTCAGACCCGGGCTCCACTTGAGGGCCCCAAGCACTGCTATCACCCACACACAGCCGTGGCTTCAGAGCGACAGTCAGGAAGAAAGCCCAGTAGGAAGGGCCTGCTGCAGCCCGTGTGCTGAGACACGTGAGCTTAGTGCGGCCAGCAAGGCGTGAGGATTGTTTTAAAAAGAACTCGTCTTCTCAGAGAAATTTTAGGCTCACAGCAAAATGGAGATTTCCCATACATCCCCTGCGCCACATGCACAGCCTCTCCTGTTAATCACATCCCCCACCAGGTGGTACCTCGTCGCAATCGATGGACCTACATTGACACGTTGTCATTACTCAAAGTCTGTAGTTTACATTAGGGGTCACTCTTGGTGTTGTACATTCTTTGGGTTTGGACGAATGTATGATGACGTGTATCCACCTTTACAGTATCATACAGAGTAGTTTCACTGCCCTAAACGTCCTCTGTGCTCCGTCTTTTCGTCTCTCCCTCCCCGTTAACCCCCTGGCAACCACTGATCGTTTTACTCTCTCTATAGTTTTGCCTTTTCCAGAATGTCATATAGATGGAATCATACAGTCTGTAGCCTTTTCAGATTGGCTTCTTTCACTAGTAATATACATTTAAGTTTCCTCCGTGTGTTTTCATGGCTTGACAGCTCCTTTAGTTTTAGTGGTGAGTAATATTCCATTGTCTGGATGAACCACAGTTTATTTATCTGTTCACCTACTGAAGAACGGCTTAGGTTCTCCCAAGTTTTGGCAACTATGAATAAAGCAGCTTTAAACATCTGTGTGCAGGTTTCTGGGTAGACATGAGTTTTCAGCTTTTGGGGGTAGATACCAAGGAGCACAATTACTGGATCGTGTGGCAAGAGTATGTTTAGTTAATGCTAGAAACCTCCAAACTGTCTTTCAAAGCGGCTGCACCATTTTGCATCCCCACCAGCAGTGAATGGGAGTTCCTACCTCTTCTCATCCTCACCAGCATTTGATGGTGTCGGTGTTCTGGATACTGGTCATCCTAGTAAGTGTGTAGCGGTATCTCGTTGTTTTAATTTGCATTTCCCTGATGACATATGACGTGGGGCATCTTTTTCATATACTTACTTGTTATCTGTATATCTTCTTTGGTGAGGTTGATGTTAAGGTATTTTGCCCATTTTTTTAATTGGGTTGTTTTCTTATTGTTGAGTTTTCAGAGTTCTTTGTGTATTTTAGATAATAGTCCTTTATCAGATGTGTCTTTTGCAAATATGTTCTCTTAGTCTGTGGTTTGTCTTCTAATTCTCTTAATATTGTCTTTCTCAGAAGTTTTTTATTTTAATGAAGTCCTACTTATCCATTATTTCTTTCATGGATCATGCCTTTGGTGTTATATCTAGAAGTCGTCACCATACCCAAGGTCACCTAGATTTTCTTCTATGTTATCTCCTGGGGGTTTTATAATGTTGCATTTTACATTTAGGTCTGTGACTCATTTTGAGTTAATTTTTGTGAAAGGTGTAATGTCTGTGTCTAGATTCATCTTTTGCTTGTGGAGGGATGTCCAGTTGTTCCAGGACCATTTGCTGAAGAGGCTATCTTTGCTCTGTTGTATTGCCTTTCCTGTTTTGTCAAAGATCTGTTGACTGTATTTACGGGTATCTATTTCTGGGCTCTTGGTTCTGCTCCATTGATCTGTTTGTCTAGTCTTTCACCAGTACACACTGTCTTGATTACTGTGGCTTTCTAGTAAGTCTTGAACAAAGTCCTCTGACTTTGTTCTTCAATGTTGTGTTGGCCCTTCTGGGTCCTTTGCCCCCTCTCCATATAAACCTTAGAATCAGCTTGTCGATATCCACAGAATAACTTGCTGGGATTTTGGTTGGGATTGCAATGAATCTGTAAATCAAGTTGGGAAGAACTGACATTGTTGTTCTGACGATATTGAGTTTTCCTATCCATGAATATGGAATATCTCTCTGTTTATTTAATTCTTCTTTGATTTCTTCATCAGAGTGTTTCAGTTTTCCTCATATAGATCTTAAACATATTTTGTTAGATTTATACCCAAGTATTTCATTTTAGAGGGTGCTAATGTAAATGATATTGTTTTTAATTTCAAATTCTACTTGTTCCTTTCTGGTATATAGGAAAGTGATAAACTTCTATCTATTAATCTTATATCCTGTAACTTTGCTATAATCGCTTATTAATTCCAGTTTTACAGACAAAAACAGTTTTATTTCTTCTCTCCCATTCAATATACCTTTTATTTCGTTTTCATTAACAAGGACTTCCAGTATGATGTTTGACAAGCAGTGATGAGATGGGGCATCTTTGCCTTGTACCTGATCTTAGCAGGAAAGCTTTGAGTTTCTCATCCTTAAGTATGATGTTTGTTGTTGATTTTTTTGAGATAGTCTGTATTAAGTGGAGAAGGATACCCTCTATTCCTAGTTTACAGAGAGTTTTTATCATGAATGGATATCAGATTTTTGTCACATTTGTTTCTGCATCTATTGATGTGATCGTATGATTTTTTTCTTTTTTAGTCTTTCGATGTTATTAACTGATTTTTCAACATGGAACCAGCAGCCATGCATACATGGGATAAACTCACTTAGTCATGGTGTATAATTTTTGTACATGGTCAGATCGATTTGCTGATACATTCTGAGAATTTTTGCATCTGTGTTTGGGAGTGCTGATTTTTACCCAAACCAGAGGTGCTGAACACTGAGCTGGTCCAGACTGCCCTCCTCCTTACCCAGTCCACTGGCGGCTCAGCCCCCTCTGCCTCCTAATCAGGTTGGAATGCAACTGCCCTCTTTTCTGTGCCGTGGCCCGGGTTGAAGCCACCTTTGTCCCCACCAGGGTGACGCCTGGCAGTGTCCACCACCCTGCCACAGCCAAGGGGCCCGCCTCCCTGTGACACCCTGGCCCCTGGCTCCTCGCCTGGGTGCCTCCTGTCCCAGCCCCCAGTCCAGCCTCACACGGCCCTCGCAGGCCCTCCTCTGCCTGGAGCCAGCTGCTTCCCCAGGTTTGTGCAGCCCACCCCTTCCCCTCCTATGGGTCTCAGCGAAATGTTGCCTCTTCCAGGAAGCCACCTGGAATCCCCCAGCCAAGGCCCCCTTGTTCTCCCCCCTGGCTGCACGGCTCTGTCTGCCCCGCCCTCACATGGGGCAGTGCCGCCTTTGCTGCGGGCACTTCTCGGAGTGGGATCACAGATGGACACTGGCCCCCAGGCTGTTCACTACAGAGCAGGACCAGATAAGCACACAAGTCAAGGGTGAGCATTTAAGAACCTGCAGCAACACCTGCAATCTTTCCCTGGTAGTTCATCTTTCCTGTATTTTACCAGAGTATCAGCATGGGATGGAGATGGAATTACAAACCAAAACACTGGGCTTTCAGCAGGATGGATGGGGCAGTGGGGAGTGGGCTTTGCCCTGAGCCTACCTTCTCCCTGCACGCAGGCTCCCCGGGGTGGGCAGGCCCGGGACGCCTGAGAACACGTGCAGGAGACAGGCCTGAGTAACAGATGACCGGAGCCCCGGTACCCGCCGCCCATCACCCCTGCACCTGGACTCCGTGGCCAGCTGCCCACGTTATGAACCCGGGCGCGCCTGTCCCTCTCTCCAGGGAGTGGGAGCAAATTCGTGAGGCTGCGGCCAAGGCCGGCCACTTCCCGGCCAGCTGCTGTCCGCAGATTCGATCAGGGCTGTCGGGAACTTCAGCTTATTACTGTCTAATGACACGTTGTTGCTGCCAGCTCATTGCAG
Organism: Eubalaena glacialis; assembly: GCF_028564815.1. Taxonomy (NCBI): domain Eukaryota; kingdom Metazoa; phylum Chordata; class Mammalia; order Artiodactyla; family Balaenidae; genus Eubalaena; species Eubalaena glacialis. The sequence continues at coordinate 2,440,695 of NC_083728.1, read as the reverse complement.
GGTGAAGGAGGAGCCGGGCAGCGCTGGTCCTACGGCTTCCTGAGGGGGTGAGGGCGAAAGGGCGCCGTGAATTGAAACGTTTTTGGCGATGCCCCCCGAGAGGCTCTCGGCGTCTTCACAAGCCCAAAATAGCGGGTGCGGCTGGGAGGGAGGTTTTGTCTCTTTTTTCTTTTGTTCACAGATGGCACAAGCTAATTATACTCATTTGTGTAGCACCTTACACCTCTGTAGGCTTTTCTCAAAATGTTGGGAAACAGATGATCACGTCTGCCTTTGTAGCTGTGTGAGAGCTTTTCCATTAACAGGATCGGGCAGGACCATCTGCGTATTTAGTGGAAAGTTTGCCACCAGCAGCGAGTTTAAAACTTCGAAACAAGGGCTGAGCAGGGTGTTTCTCACCTGTGTGTGGGCTGCCTGGGAGGGGCCGGGACACAGTCCAGAAGGCCGGGTGGGGGGCCTCCTACAGCCCTCAGCGCTTCTCGGCCGGCTCACCTTGCCTGGGCTGATGATAACCAAGCCAGAGAATGTTCCAGAAAAAAACGGTGGCTGGAAGTCCCTCTACTGCCAGCTGGTCCTCAGACAAGTGAGCTCACCTCCCCGAGCCTCAGCGTCTGGGAGAAGTTGCAGCCGACGGGCTCCCGGGGCTCCCGGTCCTGGGAAGTGAGGATGGGGCATGTGGGCCCGACGGAAGGTTCCGGAGGATGAAAGGCAGCACAGGAAATCTGCAGCCACGCCAGGCCCTCCGTCTCTGTGCAGCTCCCGGGTCATCTCTCCTGTGGCAGAGAACCCCTCCCGGCCAGCTTCAAGTGCACGTTTACGCAATTTGTCATTAAAGCAGCGACATCGCCAAGGGAACTCACAGCCCGCCTGCCTCTGGGGCCCTCAGGCTGCAAGGGTGGCGACCTCAGCAGGAGCTGGTGGGCCGTGGCGAGGAGGAGAAGGGGCCTGGGGGGAGCCGGTGTGGACAGAGCCGCATTCATCCGACACGTGTTTACACAGTGCTGTAGATGCGAGGTGAGCCGATTGGCTCAGGCTAACAGGGCTCCAGACCCTCATTCATTCACTCAACAAATGTTTGCTGAGTGCCCGCTTCGTGTTGGGGACCGTTCTTGGGTGCTGGAGACGTGAAGGCCAGGACGGCGGGCCTGCCCGCAGGGAGCGGGCATTAGATTCCTGTGGCCACTGTAACGAAGCACCACAAACGCGGTGGCCTAAAGCCATATCCGTGTGTTACCTGACGGCTTGAGGTCGCATGTCCAAAATGGGGCTCCAGTCCCCCCCACGCGGACGGGGCTGGTTCCTTCTGGAGGCTCAGGGGGAGCAAGTCCTTGCTCTGCCTTTTCCAGCTTCTAGAGGCCATTCCTTGGCTCACAGCCCCTTCCTCTGTCTTCAAAACTAGCAGCACAGCATCTTCCGATCTCTCTCTGACCTGCTTCCCTCATCACATCTCCTTGAACTCTGACTTCCTGCGCACCTCTCATCAGGACCTTGTGATGACATTTAGGGCCACCTGGATGACCCAGGATCATCTCCCATCTCAAGATCCTTAACTGAATCACATCCGAAAAGTCCCTTCAGCCCTGGAAGGTGAGGTATTCGCAGGTTCTGGGATTAGGATGTGCACCTCTTCGAGGAAATTATATTTTTTTTATGTTAATGAACTAATGGAAACAAATAGAAGAACCATCCCTGACTCACAGGGGCAGCCCTGGGACTTGTGACTGAGCAATTAAGCACCACGAGAGGGATGCTGGAAGGTTCTGTGCCACCAGGGTCCACTGAACAGAGTCATGCTCTCATGCGGCAACCCTGGCCCCGTTTCCTCATCCTGACATTTCAGAGCAGCCTAATGTCTCCTCTGTCTGGGCAGACGCACAAAATATGCCCAAAAGGATGCTTTTAAAATGTACTCTGCACAGCCTGACAAAACACCTGCACCCACGTCCCCGGACAGTTGCCGGGTTCGAGGCCTGTGTAAGCTATGGTTTTAGGGCGCGTCTTAGAATGCCGAGATGGGGAGGCCACCCTGTCACAGGGCAGGAAGGTTGAGGTCCTGCTGCCCTCTCCAGGGGGTGGAGGGGAGAAGGGCTGACGCTGCCTAGGGCCCCAGCGTCTTCCGGAGCCATCCTGGGGAGGCACAAACCTGCCCCTTCCCCGAATCCCTCGCCCCTTTCCTGTCTCTGTTCTTCCTGGCAAGGTGGGACCACGGGAACGCGGGCCCCCTGGGAGTTTGAGGAGACAGTTCAGGTGTGACAGGAGGAAGGCTTCTCTTGGTGTCGACCACCAAACACGGAAGGAGGAGTGACTGGGCACCCTCTGCTGGGGCAGTGCCCGGACCGCCTCACCCTGCATCCTGGGCTGCGCCGTGATCCTCACGCTCTGGGGGTAGAAGCGCCACTGTGTTACCTGTGCAGGTGTCGCCAGATGACCCAGGACCTCAATAGAATATTCACGTTAATCCAAACAAGAGCGCGTGCCCGGAGCTGTGCGAGTTGCTTGCCCCGTTCAGCCGGCCAGTGCTGGATGCTGGAGCCCAGCCTCGGGTCCACGCCCCTCCTGCTGCCCTGCTCTCCAGGCAACAACCGGGGAGGTCGGATCTCATCATCTGCTGAGTCACCATCCCCTACAAGCTGGGCAGCGGGTGTGAGACGCTGGCGGTCCCTGGAACTCGCACGGTCCCGTCTGGGCCCTGCCCTGGGTGGACCCCAAGTTCTGCAGGTGCGAGTGGCTCTCCCCAGGATGAAATCGGATGGGGAGAAGGGCCCTCCCGATAGGAAGGGTGGCAAAAGTGGGGGGTCAGTATCCAAGTCCTCAGTGTTACCTGTGGCCAAACGGGGAGCTTCAGTGGGTTCCTATCAGAGATTGTCTTTGAGTCTTGGCCTTTTTTTTCATTACTAACGCAGAGAAAGATGCAGCTCACTCTTTGGTGCCTGAACGTAAAAGAACAGCTCCGAGCTGTAGCCTCATTGCAGAATGTTCCAAGGTACAAGTCAGCCACGAGGCCTGTTAGGTTTTTATCCCTCACTTTCAAAAACACAAGCTGTTTCTCTCCTGGAAGAGTATGTAATGTGCGAAAACATTAGGGATATTGCAAAATGGTTGCATGAAATAACTGTGGAAATATTTCACCAAAGCATTAACCTTCGCTTGCTGCCCTCCCCTCCCAACCCAAGGAGAGATGATAATTTCTCCGAGTCTTTATCGCGTGCCTCTATATAATTGCTGCTTTAAATCACAAAAGCCTTTAGAGTTATGAATGCAGGATGTGCAGAGCTGTATTTAGACGGTGCTCACCTACAAAGCCTCCCGATCCAGGCCCCCCCGCACCCACCCCGGCCCAGAAGAGAAACAACTGGGAACGGGCGGGACATCGGCGGGACATCAGCGGGCGGCCTCATCCCCAAAGTGTTTGTGAACATCCGCGGAAATGTTGTACGACAAGCGGGGGCTCATGTCTTTCTGTCGGTGTCTTTGTTCTTTCTTTCTGAAGGATGGATAATTCCTGGGAGTTTGTGTTTCACTCATAATTGTTTTTTAAATTAAGGTACACTTTGCAGCCCTGACTGCTGAGATAAAGACGTGGCTGGTGGGGAAGCACCTTGCTTTTGTTAAAAGGAAGAAAGGTGATAAGACACTGCACTCTGGTTACTTGCAGAGCTTAGAAATCAAAGCTACCCCTGTGCATCTTGTTGTAAAAGCCATTGTCTTGTTCTTTCGTCTTCCCTTGCGTTTCTCAGAGGGGAGGCTGGGAGTGGAGAGCAGACCCTGGAGCTGCGGGGAAGGTGCACCGAGAGTCTTCACCAGCTTCCTTCCGCCCCCGGGCATAATTGTGCTGGGCTTGCTCTGTGTGCTACCTCACTGAATTATGGAAAAACCCTTCAAGCCGGAGGTTGTTAGTTCAACGTGGTATCTCCCTTGTTGCAGTGAGTCCATGAGTCTGACTGTGGGCTACAGGCTCGTGCCTCACGGTTTGAGGGTGATTGTGCTGCGTCAGATTTGGAATCAGAGAGGTTTAGGGAGAGCTCCAAGGCCACACAGCTCGTGCCACTTGCCTCCAGACCTCAGATCTTGGCAAGGCAGCTCGCCGCACTCTTTTGCACCCTCCACGGTTGGTGCACATAGTAGGTGCTGATCACATAGTAGGGACCCTGAGGTGAACTGCAGCCTCCTGCCCAGGACTTTCTCTTTTCAGCAGCCAGAAGAGTCTAGTCCAAAGTCTGCCTTTCTCTGAGAGATGCCTTGTCTTTCCAAGGAAAGTCCAGAAACTTCTTTCGCCATACTCTACCGTGCACTCGGCAGGAGCGAGGCCCACTGGGGACAGATTGCGTTTGGGCCGGGGCAGTGGGCTCGGTGGGCGGGACAGCCCTCTGCAGGCAAAGGCTGGGCCAGGCACGGATGACACCAGGGGCTCGCCCTCTGCCTCCAGTCTTCCCTGTTCTCATTGCCTAAATCATCTGAAGAAAAATCATTCCTGGTTCATTGACCTTTCTGCAAATTTTAATTTATACTCAGGAGTGAAATGTCACATAATTTTTATGCGTTTGGCTGAGCTTCTCTGCCAATATGTTAAAAAAAAAACAATTCCTTATCAAGATTTCATGTCAAACTTGTACAAGGGGTAATTACCCCGGGATAAACGCTGCATTTGCATACAGCTCGTTGGGCAGGGCCCTAGAAGGGAGCGTTGGAAGGTCTGGGGAACTGGGGCAAGGACCGTGCGTGGCCAGGATCCATCACCTCCAAAATGACTTCATTAACTGGCTGTTTTTCCTGCCGGGGTTTAAACCACCACAGTGTAGCTCAGGTGGGCGGGAATCTGCAGAGACATTTTCCTGCAAGACCCAGCCCAGCGCCAGGCTCTCTCCCCTGGCTTTGGGATTTAATGGCCAACACTATCCATCGGCCTCCATCAGAGAAACGGGTGAGAAAGAGTGGGCGAGGGCTCCCTGGACCTCACCTTTCTGCTCAAGGTGAGAAAAGTGTCAGCATCACAACCTCCACTTTCAGGGATCTTACAGTCTGATATGAGAGAAAGAACAAACAGAAAAGGCAGGGAGATCAGGAAGCCTTTGCCAACCTGCGCGCCCCAGGCTGAGATGAAACGGCAGTGGTTTTGGAGGCATCTGTTAAAGGACTTGCTTTGGGCGTGTATCGTTCTAATTGCCATTTCGTTTATGGTAGAAGAGAAATCCCAGCTGGGGATGCTGTGACAGGTCTGTGCTGGAGCAAGGGTCTCACTCGAGACACCGTCATTACCTTGGTTGCTACGTGCGTGTTAACGCGTTACTGACAGAGTCCACCCTTCTTCCTTCATCCCACGGGGTAGGACGTCGTTCCCTCCCTCCTGGGCAGTTAGGACTAGCCTCGCGCTCTGCTTTGGCCAGTGAACCAGGAGCAAGAGCAAGGTGCCTCCCTCCCGGGAGGGGACCAGGGAGCCAGTGGCCCCCATTTCTCAGCAGCAGATGCTCCCGGCTTGGCAATCACGGAAGCAGAAGAAACCTCTCTCAGGATTCCATAGCACAGAGCCTCCCCACTGGCCCACGGCGGCAGGTCAGGTGCTTTGGGAGCTGCTCCTTGCTTCGGCATAACCCAGCCTCATGCTGACTGATACACCCTGAGTTCCCAATATGCATCTCTTCCAATGGTAATGGAAATGGTTTGGGTCCAACCGTTTTAGGTCATACAGTCCCCTGGCCCTCGCAGGACCTCCCGGGCCCCTGGTCTCTAATGAGGATTTCTGAGAGGGAGCTACAGTGTGCACCGTGGCCACAGGTGTGAAGCCGTGTTCCTACCCCTCCCCCACACTGGCCCTGGACCCGTGGCCCTAGGCATTCTTTGGATGGTGATGTCGTGACCAGTAAATAATGTGCTCCTGCTTCCTTAATGCTCTTCAGAAGCGGGATTAGGACCAGAGACAACCAAACAGGTGTCTCGGGTCTTTGCTTCCTTTGGGACGGTCCCTGGCCAAGGAAGGGGATGTTTGGGGAAGACAGTTAAGAGGAAGAATCGTGTTCTTTCTTTCCGTGTCCTGGTAGAATTCACTCTTCACCACCGAGCATTCCTCGTCATGAACCTGGCAAATGTGTCCCCAGGTGCCGACCATCAGAGCCCAAAGTATGTCGGAGGGAGGCCCATCCTGGAAAGTGCTCAGAGCGTACCGCGTGTGGCCCCGTCCCTTCTGAAGAACTGCTCTGTGGTGCCCTGCAGGGCCTCGTGGAGCCCAGACCGGCCCAGGGCAGGGGGGCCTCAGGTCTCTGTGGGGCTGTCCCTCTGCCCAGGGCGTCTTAGCCTGGTCGGATTAGCTCCTGCCTTCCTTCAACCCCTGCCCGGGATCCTCCGCCACCAGGATCCCTCCTGGGTTCTCCCAGCACCTTGCACCCCGGAGTCCCCAGCAAGCTGCCCCCGCCTGAGCGCCTGGCTGCATTTGCTCAAGGCCCACTTGGCCCCTGAGGACGTTTCCGTCCTTGGTTGACAGGCACCCCAAGGGTCTGCTCGTCTCAAGGGGGTCCCCAAACATCTCAAAGCCAAGTGTGACATGAATGCGTCCAGAACGAGAAAGCTCTGATGAAGGAAGACCCAGGGGGAGGTTGCCGGCCGTCAGTGTGATTGAGAGGGGGAGGAAATGTGTTCACACTTTCTGAGTTCTAATTCCTTTAGAAAAATGTTTGGCCGCCGACCCACGTGTGTTTGCAGAGGGAGCAGCTGGTAAAGTTCAGGGGCGGGTTTGGATTCAAACGGAGACTGAAGATGTGCCCGGCGAGTGGGGCTGTCAGACGCCAGGGGCCCCGAAGCCGGTGCAGGAGGGCGGCCCGGGGGCTCTAGGCTGTCTCGGGCTGTCCCTCCCACCCACAGGGAGCGACCCCTCCCGGGGTGACAAACGTGCCCCCATCTTGGCACTGGCGGCCTCAAGTCCCGGCCGGGACAGCCGGGCAGCAGCCTGGGTTCAGACCCCACACCCTGCCCGGACTCCAGGGAAGGCCTCTCCCTCGGAACCCTGGGTGACCCTGGAATTTGTGGGCTCAGAGAAATTGGGAGGAGGCGTCAGGCTTCCAGCCTCTGGGTGCCCGCTCCAGGCCTGTGAAATCCGCAGCCTTAGAATCACAAGTCTTTCTGAATCACAGTGGTGGTTTCTATACAAATGAAGGTCGCTGCCCTGGAGACATCTCAGGTCCCTCCCAATCGCAAGCAGAAGCGGAGGGGGTCGGGGCCCATCCTGTGGCCACACTGGCCTGGGGTAAGCGGCCCAGAAGGAGAGGCCCCTTTAGCACCTCTGTGGTGGGTAAATGAGTTAACGTGTGATCTGTGTTCTCATTTGTGCGTGGTGGAGGGGCCCTGTCTGCGCCAGCTGCCCGGGGCTGTCCCCGGCCATCACACGTGTGCCCGAGTGCGCACACCACTCCCTGGTGTGCATGAGCGTCTGCCCCTGCGTGTTCCTCTGCCGCCGGCCCTCCTCCGCTCACCGCCAAGAGCCCCTTCCAATGACCCGTGTCCCGGGCCTCCTGGCCACCCTCGCCCTCTCCGCGCCCGGTCTGCCTGACCAACCGAGCCGCCCTGTGACACCTGCCCGTCCGGCTCCCTCGGCTGGAACGGCAGCCGCCCGAGCTGCACCAGGCTTGGCTCTGCCCACAGTGTCTCCCCTTTTTGGAGAACAGGGGCTCCCCGAGGAGCCCATGCCCGGCAGAGAGCAGCGTGCGAGGGGTCAGTATGTGGGTGGACGGATGGACGGATGGACGGACACAGATCGTGTGTCTGCTCCTTTCTTTGCCGGGTGCCGCGCGCACTGTCCCCACGTGAGGTGCCCCCTCCCCCCCGGCGCTGGGAGGGGCCGCGGCCAGGAGGCTGATCCCGCCTCTCTGAGCTGGAGTTGCCTGGAGTCACACGGCCAGACGTGGTCCCTGTGGTCACCCAGAGCCGCCCTCCCGAACCTTAACCCGGCCTTAAATAGTACGTCCTCCCTAGATGTTTGGAACAGCCTTGCGAGAGCTTTGAGAGGAGAATGAAACTGTGAATGGATGAGTCAGCGGAGCGGGAGTGCTTTTAAATGCTTTTAAAATACAGAGAGCAAGAAACAGCCCCCAACTGCCCTTTTGGTAAAATGAAGTAAAATCATAAACCAGATCTGGGGGCCCATCTGGAGTCTCCCCTTCCTCCTGCCGGCCCCCCACCTGCAGAGAGGACAGTGGAGGAGGAGGGAGTGAAGGAAGGGGAAGTGGGGGAAGGGAAAGGAGGAAGGGGGAGGGGGAGGGGGGAGGAGAGGTGGCCTCTGGGGACGGGAAAAGCCATCTCTCTACCTGGGCCTTAATTGCAGATGATTTCATTAGCTCAGTCCTGATGCACAGGAGCTAATGAGAGAGAGGCTGGCAGGTCTAAAAATAGCAGTCCTGCTCCTTGTGTTGTAAAGGGTCCCCCCCAGGGCCTGCCCCCCTGGCCTGCTGTCAGCCTCCACTCCCTCCTCACCACCTCACGAGGGCCACGTTCAGATGTGGAAGGAGCCCAAGAGGGGACCTGGCCCCAGGCCGCCAAAGCCGGGGCCCTGCAGAAGGAGAGGCTCATGGACGGAAGGAGCCGTGGAGGACGCTGCAAACCCACCTGTTCTTGCAGCAGGAGGCTTGTCTGGGGCGGCCGGGTGCCGGGGCAGCGCCCCAAAGGAGGCTAAGGCAGAAGAGCAGCCAGGAGCCCATGGGGTGACCACCAGGCGAGCAAGCTGTCCACTGAGCCCCGCCGAGGACTTGTCCACCGGGAGGGGCCTGGCACGGTTTCCTCTCGGGAACCCCCGCCCCCGATGCTCCTCAAACAGAGATCACTTTGGAGGTTGCTGTCCCCGCTCTATCTCTCAGTGCCCTCACTGGTAAAACGGGTGACAGCTGTCCCTGCCCAAGCTGTGGGGACGGCGTATGGTCTGGGCATGGAGTTTGGACCAAAGCCTGGCAAGTGCCAAGACCTCTATAAGCAATTGCAGCCGTTATTATTACAGTGATCACCATTATCTGTCACCAGGGCCCCTGAGAGACGTGCTAGCTTGCACTTGCCCGGCTTAGAAATGGTCATTCATGGCCAGCAACACCGGGGGCAGTGACATTTCCACACCCGGGGACAGTGCAGGGAGCCCCTGGGTGCAGCGATGGGAGGAGCCCTGTTCAGAGCAAGCCTGCCATCTTCTCCCTGCGTCCGGGGACCACCCAAGCCTTATCCTCTCTCTTCCTGAACATCATCATCATCGGGAGAGCGGGAAGTTTTGCAGCAGGCCAGTGCCACCCTCTCCCAAGTGTACGAAATTACAGCCGCAAACCTGACCCGCCCTTGTGGGTTGTCAAGACTGTCAGTACACGTGCGGCTACATTTCTCCTGGTGGCTTAAAATGTGGGTGTGACCGTGTGTTTGTGAATGGACACCTGGGTGTGGTTTTTATATGTGAAGCTCTTGGTAGCAAGAGCTGATGGAAAGAATAGGGGTGCCTCGGAAATAACTGAAACAACGTAGCTGTTGGGAGGAGTGATGTTATGTAAATAACACATGCGATTTCCTCAGCCTGGTCTGTGTCCCTGGGGAAGGGCTCCAGGGCAGGGACGACCTCGGTCACGTTCGCAACCGGAAGGAAGGGGGCGCTTCTGGCACAAAACTGGGGGCCAGGAGCCCCCTCACCCTCAGCACGGGCTGTGCCACACGCTGGCCGTGGACCTGAGGGGGTCAGTGTCCTCTCTGAGCCTCAGTTTCCTCTTATGAACCATGGAAAGCCCAGGACTCCTGACAGGTTTGTGAGGTTCGGTACGACAAGGTGCTCCAGGTGCCTCGCAGGACACCTGAGTGACAACCGCGTCAGGAGTGAACGAATGAAAACTCACAGAATGTTCATTAGTTCATGAAATGTTGGTCCAGATCTTCAATAAGATCACAGAATTCTTAACAGTCAAAAACCACCCCCCATTTTTCCAAAGAATCAGATAGACTCCTGGAATCTTGGACGAGAGAGTAAAGGTCCGGGCAGGGCCAGCCCCTCCGGGGTCCTCAGGAACCCCCAATTCCTGGAGCACCGCGCCCACATCCTTGGCCGTTAGCGCGGCTCCCACGTCGCCAAGATGGAGCTATGGACCAGATGGCCCTTCCTCCCTCCGCTGACGCTGGGCCCTTCCTCCCTCCGCTGACGCTGGGCCCTTCCTCCCTCCGCTGATGCTGGGCCCTTCCTCCCTCCACTGACGCTGGGCCCTCGCGGGAAGAACGTCCCTCCCGGCCCAAATCTCTAAACATAGGAATGACACGTTCGTGGTCAGCCATCCTCCGGGGGTGAGCACAGCAGTTCAGCAGGGGGCCTGGGCATCTCCCACGCCTGGGTGTCTTGGCGGGTCTGCAGCTGGATTCGCCACTGTCACCCCTGCTGGCTCCCCCGTGAGTGCAGGTGGGAGGGTTTCATCAGAGGTGCCACCAACTTAAGAGCCACGAGCTCCGTGGTGATGGTGCGTCAGTGGGATTTACTCATGAGGAGCTCAGACCTCCGTTCTGACTGCCACTCAGGAAAGACCTTTTGCATAAATAACCCTCCTCAGACCTGGAACCGCTGCCTTCCTCCTCCACCCAATTCCTATGTCTCCTGAGATTCCTGCATCTCTGTTTTCCTCAACAAAGGACTGTTAATTAGTCCCAGAACCTAGAGAAATCCCTCTCCTTATGTGGGCTCAGAACCGTGCTGAGACTGAAGCCTCGTGGCGCAGTCGTGGCAGGGCGGGGGGCGACAAGCTCTGCTTCTCCCATCAGCATCCCCGTCTTCACAGGGTGCATGAATATTAGATTAGGACCCCAAGAACTTGTCAAGGCCACACTGGGGGTGGGAGTCACGCTGGAAAACACAAGTCGCTCAGACCAGGACACATGGTTGTTGCCGCTTTGGCTGATGTTTCCTGGACAGAGAAATGGATGTGAAATCAGGGGTGTTGGATCACGGTGCTGCATTCATTACCAAGGAAACCCAGAGGGAGAGGCAGGCTTCACGCTCCCTCCCGTAGACGAGATGGCATGAGACAGGTTTCAATGTTTTGCTTTAAAATGAGACTTTTAACATTTCTGAGACAGAGTGTTTTCTCTGGAGACAATGTGTCTAATGGATAGTGAATATCCATTTTTTTAATAGACTTTATATTTTAGAGCAGTTTTAGATTTATGGAAAGACTGAGCAGGAAGTACAGACTTCCATACAGTCCCTCTCTCCCTGCACAGGTTCCCCCGTTGTTAACATCTTGCATTGTTCCAATTAGTGTGGAACACTGTTACAGTGGATGAACCTGCACTGACACGTCATCATCACCCAAGGTCCATAGTCTACCTTAGGGTTCCCTCCTGGTGGTGTATGTTCCTTGGGTTTGGACAAATTTGTAATGATACGTATCCATCATTACAGTATCGCACAGAGTATTTCCACCACCCTAAAGAGCCTCTGTGCTCTACCTGTTCATCCCTCCCTCCCCTCAACCCCTGGCAACCCCTGATTTTTTTAGTGCCTCCATAGTTTTGCCTCTTCCAGAATGTCACATAGCTTTTTCAGATTGGTTTCTTTCACTAAGTAAAATGCATTTACGTTTCCTCTGTGTCTTTCCATGGCTTGATAGCTCCCTGGATATCCATTTTTTAAGCTAAGAGAAATGGAATCTGTGCATTTTCCAGATTCTCAAGCAAATCCTGGGTGCCAGAGGACCCCGGTGGTAGGTGCTGGAATTCACGGTGAGGAGGACTGGCCCAGTGCCTGGTGGCCCAGCTTACTTGGCAGGAGTGGTTGGAGCCATGTGTGCAGGGCGGTGGCCTTGGGGGCACAAAGGACGGCCCGCAACATCCTGGGGGAAAGGGGACCCTGAAAGCGGGCCAGGGCTGGGTAGGGGAGAGCAGTCCTGCACACAGAGTGGAGGGGGGCGAGCGGGATGCAGGGCGGGATGGAACAGGCCTGGATGGCTGAGCCACAGACCACGTGGAGGGAGACCCGTGGGCAGCTCAGGTGGCCCCCCGTGGAGACACTCGTACCACCCAGGACACCTCGGAGTCTGCACCCCACTGCAGCAGGGCTCCCTCAGGGCCCACTTTCTCCCACGAAGTTAGAGGCTCTTCCACGCGGCTGGAGGCCAATGCCAACAACACATTCTGTGTGCGCACGTGAAACCTGGGGATGACTGAGAAGACGTGAAGAATGCACGGAACCGATTGAGAAGGAATCGGCTGTGCTTTGCGCCCCCATCGCTGCAACGGGAGTTTGGCGAAGAGGCACAGAGGGAAGTGAGGGGGAAGATTGCTCGGGTCTGAGGTTTCCAGCAGATGCAGACCTGGCCCTGGTTCTTGCTGGAGGCTTCTAAGCAGGACCGTGAGGGGACACAGGTGAAGGGGCATGTGACTCCGCCTGTTCTCAGCCGAAGGCAGGGCCTCTTCAGGAAAGAAGGATCACATCGTGGTTTGAACGCACATCAATTTTAAGTTTAAAGGCCCAGGTGAGATTCCAACCGCGCTCATCCTCAAGGACACGTCCTCCGAGAGGCAGGGCACCCCCGCCCCATCCTCGCGGGTGACAGGGGACTGGAGGGCGGCGGGCAACCCCTTGCCCGTGGTGCTAGGAGACGTGCCACAGCAGAGCAAGCCGACCCTGAGCACCGGCTCGGAGGTCCTCTTCTGGGCGCGCCCCCCCTCCCCTGCCCCCGTGATCCGCGTCGGCCCCCGGGGGTGCCTGTCCCCCCCGCCCAGACTCGCGCCGTGTGGGGCTTCGCAGTGCGGTCCTGCTCGTGGAGAGGGTCAGCAGGTACCCTCACACTTTGCTGGAAATGGCACTTTTCCAACTTGTGTGAACAAATGGCCGCCTCGGGAATCTGTGCTGAGCAAAATGATGGCAGAAGAAAACAAGAAAACACAACCAGCCACAGTCTCAGGCGTCCATCCTGGCCCCGGGGCACCTTCCTGAGGTCCAGGTGCACCCACGGCATCTGCCAGTGACCACACTCAGGCCGGTTGCTCCGGGGGTCCGCCTGGTGGGCAGACCACTCCCGGGCTCAGTAGATGCAGGGTCTCCATCCATGACCGGCCTTCCCTGACTCCACAGGCAGGAGGGGTGGGGCTGATGCCCATGTGCGGTCAGGGGAGATGTCTGATTCGGATTGGGTGGAAAAGAGGCAAACATAGCAACCTTTTATGTTTAAAATACACATTTCAGGAAAGAGTCTGGAAGGACAGCCAAGGATGCCAGTTACCTGGGGCTCCAGTGGTGCCCCGTCCGTCCCAAGGCTGCGGGGGGAGCAGCAATGTGGGGCCTGCAACAGCCCCTCCTCAGGGGAGTCCACTCAAGCACGACCCCCACACCTGTCCCACATTAGTAAAACCCGCTGAACCTCTGTCTGCCTCTTATGATCACCGTGCACTAGCAGTTCTAAACAATGTCCACCCCGCCCCTGGAGTGGACAGCACTCGAGTGAATGAAGCTCTCGGGAGAGAGGACTCAGCAGCTGGGATAAATCCAGGAAGGCTCCTCGGAGGAGGTGGCCCGCGTGGTAAAGGGCGTTGCAGAGCATTTCAGGCACGGGAAACTGAGTGCACTGAGGCTGAGCGCTTGGAGCATTTGGCCCACAGGGAGGGGATGAGCTATGGGAGAGTCAGGGTGCAAGTGAGCTTGGGGAGGCGGGTGGGGTGAGAACAGCCCACGAGTCCTCTCAGCTGCACCTGGAAGGCGTGGTCTTTGGGGCCACTGCGTTCAAGCTCTGCCTCCATCACTTTCTGGTTGGGAGACTGGAGGCCAGGGACACCTGCTCTCCGCCTGGTTGCCCATCAGTAGAGCAGAGGAGGATAAAGGTGGTCTCCTCCCTGGGGGTGGGCTGTGAGGGTAAATTTGAGGATACAGTGAAAGGCTGAGCTCCAAGTGGGGCTCTCGGTGGCCACTTGACCGTTCTCCCGTGGCTTTAGCTACGGTCGGGCAGGGAGGGGGGCGCATCGCGTGCTTGGTGCCCACCTCCCTGAAGCCTAGGTCCCTGCCAGGGACAGGTCCTGTTTTGGAGACTCCGTGGGGGAAGAGGCATCCCTGGGGGCACTGTGCACAGAACAACCCCCGCCAGGGCCATGCTCAAGGCCTCCTCTCCAACCCTGACCTTTACCTGAAGCATGTGCTGCCCCTGGGGCTGCCCTGGTCTCCCCTGGCTGCCCAGCACCTGGCCGGTGCCCGGAGCGTGGAGACGCAGTGAGTGGGGGATGGTGGACGGAAGGAAGGAGGGAGGCTGACTCCGCCGGGGGAACGTATTTACTCCCCAGCAGCCCCAGCTACAAGCTCACCTCTGGCTCATTTGATCTTTCTCAGCGCAACTAACAAGAAAAATAATTTAAAAAGCAAAAGGGGGGACTTTCAGCACCACGGTGCACGTCTCCAGTATGCCAGACTCGGGGAGGCACAGCCCCCTGCCCCCGTAAATGTCAGCAGGCTGCCGCCAATGCGGAAGCAGACCTGGGTGTCACTCACGCCTGTTCGCACGCAGCATGCCGTCACCTCGTTCTTCTCACGGAGCGAGCAATTAAAAATGATGAGGGTAGAGGGTTAAATGTAAACCCTCTTGGTGGGGGGGCCGCCGGGCTTCCTTTCATGGGTGCCGCGCGTTCTCGGCAGACGCTGTGGATAAGCATGGCTGCACCTGTCTGCTGCCAGCCAGCGAGATGGGCGCGGGGGAGAGAAAAATTTTCTAAGAAAGGGCTTTGCACTGTCCTGGAAAAAGGAAAGAAACGGGTCTCTGCTGTTTAGCCGAGGGCCTAATTATGGTGCTACACAGGCAGAGTAGCGAATCGGCGTGATCTTCAGATTTCAGAACTGGTCGGAGCCAGGACCCTGTGCCGCAGATTCTAGCACGTGGAATGCAGAGTTTTCACCTATGAGGTGTGCACACCAGCTGCAAACGTTAGGAATGAGCAAAATTCTAAGAAAAACGGGCTTGCCGCACGCTTTGCATTTTGGGCATCAATTAACTAGATATTAAAAGTGCCCAGGGCCCTGATGGAGAGTGCTGGTGTCTGTAACGACTCTGGGCCTGCGTATCGCGGGGACACGTTCTACAGTGTCATCTTCTCTCAGCAAGTTCAGTTTGCTCATCGATAAAATGAGGGGCTGGAGGAGATGGTCTCTGGGGCGGCTTCCAGTCCTGACATCCTAGAGGTTTGTGACACTCCTAGCAGGCGCTGGAGACCCGGTGAAGCTCTCGCGGGTCCCCGCGTGGTGCGGTACCCAGGCGCGTGAAGGCACGCAGGCAGCTTCCAGGATGGCAGCTCAGAGCCCCGCTTCGTGAAGCCTTCATCTCCCTCCCGGGCCCCAGAGCGCTCTCCCCTCCTCTCCTCCGAAGTCAGCGTTTCCCGTCTCTTTGGCCTGCGCTTGGGCCGCGAGGGGAGAGGCCGTGGGGAGGGGAGCTGGGGTCGTGGATCACGGCTGTTTCCAGGGAGGTTTTGTGAAGCTCTGGGCATGTGCGGCCTGGGGGGCTGGGGGTCTTGAGGGGCAGGAAGCTGAGGCCGCCCTTCTCCCTGTCCTTCCAGCAGCCAGGAGGCAGGGACTCAGGGAGGCCCTGGAAACTGCTTCAGGGTAAAATTCACGTACATAAACTTCACCACTTCAAGTGAACAACAGTGCAGTGGCGCTTAGTACATCCACGTGCTGAGCAGCCGTCAGCTCCCTCTGGTTCCAGAACTTCTCGTCACCCCGAAGGAGACCCCGTACCCATCAGGAGTCACTCGCAGCCCCCCGCCGCCACCCAGCTGCGTCTGTCTACGCTGGCCGCAGCACCAGCCCTCCCGGGTGGGCAAGGGCCATGGTGACGGCCACCAGGAGGCCCCACAGTCAGCAGACAGCACCCTTGGGGGATAAAGGGAGGCACCCACAGGGACGCAGCCGCGCCCAGCGGATGACCCACGAGAGGCTCCCTCGGGGGCCCCAGGACCAGTTGGGGGGTGCTGCAGTGTCCTGAGGTTTTGCAGGCCCTGCTGGCCTTGTCTCCTCTCCCCCTCCCCCGCAGAGGCTCCCTGCACCGTCTCCCTGGTGATGCAGCGTTGCTGGGTGGGTGGATGAATCATCTAGTTGAGGAACCCTCCCTGGATTCCTTGCTCCCTTTTCTTCCTTTTCTCCTTCTTTTCCTGGCTCTTGAATTTCTCTCTCCCAAGCAGACGTATCGGAAGTGTGTGCAGGAGTCCTGTGATCCACTGTAGCTAAATGTGGAGGACGTACTTCTGAAGTCACAGCGGTGGACCCCTAACTCAGTTCACTGGGTGTTTTTATGGCTGGAAAAGGCTATGACCCTCTCTTAACATTGGCCCCGAAGGGAGGCCGTCACATCCGCTCAGGACACCTCCTCAGCCCCAGAGGCTGCTGGACCTTCCTAGAAACCCCTGGAGTGACACGGAGGCCCTTCCCTCCTGGCGGGGAGTTCCCTAACCCTGCCCATCTCTTGGAGTCTGCAGGTCATCCCACTGGCTGAGGACCTTCCTGGGCACTTGTTTTGACTCTTGTTCGTCCCCAACAGCCCGGCTCCCGTCACACTGGCTCTGAGTCCTTGACACCCTGCACTGCCTCTGCCCAGAACCTTTGCACGTGCTGCCGTGTGGCCTGGAAGGCTCTCCCCTGCCCCAGCTCCCCTCTTGCATCCCTCGGTGCTCAGCAGAAGCACCAGGACCTCATCCTCGGGAAGCCCTCCCGCCGCACGTCTGGGTCAGGCTGTCTCAGAACCGGGCTCCTTCCTTCACGCAGAGCCCCCTGCCCCCCGCCAGCCCCTGGGAGCCACATCCGCAGTGTGACAACCCACCCCCGCTCTGAGCCCCATCTGGCGGTCACTGTGCTTTTTGCTGACTGTTGTGTCCACAAATCAACACAAATGGATGGATGTTGGTGCCCCGGGAGCTCTGCGTGTGCAGCTGCCTTCACCACAGGGCAAAGGGTTCCACCAGGGGCAGAATCCTTGGGCAGCCCTGGGGCAGGGGAGGCCACGGGGGTTCCAGCAATAACTCAGTGGGCCCTCAGGGGGCGTGTCGGCAGGGACACCAGGATGACAGACAGAGACTAACATTTACGCAGCACGAAGGAAAATGCATCTCGGTGACAGATGGCCAGCCAGGTGCGCCCCTGCCCTTCATCTGGATGGGCAGCGTCCCAGCCCAAGGACAGCCAGCCCAGACTGCCGATCAGCCTCAACGCTGCTTTCCCAGCGAGGGGTGAGGGAGGGGAGGCCCCCTGGGAGACGGAATCCTGCACATAGTTGAATTTCCTGGTGCTCAGGCCTTCCCACCGTGTCCTGCTGGACGCTTTCCTGGGCGTCGGTCTCTCACGTGTGCTTCTCGAATAGCCATCGACAGTGCTGTTGCCGCTCCAAATGCTGGGCCTTTTCAGCGTCGGGTCACATTTCAGGAGCAGGGCAGACGCAGGCGGGTATCCGTTCTTCTCTGGATGGCTTCTCGGAATGAACAGGGCTTGGAAGTGGAATCCGTCCTGTCCGAAGGGCGAGGCGGGCACTGGGGGCCAGGCCTGGGCTGGGGAGGGGGAGCCGGCCCCCAGTTGTGCGAGAGGGTCAGAATGCCAAGTGCTGGCTGACCCCACACATCCCGCAGGGCTCCCCTCCCCACCCCTGGGGCCCCCAGCCTGGCCCGGTCCCTCTTGGTGACCCCGTAGAAGCCTGTGCGATTCCACCATCTGCGCTGCCATTTCCCAGTCACCTCCCACCCAGAGCCTCCGCTCCGTGTTCCCAGGTACATCCCCAGAGCCAGGCACCAGGGGGCCCATAAATGTTTGTGGGATGAACGAGCTTGTGTGACCTTGGCCCAGTGCTGTGCTCCCTGTCTCCTCAGGTGGGTAACACGGGTACCAGCCGGAGCGCAAGACAAGTTGAGTTCATCCAGCCTCTACGCTGCGCTGGCCCCGTTCATCCTTTCCTGCTGCTCCCAGAGGCCTGTGCTCAGAGAGGCCGCTGCTGGTCGGGTCACACACCTGGGGTCCCAGCCCCATCCTGAAGGGGCCTGCTGGTGTGAGCGTGGCTGCAGCGCACACCTGCGACCGGAGCTCACGCTTGCCCTCCTCCGCGGCGGGCATCAGTGCATACACGTCCCCACCCTCCCGGGACCCCGCCCTCGGGCAGGTGTGCTGAGTGCTGCCCCCAGGGCCCAGGGGCCGCGGCCGCCACCCCTCCAAGGGGACGGAGGCAGCGGGGGCTGTGACTGTGCATGTTTAAACAACTGGACCTAATTTCTCTCGGGAGTCCTCCCGTCTCTTGTCACGTTTCTTTAAAACTAGTGGAAGTAGTTAGCAAGCCGCAGAGACGCACGGCGGGGCTGGGCGGTGGGTGACGAGCGCCCGGCAGGCCCCACGTCCCGGCCTCGGAGGGAAGGAGATGCTGTCTCCCTCCAAGCAGATCTCCTCCGGTGGAGCCTGAAGGAGGTTGTGACCCCGGGGCCTGCACATCCAAGCAGGCATTTTCTCCCCACGAAGTGTGGAAGACCTTCTCGGACCCTCGTGCTGGGACCACAGCACCCGGCCAGGCCCGCACAGGAGCTCGTGAGCATGCGATGGCCTGGCAGCACCCTTGCCCCTAAAAGAGGAGGACGTTTAACCTGCAGAGATAGAGGCAGACTCCAGAAATAAAGAGGATGCAAGAGGAGGAAAGGGGGTTGAAGAGGAAACAAAGATAGAAAATTGGGCAGAAAGTGCTAAGGTTGGTAAATGCCTCAGCACTGCTAGGTCCCAGCTACCGCGTTGCCTCTGTGCTTCCTGGTGGCCAAAGCAAAGAGGGAAACTGCCTTGGGGCAATTCACCAGAAAAAGGCAAATGGGCTTCTGGGTGACAGGAACCGTTCCTGCCCCAAGACCTCAGACGTGTCTCTGGAGAGTCTGCCCCTCGAGTGCTCGCTTCCCTTTTTTTTTTTTTTAACATCTTTATTGGAGTATATTTGCTTTTCAATGGTGTGTTAGTTTCTGCTGTACAACAAAGTGAATCAGCTATATGTATACATATATCCCCATATCTCCTCCCTCTTGCGTCACTTCCCATTTTTATGGCAAGACGTCGTGTTTGTAACCTTCTGAGCAGTGCATGTTGAGAAATTTAAACCCATGTTCCTCAGGGTTTCAAACGGGAGTTCACTTATTCAGAGCTAAAGTGCCATGAACGCCCCTGGTGTCTCAGAAGAACAAACCTTCCTGATCTTTCCCTTTGAAAGAGAGACACAGCCCAGGCACGCACAGGAAGGCACTGTTCTGAATTCCCTTTCTTCTGGAAAGCTGGCACCCCAGCACCGCGGGCACTCGGAATGGCCCCCATATCCCCGCAGGCACGTTCCAGCTCCTGCTTCCTCACTGATGAGGGCTTGGAGTCTCAGACATCATGGCGAAACCAGCCTGTTGGGTTGAGCCGATCAGCCAAGCCTCAGTTGCACTGAAGCTGGAGGCTGGGTTCCATGTTGTCCCAAAGCCCCCATGCCTCCTCGCGTGGAGGGCCCGAGTCAGACCCAGTCTGGAAAGATGTTAAGAGCACCCGCGAGGAGAGGCCCAACTTTATCATCATAGGTCACGTCTGGTGGTGCCACCTTTAATGTCCTGAGGGCTCCCATCCACTGAGGACGTCTGTCCCCTGCAAGGTCCCAGGCTCCTGTGGACGGTACTCCGACCCTCCTGTTGGGGCAGCGCCTATGCGGGTGATTTTTTTCTCTGACAGCAGTGTCCACACTTCCCTCAAATGCCACCAAAGCTCTGCGCCTACTTTTTAAAAAAATACAACACCATCACTTAATCCTGAAGAAACTCAAACCCTCCCGCTACTGTCCAATCCCATTCATGTTATTAGAAATTTTCTTTCAGAGAACAAAGGGCTTATTAATGTACTTTGTGCTAATCTCCCGGCAATCATAGAACTGTCATTTTTATCTTTGTCAATGACAATTGGGCATCAGAAATGGTTGATCCACTCAGTTTTTTGCTGATTTTAATTTGTTTACTGACGGGGAGGACAGGACTACAAAGGCAGTTTGGCATTTTCCTGTCACTTGAAAAAGAATGTGATTATCCCCTCACTGGGGGGGATATTTCCCTGGAGCCACAGCCCACTCCACACCTTGGTTGCCCTCGTCCACCCGAGGACCCCTCTCTGTGAGCTCTGGAGTCTGTACACACGCGGAAATGTCTGGTTTCCTCACATTTAAAAACATTTTTATATTAAACCCACACGTGGGGATTGCTAGGGACTGGGGAGAGTCTGAAGTGAAGGATTTGAAACGAGGGAACGTTCTGTTATTTATTATTTCAAGGCAGCCAACAATAAAAGGTGAACGCAGGAGCAAACACTTATCAAACCTAACAGTGAGGAACTTTTCTTAGTTTCTAGAATAAATAGTAATTAAATCACGTAAGCTGTAATTTCATGACAGTGAAATTGCTTAAAAAACCAATCCTCCCACCCTAATTGCTGAGATACCCACACTTTTATAAATACTAGGTAACTTCATCCATCGTTTTTATCAGCAGAATGTGACACTGGCTGTTGGTGCCTCATAATTTACCACGGCATTAAGGTGGCAGCTGCAAAAGCACACGTATGAAAAAGGCACTAATGTGATCCCGGTGAATGCGCGGCTTCCGAGATGTCTTTTCCTGCAGGGGGTTTACAAACAGTCCAGGTGATGGAGTCATTGGGAGGGACTGACAATTCAGTGCCTAATTACTGTTCGGGAAACACAGCAACGTGCCTGCCCTGCAGTGTCAGTAGACCATCCGCCTTCCACGCCTGCTTCCAAGTCACCGAGAAAGCTCTCGGCTGCCCCAAGGTCACCAGGGAATTGGTTGAGGGTAAAGAAACTCCTCCCCCCGCATGCCTCAGACTCAGGTTGAACCCAGAGTTGATAGTGACGGGGAGACACGTTTGCAGAAATGAGAACAGCTGTGTTTCAGAGAGAATGAACATGCATTCATTGCTTTTGGTCGATGTTCCTTTTCTAAGGCCTCAGCTAATTCCCTAGGGGGTAGAGATAAAACCCAGTACCTGCAGGTCGATAAGTCAGTTAAATCACCACTTTCTCGAAGCTCATTAGAGACCAAGGACCCGCTGCTGGAAATAAGCTGTGAGCGGGCGCCTGCCCGCCAGGCTGGTCCCCAGCACCCTGACCTTCTCCCCCTCCTCTTGCAGTCAAGTTCAGCAGCTGCCTGGGGACCAAAGGGACACACTATGAGACCGACAGCATGGACTTCAAAGTCGGGGCTGACGGGACGGTCTTCGCCACCCGGGAGCTGCAGATCCCCTCCGAGCAGGTGGCCTTCACCGTGACCGTGTGGGACCGCCAGACGGCCGAGCGCTGGGACGCCGCGGTACGGCTGCTGGTGGCCCAGACCTCACCTGCGCGCTCCGGACACAAGGTAAGGTGTGACTACATGCGGGGAGGGGGCTGGGTAGGGGTCCTTCCTCCTTCAGGTCACCGAGCAGAACCTCTGCAGAGGCTGACACTTGAGTGGGTGGCGTGGGCCGGGAGGGGGACCCCTGACCTCCCATCTTCCCAGGCAGGGCTGCCCACAGGCTCCACACCCGCTGGGGGCAGTGCACAGCTGTCAGCACCCTTTTTTGGACAAGGGACCCACAGCTCCGCTTCTCACCGGGCACCTCTCCTGCCCGAGGCTTGTAGCCCACCAGCCCCGGAGGCGCCCAAGGCCTGGAGGGACAAGAAGTAAGACAGAGGCCACGTGGCTGGCCTTGTGAGGTGGCCAGAGTAGCTGGTGTGAGACTGATTCAGAGAGAGGGAAATAGGGAGGGGGGAAGGAGGGGGAGGGAGGGGGAGAGGGAGGGGGAGGGATGGCACCCTTCACATAGACACACACCAGCCACTCACCCGCCTCCGCAGCCCTCCCTCCAGCTTCACCTCTGACTCGGCTGCATGGCCCTGTTGACCGGACAGGAGG
Source organism: Eubalaena glacialis (assembly GCF_028564815.1). Lineage (NCBI taxonomy): Eukaryota > Metazoa > Chordata > Mammalia > Artiodactyla > Balaenidae > Eubalaena > Eubalaena glacialis. The sequence continues at coordinate 2,418,795 of NC_083728.1, read as the reverse complement.
GGTGAATTCACTTCCCCTGGTCCTGAAAGGCCTCTCAGCCCCACAGGCCCCAGGAATCCAGGACCAGACCCCTCAGCCCCCAGAAATCCCCACATTAGGTTTCTCGTGTCTGAGGGGGACCAGGTCCCGTGTTTCGGCAGCTGCGTTGGCCTCCAGCGTGAGGGCTCCCCGATCAGCAGAGAAGTTGCTGCCCAGCTGACCTACATGACGGGTCCAGCTACACACGTCCACCTACATGAAGGGTGGACCCGTGGGGAGGGAGACGCCCTTACAGTCAACAGGAGGCCTCGGGGTCATCAGTGTTATGATGTGTGTGTGGTTCACCAGCAAAGGAAACACACCGGTTAAAGCAGGACAGGCCGTCGGGGACAGCATTTGTGGGTATTCCCTCGGAAAAGGGTTCGAGGGAAGTAGAGGGTCAGACCAAATTGACCAGATCCCTTTCTACAGATTTGCCCAGAACCTCACAGGACTAAAGGGCTCGGTGAACCTCAGTGGGAGACAGTCTGCAAGTTTCCCCAAACCTATTTGACCAAGGAACCTTCTTAATGGGACATCTTACAAGGCAGGTGTCCCGAGGAACCCACTTTGGAAAACAGGGGCTGTGTTTCATTGTGTCTTGTTAAACAACATAGAGGTGGTTTTGGTGAGAAAAGGGAAAGTGGTGACTCGGTGGATAGCCTTATCTTGGTGGTGAGCTGACCCCATCGGGAAGGACGTCCTGAGTGCCCTCGTGGGTGCACTGAACCAGGTGTTGAAACACGCTTCTAACAGGGGCGCCCCCCAGATCGTGAGCCTCACCTGGGGGATGTTGAAAACCCTGAGACACATGGATGTGGTTTTCCATTCCTTCCCGAATGACCGTGACAAGCCACACCCTGGTGAGAGGGCAGCGTGGCCCACGCAGGGGCCCCTCCCTGTCGGCAGCCAGGGCAGGGGCAGCAGTGGGAAGGCTTACATCCCTGACTGTGATGTAAAAACTGCGCCTTGTGGGCAAGGAGTAGGGCTCCCTAACGCCCGTGGATGGCCTCAGATAAAAGGCACTAATTAAAAATATAGGGACTTCCCTGGTGGTCCAGTGGTTGAGACTTTGCCTTTCAATGCAGGGGCTGTGGGTTTGATCCCTGGTTGGGGAGCTAGGATCCCACATGCCTCGCAGCCAAGAGACCAAGACATAAAACAGAAGCAATACTGTAACAAATTCAGTAAAGACTTTGAGGATGGTCCACATCAAAAAAAAATCTTTAAAAAAGTAAAAAGAAAATAAAAATAATGACACCTTTTGTCAGGCATGTTAATGAAGCAATTTCTGATGCAGTTAATCCCCTCATCCTCCAAAAAGGGTGACTGCAGTTAGTCCCCAGGACACGTGAACCTCCAGCCCCACAGCAGGCAGGCCCGAGAAGCACCCGATCTGCAGATTCCACATCCCAGGCTCAGAGCATCCTTGGGAGTGACTTTGTGGGGTTACACCCTGAGCACATGAAACATGACCCTGTAAGTGGTGGGCAGAGTCTCTGCAGCCCACCTGACCCAGTCCTTCCCTGTTTATTTCATGTCGCCTTCGTTGCTGATGGCTCCCTGCTTCCTCCTTCTTCAAATCCAAAGAGCCCTGCCCTGACTTTCTAGGACCCCACCTAGACCCTGCCCTAAGTGTGTCCACATTGATCCTCACAACATCTCCAGAAGTGGGCGCTGTCACTGTCCCCACTTTACAGGTGGGGAAGCAGAATCCTGTGACTGCAACCTCTTTGCTGCATGGGAGAACCGATGTTCTGGAAAGGAGTGAAAAAACGACTTTCTAGGGACAGCTGAGCCCGGCATCGTAACGGAGCCTGGCCGCCGTGGATTGTCAGTTTGAATCAAGGCTTCTCCAGCTTACTGGCTGATGTTCTAGGACAAGCATACAACCTCTCTGAGGTTTACTGCTCTCGAAAATGGGACAGCAGTGTTACCTACATCCTATCCAAGAGTTGTCGAGAGGATTATGTGAGATTATGTGAGGTCAGGCAGGGTGCAGGCTCTATGAGAGCCCTGTCCCCAAAGAGGCAAAAAATAGTTGCTCTTATTGCTGTCATTGGCATGGTCCCAGCCCTCTGAGTCATGTGCTCATCATGGCCACTAGGCCCTCACCAGGGTGGTGCCGGGGGGACAGGGAGGAGGGTCTGTGTGGGACACTGGGTCACTCAGTTGATGTGCCCTTACAGAGACCAGTGCCAGCCTTTGAATAATGTCACTCTGTGTAAATGGGTTAAGGTGATGCCAGATTGCTGGTGTCCTTAGTCACCCGCCAGAAGCAAATGTAACTCTTCTCCAGTGGAAAGTATCATACCAGACCTCAAATTATATCTCCTTTTATATACAATGTCTAGCACTCAACTGAAAATGACTGGAGGGACAAAACAAGATAAATAAAAATCAAGAGGAGGAGCAGATGATAATCAAAGACCCACAGGGCTCCAGGTAATAGAGTTACCAGACATAGATTTTATCATAACTATGCTCACTGTCTTTAAGCACATTAAATGCAAGATTTTGACAGAGGATTGGAAGATTAAAAAAGAATTAATTGGGCAGTTTAGGACTGAAAAATATAACAAACAAAATTAAGAGCTCAATGGACAGATATATCTGCAGATTAGACACAGTTGAAGAGAGGATTAACGAAGCAAAAAACATCAGAAGAAATATTCAGGCCAAAGTGTAAAGAGATATCCAGAGAGAAAACGCAAAGGAAAGAGTAAGAGATATTGGGAAAATGGTAAGAAGTTCTAACATGAGTATGTTTGGAATATGAGGGGGAGAGATAAAATGGAGCAAAAGTAATTATGAAAAAATATTGGCAGAAAATATTCCAAAACTGGCAACAGACATCCAGGCATAGATTCAAAAAGCCCTATGAACTCTAAACAGGATAAATATAAAGAAAACTGCACTTAGGCACTTTCTTAGTCCATTCAATAGGCTATAACAAAATACCATGGACTGGGGGCTTACAAACCATAGAAATTCATTTCTCAACTCTTCTGGAGGCTGGAGGTCTGAATCAGAGTGGCACAGGGTCAAGTTCCCACGAGGGCCCTCTTCCAGATTGCTGCCTTCAGACTTATATCCTCACATGGCAGAGAGCAAAGATAGGAGGCCAGCTCACTCGCAACTCCTGTAAGGACACTAATCCTGTTATGGAGACTCCATCCTGATGACCTCCCCTAATCCTAATCACCCCCGAAAGGCCTCACCTCCTAATATCATCCCATTGGGAGATAGGGTTTCAACAAAAGAATTTTGGGAGGACACAGTCCACAATAGGCATTTTAAGGTAAAATGGTTGAAAACAAAAGTCAAGGAGAAAATCTTGGAAGCAAATAGAAAAGACAGAGTTTCTTTGAAAGAGGAATAATTAGATGTAAAACTGACTTCTCAACAGGAACTATGGAGGTTGGAAGACAATGGAATGATATTTTTAAAGTGCTAAAGAAAATAGAATTCTATTATTCAGTAAAACGTCCTTCACAGAGTAAAGGTGAATAAAGACATTTTTAAACAAATAAAAACTGAAAGAATCTGTCACAAGTTGTGTTCTTCAGGCAAAAATAAGATGAAGTAGAAAACCAAGAATGAGAAGATAAAGTAGATGGGAAAATACCAGTGTATAATTACAGGGTAATGTTTTGTGGGATGTAAAGAAGATGACTCAAATTCATGACAAGAATGGCATAGATTTTGAGAAGGGATAAATAGAGTCAAAGGGATCTAGGATGCTTGTGTTGTCCTGGAAGACGATGGAAATATCAAACTAATATGATACTTGGATGAGACACATCATTAAGAGCCATAGTGATGGATACGTTACTTTAAGGTGCACATGAAACACTGACCACGATTGACCATAGTCTAGGTCCAAAAGTAAATCTTAACTTCAGGAGTTACCTAAAGTCTACATAGTGTCTAAACTAGCACTAAACTGATAAAAATGTATCTATTATAATAACAGATATTTATTTCTCTTAGACTTTTCATATAATTCTAACACTATCATATATGAAGATCTTATGCTATAGCTGGATAATTTAGTATTAGTAACACAGCACTGGGACAGGGGACAGCTAAATTCTCCCTCCATTCTAGACGTATTTCTTGTTTAAATATTGTCACCTTTTTTAGTCTTCATATTTAGGCAGTATGTTTTAAAAGACCATTAAATAACATAATTTGTCATTTTCCTCGGTAATCAGTGTGAATTTTCAAATAAACATGCTTCTTAAACAATAAAAAAGATTCATAGGATTAAGTTCTAACATAATAGATGGAAAATAGAATAATAAAACTTATCAATCTAAAAAAATGCAAGGAAAGAAAAGTGAAAAGATAGAATAGATGAGATATTTGTCTTTAAGTAAGATGGTAGATTTACAAATATATTATTAATTATAATAATTGAAAATAGATTCACTCATAATTAAAAGAAAACAAATTGACAGGTTATATTTTTTAAAATCCAACTATATGCAGCTTACAAAAGATACATCTAAAAAGTATAAGGATAAAAAACAAATACCATATGCTAACACATATATGGAATCTAAAAAAAAAAAAAAGTCATGAAGAACCTAGGGGCAGGATGGGAATAAAGATGCAGACCTACTAGAGAATGGACTTGAGGACACAGGGAGGGGGAAGGGTAAGCTGGGACAAAGTGAGAGAGTGGCATGGACATATATACACTACCAAACGTAAAATAGATAGCTAGTGGGAAGCAACCGCATAGCACAGGGAGATAGCTCGGTGGTTTGTGACCACCTAGAGGGGTGGGATAGGGAGGGTGGGAAGGAGGGAGACACAAGAGGGAGGAGATATGGGGATATATGTATATGTATAGCTGATTCACTTTGTTATAAAGCAGAAACTAACACACCATTGTAAAGCAATTATATTCCAATAAAGATGTTGAAAAAAAAAAGTATAAGGATAGAGAAAGTTGAAAATCAAAGCATAGGGAGGGAAATACCGTGCAAATACTAATCAGAAGAAAGTTGGTGAGGGCTCTGTTGCTGTAAGAATGAATTCGTGTGCACTTGTAACATGACTTCAGAATATTTGAGCAAAAGTTGATAGAACTAAAGGAGAAATAAATAAGTATACAATCAATGGTAAATTTTAACAAATATCTCTGAGTAAGTAATAGAACAAGCAGACAAAATGTCAGTAAGGAAATAGAAGATTAGGAGCACAGAATTAAGACGTCTGACCTTAGTGAGTTGTATATAAAACACAGAAACCGGCTGCTGCTAAATACAGATTCTTTTCAAGTATACTCAGAACATTTACCAAATTTAGCCATAGGCTGAGCCTTCAAGCAAAATTCAACATGCTTCAAAAGTTTAGAATCAAACATAGTTTGTGTTCTTACCTCAGAGCAATTAAGCTAGAAATCAATAACAAAGAAAATAACTGAAAAATCCCCATAGATTTGGAAGTTAAGTAAGTGCCTTCTTATTAACCCTCGGGTAGAAAATAAATCACATGGAAATGAGAGAATATTCTGAACTGAGTAATAAAACTAGCTGGATGTAGCTGAAGTCACACCAGATAGAAATGCATAGCCTTACATACGTATATTAGAAGATAAAGAAGGCAGAAAATCAGTGATGTTAACATTCACCTCAAGAAATTATAAAAAGAAGAGGAAATGAAACACTTTGTGTTTCAACACAAACAAAGGAGAAAATAATGAAACAGAAAATAATAGAATCAACAAAGACAAAAGTTGGTTCTTTACTGAACTGTAGACTTAGTAAGAAAAAAAACCTGCAAATAATCTCTATCTGGAATGGAAAGAGGACATCGTGACCAATCGCACAGACATTAGAAAGGTCATTTGCGGGCATTATGTACAATTTATACCAATATATTTGAAAATATATGTGAAATGGATAACATTCTAGAATATAAAATTTACCAAAACTAACATGAAAGGAAAATCTGAACTGTTTTATTATTATGAACAAAATTTTAATTCAAATTTTTATCACAAAAAAATACGCACACCAGGATGGCTCCACTGGTAAGTTGTAACCAAGCTGTAAGGAGTTGAAACTCATCTTACAAGAGGGGTCACTTCCCCGACCAAATGGGCACCATGCTGAAACCAGCACGAACCTTGAAAGAACAGTGAGAGAAAGGGTCATTACACGCCAGTCCACTCATAAATAGAGGGGAAAAAAGCCGAGGCAAAATATTAACACACTCAAATTCAGCCATGTTTACATGGGGTATATAATGGCCACATTCGTCTGTTCCAAGAATGCGAGGTTTGGTTTAACACTTAAAAGTTAATCCAAGTAATTCAACACAGAATAAAGAATAAACATCACATGATCATCTGAATAGTGACTGTTAAATTTAACTTCATTCAGGATGAAAATATTCAACAAATTAGGAAAAGAAGAGACCATTGTTTTTTTTTTGTTTTTTTGTTTTTTTGTTTTTAAAGAGGAATAGGGATTTACTTTCTTTTTTTATTTTTTTATTTTTTATTTTTTTAAATTTATTTATTTTTGGCTGTGTTGGGTCTTCGTTTCTGTGCGAGGGCTTTCTCCAGTTGCGGCGAGCGGGGGCCACTCTTCATCGCAGTGTGCGGGCGTCTCACTATCGCGGCCTCTCCTGCTGCGGAGCACGGGCTTCAGACGCGCAGGCTCAGTAGTTGTGGCTCACGGGCCCAGTTGCTCCGCGGCATGTGGGATCTTCCCAGACCAGGGCTCGAACTCGTGTCCCCTGCATCGGCAGGCAGATTCTCAACCACTGCGCCACCAGGGAAGCCCCAAGAAGAGACCATTCTTAATCTCACAAAGGGTGTCCACAGCAAACATCCAGTCTACAGTCGGAATACTCGAAGCCTTTCTTGACATCAGAAATAGGACAAGGACACTCTTACATTACACGCCAGAGCTTCAAGCCAGTGAGGTCAGGCAAGAAAAAGAAATTGGAATAAATAGAACTAGCGTTATGTGTAGCTTATATAATTGTGAATGTAGAAAATCTGAAATAATCTGTAGATAAGTAACTGGAATTAATGAATGATGTTAGCAAGGGCACTGGATATAAAAGCAATTGCACCTCTACGGACCAGGAATAAATAGTTAGAAAATAAAATCTGAACCAGATACCAATTACAATAGCATTAAAAATTATAGTTATAAACCTAACAAAAAATTTTCAAGACACATATTACTGAGAACAATTAAAGAAGATCTTTAAAAATAGAGGGATGTGCCCTGCTCATAACATAAGAGACTTAAAGTTGTGAGGATGTCAGTTCTACCCAAAGGTTTCTATAGATTCAATACAATCCCAACAAAAATCCCAGCATGTTTTTTCTTTGCTTGTCTATAGAAGGGTTAAGAGCTGACTTTAAATTTTTAAATAGAAATACAGGGGCCCAAGAATAACCTAGAATCACACAAAGATGGGAGGACCTGGTGTTTCGGACATCAAGACTACAAGTAAAGCACACCAGTTTCTCGACCTCACCACTGTTGGCATGTGGGACCCGATCATGCTCCGACGTGGGCCGCCCTGGGCACTGCAGGATGTTCAGCAGCGTCCCTGGCCCCCACCCCCTAGATGCCAGCAGCACCCCAGCACCCCCGCTTGCACCCAAAGCTGTCTCCAGTCATTGCCAAATGCTCCCCGGGGGCAAAATCGCCCCATCGGAGAACCACGGAACTACAGTAATTAGATGGTGTCGTTTGAGAGCAAAACGAATGGAACAGAATAGCAAGCCCAGAAAAAATACTTAATGTTTTAAAAAATCGTCTTCATGGAGGTTTAACTTTTATTCAACACAGTTCACCCACTTCACATACACGACTTGATGAACCTTGTCAAATGCACACGGTGCCAACACTTGATTTGTTTGAGTGGCACCAGATGGCAAAGGCCAGAAAGCTACAGCCCACAGGTCTCGTCTGACCTGCCACCTGCCTTTTGATGGCCTGAAAGCTAAGAATGGTTTCTGTATTTTTAAATGGTTGTATAAGTGCTTGTATTAATATCCTCGACTTTGCTTCTTGGCCTACAAAGCCTAAAATATTTAACTATCTGACCCTTTAACAAAAAGCCTGCTAAGCCCTACTTAGAATAGTGGGTGAGGACTATCTTTTCAATAAGTGATGCTGGGCCAGTCGGGTACCCTTAAGGGGAAAACGTGAAGTGACCCTGTACCACACTCCACACCCCAGATCAATTCCAGGTGGATTGTAAATCTGAGTGTTCAAGACAAACCAAACAAATGGAAGAGAATATAGGGAGTGATGTGTGGGGAAAGCTTCCTTATACACAACCCATGAAGCACGGGGTATCCAGGGCAGGTCGATGATTGGACCTGGTTACAAATAAGAATGTACTCATCAGAGCACGTACTTAAGAAAGTGAAAAGATAAGCCAGAGCTGGAGAGAGGATATTTGTGACCCTTAACGACTGACAAAGGAGGCACGTCCAGACTATATAAAGAGAGCCTCAAATCACTACATAAAGACAGGTAACCTAATGATAGAAGAAAAAAGAACACAGGCTGTCCACCAAAGTGAAGAGCCAGGGGGTGGATCAGTGTGAGGGCCTGTCAACCTCAGCAGCGCAACGCAGATTAAAGCCGAAAATCCACCAGAATGGCTAACCTTAGAAAGACTGGAAATACCAAATATTGGTGAGAATGTGCCGAAGCTGGAGTTACTGTGTGCTCTTGGTGGGCGTGCGTAATGGTGCAGCCTCTCTAGCAGCAACGGGCGTTTTCATCGGAAGTTGAATATACGTTTGCCTGGTTGAAAGGAAAACTGTTCCTCTTCTCACACTTCTGACACCAAAGGTGTAGGTTTTCCACCCCAGCCGGTTCTCTGACTTTCCGTGGACACCAACTAGGTGTTCTCTAATTTAATTCAGTTCTGACACTCGCAGCCCGGAGTCAGTGCAGACCCCGCAGGCTCAGGGTTCAGTCCCAAAAGCCCACCCCGCTTCAGGCGTCACTTACAAGTGGTGGGTCTCCAGGTTACTCGCTTCTGCCCAGCTTGGTTCCCACGACCCCCACCTCAGTTCAATAATTTGCTACGATGGGTCACAGAACTCGGGGCAACACTCACTTACTATTCCTGGTTTACCATGGAGGATATTATAAAGGACACAGAGGAGCATCCGATGAAGAGTTACATAGGGCGAAGTCTGGAAGGGTCTCAAGTGCAGGGGCTTCTATCCCTGTGGCGACGATGGGGTCCACTACCCTCCTGGCACATGGACGTGTTCACCAACCTCGAAGCTCTCCACACCCCAGGGTTTAGGGAGTTTTATGGAGGTTTCATCACATAGGCATGATCGATGAACTCGGCCTCCAGCCCCTCCCCTCTCCCCAGAGGATGGGGGGTGGGTCTGAGAGCTCCAAGCTTCTAATCATGGCTTAGGCTTTCTGGTGGCCAGCCCCCTCCAGGAGCCCACCCAGAGTCACCTCACTAGAACAAAAGATGCTCTCTCACCCAGGAAATTCCTAGGGACCTAGGAGCTCTGGGTAAAATACTCCTGTCAGCCCATCACTGCAGAGATTACAAGGGTTTTGAGAGCTCTGTGTCGGGAATGGAGGGCAAAGGCCAAATGTGTATTTTTTATTATGCTGCTGGTTTCAGGTACAAGCCCAACGGAAGTGTGTACACATTCGTACCAACAGCTCTGCACCAGAATTTGATAAACCTGAAAAGAATCCAAACACTCATCCTCATTAAGTTGGATAAGTACCTGGTGGTGGATTCATACAGTGAATTTCTATATAGCAGCAAAAATGAACAAAGCAACAGGATGGGTAAATCTCACAGACACATATCGAGGGAAAGAGGGCAGGCACCCAGGCAGGAAAGTGCAGACTGTGAGTCCAGACGTGGACAGCTCAGAGTTGCATGTACAGCCGCGCAGGGGACCGCTGTGGGAGGGGAGAGGAGGTGGCCCTGGTGGGGGCCTGAGGGACGTGAGGGGGTCCTGGGGACAGGTGTTCATTCTATGATCATTCGTGTGTTCACTGACGTTTCAAGCGCTTTCCTGCATGTCGTTTCTAATTCACGATTTTCAAACATTTTTTAATGCATGCAGAGGGCTTCCTGGCTGGGTTTGGAGAGGTGGGGAGCTCAACGAGAACGTCGCCAGCAGGAGTTGTGTTAGCAGAAGTTTCTAGAAACACAAGGGCCTCCTTCAAAGGAGCCATTTGCAGCATTAAAAGTCCCGAGAAGCTCTTACCAAAAGGAGCCTTGAAGCAAATCCCTGGAGGAGGGCGCGAGGGGACCCCCTAATTTCCCGGTTCTGTAAATTCCATCTCTCCCGTGTCAAGGTCCTGTCAAGCGCAGTCTCCCTTGTCCGTTATTCCAGTGACTGTGGAGCCAGCAAAAGTGACAGCTTTCCAGTTAGGTGAACCATAAAAATTTGGCAACTTCTCCCCTTTTCCTTTCCTTTCTTAGCAACAATTTAAAGGCGGTCTTTTTGTGGGTAATACAAGCAGGGCTGGAATCTGGAAGAACATTTTTGTGTGCAGTCTTGCAGGAAAGCTGATAGCAATTCAATTAGAAAATGTAAATGAGGTCACGTATTTCCCACGGGAGTGCTGAATCGCCCCCGAGGAATCAGAGCAATATTCCAGCCTAACAGTAAATACTGAAGATAAAGTTCCTCGCACCGTTGTCATCTGACTGGTTGCGGTAGCGTTTGGAATTGTCAATGGGACCTGTGGGTATAGTTTGCAAGAAAGAAACTGTTGTTTATGAAACTAATATTGGGTCTTAGAGTGTGTCAGCATCTATGAAAGATAAACTCAGCTGAGCGTTACCCAGCAGCCGGACCAGGCCCAGATGCTGAAGCGCTTTCTTTCCTTGGGGTCTCTGCCTCCCCGGGTGGATGGGCTGAACTTTTCCCCCCAAAGTTCCTGTGTTGAAGTCCAAACCCACAGAACCTCAGAATGGGACTGGGTTTTCAGATGTGATTAGTTCAGGTGACGTCCCTAGGGCGGACGGACCCTAATCCAACATGACAAGTGAGCTTATTAAAAGGGGAATTTGGACGCAGACACGCTCACGGACAGAACTTCGTGTACAGATGAAGACAGGGATCGAGGTGATGCTTCTACAAGCCAAGGAACCCCGAAGATTGCCAGCAGCCACCAGAATCTAGGAGAGGGACTGGGACAGATATGCTTGGCCCTCAGGAGGGACAGCCCTGCCACGCCTGGGTCTTGGCCTGTGGCCTCCGGAACTGAGACATGAACGTCCGTTGTGGAAGCGCCCCAGTCTGTGGTGCTTTGATTCGGTGACACCAGGGCACTCAGTCACCAGGGGTGTGGCCGGTGCCTTCCAGCTGAGGTGGACGCCCGGCCCTGGGGGTGTGCCGACAGGCCCAAGGCAGCCTCCCAAAGATGGGATGCGAGTCTGGAGCCGGGCATCCAAGCCAGCGGTCCCGATGCCTCAAGTTCTCTCCTCACCTCTGCTTGCGTCTCCACGACCGGCGAGGACGAGTCTTGCCAAGACCCCGATTCTTTAAGCCCCTGGGGTCCATCACCCCCATTCCCACGGTCTGCCCCCTGCGAGTGGGCAGAGCCCATCTTGGTATCATGGACGCCCAGGTTGGTTACAAGACAATGGAATGGAGAGGGCCTGGTTGAGAAGCAACTCCTGCAACCCCCTGGCGGTGCAGCCCCTAAGGAAAGTCTGGCCCCCGAGCGGCCCTGCGTCCCAGCATCACCCGCTTTCCATGAGCGCCAGAGGGCTAGTGCCCGCGCCTAAACGCCTACACTGCCGACTCGGAGTTTCAACCAAAGGGGGCCCGTGGGGCTTTCCACGCCAGGCGTCACCTTGGGAAAGCACCTGAAGGTCATTAGGTGGAGCCGAGTAACAGAGCGCACACCTTCAGAAAGTAGCAAGACGGTCCTTTTATGCTTTTCCAAAAGGCGGCCTCAGTGTGACTGAGAAACAGCAACTCCCAGAAAACAGACAACAGTGTGGTCAGCGAGCTTGCAGACAGCCGTCCGCGTGCCTGTTTTCCCCGGGAGGACGGCAGCTGCGTTAGTGAGTGATAATGACCTTCTCGCTCCTGCCTGTTCAGACGGGGCCGCCCACGCGGGCCTGCTTCAGGCGCGGGCTTGACTGCCTAGGGGACGGCGGGAGAAACAGGTGTTTCCTTCTCCACGTCAGAGACCGCGCAGCTGCCGGGAAGGAGGCTGTCCCCTGTCCAGAGTCCGTGGTCATGACCACAGCCCGGCGGCCCGCCCCGGCGATGGGCGATCGGTAGTAGATCTCAGCGGACGCGCGGAGCTCCCCAGAAGACTGCAGCGTTTAACTCGGCCAGCGTGAAGGCACGAGTGATTTCTAATTGCTGGAACGTGCGTTTTCTGCGGTTGTGGAGAGCCGCCCTCGGGCGGGGCTGCCGGCGGCCCTGGGGTCGGCAGGAGTTACGCGGTGGAGGAGGTCCAGCTCGGGCTGTGTTTCAGGCTGCAGACGGCCTTGAGCGAGTGTCGGGGTCAACCCTTCATTTTGCCGAAGAAAGGTGCCCAGGGTCCCACAGCCCAGGGAGAAAAGCATCACGGTCGTTGGTCACTTTCCCTGGCCTGTCCCAGGGTGGGCCGGGGGGGGCGGGTCGCAGACTGGGGCACCGTCTCACGGAGATTTGAGGGGGACGAGGGAATGAGGGTGACGGGTGGCTCACTGACTCCCACGGCGGGGGGGAGCAAAGGGCACAAGAAAGAGGGGCCACTGCCAGGCAGGGAAGCCTCGGACACGCAGGCCAGGGGAGAGGAATGGACTGCACGATCCTGCCCTGGCTCGTTCCTGTGGGCCAAGGAGCGAGACCCCGAGGGGGCAGGTGAGCGGCGGGCATGCTCGAAGGACTTTGAGCCCCGTGAGTCAGAAAGATCCCACGTCGCTCCCTTGGTCACTGGGTGAGTGAAGGCTGTTTGCATGTCCCCGCCGGACACTTCCTAACGTTCTAAGATGCAGTGGCATCACCGGGAATGGTCCCACGAGGGCGGCGACAGGCCTGACCACTGAGCTGCAGCCACGGGGTGGACTAAGGTGGGGTGCCTGGCGGGGGGCTGGGCCGGGAGAGGGTAGAGGCGGCCGCTGTGTCCTGGGGGTCAGGAGGGTGACATCTGAGTCGAGACCTGAGGTGAGAGAAGCCAGCGTTCCCACAGAGGGAGCATCCGCGGGCTGGGGGAGGTGGCCGGGCAGGTCCCTGGCCAGGCGGCCCTTGGTCAGGCATCTGAGTCTATTTTAGGGTGTGTCAGGGCCCCAGCGAGGGCTGAAAGCGGGGGAGGGGGAGGCTGCTTCTGCTGCAGCCCCGGGTCGGCCAGCACAGCGCTCAGCCTGCTTCCTGCTTGTCTCTGCAGGGCTGGTTTGCTAAGTGGGGTGGAGGCCCCCAGGGGCCGGCCCAGCTCCGTCTCCCAGCCCGTGGGGTCCATCACCCCTCACTGCTGTGCTCTGGCCACTGTCCCGTCCCTGCCCTGGGAGGTCCCGCCACCCGGTACCCCTGCCTGGATCCTAGAATCTCCCCTCTCTCAGCTTATCCTTTTCCTGAAACAAAACAAAAGGCTCAGAGGGCACGAGGCCACGCCCACCCCACCAGATCCACTGCTTTGCCCCCATGTCCCTGTGGGGGTGATGTCCCGTCACTTCTGCAGGACCTGCCCCGCCCCCAGCAGTGCTCTTCGCCTCTCCTGCAGCAAAGCAAGCGCTGTGATGTGAGTACAAAAAGGAGAGGAGAGAGACTCTCCCTCACTGCCTGTCAAACGCTAACCTTCCTCCTGACCAAAGCCTTCCAGGATCACCCACACCAACAAAACTGACCATTTTTCTCACTAATTGACACGAATTGAGTGATGCCACTTGGTCCCACTGCTAACAACTCCAGGAAAAAGTCATACATTTTGGCCTAACTTGCTAATTTAATTTTTTTTTTTACTGTGATTGTATTTTTTTTCTGTAAACTACAGAGTAATTTCTTTTATGTTGTTCCTGGCAAAACATAATTTTCTGGATTCTCCAGAGCCAGTTCCCAGCCAGGGTACTCACAGGAGATGCCTGGAGGCAGCTTGGCTTGTGTCAACGGGAGGAGTAGGGGGCGGGGGGGAATGCTGCTCAACACCCTGCAAACGCGCAGGACACCCCCCAGGGGATGCCCTGGGTCCACACGTCGGCTCGAGCCGGGCAGGGGCAGGCGGAACTGCTCGGGCGCTGGGGGTCCTTGCGTGCCGGGGGGCGAGGATGGCCGAGCAGCCTGGCCAGGCTCGTGGAGGACACACACACACACACACACACACACACACACACACGGTGGGGCGGGCTTGTCTGAACATTCAGGCATCCCCCAACTTCCTTACCGTGGCCCGTAAAGCAGACACGTCCTCCCCTGTGCTCCCGTCCACTACACCTGCATCCTGCCTGCTCCCAGGGCTGCACGGGTGGGCGCATTGTCTTGTGTCTTCATTTCTGGGCGGACACAAGGCTGAAGAGGGCAAGGGGTGTGCTCCGAGCGTCTGTTAAAAGAAGCGTGGTTTTGACACTACTTAAGAACGTGAAGCCTTCCCTCGGGATGATGGTGATGGATACGAGTTGCCTAAAGAACCGCGTCTCAGCTGTTCTCCCAGGGCTGCTCCCACCCTCAGAGTCCCCGGCCCATCTGCCTAGGACACGGGGGCACTGGGTGCCAGGGTCGCAAAGCACAGGCAGCATCTACCCTCCATGTCAGGGCGCCCCATTCCGAGCCGAGGAGCAGGGAGGGGCCGAGGGAGTGGCCTGAGTTCAGACCCCAGCCCCATGAGCCTGGGCCAGTCCCCGGACCTCTGCCCAGGTGTGAGTGAGCACAGCACCCACCCCTCCCTTCCTGGGCTGTCATGGGCGTGAGTGAGCAGGCGGGAGGGGGCGTCCGTCCCTCCCCCCTGCCCCGCACACAGCAGGCAGCGTGTACAGGAGTGTTCGCTTAAGACTGTCCTTCCAAATATAGATGCACAAGGAAATAATCATGCTATTTCATTCAGGAAAACTTTCTTTGTATGATTTTTATGGGAATTTTCAAAACAATCTCCCCTTCTTAGAAGAGATCGCAAGTAAGAAATACCGTAGTGCTTTGCGGGGCATAGATAGGGCATTCGTCTTCCCTATAGTGTCGTGGATGTAAGAAAAAAACCCACTAAGTGCCTTTTCAGAACCAAACTCATGCAAATGTTTGTTTAGAATGGCTCCCATGCTCTATTTGTTAAAGAACGGAGATATCTTTCTGTTGTTTTATTTCGTGTTTGTTAAATACCGTTTTATTCTGTCGGTCCTTAGCTACCATGGAAACCAGGCAGAAGGCTGCAGACAGAACCCTAGTTAAATATTTTAAATATACATGCTTGCAGGCAAACAAAAAGTACCACTTTTCAAATGTATATTGAAAGGGAAGTCGAAGGTAGAGAAATGAACTATCTGTATAGATTTTGGTGCCTCTTTTTTTTTTAATGAAATCTAATTATCCTCAGTGAAAGTCAGTACTGGGTTTGACATTTGGGAGAGTTGAGGAGTGGGAGGATGCCATTTCCCTTATTGAAGCATGTTTAACCCAAAGCTATAAGGAAGCAATGAAAGCAGGAAGGCTGGTGAATCAGAGACAGAGGAGAGGGTCGTAAACAACATTGACATTTGGGGAATGAATCTCATCTACCCTTGTTGCAGCATAAGTAGTGTTAGCCCACAATGCAGACATGGCATGTCATTCCCCGAGTGTTTCATTTTGAGTACAGACCCATGAAATTCATAACGTGGGGGCCCCAAGCCCTACATTGGTCGTGTTTCCGTGGCTGGGACGAGCCACCTCCTTCCCCAACATCAGGGCCACCGAGAGGGTCAGGTGAGACTCTGTGAGCGGGTCTTGGTCACTCTGCATGTAAGAAGGTGCAGGAGCCTACAGGGCTGGACGCTGGACGCTGGTTGAAAGGAAAGGGGTCCCGGGTGGATGCCCCAGCGATGCTTCGTGCGGTGAGACACGCGGGCTGGTTGACCTTCGTGGTGAAAGAAAAGCAGCCCCGGCCTCATCAGGGCTCCATCCTGAGGGCTTCCCCTCCCTACATCTCACGGGAAGGTCAGTGCAGGTGCAGGTCTCGGACCCCCGTCCCTGAGCTGCACACCCACTGCCCAGAGAGGGGCTGGACGCACTGCTCCTGGGCACATGGCCCAGTCTGGAGACCAGAGAGCAGGGAAGACCAGGGAAGTTAAAAAACACAGTTCCCTCCCGCCTGCCCATCCCCTGCCTCCACATTCAGGGTCCACGGGGCTGCACTGCCAGTCAGGGAAAGAAGATCGCACAGGGCACCTTCCCAAGAAGGCACTGCCCTGGGTAATGAAAGCCCATGATTCCATCGGCGGGAGGGCCGGAAAGCTGACCCCAAGCCCCTTGATCAAGAAGTGTCCTCGTGGACATTGGCGGTCAGCTCGCCTGGTTGGCACGTCCCATGGAGAACTAACTTGAAAATTTCCCCATAAATTTAGCTTTTCTTGAATCGGGTGGACTTGTGTTCATGCTATTTTCTCAAAAGTGGGGGGAGTTTAGGGTGCTGAGGCAGGGCAGCACAGGACCCCACGGCTACGTGGGAGAGCCCATGGCGGGTCAGGCTGTCATCTGTGACCCCATCTTGGAAGGTCAGGGCTGCCAGGCGCTCCTTAGAAACGCACAGGGATCTGGGGATTTTGAAGCCGTTTTCATATCCACGTCGCCTCTTGAGGGCAGTGGCTTCTGCTGGGCCATCTTCTCTGGAGAACAGTGGAGCTCGCTGCACTTTGCAGAAGCGGCCGGGCGTCCGTGGGGTTCCGTGTATGGGGTGAGGATAGGGGTGTGTCCAGGCCAGAGGGGTGGCTGAGGTGGTCTGCCCACCCCTTTGGTTGTGGTGAGTGCAGGGCACACGCACAGGACCCTGCTTTTGCTCCCAGGTCTTCAGAAGTGGCAGTTGGGTTTTTGGACTTTTTGTATCTTGTTCATACTTTGCCCCGGCTGCGCCGTGGGTGCAGTTCTTTTTAGTGTCTTACAGTTTCTTTGTATCTGTTGCTCAAGGAGACGTCTGTCCAGGTGCAAGCCCTGCAGCAGAGGGTCCCGGGTCCCAGGTCCCTGCCTGCCTCGCAGTGGGACGCGTCACCTACATTCCCGTCACCAGGAGAGGTGAGCACTACATATCGCTTATTCGCTGCTAACCAGCTGTCACCCTCCTCGAACCATGATGGCTGGGGAGGGACTGGCTGCCTTGAAGACAGAGTCTGGATTGTTTATATTCCCTGCTCAGTGTCACTTCTGAGTGTTTTATGAGTCACCTGTTTGCTTATACTTGGCTCTTCATAATTCTGTGTTCCTACCAGGCAAGTGGTTGGGTGATAGAAAAAGATGACAAATGATAACTTTTTGCATGTAGATTGGAGGAGGTGCATATGACCGTCGTCCTCCCCTGACACTTTCCTCTCTCTCTTTTTTTTTTTCCTTTTTCAAAAAAAGAAAAAAAAAAAAGGCGATAATTTAAAACCTGCCCCAGGTCAGTTTTACATTATTCATCTTTCACTTGTGAATGATGATGGAAAGGAAATGACCGAGCTTCTTCCTAATGTCAGGGAGTCCCTGAAGACCTCACCTAGAAGTCACACTTGATTACGCTCATAATCAGACACAGAGAGCAACCCTCCTTACAAGGCGATCAGGCCCGGGCGGGCACAGGGCTGCTGGGAGCTTAAGAAAATAAGATAATGTGCCCGGTGAGGAGCTAAAAAACAAAAGCCACCTTGGGAAGGCGGGTGTGCAGGTCACTGCTGGGCTCCAGGTTTGGGCTGGGTGCCAGGAGAAGGTGGGAAATGATGACTTTTGGGGGAGGATGGCAGTCGTGCAGCTTGCCTGTGAATCTGGGGCCTCGGCCTTCCCGTGAGAATGGAAGACGGTCCTTGTCTCCATTCCTCCCCTTTTCTCTTGAGTTCACTGAACTGTGTTCCTGAGCATGGGGGCCTTGTCACTTTGCCCCTGGAGAGAGGATGCCTACGCCTGAGACTGGTCCTGAAAACCTGCCGAGAGAGGAACGCCGAGCCCAGAGACGAGGTGACCTAGAAGGATCTTAGACCCCCGTCCTGGGCTCCCCAGGCCCCCACACGCTATAGGCAGAGTGGGGGTACACACCCCTCGAGGGGGACCAGCTCAAGCAACCGCACAGGCACGGGATGGCGTTTTGTCTTTGCCAAGTGCGAGTCCGTTGGGGCAGTGACTCCGTAGCTCACCTGTATCGCTCAGGAGCGAGACCACCGAACCCCCCAGGTTGTGACATGAAGAAGCTACGCTCCAGAAGGTACCCCAGCCTCCTGCCCACGCCCCAGCTGCCCCCAAAGTGCAGAGCTCGTCCAGCCCCGGAGGGGGAAACGGAGGCCCAGAGGCAGGAAAAGACTCATCCCGGGTCCCTGGCCCGGCGCTAAGACCCCAGCCTGGGGAGGCTCCTCCCCTAGTAAATCACCATTTCAGGGTAGAACGAATCCGATGCTAAGCCGGATTGATGAAGGCTCAGTGGGAGAAGCCATCTGAAATGAGAAATGCTTTGTAAATAAGAGCTGATTAAGAAGCAGACGGATTTAGGGCCTCACAAATGAGCGTCTGGCCTCTGCGTGGTCTGTACCTGGGAGCCATGGCCCCTACCCTTCCTCCGCCCCTTTTGGGAAAGGCCCGCTGCGGGCGGAACAGGGCAGACGCGTGTCCTGAGCGGTCCTGGCCCCTCAAGATGCCCCTGTAAAAGCCCGTCTGCCACCCCTTCCTGGGGCCAGGGCTCCAAGGGGTCCCCAGGGCCCAAACGCCGCCACCCCCGCTGCACACTGTCCCCCGCTCGGCGGCTGCTGGTCGAGTACCAGCTACTCCCTGGGGTGGGCTGGGCTGGGCTGAGAGCCCCATCAGAGGACCAGGCAATTTCCTCAGCGCTCGCCATCCTGCAAACCCGCAGGTACCAGCTTGGCTGGCTCCAAGGCCAGCGCAGCAGTGGGGACCCTCCCCGAGCCCCACCAGTTACAAGACCTCTGACTTGGGCTGAACTGTCTGTGAGGAACCAGTGATGTGGAGCCTGGCCAGCCTGTCAGGGCCGGGCTGTTGGTTTTGAGAAAATTGTGACACGTTACATACACAGAGAGAGAGACAAACAAAACACACGTATGTACACATGTACACACATGCACGTGTATATGATACGTAAGCACACAGGCACATGCACATATATGTGTGTGCACGTGTGTCTATATGTGCCTGCCCCTGTACACACATGCGTGTGCCTATATAGGCCTGTAGGTGAACATGCACATGTATATCAGGAGCATAGAGGCCACATTCATGTTATCACCCAACACCTGCCATCGCTGGCGCAGAAACACGGGTGACCGGGGTGCCGTGGGGAAACCGGCAGCTGTTGTCTGTTCGGAAATACCTTCGAGAGTGGCCAGAAACATGATTTACCATTAGTATGATTACGCGTCGGGGTTTGCGTGCCGCACTCTGAGCGGCCCGAGGTCCTCGCGGGTCCAGAAGCGCGTGCTCGCTCCATCACGTGACGGGTCATTGTCATCGTCGGCGTTCCTCCCCCAGAGAAGTGGGTGTGTCTTCCCAGCTGAAGCTAGTGCGGGTCTGGCATTGATCTTCGCCAGATTTTGTTATTACATTTGTCTCACAGCTTTAAAATAGTAGCAAATATGTGCAACTTATTTAAACAACACTAGGGAAATTAACGCTGTGCAAGCCCAGCCTGAGCGAATGAAGACAAAGCAGGTTTTTAAAAGGAGAACAGCTCGATGAAAACCTTGAAAATTCTGAGTCTAAAATTCAGAGGCTCGGGTGAACTTCTGCAGGTGCCCAAGCATCAGCGGGCGAGGCAGACCTGCATTCTCTGTGCCGCACGTGGGAGACGTGGGGGGAGCCGGGACGGCCAGGCTCCGCCTCCCAGAGGCCGTGCTTGTGGCCGGGACCCCTGCCCCAGCACCCCGCACACGCACGCAGACGCGCTCAGAGCAAACACCAAGCGGGTCCCCTGTGCTGAGGCAGGCGCCTGCGCCGGGTGACCCTCGTTTCCTGTGAGGCCGGGAGCCCCCGCAAGGTCATGCGTCTGTGGAGCGTGGCAGGCCCCTGGAGGGCTCACTGAGCACACACGGCAGGCGTCAGCACAGAGGTGGGGAGTCCAGGCGGGAATCTCACACTTGGCATTTCTCACTTGGAAGCTGACGCCGCGGGAACTCGGAAATGCCTCTGCTGGTCCGAGGTTTTTCACTGACGTCCTTGAGCCTCTCTGATGGGAATGTCCGTGTCTGCCCAGCCCACCGCACACTGACACGAGGACCCGTAGAGGGGATGGGGCCTCATGAAGAAACCCCAGAAGTGAGAGGGGCACGCAGATCCTGCCTCTGCCTAAAGAGCTGTGTGGCCTTCAGAAGTCACCTGGCCTCTCTGAGCCGCCCGGTCGCCTCCCCGCTAGAGGGGGGATGACCTTCCTGCAGCCTTGGCAGTAGGGAAGATGCAGGCAGAGACGGTGCAGAACGCTCAGTGCCCACACGGCGTTGGCTGCCCCTGACGCATGGAGAGCAGTTGTCTGCGTCCTGGCTGCAAGGGGGGGGGGTGGCCAGGACCATCCTGAACACTGTTCTGTGATGCTCATCGAGGAGCCTAGAGATGACCCCACCCCTGTCATCATGAGAGATGCAGGGTTGGTCACAAGGCAGCATCTGTTAGTTTGACTTGCATAGACGTTGAGAGAATGTCATGTTTCCGTAGAAATCAAGGCCGCTGGGGATGCACACACCTTCCTTCTGATGAAGGATGGGAAGCGACCTAGGGAAGCCTTTTGGTTTTTAATTGCTACAGACTCTTAAGTGCAGGAGCTCAACACGAAAGACAGCTGGGCCCCTGGTGGGGAGAGTCCCAGAGGGGGGTCTCTTTGGAGTGTGGCTTGTCCAGATGGATTTTTCCATTGATGTAGCATCAAGTTTTGGCATTCAGGACTGATCCTTTTTTTTTTTTTAATTAGTTTTGTCTACGTGTGTCTAACTTATTTCTATGCAACTTTTTTGCAAAAGGGAGTGGGGAAGGTTCAACGGGCAATGCCAAGACCAACAGGTTCTTACTGGGCGGGAGCTCAGCTGGAGGGTGGGGACCCTGCCGTGATTGGAGAGGGGCCGCCGCCTAGGGCCTCCAGCCAACTCTGTCCTCTCTGGCTTGGGCTGTCCTGGTCCGAGGTCTGTCTCTGCCCCGTGAGCTCTCATATGCTCCTGGCTCTGAGACTCGGAGTGGAATGAACATCAACCATGAGAACGGTGCAGAGGCAGCCACACGGGGCACCTTGAAGATAAACATGGAGGCGATATAGGTGTAGATGTCTTGTGTATACGTGAATCCTGTTGGCTCTTCTAATTATACAATTTCATGTACATTATAACATTCAGAAATACAGAAAGGTAAAAGGAATAAATTAAAATAAAAACTCACTGGTGACCAGAGAAAACCAGAGTTTACATTTCTACATATTTCCTTCCAATCTTTTCTCTATCCTTTTAAAAAACATGGGGACTTATGCTGCCTGTATACTTTGGTGCCATTTCTCCACTTCCTATTGGTGTATGGAATTTCTTCATATCTTCGAAGAGTAACTTCTTTTTTTTCTTAATACATCTTTATGGAGTATAATTGCTTCACAATGCTGTGTTAGTTTCTGCCGTACAACAAAGTGAATCAGCCATATGCATACATATATCCCCATATACCCTCCCTCTTGAGCCTCCCTCCCACCCTCCCTATCCCACCTCTCTAGGCCGTCACAGAGCACCGACCTGATCTCCTTGTGCTATGCGGCTGCTTCCCACTAGCTATTTTACTCTTGGTAGTGTATATGTGTCGATACTACTCTCGCTTCGCCCCAGCTTCCCCTTCCCCCGCCCTGTGTCCTCAAGTCCATTCTCTATGTCTACATGTTTATTCCTGCCCTGCCACTAGGTTCATCAGTACCGTTTTTTTTTTTTAAGATTCCATATAGATGCGTTAGCATACGGTATTTGTTTTTCTCTTTCTGACTTACAAAGAGTAACTTCTAATGACACATAGTATCCCAAGATATGAACGTAGTGTAATGCATTTAACTATTATTTACTACCATCAGACTTCCAGAAATTTTTTCCTGGTATTTTTACTATTTCACATATACATAATGTTATTATAAAGACAACTACAGTGAACATCTGTATTTGGAGGGTTTTGTCCACATGCAGTTTCGTTGGGACAGATTTCCAGCTGTGGAGTTATGGGGTCAAAAGCGAGGACCGTTGTTGAGGCCCCTGATAGTAGTTGGCAGAATGCCGCTCCCAGCAGTGAGGAGCCCCGTTGACTTCAGAGCAGCCGACATTCAGTCCCGCTGGCTCCCGCCAGGCATGGGCTCTTATCAGTCTAATTTCCATAGCAACCCTTGGAATTCAGTGCTGTTATTACCAAGCCCGTTTTATAAAAGAAGTAGCTGGAGCTGAGAGAGATTAAGGGACTTGCCCCGTGTCACATGAATCTTTGGTAGCAGGTAAACATAAGACACCAGGTCTGTTTAAAGCCAAATCCCACACCCTCAACCATCACCCTCTGCTGACTCACTCACAACACGCTCCTCAAGGGGGAGGATTCATTTTGTTTACTCTTGTCAGTTTAATGGGTGAGGTGGCTATATTGCTTTAATTTGCGTTGTTTGATGACTGGACATTTTTCATGAGTTTATTGATCCTTTGTATTTATTTTGCTGTTAATTATCTATTTGTGTCTTTTTCCTGTTATAATAAAGTTCCAGTTTTTTCTTATTGATTTGTGGGAACTCTTTATATAGTCAGGCTCTTAGCTGTTTGTCAGATTTGTTGTAAATTCATCAGTTGCTTTTAAGATATGTTTTCGTAAACAAGGGTTTTAAGTTAAAATGTATGAATATTTTCCTTTGTAATTTTTTTCCATTGTTTTGGGCTTAAAAAGCCCTGATGTACTGGTTAAAGAGTCAGCTATATTTTCTTCTTTGTTTATGGTTTCTTAACCCCCATTTAATCTGTAGTCCATTTCTTCGTAGAGATGAGGGTCTTGCTAGATTTTTTTCCCTGACACATCCCCACTTTTCCCAACACCATCCAATCTTTCCCTGGATCTAGGATAGTACAAATTCTAACAGATGCCTTTTCCTCTGCAAAACCTAACCAGGCTTCTTTTCCTCTTCTCTCCCTTCCAAATAACGCTGCAGAAAGGAAAGAAGAGTGCAGCCCTGGACCCTGTCCAGCCGCCAAATGACACGCTGTTGCCGTGGCCGCAGCATCAGAGCTCCAATGGACTGAGGCGGCAGAAACGGGACTGGGTCATCCCGCCCATCAACGTGCCAGAAAACTCCCGCGGGCCCTTCCCGCAGCAGCTGGTGAGGGTAAGTGGAGACCCTCCTGCCGGTGGGGAAGCTCTCGGCTTTAGCCCCTGCCTCTCCCGGGATCTTGCAAATCAAGTCTGATGGGCTCGTTCCTGGAGCCTGGGACCGGCTCTGCACTGGGTGTCTAAGGAGGTCAAGATTTTGCCTTTTCAGTAATGAGACAAGTAATACACAGAACAGAGAAGAGTCAGAAGGGCAGTTGCGTCCTCCAGGGTGGACGGGCTGCTTGCGTTGGGTCCTCTGTCCCCGGTTACTGGCCAGTGACTGCTCTGGTGCATGGAAGGGGATGGGACGGAGGCTTGGGTCGTGGCCTTTGACCTCTGACACCGTCCTTTGGTCTGCACGTTCACACTTCTTCCCGATTATGACTAAGATATTGAATGGAGAATGATGGCTTGTCCGCGCTAACCATGATCTTGGTGAAAAGTCAGAGGTGCTGAGACTGAGCCTGAGGTGCCAGGGGGCAGTTCTGTGTCCCTTCCCTTAGGGTCACCTGCTCCCAACAGCCACCATGAGGCTGCTTTTCCTGAAGGACAGAAGGACTCGTTTTACAAATTTATTTTTCAATAATCAGGGCCATCAACTAGCATTATCTTCTTCCCTTTGAAGGGAAATTGCAACCCAATCTGAGCAACAATTTGATAAAGTGGTGGTGAGAACCCTATTAAATAATCCCATCCGTGGCGTGCGCCTCTCCCCACCTGTGGAGTTAGGACCCCTCGAGTGTTATTAAGGTGTCGGCTTCATTCCTTGGCCTGATTGGTCTGTTTTGTTTCCTGTTCTTTTTGATGCAGAAAGCTGGGGGGTGGGTATTAAAATGCAGAGATGAAGCAGCAAACCTCGCAGGGCCCCCCAGGTCAGACACCCCACCATACACACCACAGCCACGGAGACGTGTCATGACTATTGCCCTGCCTTCACCACATGTGACGCTGTGACTTAGTTTGGTCTTTGTTCCTGTTTCTGGCCAGAACTCGTAAAACCCGTGCAATTTCCTAAATGATAAGAGTGAAAAAGATGTCTGCAGACATCCATAGCAAACCCCTTCTAGCACACCTTAGCTTATGTGCATGAGGGGACTTTCGGGAAGTCCCAAGGGAACCTAAGGCCAGGGCTAGCCACCAGGGGTACCAACCCTGTGACTGCGGGGCTGGGACCTTCACTTTCCCCTTCCCCCCTGCCGCCCGCCCCAGGAGGGAAGAGGGGCTGGATGTTGAATCAGTCACCAGTGGCCCATGATTTAATCAGTCATGCCTACGTAATGAAGTCTCCGTAAAAACCCAAAAGCATGGGGTTCAGAGAGCTTCCTGGGGGTGAACACATGGAGATTCAGTGAGAACGGCACTCGGGGAGGGTGTGGAGGCTCCAAGCGCCTTCCCACACCTCGTCCTACGCCTCTTCCATCTGACTGTTCCCGAGTCACACCCTTTACAATAAACCAATAATCTAGTGAGTACACTGGTTTTCTGAGTTTTGTGAGCTGCTCTAGCAAATTAATCGAACCCAAGGAGGGGGTTGTTGGAACCTCAGATTTACAGCCAGTCGGTCAGAAGCTCAGGTGACAACCTGGACTTGGCAATTGACGTCTGAAGTGGGAGCGTCTCGGGGGACCGAGCCCTTAACCTGTGGGATGGACGCCCTCTCTGGGTAGGTAGTGTCAGAGTTGAGTTAAAAGGTAGGACCCCCAGCTGGTGTCACAGAGAATTGCTGGATGTGGTGACACGTCTGGCGTCAGAAGTGCTGTGTGTGGCAGTCGTGGAAAAAAGGAGGAGCAGGAGGGTGTGTCCAGCTCAGCATATCACCGAACACAAGTGTGTGTGCCCATCACATGGGGGAGGCCAAACAAACCAAAATGTCAGAGTTTGGAGCAGAGAAGTGTTTACTGCAGGGCCAAGCAAGGAGAATGGGTGGTTCGTGCTCAAAAACCTCAAACTCCCTGATGGTTTTTGGGGAGAAGTTTTTATAAGCAAAACTTGGGGTGAGGGCTGCAGGGTGTGTGACTTTCTTCTGACTGGTTGCTGGTGAGGTAACAGGACGGGGCTCTAGGAATCTTGTGCTCAGCCTGGAGCTGCCATCCTCCACCTGGGTGGGGTCCTCAGTTCCTGCAGAAGAAGTGAAGATACTGTTACATATATTCCTTGAGCAGGAACCAGGATCCTGCTTTGATCTCTGCACTGTAGTGCGATTGTTCCCCCTTTGTTTCCACATTCCCTTACTTCCCTGGTTAGCAAGTGTTTGAATCTGCTCTTTGGTATTCAGGAAGGTCTAGGAGACTGAAGCCTTTTTCCTGCAAGTAAGAAACAGGGGACACGGAAAGGCTTTTGTGACCAGGAGGGCCCCACAGGGTCCTGCTCAGTTTCAGTCACACAGAGCCACCATCCTGCCTCAATCCCCTGGGATGGGAGTTCACTTCCAGAGCCATCACCCGCCCTTGAGCGGCCTGCCTGGGAGGGCGAGATCACGGCGAAACGGAGGTGAGGGCTGGAGGGAGGCACTCAAGCATCGACCCCCAGCCCGGGCGCAGTTTCCCAGACTGAGCGTCCTCCAGGCCGATGGGCCAGGCCCAGGGCACAGCCCATGCCGATGGGGGTGCCGGTGACTCGGCTCTGGGGCCCCCACCAGCCCTCAAGGCCCTTGCCGCGTCAGACTGCCACTTGTCATTTACTTAAGATTTTCTCTAGTAGTTCATTTTCAGTATAAATAAATTTATTCTAAAAGGAGGCTTTATTAGCTCACAATTGGAAAGCTGGAGGTATTTGTTACGACGGAAGTCGACTGTAAAACAAGCATAAAGCAGAGAAAACATAGCTCTGGGGCGGGGCGGGGGGGGGACATGCAAGTGTTGATGTGTCTTAGATACACTGGAGCCAGAAGCTTCCTCTCAAGTGTCATCAGGATTGAAAGCAAATTGGACAGGGAGTCAGGTTTTCATTGTGTGAGCCAGTTTTATTGAAGGCCTTGGGCTGTGCTCCCCAAAAGTCATCTCTAGTAGAAATTTGTCCATCTAACTCAGGGAGTGGCAAACTTTTTCTTTTTTTTTTTTTAACATCTTTATTGCAGTATAATTGCTTTACAATGGTGTGTTAGTTTCTGCTTTATAACAAAGTGAATCAGCTATACGTATACATATGTCCCCATATCTCCTCCCTCTTGCGTCTCCCTCCCACCCTCCCTATCCCACCCCTCTAGGTGGTCACAGAGCGCTGAGCTGACCTCCCTGTGCCATGTGGCTGCTTCCCACTAGCTATCTATTTTACATTTGGTAGTGTATGTATGTCCATGCCATTCTCTCAGTTTGTCACAGCTTACCCTTCCCCCTCCGCGTGTCCTCAAGTCCATTCTCTACGTCTGCGTCTTTATTTCTGTCCTGCCCTGAGGTTCTTCAGAACCATTGGCAAACTTTTTCTGTAAAGGACCAGGTAGTAAATGTTTTAGGCTTTGTGAGCCTGCCGACTGGCCTCTGTTGAAACTATCCTACTCTGCCTTTGTAGCGTGAAGGTGGCCCTCGGCAATATGTAGACCAACGGGCGTGGCTGGGTTCCAATAAAACTTTATTTACAAAAACAGGCAGTGGGCCCGATTTGACCCGCAAGCCAGATCTACCTCATTTCCCAAACTCCAGGAACGTCTGGCTGAGTCATCCTCACCAATACTCGACGCTTGGCACGAACCTTATAGTGATGGGTGAGTCTGTAATAAGCCCCAAAGGGGCGTTTGCTCACTCACACCCTCACACACGTGCATTTGGCAGGCATCTTACCGCCACTGGGATATTCTGTCGTCCTGGCCCTCAGAGCTTTCTCAGAGTTGATGATATGGGTACCGACACGAGGAATTTCCCTCCTTTGTGCCCAGTCACACCCAGGCCTGTGAAAGGTCCCAAAAGGGGAGAAGGCCACTGTGGGCAGAGCCCTTGTCCTGCAGGGGTTCCCAAGATCTGCTGGGTCGCTTGGTCCCGCCACGTCTGTCCTCTGCTGGACAGTGGAGGAAAGACACCCGTGTGCTTTCAGCCTGGCCACTTCCGGCGGCCCCGAGGCAGAGAGGTCGGGTCTGGCAGTAGGAGAGGGGAGAGCCGGCTTCCCCCGACCAGCAGGCGCTCGCCCCCACGGGCCTGTGGGCGTGTTGAGGGGGCACAGTCTTCTCACGAGGCCACGGTGACGTCTGCGTGCCCTGATGGGGGACGTGCACAGCTCCGAAGCAGGGAAATGAGCCCCCTCCCCAGTGAACACAAACCTTGCAAAATCCGGCAGGAAAGCAGCGACGGCGGAGCTCTCGGGGCCCTGCACACGGGGCTCCTGAGGACTCTCCTTGCCGGGGATGTTTCTGAGCTGGAGCCGTGGGGACAGGCGGTGCGGGCGTGGCGTCAGGCGTGCGACGATCCACGTGCCGGAAGCCAGCAGCCGCTGCCCGGACTCACTGAGCGGCAGCCCCTCCTGTCTCCTGGTCCGCAGTGTTGCTGTGGTTTGGAGAGACCGTGTCTTCTGCTCCTCGGACCCCCCGACGTGTCCGCAGCCCCCGGAGGGAGGCTACCTCCAGGTGGACGTCTGCTCCCACGCGGACTGCAGGGAGGGCTGACGCTCTGACGGGCATTGCCACAATTTCAGAAACCTAACAGGACAGAGGTTTATTTCTTGCTCCGGGGAAGGTCATTTGGGGGCTGTCACGCGGGGCGCCAGAGTGAGGAGTGCAGGATCGGCTGGGCCTGGACGCGGGAAACACCATTCCCTCCTGAATTCCACTGGCCAAATTGCAGGGGACGCCGGGGAACGCAGCCCAGCTCTGTGCCCAGGAGGAGGGGTACGTGTGGGAAACGGCTGCGTGCTGCCCCAGTGGGTTTCCCCAGACGAGAAAGTGCACGTCCTTTCGGCTCGAAGGGCCCCACTGCGCCAAGGAAGGGGGTGGTCTAGGTGAGCGATCAGACCTGACTCACCTGCCCTTCTCCAAGCCTGGTCTGTCTTTACCCCACTGTCCCGCTGTACTTGCTCCGTAGCACTTAGTACAGTCTGACGTCATGCCTGCTATTTATGCATCCAAGGACAGGCCTCCTGAAGGCAGGGGCCCTGCCTGCATCTCTGTGCTGTAAACGGCAGGCACTACGTGTGTCGAATGAATGAATAAATGAATGAGGGAGGGAGTGATGGCAGCAGTCCCAATGGCGAACGCTGTCCCAGGCGCCCATGGGCTCACACAGCATGCTGGCCGTGGCATGTGGCATTTGTGGGGGCAGATCTTGGCACTGCTTCCCCTGGAGTCGGCCTCCAAGCTGAGCTGATCCTTATGGGGAGATGGTATCTCCAGCAAATGGAAAATGGAATCTCCATTACAGTTTCTGTAAAAGATTTGTTTTCCCAATGGATTCCAAGTCATTACGGGAGAACTCAGCCCAGAAAGTCACGCAGGCAGATGCACACACGCGTGTGCACACACCCCCTCCCACTTCACACGTGCACGCACACTCGTGTGCTCACCGTCTGCCCCCACACCCTCCCTCGCTCCTCCTCCCCACTTTCTCCCTTAAACTCTTAAGGAGCACAGGTGAGGGTTTGGGGTGCTTTTCTACCCCACTTGTGTCTGCAGGAGGTCGATGAGTTTCCTGTCAGTGTTTTTTTTTGGGGGGGGGGTTGCTGCCCCGAAAGAAGCCCAAATCACAGCAAGCGTGACTACAGCTTGATGGGAGTGGGAAGCTGAGCGTGGAGCTCTGGAAGTTCAGCTGGGATCAGCTGCAATTCTGTGCTCACTACGGCGTTTCCTTCTGATAAGATATGTTAAATGAAAAAGCGGGAGGGGAGCAGCCGGCAGAATGTTCTTCCCAAAAAACCTCTGTTACTTACAGGCGTTTTCCTTGGAAAGTGTATCTTGTCTCTTCGTGAGCCTTCGCTGGGCCATGCAGGGAGAACAGACCCTCGCCGAGCATTCGCTCCGCCCCACCGAGGGGGCCCTGAGCAGGGCGAGGCGGCTATTGCTGGCAGGGCTGCCGGGAGCCGGGACGTCCCTGGCGAGGCCGGTACGCACTCCCGGTGCCACGACCACCAGAATAGAGCGCGCTCTCAGTGAAGTGGTGAGTGAGGAGATGCAGCCGCTTCACGGAGGTAGCACTCAGAAGATCCAGGCTGTCCTCTCAGAAGGGAGGAGGAACCAATTCACAGTCGCTAAGCTGATCCCCTGGGAAGCTGGGTAGAGGCTTTTCATTACGGGGGGATCACGGGGAATGGCAGGAGGGGACACCCGGCAAGGGTTAACAGGAGACCTTGCCGCTCCCAAATTCCAGCCCTGGGCTCTGGGCAGAACAGTTTGGGGCCATCCATGGGTGCCAGGCACCGCGCAGTCACTGGGGACTCAGAAGGGAGAGAACACAGAGCCCTTTTGTGGCCTCAGGAGCCACCAGGCATCAGCTTTCTGCCTGTCATCCAGAATTTGGTCCCTTCCTTACCTCGGTTAGGATTCCTTCACATGTAGACTAGTGGAGGGTTTTAAAAAGACAGTTGCTTTTCTAGCATGGATGTTAGGTTTGACTTCCGGCAAGATTTAGAATGAGAATCAAATCAAACTTTTAGAAAGAGGATGCATTTCTTAGCAGAGCCTAATAAAAATTCAGAGTTTGTTAACTTGAGAGGTTGTCCGGGGCGACTGTAGAAATCCGCTGCAGGTGATGAGGAGGAAGGTAATGCTCTTGGGAGACAAGTCCTTTAATTTTGGAAGTTGACATTTTAACAGACAGGAAGTCATGCAGACCCATCCTCGGGTCCCTGCCAGAGAGCCTGGCAAGGGAGCTCTAAATAGAAGACTCCGGAAGGAAGTCCTTACATAATCGCTCAGCATGAAAGATGGCCACTTGGAAAAGGCGAGCAGGAGACCGTTTCTAGAGTAGGGAGCTCGAGAGCTCGGTGGCAGGTGGCTTGGAAAGGGTCGTAAAAATCAGCCCCTCACATCTGACAATCCAGATGATCTTGAACCAACTGAAGTCGAAAGTTTTCTTCACATTTTCTTGACAATTTCGTTCCCGTTTTGTGCACGCGCACCACATAGCCTCACATCCAACCACAAGTATTTATCGACCTTTTGTGTAAAGGGAGGATGATCTGGGTTTGGGGGACAAGAGCTCAGGAGCTAGTTTTGTGATGAAATGTGCCCTGGGCTGGGGTCTGCATTATGAGATGGGTGACAGGGAGATGGTGAGTGAGCCCGTATCTGGCCCAAGATAGACTCTCCATAAATGTTCATCAGATGTATAAATATATGTGATGGAGCTGGAGTTTTAACTCAGTGTTATCCTACAAAATGTTTTCTGGGTGACCTAGCAGTGTAATTGTCACTGAGTCCACCTAGGAACCTATTTTCTGGTACTCTGAAGGTGTCCATCCATGAATGAATAACTGACGTGGTCATTATGCACCTTCTCATGGAAGAAAGTGACCTTTCAAAGCACGATGTGTGTGTGTTGTTCCCCTTCCAGCATTTCCCGTTTGTCCCCAGGAGAAAACCTAACCCTGGAGCACCTCACACGGGACCCCATGACTCTGCCCCTTGGTGCGCCAAACTCCAGCCTTGCTGGGCTACTTGTAGCTTCCCATCCTGATCACACCCTTGGCTACCTGGAGTCCTGTGTTTTCCCCCTGTACCTGACACCCCCCCACCCTGGCTACTTCCTGCCTCCCTGAAGAATGCCCCACTTCTCAGGACCAACACGGGTCCTCCCCATTGCCTGCCATTGTGGTAGAGTTTTTGACACTGTTTTTTCAATGATTATAGGTCTGTCTCCCCAGTAAATGTAAAGGGCCTTGAGGGATAGTTCACCTGTCAGGCACAACAGCAGGGACAGAGTAGATGTCATTAAGTACTTACTGAGTGAATGAATGATACAACCATCATGCCCACCTATACTAGTCAGCCTTTCATGATCATTATGAAGATGGTTAGGTTAGATAAACAATCCTTGAAAATAATGAAGTTGGAAGTTCTGTTTCTGGTAATGGTGGAGTAGTTTATATCAGACTAACACTCCTCAAATAACAATTATAAACTCTAGGGGAAATTCTTTGTTAAAAACTATTTGAAGTTACTTGAGAGTGATGAATAGTAGGCAGAAACTGTAGGGGACTCCACCCATGAAAAGAAAACAGCACTGGGTGAGACCTGTGTTTATATGGCTTTCCCTTTGAGAGCACCCCCCAGTCCGTCCTTGCCTCAAAGTATGGCTAGATCTCATGAAGAATACCAGTCTTACTGGCCAGAGGAGTTGGAAGATGGGGTTTAGAACTGACAAAGCAGCTGGAATGTGAGGGGATAAATCCTATAAAATATGTAGCCACAAATGGAGACTCCCAGATACACTTACAAGCTCTGTCCAGCTCCTTGGCTACCCCTTAAACTGTGCACGCACAAGGAGAACTCCAAAGAACCCAGAGAAAAGCAACAGCTAGAAGATTGAAAGCGCAGAGAAGAGACTTCAGCTGCTGCCTATGGCAAGGTAAACAGAGTTAAATTTCAGTCCAACCAAGTTAACAGCCTCCAGAGAAAGATAGCAGAACCAGATTCTCTGTACAGTATCATCTACAATGATTACAGTGATCAGTATCCAAACAAAAATTACTAGACATGCAAAAAAACAAACAAACAAAAAAGGAAAATGTGACCCATAATTAGGCAAAAACGGCTCATAGAATCTAACCCTGAGGTTACCCAGATACTGGAATTAGCAGCAAGGCCTTTAAAATATCTCTTATAAATAGACTCAAGGACTTAAAGGAAAATATGGTCAGAATGAATGAATACATCGAGAATCACAGCAGGAAAATGGAAACTCTAAAAATATAACAAAATGGACATGGTAAAACTGAAGAGTATAATATCTCTAATGAAAAACACACTGGATGGGCTTACAAGTAGATTGTAGAAGGCAGAAGAAAGGTCAGTGTGTCAACTGATAAAAATTATTCAGTCTGAAGAATGGCAGGGGAGAGGATTGAAACACACAAGAGTTTCACTGGGGCAAAATTAAGTGGCCTAACGTGTGTAACTAGAGTCCCAAAAGGAGAGGAGAGATAATAAGATAGGGAAAAGGGTTGATATTTCCCCAAATTTGATGGAGAAACAAACTTATATATCCAAGAAATTCAGTGAATCTCAAGTAGGATAAATACAAACAAAACCATACCTTGATTATAGTCAAGCTGCTGAAATTCTAAAACTAGAGAGAAAACCTTGAAAGCAGAGGAAAAATGCAGGACAAACAAAGGACCACAGTGGGAACAAGGGCTGGCTTCTCTTTAGAAGTGATAGAGGTCTCTGGGCAATGACATTTTCAAATTACTGAATGAAAAGAAACTATCAACCAAGAATTCTGTATCCAGAAAAAAAAAATAATCCCTCAAAATTGAAGGTGAAATAAAGGCATTTCTGATCAACAAACTTAAGGAACTCATTAGCAGCAGGCCCACATTAAGTGGTAAAGGATGTCCTTTTGGCTGAAAAGAAATGACACCAGTTGGAAATTCAGATCTACGGGAAGGGATGGAGAACACCGGAAAAGATAAATGTGTGGGTTAACATAAAAGACTGTATTTTTTTTTTTCTCTTGACTTATTTAAAATACAGCTGACCATTTAAAGCAAAAGTATAGCACTGTATTGTGGGGTTTATAAGCCTTGCTTGTTGGGGGGGGATTGTCTGATGCACACTGCAGTGTAACTGGGACTTGCCCCTCTGGCTGTACACCTCCCCCAGGTGCCTGCGGGCCCTTCCCCAGGTGGGCGTTGCCCTCCTAAATTTCAGCGTACCTCCCTTTCAAGGAGTCGCCTGGGAGCAGGTTTCAGGCAGACGCAGCTGCTTTCTAAGAGACAGAGGCTTCAGATGCTCCAATTCCTAACCTCTCTCGTGGATCTTTTTTTTTTTTTTTAAGTTACCATTTCTTTTTTTTTTTTTAATTTTTTATTTTATTTCATTTATTTATTTATGGCTGTGTTGGGTCTTCGTTTCTGTGCAAGGGCTTTCTCTAATTGCGACAAGTGGGGGCCACTCTTCATCGTGTTGCGCGGGCCTCTCACTGTCGCGGCCTCTCCCATTGCGGAGCACAGGCTCCAGACGCGCAGGCTCAGTAATTGTGGCTCACGGGCCCAGTTGCTCCGCGGCATGTGGGATCTTCCCAGACCAGGGCCCGAACCCGTGTCCCCTGCATTGGCAGGCAGATTCCCAACCACTGCGCCACCAGGGAAGCCCTCTCGTGGATCTTTAAGGCCTGTTCTACAAAGCCGGAAACGCATGTGGGTGAGTGAAGAAGAAGAAGTGGATTTTCTCAGACTGAAGCCTCTGGGAAGAAACTGAGAGCGGGGCTTGCTCCAGGAGTTTGCTTGTGTCTGGGTTTTCTCCCCCATAGATAGATCTTAACAGATTGCGGAAATGTCACCTCTGCCTTCACCACACCGTCCACTGTTTTGAGGGTCACTGGAACAGAAGGAACCAGAAACAATTGAGGAAGAGATTCCAGGGGCACCAACTCATCCCCACCAGGAGACGTACCTCCTTGAGGAGGTGCTCATGCATTTGGAGAAGCATTTTCGTAGAAACAGCAGGACTCCTTCCCCAGTGAGGGGACGGGGGTGCCCATCACGTCACCTGCAGTGCAGGGTCCACCCTCTGCCCAGCCCCCCGTGGGGAGGGTCTGGCACCATCAGCCCCCACGTGGTGTCGGTTCTGAAAGTGCAGCCCCAGCACGAACGTGCCATCGGGGGTCTTCCATGGCAGCCTCCAGGCATCCCTGTAATTATACACCCAGTCGAGACCTGCGGGGAGTGTGCATTGTCCTCGCAAAAGCCAGAGGGACACGAAGAAAGCGTCATTGAACTACTCAGCCGCCTTGGGTTCTGTGATTTAATCAATCATGCGGAAGAAACGTACAGATCCCTTTGTGTTTACCGGTCCCTCATTTGAGCAGAAAATGTTCCCTTTCTTGAATCGCTTTAATGGCTATATTTATGCAGCTGAAAGTTCCTTAAGAAATGAAAGTAAAATCAAATTGCTGCAAATGCTCAGATAATTTATCAGAGAATATTCAATTAGAATATATTAATATTTTAGATTTCCATCATTAATTTAATATTCAGAAATTTAATTTAGTCGTTGAATCGCTGTAGCACCCTGGGTGGATGGGAGTTTAGGATGAGGGCTCCAAGCACCTGCCGAGCATGGTCAGCTCCCAGGGGGCTCCCCCAAACCGTTTCCTGCCAGCCAGGGTTCTGCCTCGGCCCCAGGGCCTCGTGTCTGCAGACCGGACGTCGTCCCCAAGTGTGGGCACAATCCACGTGTGTGGTTGGGACTCACCGTCAAGACCAGGGAGGAGGTTGGGCTGATCAGGGCTTGGAATATTCCATATCGGGGAGCAGTGCCCCGTAATTGAGGGAGGACGTGTCTGTGAGGGTGAAACCTGCTTCTCCCCCACCCCCAGCCGGCAGGACTAGTTCATCGTTCTTTTACTCCCAGCTCACCTCCAGGACAATGTGGATGTTACCGGGGAAACCGACGTCTGTCCCCTCAGGTTCCCACACTGATGACTGTGGTCCTGGGGCTGCTGCAGGGCGGGCCTGTGGCTCAACTTCAGAGGAGGTACAGACTTTGGAGTACGTCGGAGCGGGGTTGCCAGTGGCCCCTTCCTGGAAGGGGCACCCTTCATTCCTTGGTGTGGCTGTCCTTCTCGTATGAAATGATGACAGAAGGTCGTGGTGAAGGTCATCTGTTCATCGTCACATGTTTGTTAAGCCTGCACGTACATACTGCGCACCCCCTCGGCTGTTCTAGGCTCAGAGGACGCACAAAGACACACATGAGGCAGAGAGAGCCCAGCCCTCCCAGAGTTTATGTTCGGGGAGAAAGATAAGCTACCGATGATTACATATTAGGGACCAGGGGGTGTGGGGTGCAGGTGGAGTTCCCAACACACGGTGGCCCAGAAGCCTCCTCTGGTGCGAGAGCAAATGCAGTGGCAGAAGAACCATGGTGATACCGAGGGGAAGAGCTTTCTAGGCAGAGGGAACAGCAAATGCAAACGCTCAGAGTCTTGGAGAAAGAGCCAGGAGGTCAGAGTGGCTGAATGGAGATGGGCAGAGAGAGGGTGAGGGTGATGAGGTGGGGGAGCGTCAGGGCCAGTCACGAGGTGCTTGCCCTTCAGGGGATGAGCTCCAGTTGGCCGCAGTCCCCACCACCCCCTGATGCCTCCGTCTCCCTGCATCACTGTACTGGTTGGGCCCCATGGGCACGGGGCAGTGTCCCCACTTTGGGCTGCACTGAGCAGCTCTAAGAGAAACGAGCTCACAAACATCCCCCCAGCACGTTCCTGGGAAAGACAGGACGTGCTCCTGGGCACAGAGCATCAAGCAAGGGTGCGAGTAGAACACGGGGGCCGGGGGCCTCGGACCTGTCCGGTGGGATTGTCAGGGTGAGGGCCCGGTTAGAGCGCTTGGATTCTATTTCGGCTTCTCGGGAAGCCCGTGGGCCGTTCACAGTAGGTATGTCAGCAGGAGCGCCAGGGCCTGTTGCAGGAGAAACACCCCCAAATCTCAGTGCTAACTGCACAGCGGGCTGCTGGCCCTCCCGCCCTCCTTCCCCCCGGCACGGCTCCGCAGTCTAGGCTGCTCCCACCTCCGGCGCCTCCAGGGCAGGGCACAGCTTGCCGGCGAGGTAAGCACCGGCCTTTAACGCAGCCACCTGGAAGTGACGTCACTGCCATGCCACGCCATTGGTCCAGGCAGGCCACGTGGCATGAGCTGGCTTCCAGGGGTGAGAGCAAGCATCTTCGCATGAGGAATATTGTGAAGAGAGCCGGGGCCAGGCCGCAGGGGTGAGGTGTGAGGTGCGAGGTGCGTCAGGTTTTGAGAGAGGGACGAGGGGCCCTGTGGGGCTTTGCTTCTGGGCGGAGAGGACAAGAGCAGGGACCCTAGCTGCCCGGCAAGGCCTCTTCGCGGTGTAGGTTCTGCTAGTTTCCACACGGCCACTCGGGCCAACCTGGGGAATGATGAGAGGCCACGTCTGCTCCTGCGTTTGCACTGCTTTGGGGCATCTGCTGCAGGATGACCCGATGCTCGTGACCCTCAGAGAATGAGGGGCTCCCTTTGGTCGCTCTGCATCCACCCCGTGGCCAGGGGCCCTGGAGCTTCCGATTCTCAGTGCGCATGTGATATGAGAAGCAGCTGCAGGGTGACCACCAGAAGGACACACAACCCCGGGGTGGTCGCAGACGGGGGTCCTTGCAGGGACCGAGGAGGGAGAAGGCACAGTGCAGCTTTCTTTGTCTGGGACGCCTCCAGGCTTGGGAGGGAACTGACAGCAGAGGACACCGCTGCAAACAGAAGCCCATCTCTCCAGGGTCGTCCAGGTGCCCATAGCAGGTGCTCCCTGGACCCGAGAGGGAGAAGCCCTCAGGCCATCTGCCTTCCTGGGATGGCGACAGGAAACCCTCACCAGGCACCGCGGACCTGCAGGAGGCCCAGTTGTGTTTCTGGTACTTGCTGTTTCCTGCTAATTACTTCCAAACTGCTGACATTTAATTTTGAAGACTCTTTTTCTGAATTGAGCGGAACCAGGCCGGGGCGCGGGGGGAGAGGGGGGGCATCTGTCTCCACAAAGCTCTCAGCTTGAGGACCTGACTTCCACTCACCGAAACAGGGCACGGAGACACTGGCTCAAAAGCAAAGCCAATCAGAACAGACAGCGTCCGGGGAGGGTCGTGCTTGGGAGCTCGGGCTGCCTCTGAGCTACAGGAGACAGCAGCAAACAGCGCTGTGGTTCCAGCCTCCCCGGTGATGCCAGAGCAGTCAGACTTCCGTCTCCAGAGTTATTCTTTAAAATGATGTCCGAGAGACAGACTGTGTTGACGGCCCGGCTTGTGGCTGGACTGCTCTGGGCTTTGTTTGCTTCTGGCTACAGCCCCGTCCAAGAGCGGCTGGGTCTCAGGCCACTGCGGCCCCAGGCTCAGGGCCCTCTCTGTCTCAACCGTCAGGAAACGGCCTCAGAGCTGGGCTGTTTTAATCGAACCCAAGAGGCCTAAAGAGGCATTTGCACCTGCACTTAGGTTTTCAGCCTGCTGGGCTGCCTGGCGATTGAGTTAGGTGTTTGATTTGGGCTTTGGGGCTTCGTGAGCTGTAAATGCGTATTTAAGTCAAGAAGCTGATTTCATTTTCCTGAAAAGCGGGGAGATAAAAACAAGAAGAGCCATGGAGCCTCAGCGTCTGTTTGCTAAAAGCAAAGTGAAGCAGACCACTAAGCAGCGTCTCGAAGAGGCCTGGACCCTCCAGGGCGCCCCCCCCCCCCGACGAGGAGCCAGCAGCTTCCCCACCCACGTCTCGAAGAGGCCTGGACCCTCCAAGGCGCCCCCCCCCCCGGACGAGGAGCCAGCAGCTTCCCCACCCACGTCTCGAAGAGGCCTGGACCCTCCAAGGCGCCCCCCCCCCCCGACGAGGAGCCAGCAGCTTCCCCACCCACGTCTCGAAGAGGCCTGGACCCTCCAAGGCGCCCCCCCCCCCCGGACGAGGAGCCAGCAGCTTCCCCACCCACGTGCCGCTTACCTCTCCCTGTGAAGCGCATCACGAGGACGAAGTGGGGGCTCTTACCTGACTCGTGGCTTCAGGAACCGTCTACACACGTGAAACAGACTAGGGAAGAGGGCACGGCTGATGTGTCCCGTGTTTCAGCAGAAGCCACGAGGACCGGCATTTACACAGACCCAGACCGGGGACCCAGCGGGCCCCTCGGTCTCCAGCACCACCAGCTGGGCCCAGGGGGCCCCGAGGCTCTGAGTGGGCAGCCGTGGGCCCCCCAGGACACCCAGATGATGATGGATTCCCGTGTCACATCATAGCTTGGTCCACGCTTGGGCCCGGGAGCACTGAGCCCTGGTGGCCACTGGTTCTATTAGTTTGGTTTCTTCTGCTCCTAAAGAGTGACAAAGCAGTGCCCCAGGCGTGTCCTGGCACACCAGCGGCCACTGGCCTGACATGGCCTGGCATCTGGGCCTTCTCCCGACCCCCCATCAGATGAAAGGCCTGAGGTGGACCTGGCTGGCTGGTGTGAATGGCAACTGCCCACAGGATGGGATACCCCCAACCCCACCCAGCCCGGCCCCCACCCGCTCCTCTGGACTCCACACTCAGGCCTCCCCTAGTCCGGCAAAGCTGTGCACACGTGTGCACACACATGCACACACAGGCACGCACACACACACCTGGATCTCCACGTTGGCCCAGAGGACACTGTTTACCATACAGTTCTCAGCCTGTGGAGTAAGGGGTGATGCCACTTTACTCCCACAGGCAGGGACTGAGGGTCGGAGAGTTTGAGTGAATCGCCCAAGGTCACACAGCCAGGAAACAGCAGAGCAGGACACCCACCCAGCCCTGCCCCCAGTGCAGGGGACCTAAGTGATCAAAGCCCTTTCCTTCTGGCCTGTGGGCAACGCCTTGTCAGTGGCCCAGCCGACTTTGATGAACTGCTTACAGCCCAATGCTGGC
Organism: Eubalaena glacialis; assembly: GCF_028564815.1. Lineage (NCBI taxonomy): Eukaryota > Metazoa > Chordata > Mammalia > Artiodactyla > Balaenidae > Eubalaena > Eubalaena glacialis. The sequence continues at coordinate 2,379,839 of NC_083728.1, read as the reverse complement.
GATGCCGCACAGGGCAAATCCAGCTTGGGTTCTCCCCTTGGCTCTGTGTCCTTCAGCCCCCTGGGCCCACCCCAGACTCCCACCTCCCATTTCCCCGGAAGGGAAATCCTACAGAAACAGACAAGGTCCCCCTTGCCGTCTTCCTGGGCCCTGCAGGGCCTGCCTGGGGAGGGGAGGACGAAAGGGAGGAGGGGGTGGGATCCCATTACCTCCCAGTCGGTCAGACCCAGGAGTGGTCGACCTGGAGAATGCAGCTTTAGTTACAGGCTGGGCCTCGGCGCCCAGGGAGCTTCAGCCTGCAGCTCACCCCGCTGGTGCTGGCATGTGAGAAGGAGAGAAGGACGGAAAAAATAGAACCGCCGAGCAAGAGCTGTTTGCAGGGGCTTCTGCTAAAGTGGAAAATCTTCCACTTCATCGAGAGATTAAGCTTCATGCCACTTTCCCAATGGTGACAGAAGCGCCTGTTGGGTTTGCTGGGAGAGCGCCATATGGCGCTCAACTCAGCAGCTCCGTTAAGTGTCCCCAGTGTCGGAGGCGGGGCCCGCAGGCGTGAGCCACCCTCCCTCCTGGCTGCGCGGAAAGTGGGGCCCCAGCCCAGGGCCGAGGGGGGTGTGCTCTGTAGACCGGTGACCAGGGGCCAGCAGGCCAGTCAGTGCGGGAGCCGCACAAGTCCCTCCACGCCTCCATGAGTTGAAGGGACACTAATGTCACCACCGATTAGAAAGCTTCACGCTATCCTGTGTTTCTCCTGTGAAACATGGCAGAGCCTAGGGCGGGAAATGACCACGAAAGAGGCTAAAACATCACAGCAGAAAGGTAAACATTTGTCTTACAGCAGAATGTGTTTCTCCAGAGCCCATGTTTTTAAATCAAGCAAGTTCTGGCTTATGTGGAGCTATGATTGTATTTAGAAATAATAATAATAATAACGCACCTGGGAGCTGATAAAATGCCAGTGCCAGGCCTCTCAGAGCCCTGCTCTGATGGAGACAGGCCGGGTGGATCCAGGACGAGCCCCCCAGGTGGGAGTCTGGGGGCTAGGACGCAGACCTCCCGTAGGGCCAACTGTGGACCCCACAGGCCCTCACACTCGGGATGCTGTTTTGCTAAAAAAAAAAAAAAAAAATCAGGCTGGAAAGCTCAGCTCCAGGGTTGGGGAAGCCAGTAAAAATTAGCCCGGCTGACCCGTCTCATTCAGAACCAGACGCTGAGGTGTGGCGGCCGCTTCATCGAAGTCAAGGACCCATGGAGATTTCGCTGAGCTCTAGCCCTTCTTAATGCAAATTTTAAAAGCTTTTAATGTACGTTAAATACATACCAGCTACTTGTCAGAGCTGTGGTTATGGAGGATTAATTTTATAGCTGCTATATTTCTGATCAACTGTTACATATAATTAGCCCCTATAAATGTTTCTAAATAATCAGATAATATTTGAATAGTTTAAATAAACTAAATGACTGTCTTATTGCTTCTATCAGGAAATCACATTTAAATTGGGAAGTGCACAGAGGCAGGTCTGTGTGTCTGGCTGGTACAAGTGTGGAGTTGGTTGACACCCAGCTGTTACCACTCCAGGGGAAAAAACGGTCAAATATGTTTCAGAACGGAAGAGGATTATTTTTAAAATTCCCATGAATATCAAGAGGATTCAAGCAAGCCATAAACGTTCCTGAGTCAAGATTCTCTAAAGGCTTGTGGGGACTTTGTGGGTCGACACTCATTCTCACGCTCAGCTTTCGCGGCTGGCACTTGTGCCCGGCAGCCCCGGCCCGAGTCCCAGTTTGCTGTGTGTGGCCCCTCGTGGTGTCCGGGGGCAGAGGCTGGCACGCTCCGTCAGAGACGTGGAGGCCCCTCCCCCAGCCGGGACGAACACGCTCCCTCTGGGGGTCCCGCCGGGGGGTGGTAGCTGGGGTTTCTGCAGACGGGGCTGGTGAGCTCAGCGAGAAGTTTCTGCCAGCGCTGTCACCCAGGTCCCTCAAGCGCCCTCCCCCTTCAGCCGCTCGCTCCGTCCGGGGGCTTCCTGGAGAGACCCTTGTGTGAGCATCCTGTGCTCAGAGGGCCAGCGAACCGTGACTCCGGTCAGGGATTTCCCAGGTAAACGCGGCTTCACCTGTGTGGTCTGGTCCAGAGCTTCTTGTCTGTGGCTAGACACCATGGAGACTCTCCTGGGGCAGCCAAGCCGAGGGGCACTCGGGGGGTCAGCCTCGGGATCTGATCCAGCTCTGGCGCTTCCCAGTCGTGTCCCGGGGTGGGGAGCATGGCCTCCCTGTGCCTCGGTGTCCCCTGTAAAGCAGGACCCCTCTATGGGTCAGCGACGGTCCGTGTGAACTCTTGGCGCTGGTCCAGCACCTCCGAATGGAAGGAGTTCTTGGCCCCTCATCTTCCCACATCCTCTGCAGGCTCAGGGAGAATCCTGGCCTTTTCCATCTTCTGGAGGTGCCTGCATTCCTCGGCTCGTGCGTGGCCCCTCCTCCGTCCCCAAGGCCAGCAATGCAGCGTATGCCCCTTGCTGCTGCCTCTCTCAAATCCCCTTTCTTCTGTCATGTGAGGACCCTTAGGGCCTGCCTAATCCAGGATCATCTCCCAGCCCAAGAGCCTGAACGTAATCACGTCTGCAAACTCTTTTTTGTCCTGTAAGGTGACATTCATGGGTCCCAGGGATTAGGACCTGGATGTCTTTGAATAGAACACCTGGTCCTGTTCAGCTGGTCAAAGGCCCAAAGTAGGATGCTGGGGGGCCCCTGTAGCTGGAGTGAAATGGAGGTTCCGTCTGGTCTCCGCCCCTTTCCCGCGATGCTCTTTCACCTGCTCTCCCAGAAACAAGGAAGCTCACAACATCTCACCTTTACTAGCCTCCCTAGGAGCCGAACCCATGTGACACCACCCCTGCTCTATTCAACCCCTGAGCCCTGGAGGAGAAGTGTACTCTGACCCACCTCTGTTCCCAGCCGAAGCAACAGGCTCAGAGAGGCCAGGGTTCCCACTGGAGGTCACACAGCTCGAAGCACAGAGCTGGGCTTTGAATCCACAAAGTCTGTCTGAAGAGCTCCCCCGTCATGCCTGGCAAAGTGTGCGGGGAGCCCAGAGCCCCCAGGTCCGGGGGGTGCCCCATCATCCCTGTTTTCACCATCTCCGAGTTAGCAGTAAAGAAATGCATTTCTTCTGCAGGATATTTCTTTGAAGGAAAACTTATTTGGGGAAAGAAAAACAAGCTTCTCTGTTGGAGGGAATAAAAAATGGGAATCTATGCTTGTGTTTTTCACTTGCTGTTTCAAGCTAATCAGCTTGAAACCAGCTCCAGGACAGCTGCAAACAAAGACAGTGACTGAGTTCCTGGGGCAGCGAGGGGCTGAGGACCTGCTAAGCAGAGACGCCCGTGTGGGTGGGGCAGGTGACCTGAGGGGCGCAGGGGAACCGGAGTCTGCCCTCCACTGGCCCCTAAGCATCATTACTGGGGTGGCCGGTAGGGGTGCACCCTGTGTGCTTCAGGCTGGGTCCTGCACTCCCCTCCCGTCTTCCTTTGCACGATGCCCACAGCCTGAGTCTGGCTCGGGTGTTTCTCCCTCGTCCTCCGTTTGGGGCGGGTGTGGCGTCCTCGCACGTGGCAGGTGGGGCGGAGGGTCCGTGTTTGCGTTGTCACTGCTGGAATCCGACTCGCTCTGGACGGCAAGGAGCCTCCTCTTGTCTCCACGCCCCACTCCTTCGCCCATGCCCCACAGGCTTCGCATGACCACCTGCTAATTAACCAGCCGTCCGTGAGCCGTCCCGTCTCTTCAGTGAGGTGTCCGATGGCATCCACCACATCCGTGTGTCCGTGAAGTGCTGCAGGGTCCCCTCTGGGTGGCCCCAACAGGCTCTGACCTCCCGATGCTCTTGGACCAGCAAGGAGCTCGCTCGCCGGTACTTGGCATGCCGGTGGCGATCCGTCCAGCCAGCCATTACCGGTGCCGCTGAGAGGGACACGCAGCCAGAAAGTCTGTCCAAACCAATTTCCCCAGGCTGCTTATTTCAAAGTCTGAAAATCCCTAATTCCGGGAGGCAGGCGGTATTTAAATTTAAGCTCAGTTCCCGAATGAGATCTTTGCGTTCACCTGTTCAACTTTATTTGGAAATACGAAACGGTAACTTGATTACATGTTAAGGTGGCTTTGGCCAGGGGATTGTAGCCGAAATCTCTGTTCCTCTGAGCTTATCCCCCGATGATGGAATCCATCCAAATTAGGAACTCGGTTTCTCTGCCACTAGAGAAGCATGGGCCAGGTTCAACCCGGGCATTCCGCAGACAGGGCATCCTGGGGCACTGTGGTTTCACAGGGTGTCATCTGTGGTCCTAGGAGGGGGACACGCCAGCTCCTTGCTTGGCCACAGAGGAAGGGCCATCTGTAGAAACTAGTCTCGTATTTCCCAGCCTCCCATCAAGGAGGGAGGATTATTAAACTGTCCAAATGAAAATCCGTTACAAGAGAAGCTGCCATTTCCAGAGGTTCTGCAGCTTAGAACACCCAAAGCTGAAAAAACACAACCACTCGGAGATGGGCCACGTGCAAAAGAGCAGCCCCGCAAGCCACGCAGCGTAATGCCCATCCCTCTGTCTGTCCAGTGGCCCCAGGAGGCACAGCAGACCCTGTGCAGCTAATGGATTGTAAACAAGTTAAACTTTCTGTTTTCTGCATGAGTCTCTTGTCAGGGAAGTTGCCAAACCTGAAAATTACCTTGCCAAAAAAAGGCGCATGTTCTCCAAGTAGGCTTGTTTTCTGTAAGGGCTGGAGGGATGACTGAAAACAGATACCAAGCTGGGGAGACATCGTTCAGGCCGTGAAAAGCACAGCTCGCCAGCTGTCCAGCCTGCTGTTTAGGTGGTCTGAGAGGGGCCGTGCTGAGGACCGGACAGAACTGGTATTTCCTCGAGCCCCCGCTGGAGGCCCGCTCTGCAGAGACGCCTCCCATGAACAGTCCATCTAGTCTGGGCTGCCCTGTGCATGTGAGGAAGCAGGACGGGGCAGGCAGCAAAGAATGGAGAGCAGAGGGTCCCTGCAGGCCCCCCCCGACACCCCACCCTCTGCGTGCCGGCCTCTGTTCTGGCCTCCAGCCTCACACCTGCCGCCGACCCCAGTGGAGAGGTGAGTTGCACCCAGTGGGCAGCTCTCCCTTCTCTTCCTGAAAGTGCTTGGTGCTCCTTCCTTCCTGAAGCCCCCAGACCCTGCCTCTCCTGACGTGTGTGTCCTAGGCCAGCCTCCCTCCTGTCTCCTGCTTGGACCCGCCCACCGCTCACCCGGAGGCTAGTTCAGCTTCTGGTGTGTCGGGCTTGAGTTGGGTGGCCCGGAGTGGGGACCCAGCAGATGGGCAGCGGCAGCAGACTCAGAAGCTCAGGGCGAGGTCTGAGCGGTGGGGGGCCACGTGGAAGCCGCTACCACCCAAGTACAGAACCACGAGGGCAGAGGTCTGGAGCAGAAGAGTCAGGGCTCTACCTGCAAGTGGCAGAAGCCAAGTCTCACGTTCAGGGCGCACGAAGTGGAACGAGGTGGGTCAGCTTCAGGCACGGCAGGATCTAGGCGCTCAGGCGACGTCTGTGTCATCAGGTGGCTTTCTCCTCATCCCGTGGCTCTGCCATCCTTGACGTTAGCCCACCTCAGCAGGGCCCCCCAACCCCAAGTCCCCGAGCAGCACAGGGCTCACACACCCCCCGCAGTCCCCCGTTCTGTGGAAGGAGAGTCTCTCCTCCCAGTGGCTCCAGGAGCAACCCATGTCTCTGACTGGCTCATGCATCTGCCTGGCGAGGAGGCAGGAGGACGCAAGAAAGCCCCTGGGCAGAGGGACCAGCGCCCTGGACAAGCCACCCGAGGGTGCATGTGCTGGGGGAGGGGCGCCGTGGGGGGAAGGGGGCAGAGGGGGCAGAGATGAGGCCAAGGGGGGTGGGTCTGGATGGGGGGACCCACGGGGTCAGGTGGTTTCAAGGAGCTGCAGCTGGATCCTAGAAGCAGCAGGGAGGCCGCTGGGTGGCGTGGGCCTAACTGCCCTGTGACCCGCCCCATAGACTCTGGTCCCGGGGCAGCCAGAGCCCTGGTGGGTTTTAGAAGCTGCCCAGGTGACTCCGGTGGGCCGCCAGGGCTGCCCCAGCTCCTACAGACTGAGCCGTGTCCCCAAGTAAGACGTGGGTGGGTGCCGGGGAGCTCCCCGCCCCCCGACCTCCTGTCATCGTGACGGAGGCAGGGTTCCCATCACTGGGTGGGGTTTTCACGAGCGGGGGCAGTGAAGGCCTGTGGCCGGGCCCCCTGGGACGTGCAGGACCCACCCCACACAGAGGAGCGAACTCTCCCAGGGGAAATCCGCAGGACTCCAGCAGGGACTCCCAGCCGTTTGGTTTGTTACTCACATTGGAAAAGAAAGGCTGACAGTCCTTGACAGCGTTTTCCCAGGAAGCAGCTGTTCCGTAAATGAAGGGAAGGCCTTCCTGGGGCAGAGCTCCACACCCCTTCGCCACCATCCTCAGCCTCAGGCCCTGGGGCGGGCGGGGCGGGGGCGGAGAGCGGGCAGGAGGCTCCGTGTCCGGAACACCCACCCGGAACCAGCGCCGTACACGGCCCTCTCCAGGGGTGACTGCAACAGTTCTTTCGAAGACCCCAGGAAGGGGGGCATCCTCATTCCCTTCCCAGGGCTGAGGAGTGCATCCGAGGTCTCATGCCTGGGACAGAGACCAGACTCCACTTCCACCCACGGTTTAGAAAAGTGCGAGGATGCGCTGCACCCCTGAAGTCAGGCACCAGAGCCCTCACCTCACGGACCTGTACCCCGAGGACTTAGGAGGTGCTGTGCTGCCATGAAAAACCATAATGCAGGGTGGGGGGCAATTCCACGCCCATTTGAGGGTCTGAGGGAAGTTCCAGACCCTTTCCCCAGAGAAATGCACACACATGCACAGGCACATACATACACACGCACGCAAGTGCACACACGGGCACCAGCAGAGCCGCGGGATGCTCCTGTGGGTGTTGGACGCTGTAGCAGCGTCTGGACGCAGGTCAGGCCGACCGTGAGGGCTGCTGGAGAAACACTGCACTGCCTGTCCCTCCGGCGGCTCTTTAATTCCTGGGGTGAGGGTCGAGGGTATGAAAGGCAGGCCCCTTCGTCTCCGCGGCAGAGCTTCAGGGTGCTCGTTTCAGCCACACGCGTGTACAGCGCCTTTCTGCGTCAGGCTCCACGAGGCCAGGCAGGGTGGTGGAGCAGCCGTCTGCCACCCACTCCCGTCCCTGAGAGCGATGCAGGGCCACACTGGCCCCGAGGACGTAGTTAAGTGCCATCTTCCACCAGGTGACAACTGATGCCCGGTACAGAGAGCATCGGGGCTTCTTGAACCCAGAACCACACTTTCGAGAGGGGGAGATCTTATTTTAACTACCAAGAAGCCCTCTAATAACGGGTTGCTAAGAAACCACCACAGCAGGTGATTCTGAAAACGGAGGAGATGTTCAGTTCCTGATCTATGGGTTTCTGGGGCCATGGAAACACCCCCCACCAACACACACACACACAAACACATACACACACACACACACCCCACACATACCCACACACACACCCACACAGACACACACACCCACACACACCACACATACACACACACCCCCCACACACACACACAGACACACACACACACAGACACACACAGGCACCCACACACACACACACATACACCCACACACACACACGCACACAGACACACAGACACACACCCTACACACACAGACACACACACACCCCGCACATACACAGACACACAGACGCACACACCACACACACACCCCGTGCACGCACAGACACACCCCCCACACACAGACACACCCACACGCACACACACCCCGCACACACAGACACAGACACACACACACCACACACACACACACCCTGCACACACACACAGACACATGCACACACACAGACACCACACACACGCACACACACACAGACGCACACACAGACACACCCACACGCACACACACCCCGCACACACAGAGACACACACCACACACACACACACCCTGCACACATACACAGACACATGCACACACACAGACACGCACACACCCACACAGACACCACACACACGCACGCACACACACAGACACACAGACGCACACACACACACATGCACACACACACCACACACACACCACACACGCATACACACACACACACACACACCCCCGGCCAGCTGAAGCACTGCTGGGGTGTGGGTAGCTCTGGGAGGGCCCAGGAGGTGCCTGGTGGGATCGCCAGGCTGAGGAGTGGCTGGTGGGGAGAAGCCGCCTCGGGGAAGAAAGCGGGTGATGTTGGCAGAAACAGTGGGTGTCGTCAAGGCCACAGTCGCTGTATTCCAGAACCGCAGGGGGGGCCAGGCTCACTCTGCCCAGCTGGTGTCTTTGAGGGAGTTGGGGGGGTCTTAAAACAGTCAGGCTGTTGACAAGGATTTTCTGTGCTGTGGACTCGACTCCAGGCCTCTGATAACAGGGTGTCGGGGTCAGGGTACCAGCGTGTCCGAGTTTGAGGCTATTCAGGCTAAACTGATTGGCTCCAGAAGCTCCCGTCCGCCCCCTCTGCTCCCCGCAGGGAGCCCGAGGCCCCTGGGCCCCTGCCTGTGGTTTGGCAGCTTCGCCATCCGGGAGGGAAGGTGGCCACAGGCAGGTCTTGCACGCTGTGATATTTGTGTGAAGTAGCCACACAGTAATGACCTAAACAGTGTTCAGGAAAATAAACAGAAGCAAGAGGACAAGACGCGATGAGAAATTACTGACAGCTCTTCAGGCTCAAACGACACGATGGAACAAACCGGGAAAGTGTCTTGTATCAAGAGAATGACCAGATATCCAGGGATTTTGCACATAGCACTTTATCAACCCCCGGGATGTCTGGAGTTGCTCAGTAAAGCCAGAAAGCTCACAGCCAGTAATGTCATCTGTCATTAGGTTAAATCACATCCACCCAGTGGTGGGCTGGCGGGCACGGCGGGATGCAGGCGCGGGGCACTCCAGAACCATGCTGGGTGGAGTGGGCTGTGCTGGGCGGGGCACGACCCCAGGGTGAAAAAGGCCGGTCAGCCAGCGAGCCCCGATCCAAACAGGAGTGCGCCCGAGACTGACAAAGGCCATGAGACGTACTCCTGCCGTCTTTAAGGCGCCGGGAGATCACCTGTGGCCGCACACTGGTCGTGGCTGCGGTGGCTTGGGAACCTTGCCCAGACGGCTAAGGGAACGGGTGCCACCGTGCGGGCAGGGCTGCGAGGGCCCTCACCCCGCAGAGCCCTGGGTCACGAACGCTGTGTCTCCGCCGGTCACCCGGGAGTCTGCACTTCCAGAATCGTGACTCTGATTTCGAACCTAATGGGTACATCTGTTTTCTTGGCCTTGTTTCAAATGCAGCAATGCCAGCTGCAAAAAATACAGCTAAGGCTCCGTGCAAAGACACATTTATAACCACTGTACCCAGTAGTGAGAGAAAAAGCCTCCATTTAGACCTCATTTTGAGACCGTGGGCGCATTAAGGACCAGCTCTAGATCTTAATGATGTGTGGGGTTTTCTCCGGTCCCGGCTTTGCCCCTCCTAGAGCTCATGCGTCTTGGAACATTAAGGGGATACGTGCAGAATTCATTCCTAATGTGATTTGAAACAGAAGAGCAAGCGGCTTGGTGCCTCAGAGCAGCTTCTCAGTTACACTCCTCACTCCTGATGTTTGGAGCCTACTGTTTGCCTCTGAAGTGTGAGCTGCCGTCCTGCGGCTTCCCCGTTTACCGTCAGCCTGCAAGCCGCAGGGTCGCGACAGCCAGGGAGCGCGGGAGGTCTTTCACGACTCACCTTCACGCCTTCTGCCTCTGGTCAGATACCACATATGCTGCTGTTTTCCTGATGGTGTTACTTAAATCAACTCACTTGTCATATGAAATAAGTTTATTTTAAAGGACACTTTATGTAACCATTGTCTAATGAAAAGCCCCCATCACTAGGCCCAAGGAGAACAGACCCCCCCCCCAAAAAATGGCAGCAAAATGATGTTATTGTTTAAAGGCAGTGTTTGTCCATCCACTACCGAAAACCGTCTCCAGCCCCAGCAGGGAGGCACCGCCACCTCTTGGGAGATGCCAGGGTCAGTGACGGCAGCCGTGTGGTGAGTGGTCCTGCCAGCTTGAGACCTTTAGCTTGGGGTGAATATGTATGATCAATTCCACCAAATGAGGCTTCTCCCTTTTCTTCGACTGTGCAGAAGTGTTTCTAAGAATGATGTGCTGTCATCACCAGCCCGTCTTTCCAGGGATGGCGGGCTGGACGAACAATGGGTGTGATATGTCAGCACGGCTCAGAAATCAAATTAATCTAGGGTCTTCAGTGTTGTGGTGAATTGTAAATGACACCCAGGAAGACACCCTTACCTGTCATCTTCACCGTTTACATAACTAAGGCCGATCCCCAACTCGGAGGCACCTGGAAATGAGGGACCTCTTCTCAGCGATCAAGGTCCCCGAGTGCCGATGACTGAGTGTGATTGTATCCGTGCGTCCGTGACACCAGGACTAATTAGCATTTGCACAGAGGAGGAGAGGCAGAAGCTGGCACGCAGAGGTGTAGCCCGATCCAGTTGGAGGTGACGCATGAGGAGGCCAGAGAGGGAACTCGTGTTTTAATGCGTGAGGACTTGCGACAGAAAGCAGGCCTTCTCTGACCTTGTGTTCTTGTGTTGTGTTGTGTCTTGTGTTCTTCATGGCTGGGTTCCTCGGGGGCAAAGGCAGAACCTTGAACGCAAACGTTACAACCAACACACAAGACAGACGGGCGTCCAGGGGGCAAGGGCAGTGATGCTGGAGGGCAGCGATAGGGAGCCTTTGACTGAACCCGGAGGCCGAGGGGAGGCGTGTGGACGTTGTCCCATGTCTGACGGGGTCTGTGGGGATTTTATGAGGGGAGGGAGACCAGGTGGGTTTTATCTGAAAAGACCATAGTGTCTCTTGCGGCAATATTTTTGCACAACCCCGGGGACTGCTGCTCGTGCCTGGGGGCTTGGAGGGATGGGCCTCCACCCTCCAGCAGGGTCTCCGGACAGAAGCAGAGAAGCAGAAGGACGGCCAAGACCAATCGCTAACGGCCCCTGACCAAGCAAGATGCGAGCTGACCCCAGGGAAGGGGAGAGGACAGTGGATGCAGAGATGTGGGGAGAGGATTCAGGCCTGATCGAAATCCACCCATCGTCACGGGCCTGCAGGGGAGGCCGTGTTGTAGCTGTTACTATTATATCATCATTCTGGCCCCTATGTGTACTGTAGTGGTTTGGCTTGCAGTTCCCAGTATTCTTTTTTTTTTTTTTTTTTGGCTGCGTTGGGTCTTCGTTGCTGCGCGCAGGCTTCCTCTAGTTGCGGGGAGCGGGGGCTACTCTTCATTGCGGTACGCGGGCTTCTTATTGTGGTGGCTTCTCTTGTTGTGGAGCACGGGCTCTAGGCGTGCGGGCTCAGTAGTTGTGGCGCACGGGCTTAGTTGCTCCGCGGCACGTGGGATCTTCCCGGACCAGGGCTTGAACCCGTGTCCCTTGCATTGGCAGGCGGATTCTTACCCACCGTGCCACCAGGGAAGCCCCCCAGTATTCTTTCCAGCAAAAACGGACTCCGGTCAAGGGTGGAGGGGGAGGCGGAGCGTAATTAGTGTTTAGTGGGTACAGAGTTTCAGTTTTGCAAGATGGGAATGTTCTAGAGATCTACCACACAACAGTGCACATGTGCGTAACACACTTTTACGTAAACTATACACGTAAAAATGGTTAAGATGGTGGATTTAACGTTGTGTGTTTTTTACCACAATAAGAGAGAATTGCTGTGCAAAGCAATAAAATAAAATGAAATCTAAAAACCCCTTATTTAAAAAAAAAAAAGAATTTGTCTTTTAAATAGAAACGCTGAGCCAGATTCAGAGCCCTCTCTTTAACTTGGCGAGTTTTTCTAGAATATATTTCACCGTGACTCTGAACTGTAGTGACACTGAAACGTTATGTTCCTACTTTCTCTCAAAACCCATTTTTTAAATGAAATTAAATTACACCCCACAATCCCACTACTCGAGGTCGGAATCAAATAGAAATTGAATACAACCTGCCCTGGGGCATGTGCCTGGCCTGGATTCTCAAACCCAATTTGTGACCCTCTCTGTTCACTCAATGGGCGTTGTCAGGAATCATAAAAACCGAGCCACTCCCGCTGGAGATCAGAGTCTGTGTGCGTCCCTCCTGGGCTTCCTTCCGCACCCCCATCCCCTTTTCCTCCATCTCTGCCAAGCCCCCTCCCCAGGCCCGTGCCAACCCCAGAGCAACCCCAAAGCCTGTAAACACATCTGACTCTGAAATCATCCGTTCTCTGCAGAACCGAGCAGGGCCACCGTTCCTGAGAACTTCCCAACCCTGGACGCCTGGGTCACCCCCTGGGGCCTCAGAGCTTCTCCGCAGAGCCGCTGCCCCCCTCCCACACTGCTCTCCAGGGTGTGACCCGCAGAGCGTGTGGCCTCTGCACTTTCTAGGCTGGGCTTGCTGGGGGCCGGAGATCCTGACATTATCCTGCTCTGCAAATTATGCCGCATTTGTAAAGGGATTTGTAACAGGAACTGGAAAGAAGTCAGTCACATGAGCTCACGCGCCTCATCCCTGCAAAACCGGCGGTGATGTGCTGACAGCTGCTTCATCAGCAGGCCCAGCTCCTGCCTCTCAGGCACGCCGCTCTGGAGGAACACAACAGAAAGCGCATTTCTAAAAACCGCAAACATCCCCAAACTCTTAGGGAGAAAAAAATACAACTTCTGCTGAGGATGTGATCCAGGTGGAAGGGAAAAGTTGCTGGAGGAAAGATCCAAACGACTCAGGCTTAAGAAACAAGATTTTCCTGAGACGCAGGACCCGTACTCCCGGCATCTCAGGATGGCTTCATTCAAGGTTGTGAATAAATGCGCGCGCTTGACTCGCACAAAATCACCCAGAAGGGAGCGCGGTGACCATTACTCACCTGTAATAAAGATCAGACTTTGGATGCTCTGAAGCCAAGAGAAACCAATAAATAGCTTTTATGCCTTTGCGACGAGAAAAGGACACTCACCACACAGCAATGTGCAAAGCAAATGGAATCAACTGGTTGAAAATGGAAAAGCAAATTGGAAAATGGTTGTTGCCCAGTCCGAGAGGTCCTGGGATTCCTGGGGCCCCAGCCTCACCACCGTCCTATCGAGAAGCCCAGCAGCTGCCCAGGCGGGGGCCCCTCCCTGGCAGCCTGCAGCCCGGCCATCTGTCCTCAAGACTTTCAACTTGGGCTTTGCATCGAAGCCCTGGTGGTTCTGCCGTCCACCCACCCTCGTGTCTTTAGCGGTCTCCCCCGCCGGGGGCCTCTCAGGCCTTTCGGCCTTCTCAGTTCATCTGCCCTCAAGGGGGCTGCTTCCGCTTGGCTGGGGCTTAGGTGCATGTAAAGGCAGGGGGAGCGTTATCAGGAGAAGAGGCAGGGAAGCAGGATGGGCAGGGGAAGAAGCCGAGCAAGGATGTGGTCTCAGCTGGAGACCAGCCTCAGCCTGGTCCCGGGAGCCAAGGAGGAGAGCTGCCCTCCAGCCCTGCCCGCCCTCATGCTCCGCAGCAGTCACGGCCATGGCTGCCGGGGTGGGGAGCAGTAACTTCCCGTGGGAGGGGGCTCCGTTGGCCAAGGGCAGCTCCCCAGCCCCCGTTCCCAGCAGCTGGAGGAGGGACCACTGCCCAGGGAGGTGGGTCCTGGCAGAGCGCCAGCTCCACGGGCACCTACCTCTCTCTTTGGTGTGTTTTCCAACGTCCCAAGAGGATTTCTCCTGCCCCACGTGGCCTAGATTTTAAGTCAAACCATCCCAAACATAGCACTGAAATTTAATGAGAACATTCCCCACGCTTGGTGCATAATTCAGTCACCAACCGACAGATATCCTTTGTGTTTAGGTAGAGGTGGTTCATTACCGACCCGAGCCCTTTGGGGGAGTCCAGGGAGTTAGGACTTGGACGTGTGCACTTCCCAGGGTTTGCATCATGAGCAGAATGCACCCGGCCTCCTCCGCCTCCCCCATCTACCATACCCCAGATGTGTTAGAGCAGAGCAGAGCTTCCAAGCCACTGCTCTGCGCCCCAGGCCGTCACAGCAGAGAAGGGCCTCTTCAGGCAGGTCGACTACACTTGCAGAAACAGACTGGGAAAAACCACAGCATCCTGGTAACAAACAGGACCTAACGTGCTGACCAGCAGGACGGCTCTGAGGGCCCAAACCGCAAGTCAGGATGCCACCGCGGCCACCTGTGCCTGGGTTCCAGGGGCTGCAGGCGCCGGCGTTGACTAGAGACCGACCCAGAGTCACGTGTGCCGCCTTCCTGCCCCAATAGAAGGAGAGCCATCTTAAATCATCGCTGCTGCGGATTTCAAACAGAATTTCTAACGTCCCTGGCAAACCCCTTCAGTTTTGAGAATTAACAGAGTAAACAAGATTGCAAGGGGAATGTTTAAAATGTGCTTCGAACTCCCTTCAGCACTTCAGAGGCCCCCAGCCTCGTTCCCGTCAATCCGCTAATGAGCCTGGGTTCCTGCCCCTCCACCCAAGCCGCGCGCCCTGGGGAACCCACACGGCTTCTCGCTCCCTCAGGGAGTTTTCTTGGCGATAACAGTGCCCTCCTGCTGGGGTACTCAGGGGCCAAGTGCTGTGCCTCACCTGCGCCTTTCACCTGGTTCCCATCTCCCAAGGTCAGATGGAGTGAGTATCTCCATGAGGACCCTGTGATCCTTCTCTTCACAGATGAGGAAGCTGAGGATCAGAGAGGCTTAGTCACTTGCCCAAGGTCACACAGCTGGAAGGCAGCAGCTTCAGATCCAGGCCCGTCTGCTGCCAAAGCTGTAGTGTGAACATTGCGTCAAGAGCACCTGGCGCCCTCGCCCCAGCACCTGGGCCAGAGGAGCCGCCGGTGCTGCATGCCCGGTCCACCCAACTCCGGCCGCCCACAGCGGCAGGGATGGCGCCTGGCCTCTCCTGGCTCCTGCCAGCCTTTGTTTCGTTTCCTCCACCCAGTAGTGCAACTCTCTTCCCTGGGGACCTCCTCCCTGGCTGCCTGGGGACCCCAGAGCCTGGCCGACTATCCTCTCCAGTACAGTGGATGATGGTTGCCATGGATGCTCCAGCACGGCCCCTATCGCTCGCGGCACGGACACGCGGCTTGTGGGCCAGAAGAGCCCCCCATGGCATGGGGAGGGCTCAGCATCTGGAGCTGGAGATCTGGGTTCACATCAGGCGCCCCCTCCAGCGTGTGACTGTGGCCCACCCGCCTGCCCCTCTGGGTCCACTTCCTCACCTGTAACATGGGGATAGTAACGGCCCGCCTCATAGACGGGGTGAGGACTGACCCCCCCCCCGCCCACCCACAAGAATGTCCCAGGAATTATCTCTTCTCACCCGCACCCTGTCACCTCAGCTCATAGAAAAGCAAAGTGAGGCACAGAGACTGCAGTAACTTGCCCGAGGTCACACAGCTAGGATGTAGGGACAGGGCTGGAACCCAGGCCAGCTGAGCCATCCTTGGGACCCTCCCCAGGGTCTGAGGCTGCTGATCTGCCCTGGGAGCCGCGTCCTCACAGCTGTTTTGTTTGGTTTCTGCCGCCTCTCACTGGTGAGCTGGAGGCTCCCAAAATAACTGGCAGAAAACTCCCTTGTGCAAGAGACCCAAGGCGGAGCCCCCGTTTCGAGAGAATGTTTGCACTGTGCAATTAAACCCTGCTTGGCGGTGATAAGAAAATGAGCCCCGTTAGAAGGATATACCGGTAAATACATTGCTAAGATGTTGGCGAGTCTGTAAGTGGTCCCCTCGTTCATTCACGGTCCTGCTCATCCCGGTGCTCGAGCATCTTCCGTGTCAGCTGGTGAGCGTGTAATCAGCAGCGTCCGCGAGTCCTCCGGGCCAGGCACCTGCTCCCGAGTGAACATCTGGAAGGAAGCACATTCTCCCCCCTGGGGCCTCGCTGCGCGTGGAGCGGTATTAACACTGACACTTCTTTGCCTGAAGCCCCCCCCCCAGTGGAGGTCGGTGCTCCTTTATGCCCCCCACTTCCCCCCAGGGCCCTCCCTGCCCAGCGGCCCAGGGCACCTTTGCGACACACACGGCTTTCCCATGCCCGTGTGAGCACAGGTGTGGGCGCTGGGAGGGCAGCTCCTCAAACTGGGATTTCTCCCAGGCCGTAAGCCGAGCATCCTGTGCCTGCTTTTGCAGCAACCCGGGACCTCTGAAATAATTGATCGCATGCCAGAAAATTCTGCAGCCTGGGTGCACTTGAGTTCACAGGAATGTGTGAGCTGGACACAGCACGAGTCCGAGGGCAAGGGATGGAGAAGGATTCGGGGCAGAAAGGGCTCGTGCCACATGACCCGAGAAGTCCTTCTGACCCGCACACCATGGCTCCTGGCCTGACCCCTCCTCCCAGGGGAGGCCGTGATGGATGGGGTCGCAGTGCCACGGCACACCCAGGTCACCCCCTACCCCCCGCCCAGCGCAGTGAGGCCACACGTCCTGCGCACCACGCTTTGTGACCTTGGGGTGTCTGTCCAGGCCCAGGAGTGACCCCTGTGGCAATTCCAGCAACTTCTGTCCTCATGAGCTGGGAGGGTGGCCCACTGCTGCTTCCAGAACAATCAGAGTTCCTGACCTGATCTTGACCCCTGACCCCATCAGTGCAGGAAGGCTCTGAGATACAACGGAGTTCGGCCTCAGTCTTGGACTTCTGGAGGGTAAACGGTCTGAAATCAAACTCCTCGGTACTCAGGAGCCCTGAAGACCCCGGTGGACCCCCCAGAGTGGAATCTATCTTTGCAGGAAAGGGTTGCGGGGTCGGGGACTTCATAAAGCTTAGCAGTTACGTTCTCCGTCCTCGGAGGCCGCAGCCAGGGGATTCCAAGCTAGAAGGAAAATAAACCGAAGGAACACTGGTTTTCTGATTCTAAATCTTTGAAACTGTTAATCCCAGATTATCGAATGCAAAATACGCCCCGGACAGAAATGAGAGGCTCACAGCAGGGGAGGTTTGGAGCTGGGAACTGGGTTGTCCTTGGTTCTCCTGGCTGCCTCGGATACCTGTGCTGATTTTTTAAACTCCCACTTCTCTCATTTACAAAAGAGGTTTACGGAAGCAATTTGTCTTGGCCTCGGCACAGAGGAGCCTGGAGTCACCTAAAACCTAGGGACTCGGGCGCCTCCGTTTGGGGAGCAGATGGGGGCTTCCCAGGGCGGCCCCCGGGGGTCCTCCCGGAGGCTGGTGAGGCTTCGCTCTGGAGCACAAGTCCCACGGAAGGGCAGTCGGGGGCCCGAGCTGTGATGTGGGAGCTTGTTCTGCAGCAGCCTTGGGAGGAAGGAAGCCAGGGGACGGGGAGGTTATTGAGGGAGGGGCGGCCACTTTCCCAACCTGAAAATCCACGTAACATGTTTGTTTGCTTTCACCATCATTTGCCCAATAACGACATCTCCCTAATGTTCGGGGGTAAAATACTCAGCAGGGTGAACTGCTTTCTCAGCGGCTCCCTGATTTTCTAAATACAAAAGTAGCGATACTGATGGCAGCGTTCGGCTGAGATTCTCAGCGAAAAAGGATGGAAAATTCTATTTTCCACTTCCTTAAACACCAAATTTATTTTCTTTTATCCTGTGAGATGTTAATTTCTATAATAACAGAGGCCATGTTTTTGCCAACCGGAGACATGAAAAGTAGCAGCTATTATAGATGCAAACCATGCCCTCAGCTTCTCGGGACTTATGCAAATGACTGTTTAAACCCAACTGTGACCTCTTGGCTTCCTGCAGTCAGTGAGCCGCTGGTAAAAGACGGAAATCTGTCCCCAGGCAGGTGGGAGCCGGTGGAGTCTGGAAGAATTGTGGGGATAACCCTGGCCATCGCAGTTTGACAACGGGCAGAAGTTCTCCTAGCTGACAGCAGGTGCGGTCACTCCCCGGAGGCACGGCCGTGACCTTGCCGGCTGGACCCTCTCCCACAGGCTGCCCTCCGGTTCCCCACACCGTCCGTTCCCACCAGGGAGTCTGGGCTTGTTCCTAACCCCCGTCTCTGCCACCTGCACTTGTTTCCATAAGAGACTTCAACGTCATAGCAGCAGCTCGTGCAGGAAGGGCCCCAGGTCCTGCAGGGGCCTAGGAGCATTTCAGACCCCAGGGGCATCTCCTGGGGACCCGGGACCGGAAGGTGGTGCCCAGATTCCCAGTAATCCAAGCAGAAGCCTCGCGTGTCATCCTAATTAATGACACAAATAGCCGTGGGTTCTCGGAAGCTTCTCCTGCTCACGGCCTTTGCTGGTAGGGCTGCTTAGGATGAAGAAGGTAGAGCCGTTGGGGGACCCACTGGAACTTCCTGAGGTTGGCGTTGTAACAGGAGCCCCGTGGCTGCACCCAGATGCCCCCTGCTGCCTTCTCCTGCCTCGATGGGCCTCTGGGTTCCCTCCTCTGTCCTCAGCCCCACCTCTGAGGTCTGGGGTCTTTGGACCTGCAAGGACTTCATCTCCGTTTCCCAGCAGGATCTTCCTTTGCAGAGCATCTTGGCCAGGCCCGTTAGGGACTGAGGATGAGCGAACTTGAAGGAGTGTCAATTGCAACCGCAGGGAAACAGGATTGGCCTTGAAACTGTCCCCTTCTGAGAGGGGGACCCAGAGAGAGAGACCGAGAGCGTATTGGTATTTGCGTCCACTGTTCGTTTCTCAGATGTATTAAAACACATCATCCTTTCTCCCCCCGCCGAGGAAGATTCCAAATGCATTTGTATTCTGCAGACCCCTTAACCCTGTGATTGATCACATCTCCTCCAAATACACCATCAAGAGTATCGTCTGCGTTTCTGAAGGCGGCCGAGCCGGAGCGCGACTCTTACGTTATGATGACACCCCCCCACCCGCCCCCAGCCCTGTTTCGCCAGGATCTAGTACTTGTGTACATCAGTTAGGAGAAAGCACCACTTTCCATCCCCCTGTGGGTTTTTTTCCCTCCGCTGCTGATTGGTATAATTTATATGAAGCGCTAAGCCCCCTGCTGGGCTGGGACTGCTTGTGATACGCGTATAATTACCAACCTTCTCCCCAGCTCTGTGTGCTCAGAGGAGGAAAGACATTTCTAAAGGAGCTATTTTAGTTGTACTGATGAAATGCATATTCATTTACGGGGCGTGGGTGGGCTTGGTTATTTAGCTGTTACTGCAACGCACGCTGGGTTCTCGGGGACAGGACCGCCAGGCTGGGGACACGTGTTACTGATTTGACTCTGTGACCTTGAGCCATGGCAGACCTGCTTTGAAAGGCTGGGGGTCAAACTCCTGGGGCACCGGCTCCTGGAATCTGGGGTCCCCTTTCTCCTACGAGGTCTGCTGGTTTTCTCTGGGGAATGTCTCCGACCTCCCTCCCCCTCCCTTCCTCCCCTTGGCTGCACCTTGTTTCAGACTTGGGGGTCCCCATCTCCCCCCAACTCCATCCTGTCTTCACACTCATCTCCCCCAAGCCTTGCCTTCCCCAGAGAACCCCAAGGTCGTTTAGGGTCCCGAGGGCACCGGGCCTTAGAAATAGCTGCCATTTCTCCGGGGCCCCCACGTCCCGGGCACTGGGCTCGTGGGCACACGTGTTTCATTCTAGGATTTGTAGCTGTTGTGAAAGCACCGGAACCACCCGCCTCAAGCTCCACCTCCTCCTGCCTCTGTGACCCCGTGATTCAGCCCCGCTCTCGTGCTTGCTGTGATCCTTAGGATGGATTTGCAGTTTGAAAGAGGAAAGGAAAAAAATCTTATAATTCAGTCCAAATTTGCAAACATTTAGTGGGCCCCCTATGACCTGGGTACAGTGTACCTGAGAGAGACATGAGGAAGCAAACATCACCCGAATCCAGTAACCACAGCATCACAGGGCTGCGGGGAGAGATGCAGGGTGGTATGGGGCCTCCCTGACTCAGGACATCACACTCCAGAGATAACATGCAAGCCTCGTATGTAATTCACATTTTCTACCAGCCACATTTAAAAGAGTAAAAATGAAGATGTGCAATTAATTTTTTTATTGTGGTCAAAGACGTAGGACATAAAATCTGCAGTCATAGCCATTTTTAAGTGCACAGTTCAGTGGTTTTAAAATACATCTGTAATGTGTGCAACCCTCATCTCCCTCCATCTCCAGGGCTATTCTCATCCGGCAAACCTGAAACTCTGTCCCCATTAAACACTAACTCCCCAGCCCCCAGCCCCTGGCAACCCCCTATTCTGCTTTCTGTCTCTATGAATTTACTCCTCTAGAGACCTCATAGAAGTGGAATCATATAGGATTTTTCTTCTTGTGACTGGTTTATTTCACTGAGCATAATCTCTTCAAGGTTCACCCATGTTGTAGTACATGTCAGAATTCCCTTCCTTTTTAAAGCTGAATAGTATTCCATTGTCAGGATGGACCACAGTTTGTTTATCCATCACCCGTGATGGACACTTGGGTTGTCTCCACCTTTTGGCTATCGTGAATAATGCTGCTATGAGCATGGGTGTGAAATTAAATGTAATAGCGCATTTTATTTAACTCAGCATCTCCAAAACTGCTGTTTCAAGTTGAAATCAATATTTAAAAAATTGGCTGAGATATTTTACAGTCTCTCTTTTTGGTACTAAGTCTTTGAAATCGAGTGTGTTTCCTCTACTGACAGCAAACTCAGTACAGCTCCGTCACATTTCAGGTGTTCAGAGGCCACCTCGCTGTACGGCACAGGCTCAGCCAAAGGGGGCTCTAATGACTGAGGAAGAGGACGTTGAAACCAGGGTCTGGGGCTATGGTCAGGCCCAGGCTCACCTTGTCATGACCTCAAGGAGAAACCCCACCTCCTCCCTGAGGGGCAGCTGTCCCTCTGCCGTCGCCCCACGGTGTCACCATAGACGACAGGTAACACCCTGGCCCCAGTGCCCACGTGGGTCAGGCAGGGACAGCAGTAGCCGTGCCTCCAGGGACAGTGGACAGGAGAAAGGTGAGGCCACGATGCACAGGTGCCTGGACGGTGCCTGGTCCCCAGGAAGCAGTCACTGCGGGGGCTGTACGGGGGTGGGGGGGGGTCCCAGCCCAACTGAGGGGCAGAGAAAGCCACCCCGTCTGGGACCATTAGAGCCACACGTAGTAACGTACTTGAAACAGACCCACACATCCCCACGCCCATGCCCGTTAGCTTTGCCTGAACCAGAGGAGGCCTGATTCCATCGCTCTGAATGTAATGAACTTGGGGTTCTGAGCAGCTGCCCGAAGGCATGGGGTCCTGATCTGCGTGCACACAAGGGAGGCGTACGTGGTCCCCTCAAGGTCACATGATGCCCTTTAGCCTGGGAGGGTGACCCGCTGGCAAGGTTATCAGCAAAGGAGTTGTTTATTTAAAAAGTATGTAATATTCCAGGGGCTTCCCTGGCAGTCCAGTGGGTAAGACTCCGCGCTCGCAATGCAGGGGGCCCGGGTTCGACCCCTGGTCACAGAACTAGATCCCGCATGCATGCTGCAACTAAGAGTCCACATGCCACAACTATGAAGCCCACATATGGCAACTAAGACCCAGCGCAGCCAAAATTAATTAATTAATTAATTATATATTTTTATATATATATATATATATATAAAACATTCCTTAGATTTTTTAAATACAGAGACATAAAATAAGAACAAGAAAATAGCTTCTACCCCCACTCAGATGCCCATCATTGGCCTTCTATTTTAAATAGAAGTAATATGTGAACATGCTTAGAAAATTCTTTTGAAGTTCCATAAAGTAACCAAGTAGAAAGTAGAGGCCTCCTCCCTCCCTCCGCTTGCTCGTAGCCTTTCCTAATTTCTTTCACAAAAGAATCAGCTGATGCGGATACACATGCATGTACGCTGGCGAGGGTCGGATGAGAAACTGCATCTGTGAGTGCCGTGCTCCACGAGCCCCACCACCACCGTGCTGTGGTGCCCATAGCTGTTGGTTTTGTCTCCTCATGGTTGAAAGAGGGCTGCCAGTGCTCCTGCCATGTTCTCCACTCCAAGAAACGACAGTAGTAACTATCTTTTCATGCTTGTTGTCAGGAAAGCAAAAGAATCCCAGGATTTCCCCTCCAGACTTTCCTTCATGTCTTATCCTTCAGATACTGGTCACAGACCACCCTGGGCTGCAAGGGAGGCTGTGACAGCAAATGGTGGCAAAATTCCAGCCTCTTCGGTGGGAGGCAGGGAAGGAGAAGGGAGCTTACCGACTGGGCTCGGCCACCCTCCCGCGCATGTTCTAGAGCACGTTCCGTACTGCCGGCAGGTCCCTTCCCAACTCCTCTGGCTTCAAGAGTTACTAGAAATTTTTTTTTCCTTCTTAGTGGAGGAAGGTGGGGCTTTGCGATTTTATTTTTAGATAACATCTCATTAATAATTTACTTATTTGCCGTGACTGTGCCTTCAGACTCCAAGGCCAGCGCTCTAATGTGCTGGTGAATTATGTGTTCATTATGCAAGTACAGCAGAAAGAGCGTCTTGATGCCTAGAAAAATCACTCATGTAATAAAAACCTTTGTCATTTATTCATTTTAATACAATAACCATCTTGCCTCGTGTTGTGAGCGTTATTACGGCACCTCTGATGACAGCAATAACGTGAGGAGACAGTCATTTTTATAGAGCAGAGTTACTGCCGTGTTTAGATTATCAGAAATTTTATTACGGCGCTAAAATGAAAACTGATAAAGGAAAAAAGTAGGCTGACACACCTGTAGTTCCCAGGGTCTCCCTCAGAGGCGCGACTCAGCCATCAGTCACCGAGGTATGCAGAGGTACCTCCTCTGTGCACTGCCCAAGGGCAGAGCTGGCGGGTGGAAACATCTCCGAGGGAACACTGGAGGGTGTGTCCCCTCAAAGCCCCGACGTCCCCCACAGAGGATTTCACTGGGCTTCACGGGGCTTCAAGCATGGCCAACCAGAGGCCACTGAGCTTGTCAAAATGTCCACCTGCCCACTTGTCCTTCTCCCTGACTGACCAGGGCCGCCTGCCCCCAGTTGGACCCCGGACATAACAGGAGCCTGCAATCCCCCCATGATCTTTGAACATAAAATTGCCAGAGCAGCAGGTTGAAGATCACGCTTCACCCACCCAGCAGCCAGCCCCACTGTGCAATCTGACTGTCCGTTGTGGCAGGGAGAGAAGGTGGCATATTATCCAGGCTTCTTCAGAGAAACAAGGCCAGTAGGGTGGACGGATGTAAAGAAAGAGACTTATAAAGAAATGGCTCATGCCAAAATCAGCAGTGTGGGCTGGCAGACTGGGGACACAGGAGAGCTGGCCTTGTGGACTAAGTCTGAAGGCCGTCTGCTGGAGAATCCCCCCTTGCTTGGGGAAGACTGGTCCTATGTTCTGCTCAGGACTTCAGCTGATTGGAGGAGCCCCACCCGCTTTAGGGAGGGCAATCTGCTTTCCTCAAAGTCCAGGGATTTCATGGCCATCTCAGCCAAAATGCCCTCACAGAAACACCCAAAAGAATGTTTGACCAAATATCTGGGCCCCCCGTGGCCCAAAAAGTTGACACATAGAAGTAACCATCGTGGGTGGGGATCAGGGTCCCAGGCTCCAGGAAGCTGGCTCCAGTCTTCCGGCCCCTCGCCATCCCCAGGAAGTTCTCTTTTCTCACCACCACCCCCAAAGGGTGAGTGGTCTTTCTCCACAACACAGGTGGAGTTATGGTGGAACCAGCTGAGTTAAATCCAGGGAATGCCACAGGACGGTCACTCCCGATTACACTGTCACCTGGGACACCAGGAGGAATAAAGCAGATCTAAAAACTTCTCCAGCTTCAGAAACATACACTTGCCGCTGAGGTGCATCAATTTCTTTTTTCCTGGAATTTGCATTTTGTATCATCATAGAAGCAGGATCTAGAGGCAGGAGAGGCATGTGTAAGAGTCACACCAAACCCTCACCTTACAGACAAGGAAATAAAGGGCCAGTAAGGTGAGGAGACTTGCCCAGGTCACCCAGAAGGTGTTACCAGGTGAGCACCCTGGCCGTGGCTTCCCACCCACACAGGCTCCTGCTGGATCCAGGGATGCTTTCCTGGGGCCTTTTGTCACTTGTATGAGATCCTCATCAAGGTGAGCAGAGATGCCAGGCCTCCGTCCAGTGTCCCAGGCCCGTTGGCTGAACTCACCACCCGAACACCTAGAGAATTTCTTCCCTGGACCATCTGACACTCTCCTAGTTGCAAACACGCTGGCCTCAAGGTACTAAGTACAGAAAATTCTAATTCATCACAGGAAGGTTACACATCTGCAGCTTGTGATACTGGACACAATGTCCAGAATCCTTCTTGAGAAGCACAAAGTCTCAAGCTGTGAAAGCACTCGGATACTCTATTCTGTTGCCCCCCAATTATGCTTGGATACACCTGGGGGATATACCCCTGGGGTGCATTCGTCTTTCTCAGCCTGGTTAGGTGACTCATGCGTTGTATCTCTTGCTCTCCCTCCTTTGGGGCAGGTGAACCCCTCACACCGTGATGATGGTGGTGGCGCTGCCGATGACGGTGATGGTGAGGGTGATGGTGGTGATGAATAAAATGGTGGTGATGATTGTGAAGGCGATGATAGTGGTAATACAGGCGATGATGTTGGTGGTCATGGTGCTTCTGGTGGTGGTGTTGATGAGGGTGATGATGGTCATCATGGTAATGACGGTGAACTTGATGGTGATGGTGGTGATGGTAAACTTGATGGTGATGGTAATGATGGTAAACTTGATGGTGATGATGATGGTGGTGATGATGGTGATGATGATGGTGATGATGATGGTGGTGATGATGATGGTGATGATGATGGTGGTGATGATGATGGTGGTGATGATGGTGATGATGATGGTGGTGATGATGATGGTGATGATGATGGTGATGATGGTGGTGGTGGTGATGATGATGGTGATGGTGATGGTGATGATGATGGTGATGATGATGGTGATGATGATGGTGATGATGATGGTGGTG
Source organism: Eubalaena glacialis (assembly GCF_028564815.1). Taxonomy (NCBI): domain Eukaryota; kingdom Metazoa; phylum Chordata; class Mammalia; order Artiodactyla; family Balaenidae; genus Eubalaena; species Eubalaena glacialis. Next base: position 2,354,796 of record NC_083728.1, on the reverse strand, counting down.
ATGATGGTGATGATGATGGTGATGATGATGGTGGTGATGATGGTGATGATGATGGTGATGATGATGGTGGTGATGATGGTGATGGTGATGGTGATGATGATGGTGGTGATGGTGGTGATGACTGCAGTGATGAAGGTGGGTGGTAATGTGATGAGGAGGAGGAGGTGATGATGGCGGTGATGGTGGTGGAAGAGAAGGAAGAAGTTGCAACCACCATATCTTGAGCACTTTCTATGAGTATTCTAAATTACAAACATCTTTCTTTTAATCCTCTTGACAGTTATGATGCAGTAGGTACCGTCATCCCTTTATAGACGAAGAGAGTAAGACAAAGATCAAACCTGTCCACATGGGCACTAATAAGTGGAATGAGGATTTGAACTCAGAACTAGTTGCATCCTAAACCCATGCTTGTCACTGTTGATATAATATCTTCACCATGAATTTGTGTGTTGTGTACGCAGCCGAATTGCTAAATGCCTTGATGTCTGCTTAAATATTTGGCAGCATCAGAATAAATACATGCGCACATTTATGTTTCCAGTTCACATAAAGTCTTAAGAAAACAAGACGTGCTCTTCTCAGTGAAGTAAATTTGCATCAAAGCAAGGCTCAATCAATAAATACTCTGCAGTGGAGCCATGCAGTGGGGCAGCTTTCTTAGGTGGAAAAGGTGTGTTTTATTGGAAAGATTGGAAGAGACAATGTCCTTAGGGTAGGGAAGCAATTGCTGGAGGAAGGCAAGGCTCTAAGGACCGTTACTCTGTTTGCCACAGCTGAACACATCAGCTTGTTTTCCTTCTCATTATGATTTTCCAGCAGATGTCTGGAGCCACAGGTCCCCTGGGGAGAAATTCCGTGGTCCTCTGCAGATCTCAGATTGGGGCTCCGTTTCATGCCAGCTTTCCTCTGGACCTCAGGGTGGTCTCATCATGCATCCAAAGGCATCTCCACTGCTGCCTTGCCAAGTGCGGGTTGCTGCTGGGTAGCTGGATCCACAGATAACTGGTATGACTTGAAGTGAGTAGTGGCTCCAGAATCTCATAGAGATGGATAAGGATATACAAAAGATGCTCTCCCTCCCCCTGCCCCCACCCCTGCACTGTGAATTAAGTGAACTGATGATGGTAGAGAGGCAGAAAGGAATTAAAACATAGAGACTCTTGGGGAGTATCATTACAGGGTCGTGGGTCTTACCGAAGGAGGTGAAATTCTCATCATTTTCTTCCCTGTGCTGAGCTGTCTGCCTCTGTTAGAGAGTCTGTATGTGCACGTGTTCGTATTTCTAATACTGACCTCATTAATTTATTTGGAATTAACCAGGGTGAAAACTTCTGAGAAAAGAGGTCTTGATAAGAAATAGTAAACCAGTGCCAAACACAGAGATCCAGGTCAAGTTTAATCCAATTGTAGGGATATTTAGATGGGGGAAAAAAAAAATCCTTTAATCTGTAGGCTTTCTTCATCTACAGCCTTCTTCCCACTTATTCTAAAAAGGAACCATTAAATTGTGTAATAACATTGGGGCCACGTGCATTATAAGAACAGGCTTAACCCTTCTAAGATTACAAGATGAAGCTACATTTTCTGAGTGTTGGCAGATTAAACACGAGGGCTTCTTCAAGCAGGATGTTTAAAGGTTGAGTCCCTCCAAACCCCACGCTTCTCGTGGGACACAATGACCATTTCTTTTATCTCAGAGCCACAGTTAAAATGTTTATGTTTACAGCATGAGTCAATTTTTCTCACTTGACTTGTAGATCCTAGAGTTGGAGGATTTTTTTTTCTTTCTTCCCTCATTTATTCCTTTACCCCATGACTTTAGAAATTATCTATGTGATAACACCAAAGTAAAAATAAAAGTAAAAGTTTTTATAGATCCAGCCTCTGGCTCTCGCCTCACCACAAGGCTCATAAGAATTCTATTGAGCGCCTACTATGGACAAAATCCTGTCCAAGTGCTTCACATACAAGATCTCATTCAAAATTCACCCAGACTTTGGAGGTAGGAACTATTTGTATCTCTGTTTTACCAATGGGGAAACTGAGGCAGAGAGGAAGTTAAGTTAACTTGCCCAAGATCACAAGGGAGAAAATAGCAGGCCCAGGATTTGAACCCAGGCAGTCTGGACCCAGAATTGACTCTGATCCACCTTGCTCTGTGGCATCTCTGTTACATTGTCAACTGCCCACTTGATTTTCAAGCTTACCATCACCATCATCAGCATCAGTATCACCATCTCCATCACCACCATCACCATCACCATCATCACCACCATCACCACCATCACCATCACCATCACCATCATCATCATCAGTATCACCATCTCCATCACCATCACCACCTCCTCCATCATTGCCATCATCACCACCACCGTCACCATCTCCATCACCATCATCATTACCCATCTCCATCACCATCATCACCACCAGTAATAAACAGGAGAATCAAGACACCATTTCTATTACTCTTCTCCTCACCATCTGGAGGAAAAGGAATTGGTCTACTTCTCCATGTTACGCACAGCTGCCAACACAGAGCTTCATTTTTTATTTATTTATTTTTTATACGGCAGATTCTTATTAGTTATCCATTTTATACATATTAGTGTATATATGTCAACCCCAATCTCCCAATTCATCCCACCACGACCACCTGCTCCCTGCCACTTTCCCCCCTTGGTGTCCATACTTTTGTTCTCTACATCTCTGTCTCTATTTCTGCCTTGCAAACCGGTTCATCGGTACCATTTTTCTAGATTCCACATATATGTGTTAATATACGATACTCGTTTCTCTCTTTCTGACTTACTTCATTCTGTATGACAGTCTCTAGGTCCACCCACGTCTCTACAAATGACCCAATTTTGTTCCTTTTTATGGCTGAGTAATATTCCATTGTATATATGTACCACATCTTCTTTAGCCATTCGTCTGTTGATGGGTATTTAGGTTGCTTCCATGACCTGGCTATTGTAAATAGTGCTGCAATGAACATTGGGGTGCATGTGTCTTTTGGAATTATGGTTTTCTCTGGGTATATGCCGAGTAGTGGGATTGCTGGGTCATATGGTAATTCTATTTTTAGATTTTTAAGGAACCTCCATACTGTTCTCCATAGTGGCTGTATCAATTTACATTCCCACCAACAGTGCAAGAGAGTTCCCTTTCCTCCACACCCTCTCCAGCATTTGTTGTTTGTAGATTTTCTGATGATGCCCATTCTAACTGGTGTGAGGTGATAGCTCACTGTAGTTTTGATTTGTATTTCTCTAATAATTAGTGATGTTGAGCAGCTTTTCATGTGCCTCTTGGCCATCTGTATGTCGTCTTTGGAGAAATGTCTGTTTAGGTCTCCTGCCCATTTTTTGATTGGGTTGTTTGTTTTTTTAATATTGAGCTGAATAAGCTGTTTATATATTTTAGAGATTAATTCTTTGTCCGTTGATTCGTTTGCAAATATTTTCTTCCATTCTGAGGGTTGTCTTTTTGTCTTGTTTATAGTTTCCTTTGTTGTGCAAAAGCTTTTAAGTCTCATTAGGTCCCATTTGTTTATTTTTGTTTTTATTTCCATTACTCTAGGAGGTGGGTCAAAAAAGATCTTGCTGTGATTTATGTCAAAGAGTGTTCTTCCTATGTTTTCCTCTAAGAGATTTATAGTGTCCGGTCTTACATTTAGGTCTTTAATCCATCTGGCGTTTAAAGATGGATTAAATACACATTTTGTGTATGGTGTTAGGGGGTGTTCTAATTTCATTCTTTTTTTACATGTAGCTGTCCAGTTTTCCCAGCACCACTTATTGAGGAGGCTGCCTTTTCTCCATTGTATATCCTTGCCTCCTTTGTCATAGATTAGTTGACCATAGGTGCGTGGGTTTATCTCTGGGCTTTCTATCCTGTCCCATTGATCTATATTTCTGTTTTTGTGCCAGTACCATATTGTCTTGATTACTGTAGCTTTGTAGTATAGTCTGAAGTCAGGGAGTCTGATTCCTCTAGCCCTGTTTTTTTCCCTCAGGATTGCTTTGGCTATTCGGGGTCTTTTGTGTCTCCATAAAAATTTTAAGATTTTTTGTTCTAGTTCTGTAAAAAATGCCATTGGTAATTTGATAGGAATTGCATTGAAGCTGTAGATTGCTTTGGGTAGTATAGTCATTTTCACAATATTGATTCTTTCAATCCAAGAACATGGTATATCTCTCCATCTGTTTGTGTCATCTTTGATTTCTTTCATCAGTGTCTTATAGTTTTCTGAGTACAGGTCTTTTACCTCCTTAGGTAGGTTTGTTCCTAGGTATTTTATTGTTTTTGTTGCAGTGGTGAATGGGATTGTTTCTTTAATTTCTCTTTCTGATCTTTCGTTGTCAGTGTATAGGAATGCAAGAGATTTCTGTGCATTAATTTTGTATCCTGCAACTTTACCAAATTCATTGATTAGCTCTAGTATTTTTCTGTTGGCATCTCTAGGATTTTCTATGTATAGTATCATGTCATCTGCAAACAGTGACAGTTTTACTTCTTCTTTTCCAATTTGTATTCCTTTTATTTCTTTTTCTCCTCTGATTGCCGTGGCTAGGACTTCCAAAACTATGTTGAATAATAGTGGTGAGAGTGGACATCCTTGTCTTGTTCCTGATCTTAGAGGAAATGTTTTCAGTTTTTCACCATTGAGAATGATGTTTGCTGTGGGTTTGCCATATATGGCCTTTATTATGTTGAGGTAGTTTCCCTCTATGCCCACTTTCTGGAGAGTTTTTATCATAAATGGTGTTCAATTTTGTCAAAAGCTTTTTCTGCGTCTATTGAGATGATCATATGGTTTTTATTCTTCAGTTTGTTAATATGGTGTATCACATTGATTGCTTTGCATATATTGAAGAATCCTTGCATCCCTGGGATAAATCCCACTTGCTCATGGTGTATGATCTTTTTAATATATTGTTGGATTCTGTTTGCTAGTATTTGGTTGAGGATTTTTGCATCTATATTCATCAGTGATATTGGTCTGTAATTTTCTTTTTTTGTAGTGTCTCTGTCTGGTTTGGGTATCAGGGTGATGGTGGCCTCGTAGGATGAGATTGGGAGTGTTCCTTCCTCTGCAATTTTTTGGAAGAGTTTGAGAAGGATGGGTGTTAGCTCTTCTCTAAGATGTTTGATAGAATTCACCTGTGAAGCCATTTGGTCCTGGACTTTTGTTTGTTGGAAGATTTTTAATCACAGTTTCAATTTCATTACTTGTGATTGGTCTGTTCATATTTTCTATTTCTTCCTGGTTCAGTCTTGGAAGGTTATACCTTTCTAAGAATTTGTCCATTTCTTCCAGGTTGTCTATTTTATTGGCATAGAGTTGTTTGTAGTAGTCTCTTACGATGCTCTGTATTTCTGTGGTGTCTGTTGTAACATCGCCTTTTTCTTTTCTTATTTTATTGATTTGAGTCCTCTCCCTCTTTTTCTTGATGAATCTGGCTAAAGGCTTATCAATTTTATTTATATTCTCAAAGAGCCAGCTTTTAGTTTTATTGATCTTTGTTATTGTTTTCTTTGTTTCTATTTCATTTATTTCTGCTCTGATCTTTATGATTTCTTTCCTTCTACTAGCGTTGGGTTTTGTTTGTTCTTCTTTCTCTAGTTCCTTTAGGTGTAAGGTTAGATTGTTTATTTGAGATTTTTCTTGTTTCTTGAGGTAGCATTGTATTGCTATAAACTTCCCTGTTAGAACTGCTTTTGCTGCACCCCATAGGTTTTTGTTTTCGTTGTCAATTGTCTCTAGGTATTTTTTGATTTCCTCTTTGATTTCTTCAGTGATCTCTTAGTTATTTAGTAACATATTGTTTAGCCTCCATGTGTTTGTGTTTTTTACGTTTTTTCCCCTGTATGTGATTTCTAATCTCCTAGTGTTGTGGTCGGAAAAGATGCTTGATATGATTTCAATTTTCTTAAATTTACCAAGGCTTGATTTGTGACCCAAAATGTGATCTATCTTGGAGAATGTTCCATGTGCGCTTGAGAAGAAAGTGTAATATGCTGTTTTTGGATGGAATGTCCTATAAATATCAATTAAATCTATCTGGTCTATTGTGTCATTTAAAGCTGTGTTTCCTTATTAATTTTCTGTCTGGATGATCTGTCCATTGGTGTAAGTGAGGTGTTAAAGTCCCCCACTATTATTGTGTTACTGTCGATTTCCTCTTTCATAGCCGTTAGCATTTGCCTTATGTATTGAGGTGCTCCTATGTTGGGTGCATAAATATTTATAATTGTTATATCTTCTTCTTGGATTGATCCCTTGATCATTATGTAGTGTCCTTCCTTATCTCTTGTAACATTCTTTATTTTAAAGTCTATTTTATCTGATATGAGTATTGCTACTCCAGCTTTCTTTTGATTTCCATTTACGTGGAATATCCTTTTCCATCCCCTCACTTTCAATCTGTATGTGTCCCTAGGTCTGAAGTGGGTCTCTTGTAGACAGCATATATATGGGTCTTGTTTTTGTATCCATTCAGCGAGCCTGTGTCTTTTGGTTGGAGAATTTAATCCATTCACGTTTAAGGTAATTATCAGTATGTATGTTCCTATTACCATTTTCTTAATTGTTTTGGGTTTGTCTTTGTAGGTCCTTTTCTTCTCTTGTGTTTCCCACTTAGAGAAGTTCTTTTAGCATTTGTTATAGAGCTGGTTTGGTGGTGCTAAATTCTCTTAGCTTTTCTTGTCTCTAAAGCTTTTGATTTCTCCGTCAAATCTGACTGAGATCCTTGCCGGGTAGAGTAATCTTGGTTGTAGGTTCTTCCCTTCCATCACTTTAAGTATATCATGCCACTCCCTTCTGGCTTGTAGAGTTTCTGCTGAGAAATCAGCTGTTAACCTTATGGGAGTTCCCTTGTATGTTATTTGTCATTTTTCCCTTGTTGCTTTTAATAATTTTTCTTTGTCTTTAATTTTTGTCAATTTGATTACTATGCGTCTCGGTGTATTTCTCCTTAGGTTTATCCTGCCTGGGACTGTCTGCACTTCCTGAACTTGGGTGGCTATTTCCTTTCCCATGTTAGGGAAGTTTTCGACTATAATCTCTTCAAATATTTTCTCTTGTCCTTTCTCTCTCTCTTCTCCTTCTAGAACCCCTATTCTGCAAATGTTGGTGTGTTTAATGTTGTCCCAGAGGTCTCTTAGGCTGTCTTCATTTCTTTTCATTCTTTTTTCTTTATTCTGTTCTGTGGCAGTGAATTCCACCATTCTGTCTTCCAGGTCACTTATCTGTTATTCTGCCTCAGTTATTCTGCTATTGATTCCTTCTAGTGTATTGTTCATTTCAGTTACTGTATTGTTCATCTCTGTTTGTTTGTTCTTTAATTCTTCTAGGTGTTTGTTCTTTAATTTTTCTAGATCTTTTTTAAACATTTCTTGCATCTTCTTGATCTTTGCCTCCATTCTTTTTCCAAGGTCCTGGATCATCTTCACTGTCATTATTCTGAATTCTTTTTCTGGAAGGTTGCCTATCTCCTCTTCGTTTAGTTGTTTTTCTGGGGTTTTATCTTGTTCCTTCATCTGCTACGTAGTCCTCTGCTTTTTCATTTTGTCTCATCTTTCTATGAATGTGGTTTTCGTTCCACAGGCTGCAGAATTGTAGTTCTTCTTGCTTCTGCTGTCTTCCCTCTCTCATTTTTTTTAAATAGCTTATGCAAAACAGCAGTACAAGCAATTCTCAGTTATTTGGGAAAATCGGATAACTGTAAAACATGAATAAGGAGGAGCACAGGTAATTTGATTTAGGACTGCATTGTGCTGATTTTTAACAGACCATTTTTATGAAAGTTTATTTCATAAATGCTTTTCCCAAAGTGTGTCCTATGGAGCAACCATGGTATCACAGTGGCTGTTTTGGTGGTGGCGGGTCGGGGAGACTGAAGTGTTCAGCAGTCAGATTGCTTTGGCAGATGCTGGATTAACTGAGGTGCAGCAAACCTCCTTCCTGCAGGACTTCTCAGGGCCTTTAGCACACTCCCACCTAGGGTGCTTCTCTGAAACTTGTTGTGATACGCAACATTTATCAAACACATTTGGCTACAGAACCCTTCCACTGCCAACAGAACTCTTAGAACCGGAATAGACTAGACTAACATTTTGGTTATTTGTTTGGTTGTGACGTGACCCCTGCAGTTTCACCTAGTGTCACATCCAGTGGCCCTTTAGCCCTTTCTCTGTGCCAGGCACATACTGCCCTCCTAGGACTCTCAATCTCAGAGAAGACAAATATTAGCCAAATAATCAAATAAAGATAAAACGGAAATGGTGACAAATGCTACCAAGAAGAGAGAGGGGCCCGTGCTATGGAAGTTGACCCAATCCAGGCTGGCAGGTGTGGGTGGAGGTAACACCTAAGCATGAGCAGGAGTTAACTCAGAAAAGGAGCAACCTGTGCAAAGGTCCTGAGGCAGGGGCAGACACAGTGCATCTAAGGAGCTAAAGGAAGGCCGGCATGGTTGGGGAGGAGGGACAGAGGGGAGCATGGTAAAAGCTGAGGCTGGAGGGCCTGGTGGGGCATCGGGAGAGGATGGGGAACAGAATTACATGGTCCAGGCTGACCAGTGAGTTCTGCCGGGAGCCCTGAGAACAGCTGCATGCAGCCCGTTGGCTGATATCCCTGGACTCGGGACACAGGACATTTGGCTGTCGTCAGCCTGGGCAATGGCTCTTCCCATTTAGGGGTCCGTGTGGGTCCCTTCACTCATCTGTGCATCAAACACCCCCCCCCAAGTGTCTATGGACTCAATGGTTATAACCAGTCCTCTGGAGTCATTTGGGGCCATTACCAGCCGCCCTGTCACTGACCCACCGATAATAGGGCTTAGGAGGCAGTGGGGCCATCACTTGGGGTACCCTGATGGACAGTGCAGGCTTGGCTGGGGCTGAGGTCATCAGCGGAGCTGTCACTGCCTGGAGGCCCCAGCAGCTCCCAGGAAGGGGCCCACAGAAGGCTCTGTGGAGAGGCACTGGGGGCGGGGTGCTGAGCAGGGAGCCCTGCCAGCCCCCCCCCCAAGGGGGGATTCGTGTGCTGAGATCACCCCCTCCCCAGGGAGGCTCAGAGCCTGGCATCAGCCAGATATATGCGTTTTCTGGATCTGAGCAAATGACACCCTTCCTGGATGGGTGAGTGGAAAGAAATATAAGAGGCCATGTCTAGTTCTGAATGAGGCGTTGGCAGGAAGATGGGCTACCGGGACACAGAGCTTGTGAGCCAGGAGAAAGGGAAGGGAAGCCACTAGAACAGTGACGTGGCCACAGTCCGGTGTGGAACCTGCTCGCCAGGGACGCTGGCGACGCCCTGCCTGCCCAGGACAGCCCCCCACGACAGAGAATGGTTGGTGCGAAGCGTCGACAGTGCCGAGGTTGAGACGTTCTGGCCTAAATGGGAGGTTTTGCAGGACCCTCAGGAGCGTTTGTGGGTTTGTGGTGCAGTCCCTCGGGGGATAAGGACACAGCTGCTCCTTTTGCCTTAAATCGAAAGATCCTGAGCCAGAATCTGGGTCCCCGTCACCATCACGTCGGGTCCTCACAGCCAGTGGCGTGGCAGGTCCACTGGGCCGTGCTGTCTCCCAGTCTTTAGCAAGCCACCCCGGGGGTCTCCAGAGTGAAGGACGCGGACACCCTACTTCCCAGCAGGGCGGCCGTTCTAGGACCTCAGGCTGTCTTCCCGTGCTGCTCACAGGCCACCTGTGTCCACAGGTTTGGGGTCTTGGACATTGGTCAGGGGGCTGTGCTGGAACCTTCTGAGTGACAGCCTCAGTGGGCCTCCCCCACCCCAGCTTTTTTTATTTTGGTAAAATACACACAACATAAGATGTACCCTTAGTGACATTTAGGACGTTCACAGCCATCTCGTTCCAGAACATTTTCATCCCCCCAAAAGGAGACCCCCCCCCTACCCTTTAAGCAGTCACTCCCCATCCTCCTCCCCCAGCCCCCCGGCAACCACGACTCTGCTTTCTGTCCCTGCGCATTTGCCTGTTCCGGATGTTTGTGGAATCGTACAGTATGTGGGCTTCTGTGTCTGGCTTCTCCCACTGAGCATGTGTGTGAGCTCCATGCATGCTGTGACCTGTGTCAGGCCTTCGTTCCTTTTTATGGCCTGATAATGTTCCACTGCAGCGCCGGACCACATTCCGCTACTCTTTTCAGCAGCTGACAGTTGACAGTCGTGGGCCGTTTCCACCTTTCGGCTGCTGTGAACGCTCAGGCACAAGTGCCTCTTCGACCACCGTTCCGTCCTCTGGGCCCGACGCCTGATAGAATTGCTGGGTCCCACGGGGACTCTTTCACTTTTGAGGAACCGCCAGCCTGGCTCCACGTGGTCTGTGGGCCTCCTGTGGAGGGGGGCTGGGGAGTGGGTGCTCCCCCACCAGCATTTACTCTGGACAAGCCATCAGGGCAGGTTTGGGCTCCAGGAGCCCCATGGAAGCACCCTCAGTGCTGACAGCCCCCGGCAGGACACGCCGGCTGGATGAGGGCCGCCTTGCTCTTGCCATGAGAGCAGCCACATTCATGAGGTTTGGGGGCCGATGGCTCTGCCTCCTGGTGACACGGTGCAGCCCTCTCCCTCCACCCCTGGCCCCAGCTGGGGTGGGAGACAAGGCTCCCGGGGGCTGCCTGGCTGGAGTGCCGTGGGCTGGGCAGTTGGATGTGTTCGGCAAACAGACCAAAAGTCCATTAGAGCTCGTGGGAACCCTGAGTTCTTGACGCTGCAGCTTCTCTCCCGCTCGTGCAGAGCAGGAGGGGGACCGCTCGGCACCAGAGCCACTCCTGGCGTGTTGGCGAGAGGCAGCGGATTCGGGGCACACGGCACAGGGAAATGGGTACAAAGATGCCAAAGGCATGGGCATGGCTCAGAATATGAATCGGGGGCTTGGGGCTGTGAGGGAGACCTCGGGGAAGCCCTGAGACAAATGACATCCCCACTCCCGAGCAACCAGCTATTGACCATCCCCTCCGTAAGAATGTATGTGGACATGGGTGTCTTTGCTCTCCAATGGAGACTCTGGGGCTGCTGGGGGCCTCCTTCTAGCAGGAAGGGCGGTGCCACGGGAGGATTCAGCAGCGGGCTCCTCTGGGCCTAGAACTGCTTGTGTCACTCTCTCTGGCCATCATCCCACCTGGCGAGGCCCCTCAGGCTCCTTGCTGTTGGTCCTGCCATCACAGTCCCGGGAACTGATGCTAAGAAGGTGTGGCACCAGGAAATGCAGGCCCCTCTCAGCTCTGCCTCATCCAGGAAGCCTTCTCAGTTTTCCCAAAACCAGGCACTAGTGCTTCCCTGATGCTTTGTGGCCATTCCTCCCTGGGCCCCAGATAGCCTGGGGTGTCGAGTGGTGACCAAGCAGAGGGATGTTCTGGATTTGCACCCTGGCTCCACCTCCCTGACCCTCACTCCCTTCATCTAAAGTGGGTTAGCACCACCTCTCTGAGGGCTGTTGCAGAAGTCGGTGAGACAAGGCTCAGCACAGGGCCTGATGCAGAGCAGTCACCCCTGGGTGCCCCTGAGAAAGAAAAGAAGAGCAACTGAGAACAAACATGGGGCCTGACGAAGACTTGATGCGTCACCTGGGGACAGGCGCCTGTTCTCTGCTCCACGGAGCAGGGTCTCGGCAGCGCTCCTCATCCATCCACTCCACACCTCTCCGTGGTTCCGGGCACACACAGAGGGTTGGGCAGCCAGTGGAGGGGGAAATGGGCCATAAATAAGTCAGCACACACCCCAGGTTGAATCGAGTTTAAAGATGATTTGAAAAGAGGCGACTGAAGAGAGTAACTCACAGGCAGGGCAGTCAGGGGGGATTGCTTGAGGAGGTGGCATTTGAGCTGATCTGAGGCTGCAACGGGCAGGGAGGGGGAAGATCCCTTGGGAGGAGGGTCGGGTCTCACACTTCCTAGAGGAGCTGGCGCTCTCAGCTCTTATGGGACCCCTCCGTGGATGGAGTTTGCTTAAAGTCCATCTTCCCTGGTCCCCGAAAGGGGCCTCACACATGTGGTCCCCGCAGCATCACTGAATAAGCCTGTCTGCCCCCCTGCCAGCTACTCCTTTCTTGTGGCTTGAGAGCCCCCGAACCCGGGGGGGGGCCGGGGGTGTGTGTATGAGCCCTCCCACAACCGAGGATAATAGGACGTGAGATTTGGTTAGGATGAATCTCGCAGCGACGGTGGAGACCCAGCCTCAATCTGGAATCTGGGGGCTGAATTCCGACTGAGAAGCAGCCATTTTGTTGAAAGGTCGACAGCTCTTGGCGGGCAGTAAAAACTTGGGTGAAGCGTCCAGTTGAGCTCTGTTTTCAACGCCTCTGCTCAAATCGTGGGTCTGCGGAGACTGACAACAACAGCCCTGCAAGGTTGGCATACGAACCCCATTTACAGTGAGGACCATAAAGCAAGGGGCTAAGGGTCTCGGCCAAGGCGGAGAGCTACAGAGGAAAGGGCGCCTCTCCTGGGTCCCTGGGCAGAGACAGGATGACCTTCCTAGAAGGTGCAGGATTACCAGAGTAAGGAGGAGACTTTCCCTCCAAAAGGAGTCACTCCCATTGGCCCTGCTTGGATCACATGCCCTCCCTGAGCCAATCACAGGGCCAGGGAAAGCTGCACTCCCATTGGCCCAGCTTGGGTCACATGTCTCTCCCTGAGCCAATCCCAGGGCTAGGGGAGGTACTCCTGTAGCCCGTGGAAGGGCCCTCCCCACGGGTCCCTACAGAGCAGCGGTGGGCAGCGGTTTCCAAAGACAGCAAGGGTGGGTCTCTGCAGACACGCCAGGACGGTGGCTGCCCCAGTGCTCCGCCTCAGCCTGCATGCAGCCTCATCCCGCCCTCGCTGTCCCTCAAATAGCCCTCATTCCCACCCACCCCCCGACACTGTCCCTCTCCTTCCGGGACTGGGGGCTGGTCTCTGTCCTCCTGCTCAGACCGGCCCCCTCGAGCTCCGCCTGGGCCTCCCCCAGCCCCAGCCATGGTCTGGCTGCTGCAGCCTCCGTCTCCAAGGACTGGATCCTGTCTGGGGTCATCCCTTGTCAGAGACTGTGTGTGCAGGGCCTTGCAGAGACGGGCAGGGACACGCATTACGTATTAATGAAGCAGTGTTCCTGACGAGACGCTTGACTCTTCGTTTGGGGGACCAGAAATGACAACAGGCAGAGCGTGGGCAGCAGATCTGAGGGTGAACTGCAGCCCACAAGAGCCATCCGCCCTGCGGATCCCTGCCTCCATCGGGCTGAGGCAGTAAGTGTCCCCCATAGGCTCTGCTCCCTGACGGACAGGTATATTCCCAGCCTGGGGCCTTGGAAGGAAATCTGTCCCCACTCTGGCTTCTGTGCAGCAACAGCCCTTGTTAGCTGTCAAGTTCAAGCAGCTGCAGGGAAGCCGCAGATCTGCCCCGACTTCTGCTCAGAGCCCTCACTTTTCCAGCAGGCTGTCCAGGTACCGGGTGTCGGCTAAACACCACTCGAGGCCGGGTGCTGAGTTAAGTTAAACTTTGCTGCAAGCCAAGTGACCGTCTCTCCTGAGCATCTCCTGGACAGTGTAGTCGGGGAGACAGAAAGAGAGCAGTCAACAAACGCATAAACAGGAAAAAGCTGCAATGGAAGGGCTGGGGAGACGATTAGGCAGGCGCTGGTGCCACCTAGCTCCCTGGGAGCCGCCGCTCTAAACCTCAGCAGAGGACGGACCCTCCTCACCCTGGGCTGGCCCACGGAGGCCACCTCTTCACCCGGAGGCCCCAGAGCTCCCCCGGGAGATGGGGCTGAAGCCAGACCCCAGCCCAGCCCGCATCTCTCCTCTCCTGCCTCTGCTGCTGCAGGCTCTGCCCAGGCGACCACTCACACAAGAGTCCCATCCCTGGCTCTGCTTGCAGGGAACCCCGCCGCACACTGGGATGGAGAAGTCGGGTGGGCCTCTGTGGGGAGGCGGCAGGGGCCGGGGCACCACGGGACGCTGCCCTCTGGTTAGAGCTTCCCTGCCCCGCGCAGTGTTAAGGGCCCCTCCGACTACATCTGGGTCAGGCAGAGGTTTGACTGAATGCAACGGGGGAACCCACTGCAGCTACCCCTCCTCACGCAGATGGACTGGAAGGGAAGGTTGGCCAGCAGGTGGCCCCAGAGCCCCGGGTCTCGGCAGGGAGATGGCCGTGCAGCGGGGGGGGGCTCCAGCCATATTTCCCACCCCCCACTCTTTGTTGACTCAACATCCACAGTTGAGAGGAGAAGCTGATTGGCCAGCTCGGCTCATAGGCCTGCCTGTTGCCCAGGGCAGGGCAGGGCGTCTTGACCGACCGCTCCCCAGGACCACTCACAGTGGGGAACGATGACCCCCTAGAAGGAAATCGGGCCTCTGCTGCCTGAGTGAGAGCTGGGAGTGGACTCTGCCCTGTTCCCACTGTCAGCAATAATGTCTTCTGTCATCCCATACCCCGAATTAAGTAGCTACCTTTGTTAATTTGGTACAACCTGAAGGGCACTTTTGAGAAGCATCTAATTCACCCTTCCCCACCAGGCAAATTTTGTAAGAACATATTCATGGATTTCATTAATATTCATACGACTTTGAGGGTTTTTTTCATGATTTATAAAACTCAAAGTAACTGTGAATGGTGATGTATAGTAGTGTCAATGTTACACAGCAAATGCCTTTTCCTATCACATTCTGGGTTTTTCTGCTCATTACAAGAACCTAGTTGGAAATAATTGAAAGCTGAATTTCATTGTGCGTGGAAAGTATTTCGTAAAATGCAAGAAATACAAACATCGTCAAGCCTCTTAAAGTAATGGTCAAGAATCAAGGAAGAGTTGGGGAGGGAAGTATGGATCCTGACTCACCCTCAGCCCCAGGTTTGCCCCATTCACTTAAGAGAATTGTTTTATTCTGGCCAGATCTTGCTGCTTGCCCAGCGCCACGGCAAAGGGCTTTTAAATTAAACTTTGCTGCGTCACGTAGGATTCGGTTACAAATTCATGATCACTTTCAAAAGCAATTAAAGTGACGTTCTAGTCCTGGGCCTTAGAGCCACGGTGACTTTTTAAAGCGCGGAACTTCAGCAATCCCTGTGTATTTGTAAAACCAGCTGGAATGAGAGCGACACCCGGGGTCTGAGATTCCCGTCAGGGGTCGAGTGAGCCTGGGGAGACACAGAGACCTCCTGGGCTCAGTCTCCCATTTGCACACGTGGGCACAGCTTCCTCAGCCTCCCTTTCTGCTCTTCGAAGCTTCCTAGGACGGCAGCGTGACCGAGACAAGACCTGGGAACTCTGCCCTTGATCCTGGACTACTTGTGAAACCTTCGTGCACCCTTAGCCTCTCTGCGCCTCAGTCTCCCTATCTGCAGAAGGGGCTGGACCGGATCGTCAGTGGGGCCGACATTCTGGGACTTTTCTTTCATTGTCCCTTGAGGAGTTGCAGGGGTGCGGGGTGGAGATTCCTGGAACCCTCCTCTTCACAGGGGAGCTCGGTGCCAGCTTCAGGCATAATAAGGACACGGAAGGAGGGAAACCCTAATCTGGGCAAAGAAGCCCGAGATAAACACAGTGAAGAGGAGGCCGAGGATGGGCCGTCCTGCTGTGGGTCCCATCAGCCCTCCCCTCCCCACCTCTCCTTCCTCTCCTGCCGGAGGCCGGGGGGCCAGGTGACACCACACCCCTCGGGTTCCCGCTAAGTCTCTAGAGCAGAACCCTTCTGACTCCCTCCCCCGGCCCCCGAGGGCCCCCAGAAGCCTCTGCAGGCACCCAGGAGGGGTCCCCCCTCCTCCTTCTTTTGCTCCGGGTTTTCACCTGGGGAGGGGTGACCACCTCTCTTCTCTCCCCGCTCCCTAGTTCCCGGCTGTTTCTTTGCCCCCAGACAGTAGCCATAGGGCTGGGTGGACCGTCTCCCTCCCACCTGGGATCTTCGACCACCTGCCGCCCCCTCGGGGCCCCCCCTTCCCTCCGCCTCCTCCCTCGGGGCTCAGAGAAGATAGTTCTCCTGTGGGAAGAGGGAGACTGAGCACCTACTCTGTTCACCGTGCCAGGCCTGCACCTGCCATCCGTGGGGACAGACAGCATGTTTGTGTTCCTAGGGCCCAGGGGAGGGTGTGGGGCAGCGTTAGTGCTCAACAGTTCCGGGGGGTGGGGGGACAGGCGAGCCGTCCCTGCAGAGCAGACGGGATGACGGACACAAAACCTGAGAAAACCCTGATTCTCTGTCAGCATGAAAATCTAGAAGCCCCAGCGTCGCGGGCCAACATGAGGGCCGTGAGGACCAGAGGAGGCCGCGGGGAAGCCGCAAATACATTTAAGGTGAAAGAGTGCTCTTAACTCTGGCTCTGGTGAGAGTCGGATTGTAAAGGAAAATTGGCCGCAGCCTCCTGGCCGGCCGCAGTTACGGCCAAGTGTAGATTTGCCTGCCTGCGTCCTGGCCAGCCCGGGGTGGATGGGGGCAAAGCGTCTGCTGCCACGACTCAGAGCTTCTCCCTCTGCTGCAGGCAGCTCAAAACTCCCAAGACGTAACAAAAATGAGAGTCTGCAACCTGTTTTCCTGGGAAGATCTCTGGGTTTAATATCATACAAGGAGAAAGTGCTACAATACTTCACCGAAGAATTACATCCTTGTGGAAGAACTTGATCCTAAGGGTTTTGAGAGCATCTTTTAAAACATGGGGACAGGGTCAGGGAGGCCTTATTAGTGGCGTGGCAAAGCCATGAAGATGCAGAATAGCCATCGCCTTCCAAGAGACTTAGAGCAAAAGGAGGGGAGATCCAGTCGTGTGCACACCTGTGCACACGTGTGTATGCTTATAGGTATGTGTGCAGGTGTGTGTGTTTATGTGTGTGTGTTTGGGTGTGTTTACATGTCTGTTGTATGTGCGTATGCGTGTTTCTGTGTATGCACATGCATGTCCAGGAATCATATACCGTGGTGGACAAGACCAAACACTCAATTTTAACTGGACATTCTTGAAAATTCTCTTTGCCCCCCAAGTCCTTCCATCAGGATCTCTCACAGACCCTGTTCTTCCCCCATTTTATAATTATCACTTTATACTGCACTGAGAGGCTGTCACTTTTTTAGGTCTAATTCCTCTGGTCCATGAACCGCGTGAGGGCAGGGCTGTGTCTGTCCAGCGTGATGGGGCCTGGCACACAGCACAGGCCACGTGGGCCAAGTGAAGACATTGTTGAAACGCCAGGGGCCCAGCCTGCACTGACGGTGTCCCCTGGGCTGACTGGGTCTCTGCCTGTCCTGAGGCAGGTTTTTCTCTGCAGGTCCAGTGGGATTCTCCTCCCCTTCAATTCTTTGGGAATAAACCTCCAAGGCGTTTGCAATTCAAAACCACACATGGTGACTTTTCTCCAAGTTTCAAGTTTCTTCGAAATTAGGCAAATACCTTCTCCTTGGAGGAGATTCTGCCAGAATCCTGCATTTCATCCATCCTTTCCTAAGGACGGATCCAGCCCTCCGAGCGAGGTCCCTGGGCGAACACAATGGCCAGGCACCATACGTTATTTTAATGTCGACATCACTTTAAACTAACCTTTTACCATCTGTTCTGTCCTTTAGTAACAAATGCAAAAGAGCATAATTCTCGATGGCGTCATAAAAGTGAGATGGGTGATGGAAATGCCCGCCTCCACTCTTTATTCACGGTCCTTCCGGACGCTGCTGTGATGTTTTTCTCATTTTCCAGACACAAATCAAGGGGAAACTGCTCTCCCCTGATCTGGTGAATTCATCTGCACAGTATTTCTTCTTAATACGGTAAACTGTGGGAGAATTCAGGCCATCTTGTGCGTATTTCAGAAGGCGCCGCCAAACGGCACCTGGAGAATTAAGGGAACGCGCGGCTCGATGGTCAGGATGTAATGAGATTTCTTTGCAAAAAATAAAATCTTGAAATGTGTGGCGGGTTCTTTTCGTCCGTTTCATCATTAACTTCCCTGTGAAGGACGGGCAGCCTGGCCCGGAGAGGGCAGGGTGGGGAAGCACACTGGGTGGGCCGGATGTGTCCCCCGCGCCCCCAATCTCTGCAGGGCCGTAGGGGCTCCCACGCCCCCCTCAATCCAGGCAGAAGGCGGGCGGTGCCCCGGCCCAGGGGTGCGTGGGGGGCGTCCGGCCCAGCCATTCTCAGTGGTCTTGCTCAGGGTAGACAATCAACAGGGGAACCGGACGTGACGGTAGGCGAGGGAGGAGGGCGGAGCTGGGGAAGCCGGAGCGAAGGCGCCCGTCACGGACAGTGCGTGCGCGTGCGTGTGTGCGTGCGCGTGCGTGTGTGCGTGCGCATGCGTACATGCGCGTGGCTCCTCTCGGAGGCTCCCGTCCGCCCCCAAGCCGCCCAGGTCACGCTGACCTCCGTGATACCTGTGGGATGAAAGCGTCGGCTCCTTCGGACCGTCGGTTCCTGATATTTTCTCTTCCCCGTCCTGTCGCGAAGGAGGTAAGAGGCCGCTGTCGCCGTCGGGGCGGCTGGGGTCCCTGCCCCCACGCTCGTGCCCTGGGGGGGTCGACTCTGGTGTGTTAACAGTAAATGCTGGTTTAGGGAAGGTGTCCTCTACTGGACCGAATTTTCTCGGAAGTGGCGTTTTCTGGGGGATGGCTTGTCCTTATGGTCCAGGTTCAGCTGGAAAGGATGTTCATTATCATCTCTGTGGAGCCTCCGTGGAGACCATCCTGTGATGATTATTGTGCTACAGAAGTAAGTTGCCCGAGAAAAAGCCACCCTTAGTTTCTGAGATAAATCCCACTTAGGCGTGTAGGGGGAGGAAAAGTAAATTTCTCTCTCCCCTTCTGAGTTCCTGGCTGAGACCCCCATAATAAAAGATTAACAAGAGAACAAGAAGGAGAAGTTGATTAACATGAGTGCGTCATGTATACGCGGGGGACCCGGGGAAAAAGGAGTAGCTCCCCAAGATGGCTGAGAATTCAGGTTTAAGAGGAAAAGGGGAGGGGAATGTAGGTCTCTCAGGGGAGAGGAAGTGACTTGTAGGAAAGATGATGGACCCTTGGAGGAGGGATGGGAGGTGTGGTCGTGTGACAGGTCTGCCTGGGTGTGCTGGTCTCTTCTAGCCCCCCTCCCAAGACTAGAGGCAATAATCTTCCTCAGGTGCTAACCCCACCCTGCGGGGAGGGGATCTGTGACACCTGAGCCTCTTTGAGTCTCTGTCTCCAGGCGGATGAGGGAGCTCAGAGAAAACCCCTCCTGCACCTGCTGGCTCTCAAGGGCCTGCAGCTGAAAACAGTCACTACACCCAGCGGCATATTTGGGGGTGGCGTCTCGCTAACCTTCATCCCCGCCTTTGACGCTCCCCCAAGCAGTTTCGCGGCCTAGCAGCTGGGCGGGCGGGTTGCTCCGTCTCCCTGAACCCATATCTCAGTTCAGTTAGTAGTAGTCTCATTTCAGGAGGCAGGGTTGCAGGATGGCTCTACAGGATGCAAACCATCAGGTGTATAATACGAGGCATTTCCATGGAAGGAAAAGAAAAAGTTAATGGTTGGAACAGGCTCTAAACCCGTTTCTGAGTCCTGGGGGCAGCCAGTCGAGATTTCTGGATGGTGATCTCACAGCATCTTCTGCAGTCTGGTTGCCTCTGATGAGGTCATTGCATGTTCCAGGGAACTTTCTGAACGTCGGCATGGCAACAGGCAGGCAGGCTGTCGGTACATGAGCTGTTTCGGGGGCTTCTCTGAAGTTCGTACCCAGTCATCCAGCCTTAGTTTGCAGGGCTCTGGGGAAAGGGCAGTTTTGTTCTTAGTGATTCCAAGTCAGAAAGGCAGGAGAAGGGGCTTCCCTGGTGGTCCAGTGGTTAAGACTCGGCGCTTTCACTGCCAAGGGCGTCGGTTCGATCCCTGATCGGGGAACCAAGATCTTGCATGCTGTGAGGCATGACCAAAAAAAAAGGGGGGGGGCAGGAGAACATTAGAAACGTTGATTTGGAGAAGCACGGCCAGATATTTGAGGAAACTAGAAGAATGCGGATCCAGTCCAGTTACAGGTAGACAATAAAGCCTCAAAGACAACAAACAGGACTAGAATCTCAAGGCACAGCTTTCTACCAAAACCTAATTTTTGTCTCTACAATCACCCACATTTCTACCAAAGGTAATCATGGTAAGACTGTTTGTTTGCAAAATAAATCTGGTCTCATTTAACGTGGCCTGACCGTTTACAAAAGTGTAGCAGAAACAGTGAGGACCACGCAGGCTCTTTGGAGGTTTGCTCTGCTGGAGCTTCTAAACAAGGACTCACTCTCAGGTCACACCTGAGCCTTCCCGTTTGGATGTGATGATGGCGGCTCTAGTGCAGGTTGAACCCCACCTGCTGGTATTTCTGTTCTGACCGTAACATCTCCATCTGTGTGTGGGATTGGTTTGCAGTTACCTTACTTTGTGCTCTCAGGAGGAGAATGGTATCCAAGGAGGATTTGTAAAACCAGGGGGATTGCTTTTTCTCTTGTGTCCTCGGCTCTGGAAAACTTTCAAACACCTCCTAGGTAAGCTCACCTGACCCTGGAGCCCTTTGCGGAGGAATTTCCTAAAGAAATAATGGTCTCTTCACGTTTGCTCTTCTTTCTAGCTGAGTTTGAAATTTTATATTTTCTCAAAAAATAAACAGTTTCGTCAAGATTTTCGACTTGGCTAACATAAAATAGAAAGAATAAAATGTTTTTTTAAGTCTTATTTTTTTCTCTTAAATTTGCCAAAGGTACATCTATTTTCTTGTGGATTTTTCTCCAAAGTACAGCTCTTGAATCTATTTATCAATTCTTCCAGTTTTTCTGTTTTCAGATTTAGAAATTTCTCCGTTCGTCTTAATCAGTTACTTGGGTGTTTGCCGCATCCTGCTTTGTCATTCCTTTCCTTCTGGAGCTAAATGCTCAGTTCATTCACTGTAATTCTACTTTAATGATGAAAACATTTGAAGTTAAGGGTTTGCTTTGATTCAATCTCTGGCCAAATTCCTTGGGTTTCACTGTGTAATCATCTCCTTGTCATTACTATTTTTAAATCACCTCTAAATGTAGTTTTGATTCCTTAACCTGTGGTTACTTCAGAATGTTTTCTAAAATGTCTCTTTAAAATTATCATTAAATTTTAATTGCAATAAAATGTCCTGGTCAGTTTTTCTTTGTGCAGTTTTTTGAGGTTTTCGTTGTGGTCCATTTTATTATAAAGTGTTGCCATGGTCCCCTGGGCTTTGATTTTTAAAAGTTGTATTTTCTAAAGGTGTATTCAGAGTTTTATGCTAATCTTAATTTGACCCCATCAGTTATTCCTTTCACATCCTTGTGGCTTATTTACAATTTCCCACTTTCGGACAAGTCTTTCACGGTGTCTATGATTATTAACTGCCCCTTATGCGACAAGAGTCTTTGCTTCATCTGAATGAAAGACGTACGTCTTATATTTAATTCTGCTGGTGTCCTTTCTGTTTCCCAAAGGCGTATGTTTGTCTAATGATCTGGTCAGAAGTGACATGTTGTTTCTGTGTAGCCCCACCCCACCCCACATAAAACACAGACGCGTGCATTTTTCTCTGTTCTTTCCGTTTCTTCCCCCAACTCTCAGGCTTTGCTAACTTACTTTGGATTTGGGACCCAGATAAGCATTATTAAATTGTTTTTTCAACAATATACAGTTTCTGTTATTAAAATAAAAACAAACTTTTTGTGCTTGTACTCAGCTCCATAAAACCATGTTGACAACAATTTTCAGAGTTAAGTTTCTGTGTCTAAATACTGGTCGTGGGCCATTTCTGTCGCAGCCCCCGTTCTTGAGATCCTTGCTGTGACCCACCTCTCAGGGCCTCTGTCAAAGGAGCAAGAACATAGGACATTTTCTGCATCTTTGCGCATCCAGAAATGTCTGTTCCCTCCTACACAGGTGACAGCTCGAGGGCACAAGTGTATTGGGCCCCGACCTTTTTCCCTCAGACCTCCGTGGAGTGTGCTGTTCCCTTGCCCTCGTCTTTGGCAAGGTTTGATGTGCTGGGTGTTTGCACTGGGTCCTCAGCCACTTCAGACCATCATTTGCAGGCTCTCCCGTCGGTGTCATTGGCTCTGCCATGCTCGCTGCACACCCTTTCCTCTTGGAATATTGTGTCCTGTCCTCCCCTGTCACCTGGTGGGCCACCGGACGTGCAGTGGTGGCTCTCAGTAAACCCCTGGCCTCTGCCTGCCCTTCCGGTCCCCAGAGTGGACGAAGCATTGGCTGTGGCCCCAGATGCACCTGGGAGCGGCTACGTGTGTGGCCGGCAGGTGGGATGAACGTGGCCCTGCTCACGCTACAGCCTGACCCTCCCCTCCACCTGCTCCTCCTTCCAGATCCGGTCTGACAAAGACAGCGACATCCCCATCCGGTACAGCATCACGGGCGTGGGCGCCGACCAGCCCCCGGTGGAGGTCTTCAGCATCGACTCCATGTCTGGCCGGATGTATGTCACACGGCCCATGGACCGGGAGGAGCGAGCCTCCTACCACGTGAGTGTCCATGGCCTCAGGTCCCTAAGCGGGGGGAGGGCAAACCCAAGTCTGTATCAGAAAAGCCCAGGCGCGTGCGGGGCACCACCCCAGAGTGTCTATTTCATGGAGCTGGGTGGGCCGAGAACTTGCACTTGTAACACGTTCCCGGGTGATGCTGGGAGGGTCTGGGACACCCTGGGGGAGCGACTGGTGGAACTGGATCCACCTGGAAGACGTGGATCCACGTGACCTGCCAGGAGCTCTGATGGGCGGGGGGGAGGTCGAGAGGCTGCTGTGCCATCCCTGGCCTCTCTGATTGCCGGACATGCATCCTGCAGCCCTGCTGTTTCTGCCTCTCTGAGAGCAGAAAGGCAGCTCTGAAGCCAGCACTGCTGTTGCCATCTCAGAGCTGTGTGTGGAGAGGGAAAAAGGAGGAGAAAGTGGAGACTTCGGGGTTCAGCTGAAAGGGACTGTCCACCCCTTTCCTCCTTGGCCTCACAGCCTAGTGGCCCTGGAGCAAGGCGGAAGCCTCAGCTCTCACGCCCTCCGCCCTGGTGCCAGGCCCCTCTCTGGGCTCTGCATCCTTGTTTGCAGGATGAGGGTCTGCACCTGTGGGGGTCACACGGACTGGAGCCCCGCCTCCAGCAGGTGAGACCTGGGCACTTAACCTCTCCGGCCTTGGTGCTCTCTCCTGCGAAGGGGGCGGACGGCCAGGCTGCATCAGCGTGTCGTTCCGAGGACTCACGGGCGACCACACGTGAGGCATTTAGGATGGAGCCCAGCCCCTGATAAGGCTGCCTTTGGGGTTATCGTCAAGACGTCGGAACTCCCAGTTCCTGGATTGTAATTTACAAACAAAGACCTTCACGTGCGAGGATGGACTTCACAGCCTTCCGCCCGAGTCGTGCTGCTGGCCGGCTCTGACCTCGCTCGGCTTCAGCCCGCGGTGCGAAGTGCGGCCAGACGCTGCTGCCCCTCGTGTTTGCTGGCTGTTTGTTTCGGGTTAATTGTCCACCTCCTGGACCAGAAGGAAGGCTCCATGCGGGCAGGGAGCCATCAGGCCTGTCCACACCACATCCCCTGGCCCGAGACCAGAGCCCAGCCCTTGGGGGACGCTCACCACCCATTCGCAGAAGGGAGGGAGTGGGTGGGAGGAGGTTGATTCTGTCATTGGCAACAGTGGCCTCCCCTGAGGGACCCCTGATGTCCCGTCAGAAGCAGGTGCACCTGGGGGAGCCCAGCCTGGGGGGCGGGCAGTCCCCTCTGAGCCACGAGGGTTTCCTCTCTCAGTCGATTACTCCCCTATGTTCAGGACGGCTGCAGAATTTCCGGGTCCAACACAAAATGAAACGGGGGCCCCTCTGAGCTTACTAAGGATTTTAAGACAGTGACGGCAGAGCATTAAACCACACGCAGGCCCTTCTGAACACAGGGCCCATGTGACTGTGCGGGTCACACAAGGCCGTGAGGCTCGTGGCCCCCTTTGAGGTGGGATCGACAGGAAGGCCGAAGCTTGAGGACCCCACCTGTGGTTGTCTGGGCCTCCGGGGCCCCATCTGCGCCTCAGTGCAGACGGCCCAGAGCTACACCCAGTGTTACCATCCATTCCTGAGGACCCCCAGCCCCGGGCACCCCGAGAGCTGCTTGATGCTGAGGATACCACACGCCTCCCTGAGCCCCCTTCGGCACACCCCCAGACCCGCTGCTGGGAAGGCAGGAGCCAGGTTTGGGGAAAGGAGACCCGACTGACAGTGGTCTGGGGTCTCCGGAGTTCCCGGCCCACCGTTAGCCGCCACGTGCACAGACCCAGCGAGACAATCCAGCCAACACATGTTCGGCCAGCCTCGCGGCAGGAAACACACCGACTCAATGTGACTGTTGGCGCCCCACGGGGGCTGTGTGCTGCCACCACAGTGCTCATGGCACGGCTCAAGGTCAAGGTCAGCTCCCCTCGCCTGCCAACAAGTCCGTGCTGACTGAGAGACCGAGGGGGAGAGCTGGAGGCAGACAGACAGACAGGCCCCCAGTTCCTTGCAGCTGTTGGCCAGGGGCCGCTCCCACCTCCTGACGGCACCACAAGTCTCTGACTCTCGCCTGCCGCTGGCCAGGGAAAGTGCTCTGATTTTAGAGGCCACGAGGCTACCTCTGTCCACCCAGACAGTCTCCCTGCCACTAAGGCCAATCCCGCCACATGACGTGACCTGATCACGGGGTGAGCCCCGTTGCCCTCACTCCTGGGACCAGTGCCCCACATCCTTGGGGCCCTTCTGGAATCCTCTCTACTCCCCCCACCCCAGTTCCACCAGCACCTTTGGCTGTGGAGGGGGTGGGATGACCTCTTCCACCTGAGAGGGAGCTGGTGAACCGCGGACACGGGTCACCGTGAGACGACCGCAAACATGAGGCAGACGAGCTGTCCCTGCCCCGCAAGATGCCTCCCCAGAAGGTTCTCCAGGGCCCCTTAAGGAGGCTTGCTGTTGGGTTTGCCCACGTACCGTCATCTTGGGCCTGCAAGATGCCTCCCCAGAAGGTTCTCCAGGGCCCCTTAAGGAGGCTTGCTGTTGGGTTTGCCCACGTACCGTCATCTTGGGCCTGCAAGATGACTCCCCAGAAGGTTCTCCAGGGCCCCTTAAGGAGGCTTGCTGTTGGGTTCGCCCACATACCGCCATCTTGGGCAAGGTCGCTCATCTTCCCGAGCCTCCGTTTCCCCATCTCTAAAACAGGGATCGGGCAGCACCCAGCTCACGGGTTCTTGGGAGCAGTGAGGTAAGGCAGTGCGTGTAGCGTTCTGGGGGCACCCCCAGCCCGAGCCAGGGCACAGCGAGAGCCAGAGGCTGCTGGTGATGGAAGACAGTGTCCAGAGTCCACGTGAGGCCACGTCCAGGGCCCACATAGAATGTTCCGGGTCCCGTGGCCCAGGAAGAAAGCAACGGCTGACGATCAAGACGCGAGGAGCGAGCACCTGCGAGGGGAGAGAGCGGCCCCGCACGCGGTCCGCAGCGCCCGCAGTGCCTCACGGGAAGTTCCCTTGGCTTGCGCTGCTCAGATTTGCAAGTCGCAGGACATGTCTCCACCACCACCAAGACAGACCCCCGTCCCCCAACCGGCAGCTGCGTGCCCTGCCTGAGAGATGGACGGGGCTGGGGGGGCTCTGAGAGATTGCCAACGGACACTGTCGAACGTTATTTAAACTTGGGGGCGGTGGACGAGGAGAACCGCACCAGCCACCTTCTGTCATTAGCTCCACTCGGGCTGCTCCTGCTGCTAAAGACAGCGGCCCAAGCGGCAGTGTCGCTTTAGTTAGAAGATAACTTTAATTTTAGCTCAGAATTACTCTTTTTAAAGTCTTCTCAACCTTTGGCTCAGTGCCTTATTGCCTGGCTGCACTTGACAAGATGAAGGATGGCCTGGTGGCCCGCGGGAAGGACTTCCGCAGCAGGGCAGGTGCAGACCGGGGCTCCGGGAACTGGGGACTGACGGCGGCTGGGGCGGGTGGCTAGTGGAAACAACCGCACAGCATCCTGAGATGTTTAAACACGATACTTCAAGCCAGTCTGCAAGGGGGCAGCCACACCACTTAGCGGGCTGCGGGTCCCAGGAATCAGCGCTCATTTGTCTCCTTCTGATGACTCAGGTCACCTGGTCTGTGAAGCCAGCCTTGAGCTCCCCCCTAAACGCACTGTTTCAAGGGTAAAATTCCACCCAGGGCTGTCGGGCTGGGGCTGGCGTGCTGCAGTTAGCACGAGGCCCCTCCAGGGAAGGGTGGGCACCACTGCCTCTCCCCTGAGGCTGGCAGCGCGCAGGGTGCAGGGCACCGGGGTGGGGCGTGAACGACTGTGGGTGGGGCCCCCGCTCAGAGACCCCTCCCCCCGGAGGCCTGGAGCACAGGCTCTTCTGGGCACCCTTGGCATGGCGCTGTCTTGGTGCAAAGACCCTGAGGTCCAGTGTGTCCGGCTTGGAGGGTAACATGATTTCCACAGAGAGATGGGGTCCGGGACACGGCTGTGTGACAGTCACAGCTCTGGCCTGGAGAGACGCCAGGCAGGTCCCTTCCACTCTCCAAGACTTGGTCCCGTCTAAATCCCAGGTCCCCAGTGGTCCCACTCCAGCCCCCACTGCTGCCTGCAGGGCTCAGCCACTCTGCGTGCCCCACGGAGGCCTCCACACTTGCTGTCCTCTTGGCCCCTTGTCCAGGGCTCAGCTCCAACATCATCTCCTCTGAGAGGCCTACCTGGCCTCCTCCCCACCCCAGCAGGTCGCTGTGGTCACACGCGTCCTGTATTGCTTCCTTTCCTTCTCAGGGTCCATCTCCCTTCTACACAAGAAGCCCCAGGGCAGCCCCGTGTTTCACTGAGCCATAGTCTAGGGTGCAGCCCAGTGCCTGGCACAGATGGGCCCTCGATAGATATTGACTGAGGGAATGAATTAATGAGTGAATGAATGAATGAAAGAAAAAAGATCCAAAAGTGAAGCGGTGAGTCTGAGCAGCCCCTCTGGACCCTCCAGCCCGAGTTGAGGGTATCTTCCCTTTGTACCTTGAAGTTGTTCCCAGATGGAGTTCCCTGGAGCCCCTTCCCCAGCAGAGTGGGGGGCTTCCACCCCAGGACCCCTGGACCCGTTTCCTCTTTGCTGCCCCAAGAACAGATAAGCTGGGGTGTGAATGGGCAGCAGGGTGGCCTCACAGTGGACGCCCAAGCTCAAGGCCCGCATGTGTCTCTCTCTCCCAGGCCTGACCTCTCAGCAGCAGGAGTCTAAGCCCCCAGCCCTGGTTGGCACAAGTGGCCTTTCTGTAGCTACTCTAGGTGGACGTGAACCCTCATGGTCAATGGTGTGGGGATGGTATGAGTGGGTCCTGGGTGGGCATCGGCGTGGGCCCTCGGGTCAGTTTCAAGCTCCCATGGGACACCCGGTTTTGCCCTCCCAGGACCCTTCCCCACTTCCACAGAGAGCCGAGGCTCATGACGTGTCCCCGGGCTGCCCCTTGGGGGGCCCGGAGCTGTTATGCCACCACCGTCCCAGTGCTGTGGGTCCAAGGAACCTGCTTTTGGCTGTTCTGAGGCAGCCGGTCAGGTGTGTCCCCGCTGGGCGGCCGCCGGCCCTGACGGCGTGTGCTGCTTTCCAGCTCCGAGCCCACGCCGTGGACATGAATGGCAACAAGGTGGAGAACCCCATCGACCTGTACATCTACGTAATTGACATGAACGACAACCGCCCCGAGTTCCTCAGCCAGCTGTACAACGGCTCCGTGGACGAAGGCTCCAAGCCAGGTGAGCCCCGGGCCCCAAGGGCGGGCAGGGGCCCCACTCCTGGGGAGGGCCACGCAGTCCCTGCCGCCGCGGTGGCACCGTGGGACTCATCACCGATGCGTTTATTTTAGCGGGTGTTTACGAGTACCTACTGCATGCACTAGGGAGCGGGGTCCCTGCTCCACAGACCTCACGGTCCAGAGGGGGCACAGACAAAAGAGCTAAAACAAGGGAGTGAAGCTATTGCAGTGATGATTAGGCTCAGAAGGAAACCCATGGGGCACTGAGAGTCATGGGGGCGGCTGCAGATCAGGGAGGGTCCCTCTGCGGAGGCACCCTGTGGGCCAAGAGCTGATGCGTGATAAGGAACAGCACTGAGAGAAGGGCTGGGAGGGAACCTGGGGGTGGAAAGAGCATGTGCAAAGGTCCTGGGGCAGGTCAGAGAGGAGGCCGGCCACCTGAGGCCTCCTGGGCACACTTGGGGTTTGAGTCCAAGCACAACAGGAAGCCCGTGAGAGGGCCAACTCCCCAGCCCGAGGAGGTGAGCCGCGTGCCTGAGGCCTTGGTTCCCCTCAGAACTGACCCAGAGCCCGTCTTCCCATGGGCTCCTGTCCAGCATAAATGATAACGACCACTTTATAGCATCTGGCCTCTGGATGACATAACGACCAAGAAGTGGGCACCCCCCTCTCCCCTTTAGACTCAAGGCCTGGGGAGGTGGAGGAAGCAGCCCCGGCCCCTTGGTGTGGATGTGTGGGGAAGCCCCAGCCGATGCTGGGACCCCAGCTCAAGGCCCTGCAGCATCAGCTGGGAACACGTTACAGATGCATCGCTTGTGGCCGCACCTGCTGATTCAGACTCTGCAGATGCGGCCCCGGGGCCAGCAGCCGAGCTCCCAGGTGATTCTGCACTGGCTGAAGCTGGAGCAGCACAACCCCGCTGTCTCCTGACTGGGGGCGGGGTCGTCCTCGGGACAGCTGCTCAGCTCCGGTCGAGTGGGGAGCTGAGTCAAGCACCACTGCTGAGGTCCCTGCTGGGGCTGCCGGAAGTTGCCGCTAAAATACAGGACTCGGGTTACATTTGAACTTCAGAGAAACAAGGGATCATTTTTATGCAGGAGGATCTGGAACATACTTAGAGTAAAGGGTATTGCTTGTTGGTCTGAACGTCCAGTGTAACCGGGTGTCCTGCATCTTAGAGGCTGCCCCTCCCTGGCTCCCCGGCGGGCACCCACCCTGGGAAGGCTTCCTGGCTCTGGGGAAGGTCTGCGGTGCTGGGCAACCTGAGGCCAGCTTCCCGGGCCTCTGAGGAGGGGTCAGTGGGCGTCCGGCTTGGAGGGAGGTGGGGCCCGCGAAAGCAAACATTTATCGACCCTTCTCCACTGGAGGCGGCTGTCCTAGCTCCGTCTCGGGGCTGCTGCTGCAACAAGGTGGATTGCGTTTATGATTGATTGTCTCTCAGAATCGGGAGGCTCGGGCCAGCCTGGTGTCAGCAAAGGGAACGGGATATGATATTATTTCTACAGGAACCCTGGGCAGCTGGGCCCTGCAGGCCCCTGAGGGTCAGGGGCAGGCAGCGGGTGGCCAAATTAGCTACAAGCAGCCAAAGAAAACAGATGAGGGCCGCCAACAGCCAGCTCTTTAAGGATCAGGGTGGGGAGTGAGTGTCAGGCTTGGGGAGGGGGCTTTCTTGTTAACAGAAGCGGCGGGTCCTCTCTCCCCAGGACCCAGGACGCTCTGTAAAGCGGCCTGGATGTCACAAATCAAGCCTCCCGCATCTTATTTTCAAACAGATCGATAGAGACAGTTTTCCCAAATGCGTAACTGCCTTTACTCGTTAGGATAACAAAAGCAGCACATTACTTTGTCTCCCCCTCGAAATCCTGATAGGAGCATCCTCGGATAGCTGGGTGTGGCCTGGGCAGGCTGAGGGCTGGTGTTGACCCTGACTGGCCCTTGATTCCCCAGACGCTTTGAGCCTTTCTGGGACCTTTTGCACACTAAATGTTGGCTGACTTTCGGAGCCCCTGGGGGCCCCCAGCTCCACCTCTGTTCCTGGAACAACCCTCAGAGGGGAACGGTGACGCTGCCTCTTTGTGCAAAGCCAGGGATGGAGCTGCACGGTGCCCCGTTGGACCCGGCTTGATGCCCTCGCTCACCCTGACATCCAGACAAAGCGGGCACCGCATCCTCGAGGCAGGAGACTCCCAGGGACTTGGAAATAGTCTCTCCAGTTTCTTCCCTTACACCAGTAAATTACAATAATGGAAGGGTTTTACACAGTGCCTTTGTGGGATAAGGGAAAACTACCGCCAGAAGTTAGTCATTATTTTCTGGAATGATAGGCTAATGAAGGGTTTCAGATGCACGTTCTAATGGAAAACAAATGGGAATGTGTGTTCAGTATTGACTCGGCTGGATAGGAACCTTCTAAGGTTTGGGAAGTTCACGTGGGGACATCAGCAAGCCAACTGGGGCCGGATCCCAGGCCGATCCCACGTCACCCCACGTCCTTCTCCCAGCCCCAGGCCCCTCAGTTTTATGAAATCCTCTCTGGCTTTGCTGGGTTGAATGGGCTCACACACAACTGTGGCTCCTACAACTGAGAAGCTAAATTTCTCCTTGTATTTAATAGAATTAGCCACGTGTGGGTAGTGGCTGCCGTGTTGGGTCCCCACCCAGACGGGGCCCCCTGAAGCTGGTGGTCACAGCAGCAGTTCCCCCCCCTCCTCCCCCCCCGGGAGCATCTGTCCTCTCCTGGTCATTGTCCCAGATCCTGGATGGAACTGGCCAGGGGCCACCAAGCCCCTTGGAGACTCCATGCGATGCTCCAGATGAGAGCAGAGGGGGAAGCATGTCCGCTGGCCCCCCTTTGAATGTCTCACCGCGGGAGCTTTGCTCGGGTGGGTGCCCCGCCGCTTGCTCCCTGTGTACACGTCACCCCTGCCTTTCCAAACTCTGCCATTTCTGCAGAGCCCGCCTTGACACCCACCCTGTACTGTGTCCCCCAAATCTGCCTTGCCCACCCCCTTGAGGGGACCATCCCACACCCCCGGGCAGACGCTGCGTCTGCAGTGTTTTGCACACGGGACAAGCACGTTCGCTGTTTCCACGCGCTCCCTCTGTTGTGATGGGAGGGCAGCTGGTGTGCATCCCTGTGCCGCAAAACGGGTCTTAAGTGAGCGGTCGTTTCCACCACGGCCTCTCTCACTGGCTTTGAAATTGACTCTGAGCTCATGAGTTTAGATTCATAATAATTTATAAGAATTATCCATCTGTAATAGGGATGGTTTCCATAAAGAAATGGAGTTTCATTGATTTCAAGTTCACCAGAAAGTGGAACCAAAATTAGGGTTCCCAAGAGGAAGGGTCCAACTGAAATGAGATGTGAGGAGGCTCCAGAGGATTGTGACCTGGTGCCCACTGGGGCCTGGGGTCCACAGAGGTATCTCAGGCCCCGGGGTGGGCAGGAAGCAGGAGGGCCAAGCTTTGTACAAACTTGAACTGGCTACCCAAGTGTCACCACTCCATTGACTCTTAAATGTGCTTCCCATAGGGTCTCATTGGAAGAAATGTCTTTTTAAGAAATCTTTTTATTTTGACATAATTGTGGATACACATGCAATTGTAAGAAATAATACAGAGATACCCCACAGACCCTTCACCCAGTTTATACCGGTGGTAACATTTTGCAGAGCTGCCGTGCAGGGTCACACCAGGATGGGACATTGGTGCAAGCCCTGGCCCTCACTCAGACTTCAGCAGTCTTGCCTGCGTGTGTGTGTGTGTGTGTGTGTGTGTGTGTGTGTGTGTGTGTGTGTGTGTGTCCGTCCATGTCCGTGGGATTTTATCACGTGTGCTGATTCGCATGACCTCCACGGTCAAGACGCTAACGGTTCCGTCACAAGGACCCTCAAGCTGCCCTTTCAGAGCCACAGCCATCTCCCCGCCCACCCGCCATCCCTAACCCTTGCAATCATTGATCTGTTTTGTCTGTATGATTTTGTCATTTTAAGACTTTGATGTAAATGGAATCATAATGGTATGTGACCTTTGGAGACTGGCTTTTTTCACTGAGCATAATTCTCTGGATATTCGTCCGAGTTGTGTGTCCAAAGTTCATTTCTTTTCATTGCTGAGAAGTCTGTGGTGTGGATGCATTGCCCTTGTTCACCCTTTGAAGGACATTTGGGTTGTTCCCAGTTTGGGGCCATAGTAAACCTCCAAGATCTTTCATTCCCATACAGACTTTCGCGTGAACGTAAGTTTTCATTTCTCTGGGACAGATACCCTAGAACGCAGTCACTGGGTGGGTGGCACAGGGGACAAGGGTTCAGCTCTGCAAGGGATGGCCACGCACTTTTCTGGCTTGACGGTACCATCTTCTGTCCTACCACGTGAGTGGCCCGGCTTCTCCACGTCCTCGTCAGCATTTGGTGGTGTCATGTTGTTTTAGCTGTTCAGAGGGGTGTGTAGTGATATCTCCTGGTGGTTTTCGTTTCTATTTCCCTGCTGGCTAACGATCTTGGAGATCTCATCCTGTGTGTGTTTGCCATCCGCACATCCTCCTCGATGAGATGTCTCTTCATGTCTTTTGTCCATTTCCTAATTAGTTTGCTTTTTTTAATCACTGAGTTTTGAGAATTCTTTACTTATTCGAGATACAAGCCCTTTGTCAGATATGTAGTTTGCAAATATTTTCTCCCCCTCTGGGACTTGTGTTTTCATCCTCTTCATGGCATCCTTTGGGAGCAAGAGTTTTTCATTTTGATGAAGTCCAATTTTCACTTTCCTTCGATGGATTGGGCTTGAGTATTGAGAACTCGTCCCAGGCCCTGGGTCCTGAAGATGCTGTAGGCTTTGTTCTAAAGGTTTTATGGTTTCACATTTTACATTTCTTCCATGGTCCATTCCAAGTTCATTTCTGTGTAATTTTTATATAAGGCGTGAGACTTCACGTCTGGATCATTTCTTTGCTTATGGATGCCCAGGTGTTCCTGCACCGTTTGTTGGAATGGCTTTCATTGAGTTGCTTTTGTACTTTTGTCAAAAATCAGTTGGGCCTATTGGTGGGTTTGTTCCTGGGTTCTCTGCTTCTATCCATTGATCTGCGTGTCTGTCCCTCTGCTAGCCCCACACTGCCTGGGTGACCGCGGCTCCATGGGAAGCCTTGACGTGGGGTGGAGTCGAAGGCTGTTGGGACGGCGTGTTAAGTGTTCAGACCCTGGCTGTCGCCTGTGTCCTCCCCAGGTGTGACTGTGCACTTGGCAGGTGGCGTCACGTGGCACTCAGCCACCCTCCTCAGAATCCAGGCGGCCGGCCACCATGTGGCCAGTGTGCGGCGTGGCGGAGCCTCTGCCGGCTGCTCCCTCTGTCTCATCGTTAAATGGAAGTAATGGTAGCGGCCACCTCCTGGAGTCAGCTGAGGGCGCCCACCTGAGGCTCCCGACACCTATTACTAATCATGTTATTACTATTAATGGGTATTAACTTATTAATATTGTTAAACGTTCTTACTCAAAATATTAGTTCATTTTCCCGACTCCAGCAAGTACATTGTCAGGTTGAACCTCAGATTGAACTATAAGACTCACTTAAAACCAGCTGTCCTGGTACATGTAAAAGTATGAAATTAGAACACTCCCTAACACCATACACAAAAACAAACTCAAAATGGATTAAAGACCTAAATGTAAGACCAGACACTGTCAAACTCTTAGAGGAAAACATAGGCAGAACACTCTATGACATAAATCACAGCAAGATCCTTTTTGACCCAGCTCCTAGAGAAATGGAAATAAAAACACAAATAAACAAATGGGACCTAATGAAACTTAAAAGCTTTTGCACAGCAAAGGAAACCATAAACAAGACCAAAAGACAACCCTCAGAATGGGAGAAAATATTTGCTAATGAAGCAACTGACAAAGGATTAATCTCCAAGATTTACAAGCGGCTCATGCAGCTCAATAACAAAAAAACAAACAACCCAATCCAAAAATGGGCAGAAGACCTAAATAGACATTTCTCCAAAGAAGATATACAGATTGCCAACAGACACATGAAAGAAGGCTCAACATCATTAATCATTAGAGAAATGCAAATGAAAACTACAATGAGATATCACCTCACACCAGTCAGAATGGCCATCATCAAAAAATCTAGAAACAATAAATGCTGGAGAGGGTGTGGAGAAAAGGGAACACTCTTGCACTGTTGGTGGGAATGTAAATTGATACAGCCACTATGGAGAACAGTATGGAGGTTCCTTAAAAAACTACAAATAGAACTACCATACGGCCCAGCAATCCCACTACTGGGCATATACCCTGAGAAAACCATAATTCAAAAAGAGTCATGTACCAAAATGTTCATTGCAGCTCTGTTTACAATAGCCAGGACATGGAAGCAACCTAAGTGTCCATCAACAGATGAATGGATCAAGAAGATGTGGCACATATATACAATGGAATATTACTCAGCCATAAAAAGAAACGAAATTGAGTTATTTGTAGGGAGTTGGATGGAGTTAGAGTCTGTCACACAGAGTGAAGTAAGTCAGAAAGAGAAAAACAAATACCGTATGCTAACACATATATATGGAATCTAAGAAAAAAAAAAAAAGGTCATGAAGAACCTAGGGGTAAGACGGGAATAAAGACACAGACCTACTAGAGAATGGACTTGAGGATGCGGGGAGGGGGAAGGGTAAGCTGTGACAAAGTGAGAGAGTGGCATGGACATATATACACTACCAAATGTAAAATAGATAGCTAGTGGGAAGCAGCCGCATAGCACAGGGAGATCAGCTCGGTGGTTTGTGACCACCTAGAGGGGTGGGATAGGGAGGGTGGGGGGGAGGGAGACGCAAGAGGGAAGAAATATGGGAACATATGTATATGTATAACTGATTCACTTTGTTATAAAGCAGAAACTAACACACCATTGTAAAGCAGTTATACTCCAATAGAGATGTTAAAAATAAATAAAATTAAATAAAAGGCTGTGTTCTGCTCCTTTGAGAAGAGGAAACAACAGATTAAAAACAGCAGCTGGGGGGGCCTCCCTGGTGGCACAGTGGTTAAGAATCCGCCTGCCAATGCAGGGGACAGGTTCAAGCCCTGGTCCGGGAAGATCCCACATGCTGTGGAGCAACTAAGCCCGTCCGCCCCAACTACTGAGCCTGTGCTCTAGAGCCCGCAAGCCACAACTACTGAAGCCCGCACGCCTAGAGCCCGTGCTCCACAACAAGAGAAGCCACCGTGATGAGAAGCCAGTGCACCACAACGAAGAGTAGCCCCCACTTGCCACAACTAGAGAAAGCCCGTGCGCAGCAACAAAGACCCAACGCAGCCAAATAAATAATTTTAAAAATAATAAAAAATAAATAAAAACAGCAGCTGGGCTCCCTGGCCTGAAGCTTGTGAGCCCCGACTGCCTTGTCTGCCTGCTCTTCCTGAGCTCCTGAACCTGGCTCAGGGCAGTGGGGAGGTCCCACGTCTCTGCAGGAGGCCTCGGGCTCCCCCTGCAAGGGGCGCACCTTCCGCTGAAGCTTTGATTATGCAGCCGTCGCAGAAACACAGCACTGACTGAGGGCCTCCAGGTGCTGGGTACTGTCCTCAGGCCTCCCGACAGGATAACCTACTGAAACCTGACAGTCTTGTGACACAAGCACTTTGGAGATGAGGGAACGAAGGCACAGAACAGGTAAGTAAGGACACAGCCAGTGGCAGGTGTTACCAAACCAAACTCGGGTCCGCTCGCCTGCGTGGTACAGACAATCTACTGACACGAGGTTGTGGTGAAGGAGAGTGCAGGTATTTACTGAAACGGCTCCAAACAAGGAGAATGGGTGGCTTGTGCTCAAAAACCCCAAACTCCCCAAAGGGTTTCAGCAGAGCGTTTTTAAAGGCCAGGTAAGGGAGTTGGGGGTCCCAGGGTACGTGATCAGCTCGTGCAAAATTCTCTGATTGGTTAATGGTGAGGTAACGGGGTGGGGTCACAGGGGTTCACATTATCAGTCCTCAGGCTCCAGGAGGCCTGGGGCCTACATGCTCATAACTGGAGCCCCCTTCCCTCTGCAGCAGCCGTGGGTCCACGCCCTTTCCAACAGGCTTCTCCAGCTGGAAATGGGTTTCGTGGTGTTGCCTCCTGCCCAGAGGCAGCCTGACCGGTCTCATGGCGTCTCTCAAGCCTCCCAAGAAAAGATGCCTCTGTGTTGACTATTTTTTAACAAAAAAGGCTCTAGTTGGAATTTCTGCCTTCCCTAACCCCTTGTAACTGTGTGAGGGCCTATATTATAAATTTTGAAATTAATGTTGCTTTAAAATATTAAATAGAGAAAGCTACATGCTGCAAATGAAGTCAAAGAAACCTTCATCTATATAATGCAGTTTTTGCTTAAATAGATTATTCTATTAGTGGGCCCTGTTTGTTTATTTATTTTATTTCTGTGCCGGCGGAGTCCCCCGAGATTAATGCCACGGACTAATGCACAGATGGCGCCAGATACTTGAAAGTCATCTGCATGTTAAGAATTTAAATCTTTAGCCTCAGTGATTTGAGCAGAAAGCCAATTATGGAGCTGAATTAGTTTTCAAATTAAACTGCGATTTAAGGTTTGTGAAATTAATCCTTTAAGGCACATGGCAGCGTTTGTACATGAACTCTTCGGACGAACCAAGAGTCTGCCTTCTCCCCCTTTTCCTGATGGCACGATTTATGAAGAGATGTCCGGCATCTCGGGCAGCAGACAGCGTGCCCTCTTAGAGGAAAATACAGAGCGATCTTCAGTTTCGTTTGTTAAGAAAAATGCAGGCCTCTCTACTAGGGGGAGAGGCCCAACGAGGCCTCCAGAGAAAGCCCTGGAAGGATGATTTTCTCCTCGTTCTCACAGCCCAGGTGATGGGGGTGAGACTTAACTCCCCAGTTACTACCGATGCTGCTGCAGTGAGCGGTTCCTGGCAGAGCGC
This sequence comes from Eubalaena glacialis, assembly GCF_028564815.1. Classification (NCBI taxonomy): domain Eukaryota; kingdom Metazoa; phylum Chordata; class Mammalia; order Artiodactyla; family Balaenidae; genus Eubalaena; species Eubalaena glacialis. Next base: position 2,318,129 of record NC_083728.1, on the reverse strand, counting down.
TCAGCTGGGTACTGCGGCTGAATCGCTCCCTCCCTCCCGTGGGCGGCCCAGGTGTGCCATGGCATCGGGGCTGCTGGGTGCTCACGGCTGGCTGTGGACCAGACCCACCCCCACTGGAGAAGGCGAGAGGGTCGGGGGACCTTGATGCCAGGGCCACGCTTTCCCAGACACACGGAGGCTGGCCCTGCTCACGACCCGAGACGTGGTGTGGCCACTGAACACTTGCTGGAGGGTTCAGGAAGGGGCACCCTCAAGTGTAAGGGGGAGACTGAGACACAGGACACGGGCAAGGGGGGCAGAAGCAGGGTGCCACCAGGGCAGGGCCTGGCCCCCAGGTCAGCAGGCATCGCCGAGTGCCCTCTGGGTGGGTGGGGATGAGTGCCCAGACAGTGAGTGGAGGCCACCTCCCCCAGGCAGCTCTCCAGGTCTCAAAAAGGAGTTCCTTCTGCCTCCGCCCCATTCTCTTCTTCTAGGAAGGAAGTGAAAATCACGGAGCCCTTTCTCAGTTCCAGGGCCCTGCACACTTATATTTCATCTGGGTTTGTTTCCATGGCAACCCTGCCCGTTGGCCTTTCGGCTGAGAGCACTTGGGCATGCATGGGTCACCTGATCACGGAGTGGTGGCCATGGGCCAGCCAGGTTTTCAGAATCTTTTTTGAAAGAAACCAAATTGTGATTAAGGCTGGAAAAAAAGTCCCATCAGTTGCCTTATTTCTTTTTTTAAGTAACATTTTACCTTCTGGTAATCAAGTGATAATCTTTGGAGGAAATTTGAGAGATACAGAGAAAATCACAAAGAAAAACATCGCAGTCTCTCATCTTGCCTGCCACGCAGAGATTGCCACAAGCACATTCGTCAAAGATCCCTCTGGTCTTCCCTCCCTCCACGAACATGTTGTTATATTAAAGAACACAGTTTAGAAACTGGATTGTTTTCCGTTTTGCTGTATATCATGAACATTTCAAGCATCACAAAATATTCTGGCTTTAAACAGTTCCGTCATGGGAATGTACCACAATTTATTCAGCCAACACCCAGTTGTCAGACATTCGGCGTCACGTACTAATTGATTATGCTCCTTGTTTATCTGCACCGCTAGATGCGAGATTCGCAGGTCAGGGACTTCTTTTTACTTTTTATTTGAGACCATTGTTGATCCACCCATGCTTGTGCAACAAAGGACAGAGAGAGTCCCTCATCCAGTTTTTCCAACAGTAACGTGGAAATAAATGAAGACCAGCCGAAGGGAACCAGCAGAGGCTGTGTGTTCAGAGCAGGGGGGTCACCAGCCACCATCACAGGCAGAGACTCGAAGGCGGACAGAGGACCGGGGAGCTTCATGGTAGAGAAGGGGGCTCAGGTGTGCCTTGGTGGGGGCTGGTAGTCGGGGCCTAGGACGGGGCGTCCCATGTGAATTTCTGGGGGTGCGCTTCAGCTTTTCTGGCTGATTGTTTTTAATCTGCATCTGATGACTCTGTTATCGGAATCTCCCCTGGTCTGGTCCTGGTCAGTTCTTAACTCTCTGTTTTCAGTCAGGTTTTGTCTTCTCGTGTGCCTGGTTCATTACGTGCTGTGCCTTGTGTGTGAAAAATTGTAGAGGTGACTTGAGGGTAAGATGTTACCTTTGTCTATGAAGGATATGCTTTCGCTCCTGGCAGGGGAGTCTGGTAACCTCAGATATCATAGCCTAAGTCACCTTAATAGAGCTGTGCCTCCGTCAGCTAGGACGGTTCCTTTCCTTCACCCTCACTCCCAGCGCGCTGCCCTTCCGAGTCCAACCCAAAGACTCGAGCGTTTTCCAGGCTCCACCCTCATATGGCGAGCCCCAAGCTCAATGTTTTTACCCCCATTCCCATCAGTCTGTTGAAAGCTCCATGTAGCTCTTCAGCCGTCAGAAGCCGATTTGGAATCAGCAAATGTCTTTTTTTTTTTTTTAATATTTATTTATTTATTTATTTATTTGGCCGTGCCGGGTCTTAGTTGCGGCATGTGGGATCTTCATGGCCGCCTGCAGGATCTTTAGTTGCGGCATGCGGGATCTTAGTTCCCCAACCAGGGATCAAACCCAGGCCCCCTGCATTGGGAGCATGGAGTCTTAACCACTGTACCGCCAAGGAAGTCCCTGGAATCAGCAAATGTCTTGAGAGGAAAGATGGCCCCCGGTCTCGGGTTCTCCCTTCCGGCCTGTCCCGCCCTCCCTGAGTCTGTGCCATTGGTATCTCTCTAGTGCCCTTAATGAGATGTTTTTATTTCACATTGGGTCCAGCTTTTCTAATTTTCCTCAGGAGGAAGATCGGTTTAAAATAACATTGTCCACCATTTGCTAAAAACAGAACCTCCTGGATTTCTTTTAAATACTTAATGCCTCTGGGGAAATTCTACTGATAATTAAATTCATTAAAATTGGGTTTACAGGGCTTCCCTGGTGGCGCAGTGGTTAAGAATCCGCCTGCCAATGCAGGGGACACGGGTTCGAGCCCTGGTCCGGGAAGATCCCACATGCCGTGGAGCAACTAAGCCCGTGCGCCACAACTACTGAGCCTGCGCTCTAGAGCCCGTGAGCCACAACTACTGAAGCCCGCGTGCCTAGAGCCCACGCTCTGCAACAAGAGAAGCCACTGCAATGAAAAGCCCACGCACCGCAACAAAGAGTAGCCCCTGCTCGCTGCAACTAGAGAAAGCCCACACAGAGCAACGAAGACCCAATGCAGCCAAAAAATAATAAATAAATAAATTAAATTAAATTAAATTAAATTAATTGGGTTTACACACTCTTCGAGAATAGCCATTGCGTGAAATTAAGTGGGTGTGTTTGATGAATGTTTTTCCTGGGGTTCTCAAAACACAGAAGTTCCATATTTTTTCCCCTAGAAGACACTTAATAAAGATGTGTTGAATGAATGAATAAATGTCCTAGTGGGTTTGCAACACCTTGGTCTGATTGCAACCAGTTCTCTATGAAATCCAGTGAATGAGTTAGCATTCTCACTACCCACCCTTGCCCCCCGCACTCCTGGCTGCATGCAGTCTGTGTTCTCGGCATGTCTTCAGAACATAAATTTGACCCACTCTCCTGATGAAAATACTGCCCTGTCATCTTAGAATAAAGTCCAGAATACTCGCCATGGGCCCAGCCCACCTCCAACCCCATCACGTGCCCCTTTTCCCTGGTTCCTCAAACGTTTGGAGCTCTTCTCTGCCCCAGGGCCTTGGCCTCCTGCCCAGAGTACCCCCCGTCCCCTCCCTACCCCACCACCCCCATCTCTCAGGCCGTCCCTGCTTCCTCCGTAGCACCCCACATACCTCATTATTCTACATATTCATTCATGCGAGCGTTCTTCCCCCTTCCAAGCACTTATCACAGCTGGCGATGATCTGTCTCCCTGTTTGTTCTGTCCTCACTGGCATGTTAGGGGTGGGACCATGTCTGTCTGCTTGTTCTCTTCCTACATCCTGAGCACAGAGCCTGGTGTCTGCACACAGCAAGTGCTCACTCAGTAATTGTGGGCTGAGTATCCCCGCACACTGGAATGTCATTCAGCCGTAAAAAGGAGTGAACCTTGAAAACGTTAGGCTCCGTGAAAGATGCCAGACACAAAGGCCGCATAGTATATGATTCCATTTATAAGCCGTGTTCAGAAAAGGCCAATCTGCAGACAGAAAGTAGATGAGCATTGCTGGGGACTGGGGAGGAGGATGGGGAGCAACTCATTTATTTATTTATTCATTCATTCATGCATGCATGCATGCGTGCATGCCGTGCCAGGTCTTAGTTGCGGCACGCAGGATCCTCGTTGCAGCATGCGGTATGCAGACTTCTTAGTTGCAGCAATGTGGACTCTTAGTTGCGGCAGGCATGTAGGATCTAGTTCCCCGACCTGAGATCGAACCCAGTCCCCCTGCACTGGGAGTGTGGAGTTTTACCTACTGGACCACCAGGGAAGTCCTGGGAGCGACTCTTAACAGATACAGATTTCTTTGGGGGTGACAGAATGTTCTGGAGTTAGATACGCTCTATTGACAATTGCACGACTTTGTGAATCTACTAGTGCACTTTAAACGGGTGAATTTTCTGATGCGTGAATTACATTTTGATAAAAACTATGTAAATCTGTGGATTGAACAAGTGGGGAGAGGGAGGCGCTGCGGGCCTGGAGCTCCTGGGCCCTCGCTTCCTGCAGCGTCCGGCCCCGTCCAGGCTGGGACTTCCCGTCCTTTCCGTGTGAAAAGTCTGGTCCTGGGCCCATTCCTCTCTGGTTGGTGGATGAGAATAGAAAACCTATGCCCTGTAAACAGATTTCCACTTTCCTCTCTCTGTTTGCTTTCCTTTCTGTTTTATAAAATGCATTTGCTTTGAGAAGTTTTTATTCACTAAAAGCTGAAAGCTAAAGCCAATTCCCAGTCAGGCCCTCGCTGCTTGCGGTGGGGTTGGACGGGGGAAGGCAGGAGGACCTGCTTTGCCCGCACATCCGCGCAGCCAGAACACTGGTAGGATTTGGAAAAGGCCCCCTGCCCGGACCACGAAAGTGTCTCCACCACTGTCTGCCCAGTTCCTAGCGCCATGCCAGCCCAGAGCAGGTGCCCAGTGCGTGTTTGATGACTAATACACCCACCCGTCACCACCTTGGATCTCAACAGGCCTGGAGGCCGAGCTGCACAGCCAAGCCCCAAGCCCAGTTCAGTCTCAGCTTAAGCCAGCACCCCCCAGGAAAGGACCCAGTGGAGGATGGTGCCCACACTCTCTCACCCCTGTGGGCCCTGGACAGCACACTGTTCCAACCTGGGAACGTGGAGCTGAACGAAGGACATGCAGATCAGGACTAGGGCCCCATGCCCAAGACTCCAGGGGCAGTCACAGGGCCGGGAGCCTGTGCCAGTCAGAACTCTGGGTTGCAAGCGACAAAAACTCAAACCAAAATGACATAAGGCAAGAAGGGGAATATATCGGTTCAGGTACACAAAGAGTCAGTAAGGTACCTTCTCCTCAATTTTGCTGTGAGCCTAAAACCACTTTATAAAAGAAGCCGTAATTTTTTAAGTATAGAGGCGACAGCTTCAGGTGCCGCTTGACGCAGGGGCTGCCCGATAGGAGGTGGTCACCCGAGCCCCTCTTGGTTTTGTTTCCTCCGAGGTGGCCCTGTCCTTCACTTTCCTTCCTTGTGGCACTAAGTGACCACAGCCCCAACCTCACACGCTGACCCAACCAAGGCCAGCGGCAGGGACAGTACGCTGGTTTCCCAGTAACCCCGGCGAGCACCTCCGCCTGGATCACAGGCTCTGACTGGATAAGGTGCCCACCGCGGACCCGATCACTGTGGCCAGGGGTGGGGTGCGCCGTCCAACCAGGGCCTCCCACCGTGGGGAAGGGAGGATGCCAGTAGGAGCCCCACGTGCCGCTCTTAGGAGCCAGGGGACCGTGCCAGAGCGTCCCCTGCGGACCTCAACCCTGGCGTGTGGATGGGAAATGGCGTGGGCGGCTCACCCCCCGGGCTCGGAGGTGCGGGTGACCACGCGTCCACGCGCACCCTAGGTTTACTACTCCGTCTGCCCCTGCGCCCCGTGTGCACAGCTCCCCGCCGAGGGGGCTCTTCTCACTTAGCTTCCTCAAGTGCATGTTATGCCCCTTCTGTATACCCAGCCCTGTTTTTCTACCGCGTGCCGATTCGCGGCCGTGCCGTCCTCTGCATGGGATCTGGATCCTCGGCAAACGCTGCCGGCCGGAGCCTTGGGCCGTGTGGGCCATGTGGCTCAGGAGGGAGAGTGCTGGGTTTTGAGCCAGAATCGCTGGCTCCGCTGTCCCCAGGCGGCTCCCCCTCCTCCAGGGCCTCGGTCTCTCTGCCCGCTGATGACCTCCGAGCAGACTTGAGCTCGGCAAGAAACCCGCCGGTGGTTCTGCAGGAGTGTGTGGGGCTGGGAGGGACAGGTGCACTTCCCAGGGCCTGGCAGGCCTCCAGCCCATGCGAGGGGAAGGACCCACACCACGTCCAGCCTCCAGGGAGGCATGGTCCCGGCTGACGTCTGCTGGGGTGCGGGCGCGGGGCCGCGGCGGGTGTGACTGGTGAGTCCCACGTGCGCTGCCGTCTCTGTTCCAGGCACCTACGTGATGACGGTCACAGCCAGCGACGCTGACGACGGCACCACGGCCAACGGGATGGTGCGCTACCGGATCGTGACCCAGACCCCGCAGAGCCCCTCCCAGAACATGTTCACCATCAACAGCGAGACAGGGGACATCGTGACGGTGGCGGCCGGCCTGGACCGAGAGGTGAGGAGGCCGCCGTGGGGCGGGGGGATGGGGCGGGGGTCGCTGGTGCTGCTGCCGCCGCTGGGGCGGGAGACCTTTCCCACTAGGCACAGCAGGGTGTCTCCAGGCACTGGGCCACGTGGTCCCACCTGGGTGAGGCCTGGCGGAGACAGTACCCGGCGGGGCCTAAGTTGCACAGTGTAAATACGTCTTCTGGGACCCGTGTCAGTGGAGTTGTGTGATGCGGGAGGTGGGCCAGAACCCCCAGGGCTCAGAGCAGGCCTTGGGCGGACCCGGGACCTCCATCTCATGTACCAGAGGATCCAGCAAGGCCCCAGGACCCTCGCCGGGACCATGATGGGCGCCTGCTCGGCCCGGACAGGGCCCTGCAGTTGGCCCTTGGGATGAGGAGCGGCTCCATCCGGCTTCTAGAAGCCTGCTGCCCTCAGCTAGGGAGGTGGTTCCTCGGAGGGGGTAGTGACGCTGCATGGCGTGGGCCGTCAGGGAGGCGAGCCATCCCCCGTCTCTCCCCACCCAGGATCCCCGACCTGCCCCGGGAGGGAGGGCATCCCCATTGCCCCCAGAAGACTGTACCACAGTGTTTCTCCAGGCTCTAGCCTCACCCAGGGTGTCTTCACACCTTTCGGGAGAGCAGTGTGGTATGACCGGGGCCCGTGCGTGAATGCAGACATTCACACACGCTCTTGCACACACATGCACGTGTCCTTCTCTATGGTCAGCTTTGGAAGCATTGCTCCAAGGAAATTCCTGTCTGAGGTCCAGGGTCAAGGCTGAACTTGGGCATGGTGACCCCTGAACACGAGCAAGTGCCCTGCCTGCTCCTTCCTCACTTAGCAGATGTGGACAGAGAGCTGTGTGAGGCATAGGGGATGTGGAGCTGGTTAGACGGTGGCTGCCCCCAGGGCCAGGGGTGGGGAGCAGAACCTAAGTGGATGTGCTGCAGTGGATCATGCGTGTAAGCAGTGGATTGCGTGTGTAGGCAGTGGATCACATGTACATGCAGTGGATCGTGCGTGTAGGCAGTGGATCGCATATGTATATGCAATAGGTCACATGTATATGGGGTGGATCATGTGTATTGGCAGTGGATCACGTGTGTATATGCGGTAGATCACATGTATATGCAGTGGATCATGTGTGTAGGCAGTGGATTGTGTCCACAGGGTGGTGATGTGAGGTGAGATGGAGAAATCAGGGAAGGCTTCTCAGAAGAGGTGGCCTTGCTCTGAGCCTTGGAGGCTGATAAGATCAATCATATTTTCTCCTCTTTGGGACTAAGGACCCGTTTTTTCTGAACACTGCACACCAGACGTCTAACTGGTTCCGAGCAATCACAGATCCCACTCAGCAGTCTCCTCTTTTCGATCAAAAACTTTCACTGAGCACTGACTTTGTGCTAGAAACTGCTGAGGGTGCTGGGCAGACAGCAGTAAACAGGGCGAGTGGTGTCCCTGCTCGCGTGGGGCTCACTTTGCAGGAGGGAGAAACAGGCAAGAGGGAATAGTCCCCACGAGGTAAATGAATTCAGGCAGTGGCGTGGGTTATAAAGAAAGAGCATCGCGTACCGTCCACAGAGGGCGGGGATGGAGCATCAGGGATGTCCCTGTCCTGTCCCGGGAAGGGAGTTGTATGAGTGTCCCAGGGCTGTCCTAACAAAGGAAATGTAGCCTCTCACAGTTCTGGAGGCCAGAAGTCCAAGATCCCAGCAGCCTCAGGCCCCAGCCCGGCAGCAGAGGGGCCCGTCCACCTCCCACGCAGGCAGATCCCCGCGCCCTGCCCGGCCTGGCCTCAGTGGGCCTCCGCCACCTCTAAAGAGCTTCTGTTCGTTGCTTGATGAGTGTGGACTTCAGGTTCAGGAAACAGAGAGGCGGGGAGCGGGCGGTACGCAGCCCGCGGGCCCCAAGCGCCCGGACCTCCGTTGGAGATGAAGAGCAGCTTGGCTGCACGGCTCTGCTGGGAGCCTGGCTGCGATGTCGGGCCTTGGAGAAGGAAAGAGGCGTTTCCGGGGCCTCTGTCTAGAGGACAAAGGGGCAGCACCCAGAGGACCCTTCTGGAAGTCTGCAGAGCAGGGAGAGGCCCCACCTCAGAAAGCTCGGAGAAGCTGTCGGTTCCGAAGATACGGGGCAGCTCTGGATGCCGCGCCCCTGCTTCCCTGAGCAGGTGGGGTGCGGGCCGTCCCGGTTTGCATTTATTTATGAACAAACCAGCAGGTGTGGAGGGAGGGACGGCCAGCCAGGAGCAGTGGGAGGAGGGATACCGCCAGCGTTTCGTGGGCTTTTCTGCTACTCATCTTCCATTCTTTTGTAAGCACGTGCTGAGCTGCCGCCGTGGGCAGAGCCTGTTCTAGAAACCGGGGCGCCCCAGGGACCCCATGGAAGGTCAGTGTGGGCTAGGCACTGTACAGTGCACGTTATCACATCTTAGTCCTTGAAACCGCCCGGGGGGAAATTCCAGTCATAGCATTTCTTTCCAGATGAGAAAGGCAAGGCTGCAGGGGCTCTTAATTGCCCAGGGCCGCAGGGTCTCGGAGCTCAAGAGAGGCGTGGCCCCCAGGGCCCAGGCCCTCCCCTGGTGCTGGGGCTGGAAACTCTGAACGCCAACAGGGGCCAGAATTCACGCTGGGGAGTGAGGGGAGGGGTGGAGAGGCCTGGGGAGGGTCTGCCCCACCAGGGCCTTAGTGGAGCAGACAGCAGGGAAGGCCTCAGGTTGGCATTTTTTAAAATCCTGTGCAAGGCAAATGGCACACATCTGTGGGCCTCATGCAGCCTTGGGGCCACCCGTGGACACCCCCAGCTCCTTCCATAATGGTCAGCACTGTTTAGCCATGAGGAAGCTTCGTTTTCCTCATCTCAGAAATGGGAACATGCGTGTCACCTGGGTGAGGTGTGTGCCGTCCTGAGGCTGGAGGAACGCATCCCTGAAATGCATCTCTTAACCCCATGCCTGCCCCCGGCAACCTGGATTCTTAACCCTTTCCAGGGGGCACCCCAGGAGAGGCTCCACCCTGCCAGGTAAAACACAGGGCACCCAGCTAGATCTGAGCTGCAGACAAACACAGATCGTGTTTCCTGCAAGTGTGTCCCAAATATTGCATGGGACATATTCATATCAAAAATTGTCAGTTGTTTGTGTGAAGTTACATATAACTGAACGGTCCCTGGTTTTGTTTGCCTTGTCTGGCAGCCTAGCCTGAGGCAGCCGCCCCACTCTGGGCCCGGGTGGGGAAAGGGGCACCCCTCGGAGAGCCCGGTGGGCGATGCCTCCTCCTTGGTGCCACAGTGGCACCTGACGGAGGAGCTGACAGGAAACAAGGTCCCCGAGAGCCAGGCCTGCAGATCAGGGGAAGCTGGCCGGGCGGGTGGGCATGACGTGCGAGGGCCCTGCCCGGCTGGGTGAGCCATCAGGTCCCATCAGTGTGACCGGCACCAAGCCGCCAGGGCTGTCACCGCGACACGACTCGCCCTGTAGCGGGAGCCATAGCAATCGCTCGGCCGTCGGAGGCCCCTCCTTCCCTGGGAACGAACCTGAACACCTGCTCCGCGGACACCGGAGGACATGGAACATCCCGGTGGGTGTGCCGGGCACTGCACCCTCACTTAAGGGGACCTGGTGGCCTCCTCCGCGCCTGCCCACTGCCAAGGCCCACCCTCACCCTGACCTCGCCCCTCACTTAAAGCAGACCCAGGACCTCCAGAGCCACCCACTGTCTCAGGCTCTTGGTCGCTGCAAGGTCGCGTGGCCCTTCCTCCTGGCTCCAGCGGTGACCCTCCCGCCCCATCCTCGCCCTGTGCCCCCGCGCGGCACCTGGCTGCCCGGCACCGGCACCAGCCCCGCCGCGTTCTCGCCCCCTGCGGCCCAGCCGAATGGGCGGAAGCAGCCTGGGTGGCGCCTGGCTCCACCCCACGTCCTCCGGCCTCCACCCGGCTCAGTCCCGCCCCGGAGACCTGGCCCCTCCTTTGGGGCAGCTGCTGGGTCAGTCACGCCAGCTCTGCACCCACCTTCCCCCCAGAGCAAGTGGTTGCTGGACCTTAAGCGGGTCAAGTGAAATAATTAAACACAAGCTGTCTGTACTAATTAGCCCTTCCGCGGACCATGGGCTGCGATGACCGTGAGACAGCTGCTGGCCGCTCCTCCTGGCCGCTTTCCCCGCTGCGCCACGAGGCCTTGGGCTTGGGGTGGGCAGCCTGGGAGGGCCCAGCCCGGGAAAGGACAGCCCCGGACAGAGGGAGCGGGGGAGGGTGGCGGGCAGGACCAGCGCTCTGAGGCCCCGGCCCCGCCGCCCCGTGGCCTGCCCCCAACCACACAGCCTTCAGCCTCGAGCCCTCCCCTCTGCGGCCGTCTGGTCCTTCCCATCTTCTCACCAGACGTCACCTCCTCAGGGGGGCCTCCCTGACTGCCTCTGCTCTCACTGAACCGGCCCAGTTCCTGCAGAGCCCAGCGCAGGGGAGACGCCACGTGGGCTTGTCTCCTCTGCTGGGGGTTCCCTCCTGCCACAGGCTCGGGGGGCCGGGCCAGGCCTGAGGCTGGGCTCCGTGCCCGGTGCGTCGAAGCTGCTCGAGAAGTGGGAGCTGTTGGCACCACCGCTGCCGTGAGAGCCCTGCTCCGGTGGGGACAGCACTGCTTGTCCCAAACCTGGACATTTGCCCAGGGGTCCCCTCCCGCCTCAGCCGGCCGCCTCTCCTCTTTCTGCTCAGGAATCCAGGTACTTCAGTGTAATCTCTGTTTATGGATAAGACGAGGCACAGAGAGGGAAGAAGCTTGCCCAGAGTCACACAGCAAGGACGGGAAGGCTGGCCTTTGAATGCAGGCGGCTCCCTGCCCTCAGCCTGTGCTGGGCTGCTGGCTGGGGCAGGGGGGTGGGCGCGGGAGGGGCGGGGGGTGTGAGATTCTGCCCGCCAGTGTGTCCTTTCCGAGATCTGAACCCTAGGCCTCCCCCCGCCTCCCTTCTTCCCCCGCCCCTTCCTCTCTCTCAGTCTCCATGAGGAGGGTAACCTCCTGTAACACTGGCCCCACACGGAGCTTTTCCCGGCCCAGAATTGAAGCGGGAACCCTCTCCCACTCTGAGTCCGTCTGACTTCTCGCCACTTGGATGCACCCTCAAAACTGTCCCAAGTACCAGGGGGATCCGTGTCCAGGCTTTGGGAATCTCAGACGGTCCAGGGACCCTGGAGTGGCCAGTGGAAAGGAGTGTGCGTGTGACACTCCCTGGGAACAGAAGCACCTCCTGTGGGCCCGCGTGGCCCGTGTCACGTGCGTGGATCTCGCTCCCAGCACCTCTGCCTCCCGCTCTTGGGGCGGCGTCCCCATGAAGGAGCACGTGATCCGAGGGGGGGTGGCCAGTGTCCCCAGCTCCAGTTGAGGGGCAAGGAGAGACACGGGGAGGGGCCGGGACACGGCTCAGTCCCCAGGGCCCAGGTCAGACAAGGTTAGCACGAGGAGACGGTGTGGACGGGGGAGCTGGAGGCTTGGGGGCCCAGAGGGAGGGGCCGCACCCGGCCTGTCTGGGGCCACGCAAGGACCCAGGACCAGTGGGAGCTGGGAACGTGGGGACAGCGGCCTGGGGCTTGGAGCCAAGCAGTGGGGTGGGCTGCAGGATAGGTGCGGGGGCTCTCTCGAAGCCTCCCCCGAGGAGATGTGCGTCCATGTGGGTGGCGGGGAGAGGGAGGGAGCAGGGTGATGTGTACTGAGTACCTGCTGTGTGCCGTGCACCCTCGTTACTAACTGCACTAAAGACGAGCCCTCTGGGGCAGCCAGTGTCCAGACGCTGGGGACACCATCCACTACACTGTCCACTTTCTGTCCCGAGCTGCTCCCGTGGGTGGGACGCGGGGCCCCTCTGGCTGGCAGCGGCCAGTGTGTCTTGACTCAGGAACAGGCATTGCGGGGCCTCAGCTGTGTGTTTGGGGATGAGGCCACGCCGGGCGCCCTGAAGGCTCCTTGTGAGCTGGAACCCAGCCTGCCGCATCCTTCCCACGTGGTTCCCCCATGCGGCCAGCGCCTCAGCTTCCGTGGCTCTGGCTGGACATCCACGCGACCAGACGCGCAAAGGGCCATGGACGGCACCTCTCTGCTCTCTGAGGGACGCTGATGCCCCGCCCCTGTGAACAGAAACATCTCTGGGGAGAAACCCTGCGGACACTTATTTCAGAACCAGCAGAGTAACTCATCGTTAGGAAGGGGAAAATCCACAGACAGAACTGCTGCTGTGTCTAATTCGGCAGCCCTATGTAAATTGAGCGTTTCTTCATGATTAGAGTGTCAGGAGAGCCTGGGATGATACGGGAGTGGCTGAGTATCTCTCGTGCCGTGTCATCGGAGGTGCTCTGGTGGGGCGGCAGGGCCACCGCTGTTCTCAGACCCACTTCCGCGTGGTCCCCGGTGAAGTTTGCCCACGGGAGGGGGCCCGTCCCGCTCTGTCCTTGTGCCCGCTAGCTGCGGGCTGCTCACCTTCTTGAAACTTGTCCCAGACAAGGGCGGGCCGAATTCACCATCTCATGGTTCACAGGACTTTTAAGAAAGCAAAGCCAACACTTTCTATATTTTTCGCGAGTCTCCACCCTACGTGGTGATCAGATGAAACGATGTCACGGAGAACGATGAGTGATGAAGACAGCCTCGTTCCAGGGCCAATGACTACCATGGCCACTGCCGACTTTAGCTAATTTACTCCCGTGACCCAGCTCAGGTGGAAAGTGGTCCTTTGGTGACAAGACAAGCATCACCCCCTTGCTTCCCGAGAAGCGTCGTGACAGGCCACATGGGAAATTCCGAAAATGTGCTTTCCTAGAAAATGAGCTCTTTGTAAGACTGTGTCCGGGGTTGGGAGGTAGGGGGCAGTGGTGGTCCTGGAGCCGGCGGAGTTCAGTGCGTCCCGCTGGCCGATGCTCGAATCATTTTTACCGAACGCTGCTTTTAAGACACCAGACGCGGCTTTGTGGTCTCAGAGAAAAAAATTACCGATTGAAGCAAATGTGCCACTGACCCGCCTCACATTGGGTTCTCACCCCTGAAGTCATTGCTCTCCCCCAAAAAAGAGAATAGAGGGAAGGAGAAAAGTAGCCCAAGGAAGGTCTCGGGCCTCCAACTTCCCTCTGAGACTGGCCTCGCCCGGCCATCTGAGGGTCTCCTGACTCACAGGACGGTCTCGCAAACGCGGAGTCCTGAGCTCCAAGGGGCAGGACGCTCCAGAAGAAACCCGCTGGGCTCTTCTCTTGGCATCTTTCAGGGAGAGTTTTAACCGCTGAGATGGTGCAGGGCAGTGTCTCAGGTGACCAGGGTGTAGGTGCCCGGGGACCAGTGCCGGGGCTGCAGCTGTGCTGAGGACTTCCCCAGCAGAGACGTGAGCATCCAGAGCACACGGGGGCACTGCCTTTAACACATCTGGTCCCAGCCATTTCCAGGGCGTTCCAGACGCCATCTCCTGCCGGCCTCTACTTAACATTATCACAGGAAGAAATAAGCCCCAGAGAAAGCAGAAGACAGCATTTCCTTTAAAGAAAGATGGAGAGAATGCAAAATGAAAGGCCCTGTCTGAGCTGAGTTCCCCGTTGGACTCTCTCCACATGGTACGGAGCCGTCAAAGCCATGTATGCAGCCCGCAGAGCACGCCCGGGAGCGGCCCAGGCCCTCAGCCCCGTATCTGCTTTCTGGGGCCTCCCAGCACACAGCGTGACTGCAGGTGATGCTTTCCCAGCCGCACCTGTTCACTGAGCCAGGCAGGGACCTGCATCTGTCCTCGAGCAGATGTGTCAGCTCAGAGATGTGGCGTCTGTGGTGGGGAAGCAGGCCTGGCGCTGTCCCCAGGGGCTCATGGCTCCACGCTGCAGAGGGGCTATGGAGGCAGGTCCAGGGCTGGGCCTCCCGTGAGAGCAGCTGGGGGCTGCCCCCCATGGATGGCGGGATGGTGGTCAGACCTTGGGATGGGAGCTCTGGCCGGACCACCCGGCCATCACCCACCTTGCCCCTGCTTCTCCCCAACCCCAGCCAAACCTGCCCACCTTCTCCAGGAAGCCCTCGCTGCTCTCTTGCCCCTTTGCATCCCCCTCCTCTGCCTCTTCCTCGGAGGCCTGGCTGGAGGGTAGGGGCCCGGGGAGGCCACTCTCTTACTGTACGTTTGCACGGTGTCAACCGGGGCGGGGGGGACGACACCTGGTGCAGGTAGAGTAGGGCTCAGGCAGCCGTGCAGGAGGAAGGTGAGGGCGTGCCGAGTGGGAACGGCGCAGCCAAAGGTGCAGACGGCATGAACTCTGACCCCTGAAGTGGGCAGGAGCCGACGGGTGTGAGGGTTCTGGACACGGGGGTCCCAGCACAGGAGTCTGACCCCTCCTGGCTCCCGAGGAGGGCAGAGGTCAGAGCAGTGCTGGCTGGGGGTCGGCCACATCTGAGCAGCTGTTTTTGTACATAAAGTTTTATTTGCACACAGCCATGCCCACTCATTTACACACGTGGCTGCTTTCCTGATGCAACGGCGGACACCACGTGGCCCCAGAGCCACTCCTGGGCGATACCGTGGTGGCTGGTTCCTTACGAAGCAGGAGCAGGGATTTCACCCGTGCCCTTGGCTTGTTCTTGTCGGCCAGATACAGGGTCTCAAACCAGCAGCCTAGAGACAGATTCAGCCCCAAGATGTGTTTTCTTATTGTCTTTTTGTTGTTGTTGTTGTTTAAACTTGGCCAACATTTAAGCAGACTTTTGTATACAAATCCCAATTTCTGGATTAACGTTCAGAGGCTCTGGATGCCAGGCTGGCTTTGCCCGAGGCAGCAAGAGGCTGGCCTATGCCTGGCAGTGCCCCCCGTCCGTCCTCCTGGCGGCTCCAGACTCCAGGCCCCAGGCCAGCTCCTGCTTCTCTTAAAAGCCACAATGAAGAGTGGGAACGAAAGAGGGAGAAGGGCCATGCGTCTCAAGGAAAGGGAGCAGGTGTACTTCCTGGCAGAACGGAAGGGCGTCCCTACGTGTTCACTCTGCCGACGACACGTGTAGGACCCGGCACGCAGCCTGCTTCCCCACACCCCTCAGGGGCCAGGACCCCCTCCCCGCCGAGTCTGTCCGCAAACTCACCTGGCTGGCCCATCGAGGTACCCTGTTTTTTCCTTTTTTACATCTCACCCGCACCCTGGCACTGGGCCAAAGTTGCTGTCGCCTCCTGCTTAGACCAGGCGGTCTCCCAGCCCCACCCCCGCCCTACAGTCTGTCCTCAGTCAGCAGCCAGGCGATCGTGTCCACATGCAGATCTGGTCATCGCTGCCTTCTCAAACCCCCCTGTGCCTTCCCATCTCCCCACCGTGGAGTCCACGTGGCTCCTGCTCCGTCTCCACCCTCCAGCGCCCCCTTCCCCGCTCGCTGGCCTCCTCCTGGCCACAGTGAGCCCCTGCCCCAGGGCCTTTGCACTGCCTCCCCTCTGCCCACAGCATCCCTCCCCCAGATACCCAGCGGCTGGCTAACCTAGCGCCCCCTTGGCAGGGCAGCCCGCCTGGCCGCCCTGTGTGAGCTGACGCCCCACCACCCTCTGCTGCTGCTCCTCCGCCTCAGTTTTCTGCACAGCCTTTGTGACCATCTGGTGTGACACGTTTTGCTTATTTATCGGCTGCTTCCTCCCCTAGAGCTGTGGTTCTCAATCAGGGTGATTTCCCCCCAGGGACATTGGCCATGTCTGGGGACAGTTTGGGTTGTCACAGCTGTGACTGGGGGGGGGTGCTTCTGGCATCGGGCGGGTGGGCCCCAGGGATGCTGCTCAATACCCTGCAGTGCACGGGACGTCCCCCCAACACACACATGGGCCCCAATGGCCAGGCCCCACGGAATCCTGGGCTTGCAGACCCAGGGGGCATGGCCCCTCCACGGTCAAGTGCGAGGTGTGTGTGAGCGGCCATAGCTGCCCCTCCCCGCCCAGTGCAGGTGTTTGTGTCTGCGACCTGGAGTCGGTGGTCCGGAGGGGCCCTGAGGAGGAGAAACCGAAGTGGCCTCATCTCCCTGGACCAGACGGGACCTCCTGTGTCCCCGCCGTTCACCCCCGAGGCCACTCCACGCTCACCTTCTCCCCAGATTTCCAGACTCATGAGATCCTGAGCGGTCATTCCTGGCAGTGCAGCCACCCCTCTGTGTCCAGCGGAGGGAGAGGGAGGGAGGGAGGAGGAGAGAGAAAAAGGAAAGAGGAGGAGACAGACAGACACAGCAGGACTGGCCCCCACCAGCTGGGTGAGCCGCACCAGGGTGGGCCATGGGCTGCAGGTCCCCGGGGGCCCCACGAGGCAGTAGTGCCGGCACCTGGAGGTGTCATTCGGCTGCCACGAAGTGCACCCCGTTCACACGTGCAGTTTGGTGGCGTTTGGCACCTTCGCAGTGCCGTGCACCCTCCACCGCTGTCTGTTCCAGGGCGTTTCCACGCGGCCGCCTCTAACCTGCCCTCCTGAGGGAGTGGTGTGCTCTGGACGTTTTGCTACAACCTGTGGGCCTTTGCAGGTCTGGCCGCTTCTGTTGAGCGCCACGTTTTCGAGGTTCATCCGCATTGTAGCCGGGGTCAGCGCGTCACTCCTTTTTCCAGCTGCGTCATATTCCGCCGTACAGACGGGCCACGTTTTGCTCATCCCCTCGTCTCTTGGTGGATGTTTGGGCTGCTTCCCCCGTGACAGGTGCTGCTGTGAACACAGGTACAGCACCTGCCTGAATGCCTGTTCCTGTTCTCTCGGGTGCACGCCTAGCCGTGGACTTGAGGTCATAACATGTAACTTCCCAGGACCCGCAGCCAGTTTTCCCCAGCAGCCACACTCCCCACGCCTTTTGGGATAAGTCTCTATGCGCTTGAGTGAACAGGTCATCAGTCTTGGGGCTCCTCCTCCCCCAGGGCCCATCTCGTGGGTCCCCAGTCACGTTCTCGGGCCCTGAGCGGACACTCGAGGGCTGAGCACAGGAGAACCAGACACAGGCAGAAGGCCCGGCCCTTGGTGTGCTCTGTCTCCCAGCAGTGACCCTCGGCACCGGGGACAGGCTGACCCCGCCCCGGGAGCAGCGGGGAAGGTGGGGTCCGAGCTGCACCGCTGGCTGCGTGTCCTGGCGGCCCCGCGTGGAGAGGGCTGAGAGCGCGCAGGGCGCGGGAATCTTTGATGCTTTTCTAGGGCAGGCCGGCCAGATGCATTATTGATGGATGTTCTGCAAAATTTAAATGCTGAGCTACGGGGAGGTGAGTGAAGACCCCAGGGACACCCGCTTGCGGTTTTCTTCCCTCCTCTTGAACTTGAAAATGGCAAATCACGTTTTAATG
Organism: Eubalaena glacialis; assembly: GCF_028564815.1. Taxonomy (NCBI): domain Eukaryota; kingdom Metazoa; phylum Chordata; class Mammalia; order Artiodactyla; family Balaenidae; genus Eubalaena; species Eubalaena glacialis. The sequence continues at coordinate 2,300,603 of NC_083728.1, read as the reverse complement.
AACTCACTGTGGCACCACTGCTGCTCGGCTCCAGGGGATCTGCGCCCGGCAGGAGCAGGGGGTACTGCTGGGCAGTGGCCCAGGCTGGCCGGCGGGGGCACCTGCTCGGTACACCCATGGGTGGCAAGCAGCTGTCGCCAACCATCCTTCAGCGGGCCGCCCACCCACCCACCCACCTCCTTCCAGCTCCACTGGGGTGGGCGTGTCGATAGGGAGAGCAGAGGTGGAGGAGGAACGCCGGCTGGTCCAGAGCTGGGCCCAGGGTCATCTCTTAGTCCCAGGAAGCCGGTTGCTGGGATCCAGCCTCCAACCGCCAGGCCCCAGGCACACGGCTCACCAGCCCGGACCCTGAGGGAGCCACCTGGCCCCCCAAAGACTCAGTGTGGTCACCTGCAGAGTGGGGAGGGTGTGACGCCCCTACTCCCCAGGGCTGGTCGGAGGTCGGGGTGGATGCTGAGTGTGGTCTGTGGAGTCACCAGCAGGCGGCGCTAGAGCAGCACCGGAAACAGCCCCGGGCAGTCCGCTCCCGCAGGGCTCCCTCACCTGGCCTCGCGAAAACCGTGAAATGCACATTAAGGCCAAGGAACAAGGCCCGGAGGAAGGCTTTTTATTTATTTGTTTATTTTTTGATATTTAATTTTTGAGCTTTAATGGACATTAAACATGACATAAACTAAGGATTTAGGTATAAAGTACCTATTTTTAGAGGTGCATTTTAAGATTCTGAAAGGAAGTTCAAGATGCCATTTATGTTTCCTTTCATTGTTGTTTTGCTTATCTATTTCTACATTACCACCATCTCATACTGATTCTTTTTTTTTTTAATTTTATTTATTTTTTTATACAGCAGGTTCTCATTAGTTATCCATTTTATACATATTAGTGTGTACATGTCAATCCCAATCTCCCAATTCATCCCACCACCGCCACCCCAGCACACCACTTTCCCCCCTTGGTGTCCATACGTTTGTTCTCTACATCTGTGTCTCTATTTCTGCCTTGCAAACCGGTTCATCTGTATCATTTTTCTAGGTTCCACATATATGCGTTAATATACGATAATTTGTTTTTCTCTTTCTGACTTACTTCACTGTGTATGACAGTCTCTAGATTGATCCACGTCGCTACAAATGACCCAATTTTGTTCCCTTTTATGGCTGAGTAATATTCCATTGTATATATGTACCACATCTTCTTTATCCATTCATCTGTCGATGAGCACTTAGGTTGCTTCCATGACCTGGCTATTGTAAATAGTGCTGCTGCAGTGAACATTGGGGTGCACGTGTCTTTTGGAATTATGGTTTTCTCAGGGTATATGCCCAGCAGTGGGATTGCTGGGCCATATGGTAGTTCTATTTTTAGTTTTTTAAGGAACCTCCATACTGTTTTCCACAGTGGCTGTATCAATTTACATTCCCACCAACAGTGCAAAAGGGTTCCCTGTTCTCCACACCCTCTCCAGCATTTGTTTGTAGATTTTCTGATGATGCCCATTCTAACTGGTGTGAGGTGATGCCTCATTGTAGTTTTGATTTGCATTTCTCTAATAATTAGTGATGCTGAGAAGCTTTTCATGTGCTTCTTGGCCATCCGTATGTCGTCTTTGGAGAAATGTCTATTTAGGTCTTCTGCCCATTTTTGGATTGGGTTTGTTTTTTTAATATTGAGCTGCATGAGCTGTTTATATATTTTTGGAGATTAATCCTTTGTCCGTTGATTCGTTTGCAAATATTTTCTCCCATTCTGAGGGTTGTCTTTTCATCTTGTTTATGGTTTCCTTTGCTGTGCAAAAGCTTTTAAGTTTCATTAGGTCCCATTTGTTTATTTTTGTTCTTATTTCCATTACTCTAGGAGGCAGATCAAAAAAGATCTTGCTGTGATTTATGTCAAAGAGTGTTCTTCGTATGTTTTCCTCTAAGAGTTTTATAGTGTCCGGTCTTACACTTAGGTCTTTAATCCATTTTATTTTTGTGTATGGTGTTAGGAAGTGTTCTAATTTCATTCTTTTACATGTAGCTGTCCAGTTTTCCCAGCACCACTTATTGAAGAGACTGTCTTTTCTCCATTGTATATCCTTGCCTCCTTTGTCGTAGATTAGTTGACCATAGGTGCGTGGGTTTAGCTCTGGGCTTTCTATCTTGTTCCATTGATCTGTATTTCTGTTTTTTGTGCCAGTACCATATTGCCTTGATTACTGTAGCTTTATAGTAGAGTCTGAAGTCAGGGAGTCTGATTCCTCCAGCTCTGTTTTTTTCCCTCAAGACTGCTTTGGCTATTCGGGGTCTTTTGTGTCTCCATACAAATTTTAAGATTTTTTGTTCTAGTTCTGTAAAAAATGCCATTGGTAATTTGATAGGGATTGCATTGAATCTGTAGAATGCTTTGGGTAGTATAGTCATTTTCACAATATTGATTCTTCCAGTCCAAGAACACGGTATATCTTTCCATATCTTGGTATCACCTTTAATTTCTTTCATCAGTGTCTTATAGTATTCTGCATACAGGTCTTTTGTCTTACTAGGTAGGTTTATTCCTAGGTATTTTATTCTTTTTGTTGCAATGGTAAATGGGAGTGTTTCCTTAATTTCTCTTTCAGATTTTTCATCATTAGTGTATAGGAATGCAAGAGATTTCTGTGCATTAATTTTGTATCCTGCAACTTTTACCAGATTCATTGATTAGCTCTAGTAGTTTTCTGGTGGCATCTTTAGGATTCTCTGTGTATAGTATCATGTCATCTGCAAACAGTGACAGTTTTACTTCTTCTTTTCCAATTTGTATTCTTTTTATTTCTTTTTCTCCTCTGATTGCCGTGGCTAGGACTTCCAAAACTATGTTGAATAATAGTGGTGAGAGTGGACATCCTTGTCTTGTTCCTGATCTTAGAGGAAATGTTTTCAGTTTTTCACCATTGAGAATGATGTTTGCTGTGGGTTTGCCGTATATGGCCTTTATTATGTTGAGGTAGGTTCCCTCTATGCCCACTTTCTGGAGAGTTTCTGTCATAAATGGGTGTTGAATTTTGTCAAAAGCTTTTTCTGCATCTATTGAGATGATCATATGGTTTTTATTCTTCAATTTGTTCATATGGTGTATCCCATTGATTGATTTGCGTATATTGAAGAATCCTTGCATCCCTGGGATAAATCCCACTTGATCATGGTGTATGATCCTTTTAATGTGTTGTTGGATTCTGTTTGCTAGTATTTTGTTGAGGATTTTTACATCTATATTCATGAGTGATCTTGGTCTGTAATTTTCTTTTTTTGTAGTATCTTTGTCTTGTTTTGGTATCAGGGTGATGGTGGCCTCATAGAATGAGTTTGGGAGTGTTCCCTGCCTCTGCAATTTTTTGGAAGAGTTTAAGAAGGATGGGTGTTAGCGCTTCTCTAAATGTTTGATAGAATTCACCTGTGAAGCTGTCTGGTCCTGGACTTTTGTTTGTTGGAAGATTTTTAATCACAGTTTCAATTTCATTACTTGTGATTGTTCATATTTTCTATTTCTTCCTGGTTCAGTCTTGGAAGTTTATACCTTTCTAAGAATTTGTCCATTTCTTCCAGGTTGTCCATTTTATTGGCATAGAGTCGCTTGTAGTCTCTTAGGACGCTTTGTATTTCTGCGGCGTCTGTTGTAACTTTTCCTTTTTCATTTCTAATTTTATTGATTTGAGTCCTCTCCCTCTTTTTCTTGATGAGTCAGGCTAATGGTTTATCAATTTTGTTTATCTTCTCCGAGAACCAGCTTTTAGTTTTATTGATCTTTGCTCTTGTTTTCTTGTTTCTATTTCATTTATTTCTGCTCTGATCTTTATGATTTCTTTCCTTCTGCTAACTTTGGATTTTGTTTGTTCTTCTTTCTCTAGTTCCTTTAGGTGTAAGTTTAGATTGTTTGAGATTTTTCTTGTTTCTTTAGGTAGGCTTGTATAGTTATAAACTTCCCTCTTAGAACTGCTTTTGCTGCATCCCATAGGTTTTGGATCGTCGTGTTTTCATTGTCATTTGTCTCTAGGTATTTTTTGATTTCCTCTTTGATTTCTTCAGTGATCTCTTGGTTATTTAGTAACGTATTGTTTAGCTTCCAGGTGTTTGTGTTTTTTACGTTATTTTCCCTGTAATTGATTTCTAATCTCATAGCGTTGTGGTCAGAAAAGATGCTTGATATGATTTCAATTTTCTTAAATTTACTGAGGCTTGATTTGTGACCCAGGGTGTGATCTATCCTGTAGAATGTTCCGTGCGCACTTGAGACGAAAGTGTAATCTGCAGTTTTTGGATGGCATGTCCTATAAATATCAATTAAATCCATCTGGTCTATTGTGTCATTTAAAGCTTGTGTTTCCTTATTAATTTTCTGTTTGGATGATCTGTCCATTGGTGTAAGTGAGGTGTTGAAGTCCCCCACTATTATTGTGTTACTGTCGACTTCCTCTTCTATAGCTGTTAGCAGGTGCCTTATGTATTGAGGTGCTGCTGTGTTGGGTGCATATATATTTATAATCGTTATATCTTCTTCTTGGATTGATCCCTTGATCATTATGTAGTGTCCTTCCTTGTCTCTTGTAACATTCTTTATTTTAAAGTCTATTTTATCTGATATGAGTATTGCTACTCCAGCTTTCTTTTGATTTCCATTTACATGGAATATCTTTTTCCATCCCCTCACTTTCAGTCTGTATGTGTCCCTAGGTCTGAAGTGGGTGTCTTGTAGACAGCATATATAAGGGTCTTGTTTTTGTATCCATTCAGCAAGCCTGTGTCTTTTGGTTGGATCATTTAATCCATTCACGTTTAAGATAATTATCAATATGTATGTTCCTATCACCATTTTCTTAATTGTTTTGGGTTTGTTTTTGTAGGTCCTTTTCTTCTCTTGTGTTTCCCACTTAGAGAAGTTCCTTTAGCATTTGTTGTAGAGCTGGTTTGGTGGTGCTGAATTCTCTTAGCTTTTGCTTGTCTGTAAAGCTTTTGATTTCTCCATCGAATCTGAATGAGATCCTTGCCAGGTAGAGTAATCTTGGTTGTAGTTTCTTCCCTTTCATCACTTTAAGTATATCATGCCACTCCTTTCTGGCTTGTAGAGTTTCTGCTGAGAAATCAGCTGTTAACCTTATGGGAGTTCCCTTGTATGTTAGTTGTTGTTTTTCCCTTGCTGCTTTCAGTAATTTTTCTTTGTCTTTAATTTTTGCCCATTTGATTACTTTGTGTCTCGGCTTGTCTCTCCCTGGGTTTATCCTGTATGGGACTCTCTGCACTTCCTGAACTTGGGTGGCTATTTCCTTTCCCATGTTAGGGAAGTTTTCGACTATAATCTCTTCAGATATTTTCTCGGGTCCTTTCTCTCTCTCTTCTCCTTCTGGGACCCCCTATAATGCGAATGTTTTTGCGTTTAATGTTGTCCCAGAGGTCTCTTAGGCTGTCTTCATTTCTTTTCTTTCTTTTTTCTTTATTCTGTTCCACGGCAGTGAATTCCACCATTCTGTCTTCCAGGTCACTTATCCGTTATTCTGCCTCAGTTATTCTGCTATTGATTCCTTCTAGTGTATTTTTCATTTCAGTTATTGTATTGTTCATCTCTGTTTGTTTGTTCTTTAATTCTTCTAGATCTTTGTTAAACATTTCTTGCATCTTCTCAATCTTTGCCTCCATTCTTTTTCCGAGGTCCTGGACCATCTTCACTATCATTATTCTGAATTCTTTTTCTGGAAGGTTGCCTATCTCCACTTCATTTAGTTGTTTTTCTGGGGTTTTCTCTTGTTCCTTCATCTGGTACATAGCCCTCTGCCTTTTCATCTTGTCTGTCTTTCTGTGAATGTGGTTTTTGTTCCACAGGCTGCAGGATTGTAGTTCTTCTTGCTTCTGCTGTCTGCCCTCTGGTGGATGAGGCTATCTAAGAGGCTTGTGCAAGCTTCCTGATGGGAGGGACTGGTGGTGGGTAGAGCTGACTGTTGCTCTGTTTGGCAGAGCTCAGTAAAACTTTAATCCGCTTGACTGCTGATGGGTGGGGCTGGGTTCCCTCCCTGTTGGTTGTTTGGCCTGAGGCGCCCTAGCACTGCAGCCTACCCTGCTCTTTGGTGGGGATAATGGTGGGCTCTCGGAGGGCTCACGCCAAGGAGTACTTCCCAGGACTTCTGCTGCCAGTGTCCTTGTCCTCATGGTGAGCCACAGCCACCCCCTGCCTCTGCAAGAGACCCTCCAACACTAGCAGGTAGGTCTGTTTCAGTCTCCTATGGGGTCACTGCTCCTTCCCCTGGGTCCCGCTGCGCACACTACTTTGTGTGTGCCCTCCAAGAGTGGAGTCTCTGTTTCCCCCAGTCCTGTTGAAGTCCTGCAATCAAATCCCGCTAACCTTCAAAGTCTGATTCTCTAGGAATTCCTCCTCCCATTGCTGGACCCCCAGGTTGGGAAGCCTGACGTGGGGCTCAGAACCTTCACTCCAGTGGGTGGACTTCTGTGGTGTAAATGTTCTCCAGTTTATGAGTCCACCCACCCAGCAGTTATGGGATTTGATTTTATTGTGATTGCACCCCTCCTATTGTCTCATTGCGGCTTCTCCTTTGTCTTTGCATGTCGGGTGTCTTTTCTGGTGAGTCCAGTGTCTTCCTGTCGATGATTGTCCAGCAGTTAGTTGTGATTCCGGTGTTCTCGCAAGAGGGAGTGAGGGCATGTCCTTTTACTCCGCCATCTAGGAAGGCTTTTTAAATGAAAATATCAAAACTTTTTTTTTTTTAATTTATTTATTATTTATTTTTGGCTGTGTTGGGTCTTCATTTCTGTGCCAAAACTCTTAACCATGCTAGACCCTGCCGCTAAGATGTGAGTGTGTCTGTGTCCAGGGATGCTTCCCGGGGGTGCGCATGGGCCCTGCCCACCCACTCCCGGCCTCTAGATACCCCTCCACAACGGGATTTGGTGAAAGAGAAAACAGTGACCGTTATTAAGTCTGAAAAGTATACTTTCTGAAACAAAAGCCACAGCGGAGCCTGGACCCGCGTCCCCCCAGTGCTCCCGCGATGCCCAGTCCGGTGCCCAGGCTGAGCTGGCCTGGATCTCAGAGGCCCTGTCCACAGGGAGGCACTGGGTTCTGCTGGGTCCCAGCCCCTGTTTCTTCCTTCTTGATGGATTTTCTTCCGGCCTCCGCCATGGCCAGGAAGGACCCCCCACCCTGCTCCCCAAAGCAGGACCGGCCCGCCCTCTAGTGGTGGTTGTCTGTCCAACACACACTCAGGCACACAAATGTGCACACGTTCACAGGCACATACACATGTGCGTGCACACATGGATACATACATACACATGTGTGCATACTTGCACACATGTATACATGTGCCTATCACATACACATATGTGCACTAGTACACAAATATGCACATGCATACACACATGCATAACACACACCTGCATATGTCCCCATGTTTCTCTCCAGTGTCTTCTGAGGGCAGCAGCCCATAACGGCCCCGTGTAGAGGCTGTGATTCTATGATTAAGGAGACAAGAAAGACCGAGTGACTTCTGGCTGCAGTCAGTCACGTGACAACGGCGACACTTTTCTTCCTCTTCTCTGGTTAAGCCCCTCCCTTTGCTGTGGGCATGAATCCTCCTGTTTCCTGCTCGGCCCTGTGCAGTGTCGGCTGGTCCCAGAGGCGAGGTTGGGGTGACGTCCCTCCTCCCAGCCCTCCAGCCCTGGGCCTGCCTCCTTCCCGCCGGGCGGTGAGATGGACAGAGCCCAGACGGTGAGGCCACGGGGTCTCAGGGGAAGCCTCTCCAAGTGGGATCTCACCATCTGCTTGGAGCAAGGCCAGCATGGGGAAGGGGGTATCTCAGATGCGTCCAGCGGCCTGGCAAGGGGGAGCCTGAGGCCATTATGCAGTTCCTGGGTGACCACACACTGGGCGCCATCAGACAACAGAATCGCATGCTCTCCCAGCTCTGGAGGCCAGAGATCCCAAATGCAGGCCGTGCTGGTTCCTTCTGGAGGGTCGTGGAACACCTCCTGTGCTTCTGCCAGCGTCCTTCGCTTGTGGGCACTCCAGTCTCTGCCCCCATCTCGAGTGGCCACCTCCTCCCTGTGTCCTCTCCCCTCATCTCCTCTCACCAGGACACCTGTCACTGGATTGGGGCCGCCCTAACCCAGGTGGTCCCATCTCGATCCTTACCTTCACTTTATGTACAGAGGCCCTATTTCCATGTTCTGAGGCTCCTGATGGGACTTAGATTTGGGTTTGTCTTTATTGCCCAAAAAGAATAACCTCTGTGATCCCTGCTGGCCGACGAGACCAGGGTGGGAACAGAGGTGGGTGGCCAAGGCCCCAGCAGCCAAGCGCCGTCCATCTCAGGCCCGCCCGCCGTGGCCCATGCATGACCCGTTTAGGGTGAAGCTGCCCGCGCTGGACAGTGGGCTCCTGAGCTATGATCATGTGTGTTTTCTTCCCCGTGACAGCCGCACAAAGCAGGGCCTGGGCGGCAAAGGTGAATTTGTGGTCAGATGGGAGACCCAGCCGGCTCCCTCCTGCTCTGCATCCCCAGTTCCCGCCTCCAGAACCCCCCAGGCTGGCCGGAGCCTTCCACGTCGGGGCTGGCAGAGCCTGTGCGTGCCCTGCGGTGGGACTCTGGATGCCTCAGCCCTGCAAGGTCAGCCAGCCCTGAGGGGGTCTCCATTCAACACTGACCCCCAGGAGCCCACTTCCCCATTCCGCCTGCTGTGGTCTGTATTCTAGGAGCTCTGGAAACATTTCTGCCGCCAGACCTGTGGTGTGGGTCAGCCCAAGGGGCGTCCCCGATGCCCACCCCCGTCCTGTGCCCGGCTGTCCTGGGGCAGACCTGTCCAAGCTGTGCCCCCGGCCTCGCCGAGCTGTGCCCACCGACAGTCACCGCCAGCGCCCAGGGAGGGCGACATCGTCCCCGCCACCCACGGACAGCATGCAGGCGTGTTCTAGACGCCGGAGAGACAGCACTGAGCGTGAAGTCCTGGGCTCTGGAGCCCTGCTCGTGGGGCAGGAGCAAGCGGAGGGTGGTCACGCTGACGCTGAGAAGAAAAACAGAGTCTCGGGAGAGCGGGTGGCAGGCAGGGGGAGCAGGTGTGGGGCAGCGTTTGTATTCTATTCAGGGAGGCAGGAAAGGCCTTGCTGGTGGGAGCGGGCGGAACAGCCCTGCACCGGCCTGGAGGGCACCGGCCTGGAGGGCGCCATGGCGCTGAGGAGCAGCAAGGAGGCCCCGTGGATTGTGGTGGAGGAGAGAGCGTGAGGCCAGCGGGCCCCGCCTGCCCCGGGACCGGTGGCCTGTAGGCCTCTGCTTCCGCCCAGGGAGAGAGCCAGGGCGGGTTTTAGCACAGGAGCCCTGGGACCCGCTCCGTGTTAGCCTACCAGCCGGGGGTGGGGCGGGCCCCTCAGCCTGCGTGTCTCTCCACATGGCGAGAGGTGACGGGCAACCACTGCGGGGGGCGTCTCCTGGCTCCGTCGGCCTGGGTCCCCCCATGTGCTTCGTGCACTGGGCCTGGACATTCACAGATGGACCTTTAAAAATACACAGTCGTGTTCAGGACCGATTTCTATTTGTGGCAGGTGACGCTCATTTGCCATTTACAGCAGCGGCATAAACCGCTTCTAAACGTGGTTATTGAAGTGCAAGGAAGCCTTAGCTGTACGGGATGATCTAAGACAGAACTGGACAGAGGGCACGGTGTCTGTCTGCACTGTGGGGGTGACTCTGGCGAGGCCAGATGGCGGAGCCCTCACCACGGCACCCCGACTGAGGCCACGACCGTCGGGCCCCGAGTCTGCCCTCAGGCCCCGTCGGTGCCCCGGAGGGTCGGGGACAGTGTGCTGGGAAAACATCAGCAGAATCTTGTTCTCTTCGTGCATTAGGTCCCCGGTCGCCCCACTGTTCTTCCTGTGATAATGTCCCTCACAAAAAGAATGGCAGTAACAGGTGGGACGGTCAGACCCCCTTCTGTGGCAGAGGACAGAAACCGGCTCCAACTGGATCAAACAAAAAAGAGGAATAAGTGGCTCATGTGATTGAACACAGAGGGTGCCTTCAGGCCTAGCTGGATCCGGGATGCTCTGGGCAGGACCCTCGCCGAGGGCACACGGAGACCCGAGGTTTGGGTTTGGTGTGTCGGTCTACCCACCCTGGCACTGGTACTGTCCCCAGCCTGTCGCTGCCATGTCCCAGCTGAGGCAGCAGTGACCAGAGATGACCAGCCGCCTTTGATGGGCAAGAGGGAGGGGCGCTTATTCCCTGCTGGGGTCCAGAGGCACAGAAGTCGCGAAGGAGGGACCCCTGCCCTGAGCAAGGTTCTGAGGTCAAGGGCCCGATGGATTTCTGAGCGTGCACCTGTCCACACACATGGAGGTGGATCCTGACCGTGCAGTCGGGGGGAAGCGGGTTAAGGAGGGCGCTGCCATGCCCTTGGGTACCTTCTGTGCCACATTCAGAAAGAGGCCTACTAGCATCTTGGCCGACGTCGCTGCCTGGGCAACACGGAGCCGTCTGCATTCATCCGTCACAGAGGCGCCAACCCGCATCAGGAATCCCAGCGGCCGCTCCAGCAGCCTCTGGTTTGCTGTGTGCCACTGGGGACATCATGAGACTCAGCGTCCCCACCTGTGAGATGGGGCAGGGCCACATCACCGAAAGCTTTGTGAGCAGGAAAGCCCTTCCTAGCCCGGGACAGTCCCCGTGCTTCTGTCCCTCACCTGCCCCAACACCACCCCGACCCTGGGGACCCACATCGTGCCTGTCCCCGCTTCCCTCTCTGGTGAGCGCCGCACTCTCCTTTCAAGAACTGGCTCTCGTGGCACCTCCAGGGGAAGCCGCTCCCCGCTCCCTGAGGTCGTTTATCTCGTGAACAGCTGAGAGGACCTCAGCCACCTCACTGGGTGGTTGTGATGCACCTAACAGAGGGAGGGGTCCCTGTAGATGAAGGATGGATGGATGGATGGATGAAGGATGGATGGATGCACAGATGAAGGATGGATGGATGAGGAGTTGGGTAGGTAGATGGATGAGGGAGAGAGGAAGAAGGGAAGGAGGCAAGAGTTATTAATCTTTTGTGAGAAAACTTTCAAAGTATGACATAGCACCCAAGCAATTGTAAGCTATTTCTTTGATTTTTTCATGTCTCCTTGGGTGCAGGTTCTAACCACGTTCACAAAAAAAAACAACATCAGCTGTTTAGACGTGCGCTCAGTTCGTGTAACAAGCACGGACTGAGTGCATTCTGTGTACCGGCTCCAGGCTGGGCTTCCAGGGGCCCAGCCTGAGTGTGAGGCCACCCTCGGGGTGCTCTCCATCTCCCAGGAGAGTCAGGCCCATGTTTGTTGAGTGGCTGTCAGAGGGGTTGATCCCAAGGACTGTGGGGCTGTGAGGAGGGCAGATCCATGCTGCGGCGAGGGAGGGGGTCCCCTGGAGGCACCGTCACAGCCGGTTCTTGGCAGCGGGAACAGGGGCCCAGCACGAGGTGGGTCCCCAGGGTCTGGCCGGTGTCAGAGCAGGTGAGGGGGGAAGAGCAGTGACTGTCCTGGCCTTGGAACTGCTTTCCCGCTCGCTATTTCGGGCACGTGGCCCTGCCCCATCTCCCAGGTGGGAACACTGGGCCCAGCACAGCACTGGGGCCCCTCCCCTCTCGCCCCTTACCTAGGAGCCTGTTCAGAGGCCCCGACGTGCTCTCCTCACTCTCCTCCTCCAGATACTTAATCCCTTGAAGGGACGCCCCAGCCGTGTGCCAAGGAGCTGTTTCCTGCTCCTCTGAGAGGCTCACTCCCGGGGGAGGCCTCTTGGAATAAGAGCCAGGGTGGCAGCGGGGGGGGGGGGGGGGGGGGAGGGACGGGGGGATGGGCAGAGTTAGCACCGCCACCCCCCAGCTGCACGCCGGCCCTGGGCACGCGGGCTGCGGCGCTGACAGAGGTGGAGGCCGGGCATCCGTCTGGGTGGGAGACAGTGTGAGCCCCCCGAGCCACCTCCCAGCTCTGGTCCACACCCTCCACTCAGCCCTCACTCATCCTGTCACCTCTGGGCAGAACAGCCCACCACCTCCTGGAAGCCTCTCTGGTTTCCCCGGCCCTCATTCCCTGAGAAGGTTGTGGCATCACCATGAGGCCTGTCCGGGAGGTACCTGGTTTGTGATGCCTGATGTCAGAGCCCAGGGCCACCAAACATCTTGTTTTTTTTATTGAAGTACATTTGATTTACAGTGTTGTGTTAGTTTGAGGTGTGCAGTAAAGTGATTCAGTTATACATATATAAAGCCATATATTTTTCATATTCTTTCCCATTATGGTTTATTACAGGATATCGAATATAATTCCCCATGCCATACAGTAGGAACTTGTTGATTATCTATTTTATATACAGTAGTGTGAGTCTGTTAATCCCAAACTCCTAATTTATCCCTCCCCTCCCTTTCCCCTTTGGTAAGTTTGTTTTCTGTGTCTGTGAGTCTGTTTCTGTTTTGTAAATAAGTTCATTTGTACCTTTTTTTTAAGATTCCACATATAAGTGATATCATATGGTATTTGTCTTTCTCTGACTTACTTCACTTAGTATGATCACCTCTAGGCCCATCCATGTTGCTGTAAATGGTATTATTTCATTCTTTTTTATGGCTAAGTAGTATTCCATGTATATATGTACCACATCTTCTTTATCCATACATCTGTCCATGGACATTTAAGTTGCTTCCATGTCTTGGCTATAGTATACAGTGCTGCTGTGAACATTGGGGTGCATGTATCTTTTCGGGTTATGGTTTTCTCTGGGTATATGCCCAGGAGTGGGACTGCAGGATCATACAGTAACTCTATTTTTAGTTTTTTTAAGGAACCTCCATACTGTTCTCCATTGGTTGTACCAATTTACATTCTCACCAACAGTGTAGGAGGGTTCCCTTTTCTCCACACCCTCTCCAGCATTTATTGTTTGTAGACTTTTTGATGATGGCCATTCTGACTGCTGTGAGGTGGTATCTCTTTGTAATTTTGATTTGCATTTCTCTAATAATTAGCGATGTTGAGCATCTTTTCACGTGCCTCTTGGCCATTTATATGTCTTCTTTGGAGAAATGTCTATTTAGGTCTTCTGCGCATTTTTTGATTGGGTTGTTTGGTTTTTTGTTATTGAGTTGTGAGCTGTTTGTATATTTTGGAGATTAAGCCCTTGTCGGTCGCATCATTTGCAAATATTTGCTCGCAGTCTGTAGGTTGTCTTTTCATTTTGTTTATCGTTTCCTTTGCTGTGCAAAAGCTAACGTTTATTTTTGCTTTTATTTGTATTGCCTGGGGAGACTGACCTAAGAAAACATTGCTACGATTTATGTCAGAGAATGGTTTGCCTATGTTCTCTTCTAGGAGTTTTATGGTGTCATGTCTAAGTCTTTAAGCCATTTTGAGTTTATTTATTTATGTGTATGGTGTGAGAGGGAGTGTTCTAATTTCATTGATTTACATGCGGCTGTCCTGCTTTCCCACATGGGCTGTGGGTCTGGGAAGGAGAGAGAGAGATGGAGGGACTCATGGATGGATGGAGGAGTGGATGAGTGGATGGAGGGAGGCTGGGAGGGAGGGAAAGAGAGTGGCAGTTTGTGACCGTCTGCTGTTTATAATTCCTTCCAGAGCCCCCTAGGGATCCTGAGCACATTTCCCTGAATCATGGGGCTGAGAAGTGGGCTCTTCCCTGAACCTCTTAGGGGAGCAGGACTTGGGATCGTTCATTCCTTGGAGGCATTTCAGAAGGTCCCTTTCTGCCCTGGACCCCAGAACCCTCCCTCCCTAATGGTGCCAGTGAGAGGTGGGCTGTGGTCCCAGCAGAGAGCTGCCCGCCAGGCTCGTCCTCACCTGTCATAGTGGAAACACCTGCGGCCTCTGCTCAGAACAGGGGTGTGGCAAGGCCCCCTCTGCTGGCCTGGAGTTGCTGCACCAGTGGGTCCGGGTGAGGCCTGGGTGGAGAAGGGCTGGGAGGCCCCTTCAGTGCCCAGTGAAACTCGCCGTCCCCATCAAGCATCATTTGCCTTTTAAATTCACACCTGCGTCCGAACGCTAACCACTCCTTCCAGGCTGTGTTCAGACACGGAGTGTGCTGGCATCTGTGCACCTGCAGAGAGGGGGGAGAGGGCTTGACTTCCCTTCTCCTGTTCGAAGTTCTGGACTGAGGCTGAACTTGACACTGAGGATGCTAAAGAAATGAGGTCCCCGCAGACAAACGTCTGAGGGTCGCCCCTCTTTGCAAACTGTCCACCCCTGGTCTGGCAAACCCAGCACAGCGTGCTGTGTGGTCCAGGCCCCCTTTTCCTTCTTTCTACCTCGATCTACACCCGTGGAAGCCAGGCACTGAGATGAAGGCAGAGACTTCACCACCCACCGCAAGTGAGAACTTTCTTCTGCCAGGTCACCTGCCGAGCGCCCTGCGGCCAGCACCCCCGGGCAGGAAGGTGACCCAGCTGAGTCCATCCGGGGAATATATTTCTTTAATGAAAGTATAAACAGCCTGTAAACTAAAATCCAAACTGATGCTCTGTTCCTTCCCCTCATCCCCTTCTAGAAAGTTCAGCAGTACACAGTCATTGTCCAAGCCACAGACATGGAAGGAAACCTGAACTATGGCCTCTCCAACACAGCCACAGCCATCATCACGGTGACGGACGTGAACGACAACCCGCCAGAGTTCACTGCCAGCACGGTGAGTGCACGTCCCCTCGGGGACAGTTCCCGGGCGTTCGGGTTGCTTCTCTCTCTGCTGCCACCTGATGGAAGGAGCTTGACAAACAGACAGGCTGTTAACAAAGGCCCCGAGCGGCGGGGGGCTGAGCCGGAGAGGAGCTCCAGGTGTCTGCAGGCCCGATACTGAGCACTGGCTGACACCTGGAGAGGCTCCCAGGGCAGAGTGAGTTGGACACTCCTCCTGAATCCAGAGGAGTTGACCAGCGGTGTTTGGGCTCCAGGGCCAGCCAGTGTGGGGGGTGTGCGTGGCTGCGTGCCAGGCAGGACTGTCTGGGGGACGCCTGGGGACAGGGCAGGTCCCTGCGGCAGGACCGTGGCTGGCCCTCCACGGCCCACCATCAGCAGGGGGACAGCGGGGCGTGGGGGACACGTTGTATGTCCTGCCCCTCCGGGCACGGCCGGCGGGCTGTGACCAGGCCACGTGCCAGGCTGCCCAGAGCCAAATGACCACAGGAACGCCCTCGCGGCAGAGCCGAGGGATCACAGAGCCACGAGTCACGGGCTCCCGGTTCCTCTGGATTCCAAAGGAGCTGCGTCTTTTGGGCCACGCCCCCCGGGGTGGGGCTGCTGACAGGATGGGAACATATACCCACCCTGCGGGTGCCCGTCCAGAAATGCGGCAGATGCAGGGGCCAGATGGGCAGAGGGGAGGGTCAGCGAGGACTCCCAGGGCAGTGCTGGGAGGCGGAGGCCGCCCCCTCCCCCCAGGGTCTCACCCCCGCGGCACCGAGTGGATGAGAGAGTAACAGCAATAACAGTAACAGAAGAACTGGAGCGCAAGCCCGGCTGTGGAGCTCCCCGGCTCCACCAGGCAGCAGCCTGGGCTTCCTGGTCGACCTCTGGTCCCCACCGGCCCCGTGAGCCTCGGGACCCAGTTATGGAGGAGGGTGCTGAGGCTCAGAGGAGCTGAGTCACTTGTCCAGAGCCGCTCAGCCCACTGGTGGAGCAGGGGGGGGGGACAGAGAGGAGACCCCTCATTCTCCCAGTGGGTGGGTCAGCTTGCCGTGAAGGCATCTCGCAGGCCAGAGCCCCTCACAGGGAGCCCCACCACAGCGTCCCCGCGTGCCCTCATCCTGCTTCCCCACCCCCCACAGGCTCCAAATTCTGGAGTCCCCACATCCCTGCAATGAGGCATCTCAGAGTCCTAGGCTCTGTGTCCGGCTGGACCAAGCCAGAGGAGGGCAGCCTCAGCCATGAGGGCACAGCGCCATCTGGTGGGCAGATGGCAGATTGCCCCACAGAGGGAGCAGCTCAGGCCTCTGCCCCCTGCTTAGGGTGGGATGGCTTCCATTCTGTTTGCTCTCCAAGGCCAGTGGGCAGTGGCAGGAAGGGCTCAGGAGCAGCGTCCCAGGGAGTCTGGACATGAGGAGAGCAGCTCCTTGTTCGCTGCACTGAGGTCTGACGTGCCTACAGTATGAGGCACAAATCTTGAGTGAAACCTTCCCCCCGGCCAGCAGCAACCCAGGCCCATCGTCCAAGGTGAGCTTTACCTGTTCTAGGACGTCATATAAACGGAGTCACACGGAACACACGATTCCCTGGAGCCTCCCACCCGGTGGCATAAGGCCTCTGGGATCCTTCTTTGTTGTTGTATCAGTTCAGTCAGATAGGGCCCCGCCCATCTGGGTTCTTTCTATTCTCAGCTTGGATCCTTTGGAACTTTTAGGAACAAGTTTTCATTGCCTCACCCAGCTTCACTTAATCATTATCTATCTCTTTTTTAAAAATTAACTTGAGTATTTGGTTAGGTAATTCACACACACGGTACAGCACCTTAAAATGTATAAAATGACTTACTTTGAGGAGGAGCCCCTTGTGTTTTCACTCTGACCCTTGCGTTGTTTTTGGTTTTTCCTCTTATGATATGTCTTGAAGACCTTTCCATATCCACAGATTCCAAACAGCCTTGGAATTTTTTTCAACATGTGTTTAGAAATAATTTCAAGCTCACAGAAAAGTTGCAAGAATAGAAACAGGGAAAAGAATAGCCTCACAGAGAGAAGACAAGATGGTGGAGTAGAAGGCCTTGAGCTCACCTCCTAACACAAAAGCACCAAAATCACAACTAACTAACTGCTGAACAGTCATCAATAAAAAAGAAAGACTGGGGCTTCCCTGGTGGTGCAGTGCTTAAGAATCGCCTGCCAATGCAGGGGACACAGGTTTGAGCCCTGGTCCGGGAAGATCCCACATGTCGCGGAGCAACTAAGCCCGTGCGCCACAACTACTGAAGCCCATGCGCCTGGAGCCCGTGCTCCGCAACAAGAAGCCACCGCAGTGAGAAGCCCGTGCACCACAACGAAGAGTAGCCCCCGCTCGCCACAACTAGAGAAAGCCCACGTGCAGCAATGAAGACCCAACGCAGCCAAAAATAAAATAAATAAATTTTAAAAAATAAAAAAGACTGGACCCAGCCAAAAAAGATATTCTACATCCAAGGATATAAAGAAGAAACCACAACAAGATGGTAGGAGGGGCACACTCAGAATATTATCAAATCCCATACCCCCTGGGTGGGCAGTTCACAAACTGGAGAATAATTATATCACAGAAGTTCACCCACAGGAGTGAGAGTTCTGAGCCCCAACTCAGGCTCCCCAGCCTGGGGGTCTGGCATCAGGAGGAGGAGCCCCCAGAGCATTTGGTTTTGAAAGCCAACAGGGCTTGACTGCAGGAGCTCCACTGGACTCCACAGCTCCACAGGGAAGCAGAGACCCCACTCTTGGAGGATGCACACAACGTATCACATGTACTGGGTCCCCAGGGCAAGGGCGGTGACTTCATAGGACACTGGGCTGGACCTACCTACTGCTCTTGATGGGTCTCCTGGGGAGGCGGGGTGTGGCTGTGGCTCTCCCTGGGGATGCGGACACTGGTGGTGGCGATGTCAGGGAGTGTTCAGCTATGTGAACTGTCGAGGAGGCAGACATCTCACCAGCACCAAGACCCGGCCCCACCCAACAGCCTGCAGGCTCCAGCACCGGGATGCCTCAGGCCAAGCAACCAGCAGGGCAGGAACTCGGCCCCACCCACCAGCAGACAGGCTGCCTAAAGGCTTCCTGAGCCGCAGCCACCCCTAGACACACCCCTTGACACGGCCCTGCCCACCAGAGGGACAAGACCCAGCTCCACCCCCCAGTGGGCAGGCACCAGTCCCTCCCACCAGGAAGCCTGCACAAGCCCCTTAGACCAGCCTCACCCACCAGGGGGCAGACACCAGAAGCAAGAGGAAACACAGCCCTGCAGCCTGCAGAATGGAAACTGCAATCACAGAAAGTTAGACAAAATGAGATTGGAGAGGAATATATCCCAGACGAAGGAACAAGATAAAACCCCAGAAGAACAACTAAGTGAAGTGGAGATAGGCAATCTACCAGAGAAAGACTTCAGAGTAATGATCGTAAAGATGATCCAAGATCTTGGAAAAAGAATGGATGCACAGAGTGAGAAAATACAAGAAATTTTTAACAAAGAATTAGAAAATATAAAGAACAACCAGAGTTGAAGAATATAATAACTGAAATGAAAAATACACTAGAAGGAATCCATAGCAGACTAAATAAGGCAGAAGAATGGATAAGTGAGCTGGAAGACAGAATGGGGGAAATCACTGCTGTGGAACAGGATAAAGAAAAAAGAATGAAAAGAAAGAAGGACAGTTTAAGAGACCTCTGGGACAACATTCAATGCACCAACATTTGCATTATAGGGGTCCCAGAAGGAGAAAAGTGAGAGAGAGAGCCTGAGAAAATATTTGAAGAGATAATAGCTGAAAATTTCCCTAACATGGGAAGGGAAACAGTCACCCAAGTCTAGGAAGCACCGAGTGTCCGATACAGGATAAACCCAAGAGGAACATGCCAAGACACAGAGAAATCAAACTGACAAAAATTAAAGACAAAGAGAAAATATTAAAAGCAACAAATAACATACAAAGGAATCCTCATAAGATTATCAGCTGAGGGCTTCCCTGGTGGCGCAGTGGTTGAGAATCTGCCTGCCAATGCAGGGGACACGGGTTTGAGCCCTGGTCCGGGAAGATCCCACATGCCGCGGAGCAACTAAGCCCATGTGCCACAACCACTGAGCCTGCGCTCTAGAGCCCGCGAGCCACAACTACTGAGCCTGCATGCCACAGCTACTGAAGCCTGCGTGCCTAGAGCCTGTGCTCCGCAACAAGAGAAGCCACCACAATGAAGAGTAGCCCCCGCTCACTGCAACTAGAGAAAGCCCGCTTGCAGCAACGAAGACCCAACGCAGCCAACAATAAATAAATAAAATAAATAAATTTATTTTAAAAAAAAAGAAAACGATTATCAGCTGATTTTTTTCAGCAGAGACTATGCAGGCCAGAAGGGAGTGGCAGAATATATTTAAAGTGATGAAAGGAAAAAACCTACAACCAAGAATACCTAGCAAGGCTCTCATTCAGATTTGATGGAGAAATCAAAAGCTTTGTAGACAAGCAAAAGCTAAAAGAATTTAGCACCACCAAACCAGCTTTACAACAGACACTAAAGGAACTTCTCTAAGTGGAAAAGAAAAGGCCACAACTAGAAACACGAAAATGATGAAATGGGAAAGCTCACCAGTAAAGGCAAACATACAGTAAAAGTAGGAAATCATCCACACACAAGAATGATATCAACACCAGCAGTCGTGAGAAGAGGAGAGTACAAATGCAGGATACTGGAAATGTGTCTGAACTTAAGAGATCAGCAATTTAAAACAATCATATATTTATATAGACTGCTATATCAAAACCTCATGGTAACCACAAACCAAAAATCTATAATAGATATACACACAAAAAAGAAAAAGGAATCCAAACACAACACTAAAGATAGTCATCAAATCATAAGAAGAGAGAACAAAAGAGGAAAGGAAGAAAAATGACCTACAAAAACAAATGCAAAACAATTAACAAAATGCCAATAAGAACATACATATCAGTAATTACCTTAAATGTAAACAGTATATAAGGCAAATGTTAACAGATACAAAAGGAGAAATTGACAGTAAACAAATAATAGTGGGGGACTTCAACGCCCCACTTACATCAATGGACAGATCATCCAGAAAATCAATAAGGAAACACAAGCCTTAAATGACACATTAGACACATTAGACCAGATGCACTTAATTGATATCTATAGAGCATTCTATCTGAAAGCAGCAGAATACACATTCTTTTCAAGTGCACATGGAATATTCTCCAGGATAGATCATGTGCTGGGCCACAAAGTGAGCCTCAGTAAATTTAGGAAAATTGAAATCATATCAAGCATCTTTTCCAACCACAACACTATGAGATTAGAAATCAACTACAAGGAAAAAAAACTGCAAAAAAACACTAACACATGGAGGCTACATGGAGGCTGTTCAATATGCTAGTGAGCAACCAGTGGATCACTGAGGAAATCAAAAAATACCTAGAGACAAATGAAAACGAAAACACTATGATCCAAAAGCTATGGAACGCAGCAAAAGCAGTTCTAAGAGGAAAGTTTATAGCGATACAAGCTTACCTCAGGAAAAAAGAAAAATCTCAAACAACCTAACCTTACATTAAAGCAACTAAAAATGAAGAACAAACAAAACCCAAAGTTAGTGGAAGGAAAGAAATCATAAAGATCAGAGCAGAAATAAATGAAATAGAGACTAAGAAAACCATAAAAAAAAGATCAATTAAAGTAAAAGCTGGTGCTTTGAAAAGATAAACAAAATTGATAAAACTTTAGCAAGACCCATCAAGAAAGGTACAATCTCCCAAAACTGAACCAGGAAGAAATAGAAAATATGAAAAGACCAATTACAAGTACCGAAATTGAATCTGTGATTTAAAAACTCCCAACAAACAAAAGTCCAGGACCAGATGGTTTCACAGGTGAATTCTATCAAACATTTAGAAAAGAGTTAACACCTATCCTTCTGAAACTATTCCAAAAAATTGCAGAAGTAACATTTCCAAACTCATTCTATGAGGCCACCATCATTCTGATACCAAAACCAGACAAAGATACTTCAAAAAAAAAAGAAAATTACAGGCCAATATCACTGATGAACACAGACGCAAAAATCCTCAGCAAACCACTAGCAAACCGAATCCAACAGTACATTAAAAGGATCATACACCATGATCAAGTGGGATCCATCCCAGGGATGCAAGGATTTTTCAATATCTGCAAATCAATCAGTGTGATACACCACATTAACAAACTGAAGAATAAAATCATATGATCATCTCAATAGATGCAGAAAAAACTTTTGATAAAATTCAACACCCATTTATGATTAAAAAAAAAAAAAAACTGTCCAGAAAGTAGGCATAAAGGGAACCTACCTCAACATAATAAAGGCCATATATGACAAACCCACAGCTAACATCATACTCAATGGTGAAAAGCTGAAAGCATTTCCTCTAAGATCAAGAACAAGACAAGGGGACTTCCCTGGTGGCGCAGTGGTTAAGAATACGCCTGCCAATGCGGGGGACACGGGTTCAAGCCCTGGTCTGGGAATATCCCATATGCTGCGGAGCAACTAAGCCCATGCGCCACAACTAAGCCCATGCGCCACAACTACTGAGCCCACATGCCACAACTACTGAAGCCCGTGCGCCTAGAGCCTGTGCTCCGCAACAAGAGAAGCTACCGCAATGAGAAGCCCACGCACCACAGCAAGAGTAGCCCCCACTCACTGCAACTAGAGAAAGCCTGCGCACAGCAACAAAGACCCAACGCAGCCAAAAATAAAAATAAATAAATTTAAAAAGAACAAGACAAGGATGTCCACTCTCGCCACTTTTATTCAACATAGTTTTGGAAGTCCTAGCCACAGCAATTGGAAAAGAAAAAGAAATAAAAGGGATCCAAATTGGAAAAGAAGAAGCAAAACTGTCACCATTTTCAGATGACGTTACACTATACATTGAGAATCCTAAAGATGCTACCAGAAAACTACTAGAGCTCATCAGTGAATTTGGTAAAGTTGCAGGATACAAAATTAATACACAGAAATCTGTTGCATTTCTATACACTAACAGAAGATCAGAAAGGGAAATTAAGGAAACAATCCCATTTACTGTTGCATCAAAAAGAATAAAATACCCAGGAATGAACCTACCTAAGGAGAAAAAAAAAAAAAAACCTGTACTCCGAAAACTGTAAGATGCTGATGAAATAAATTGAAGATGACAAAACAGATGGAAGCATATACCAAGTTCTTGGAGTGGGAGAATCAATATTGTCAAAATGACTATACTACCTAAGGTAATCTACAGATTCAGTGAAATCCCTATCAAATTACCTATGGTATTTTTCACAGAACTAGAACAGAAAGTTTTAAAATTTGTTTGAAAACACAGAAGACCCCGAATAGCCAAAGCAATCTTGAGAAAGAAAAACGGAGCTGGAGGAATCAGGCTCCCTGACTTCAGACTATACTACAAAGCTACAGTAATCAAAACAGCATGGTACTTGCACAAAAACAGAAATACAGATCAATGGAACAGGACAGAAAAGCCCACAAATAAACCCACACACCTATCAATCTATGACAAAGGAGGCAAGAATATACAATGGAGAAAAGACAGTCTCTTCAATAAGTAGTGCTGGGGAAACTGTACAGCTACATGTAAAAGAATGAAATTAGAACATTCTCTAACACCATACAAAAAATAAATTCAAAATGGATTAAAGACTTAAACATAAGACCGGATACTATAAAACTCCTAGAGGAAAACATAGGGAGGACACCCTTTGACATATTGCAGCAATACATCTTTGGATCCATCTTCCAGAGTAATGAAAACAAAAACAAAAATAAACACATGGGACATAATTAAACTTAAGAGCTTTTGCGTAGCAAAGGAAACCATAAAGAAAACGAAAAGACAACCTATGGAATGGGAGAAAATATTTTCAAATGAAGCGACTGACAAGGGATGCATCTCCAAAATCAGCTCATGCAGCTCAATATCAAAAAAACCCAATCAAAAAATGGGCGGAAGACCTAAGTAGAAATTTCTCCAAAGAAGACATATAGATGGCAAAAAGGCACATGAAAAGATGTTCAACATCACTAATTAGAGAAATGCAAATCAAGACTGCAATGAAGTATCACCTCACACCAGTTAGAATGGACATCATCAGAAAATCTACAAACAACAAATGCTGGAGAGGGTGTGGAGAAAAGGGAACCCTCTTGCACTGTTGGTGGGAATGTAAATTGGTGCAGCCACTATGGAGAACAGTATGGAGGTTCCTTAAAAAACTGAATATAGAACTACCATATGACCCAGCAATCCCACTCCTGGGCATATATCTGGAGAAAACCATAATTTGAAAAGATACATGCACCCCAGTATTCACTGCAGCACTATTTACAATAACCAAGATGTGGAAGCAACCTAAATGTCCATCGACAGATGAATGGATAAAGAAGATATGGTACATATATACAATGGAATATTACTCAGCTATAAAAAAAAGAATGAAATAATGCCATTTGCAGCAACATGGATGGACCTAGAGATGATCATACTAAGTGAAGTCAGACAGAGAAAGACAAATATCATATGATATCACTTACATGTGGAAACTAAAAAAATGATACAAATGAACTTATTTACAAAACAGAAACAGAGTCGTAGACATAGAAAACAAACTTATGGTTACCAAAGGGCCGGGGGATAATTTAGGAGGTTGGGAGTAACATATACACACTACTATATGTAAAATAGATAAAGAACAAGGACCTACTGTATAACACAGGGAACTCTACTCAATATTTTTTAATAACCTGTATGGGGAAAGAATCTGAAAAAGAATATACATATATATGTGTATAACTGAATCACTTTGCTGTACACCTGAAACTAACACACATTGTAAATCAACTGTACTCCAATTAAAGCAAACAAAAAGAATAGCCGCGCACGTCTACCCTGTCAGCGCCATGCTATGTGTGCCCGCAGCTCCCTGGAGGTGTGCCCACAGAATTCTTTCTGAGCTGCTTGAGAATCAGTAGTATGCATGATGCCCTCACACCTAAAGGCTTCTGAGTGTATTGCCTAAGAAGAGGGTTTTCTCCGTCAGGAAAACAGCTGCTGTCCCTTTTTCCACCAGAGACACCTGAGGTCACACAGTGAGACAGAGTCCAACCCACATCTCCTGCTTCCTCGGGCCCACCTTCGCACCACAGCTCTGTCCTTCAAGACCCCAAATGTGTCTCCCGTCCCCTTCTGAGATGGAGCAGCCCTGCCTTCCCGGGTTTCCACAGCTCCAGAGAGGGGCCCCGGGGCTGCCCTCACACCCGAGCTCCCACAGGGCAGGTCCGCGGGGAACCACTTCCGCCCACCGCCCCGAGCCCTGGTCTGGCTTTGACGAGCCCTGGTCAGCCCTGCTCTGACCCCCATGTGGCTCCTCCTGCTTCTAGCCTGAATCTCGTCTGCCCTCCTGCACGCCAGCCACCCTGCAAACACCCGCTGATCCCCTAGAAAGGCCGGGTCCTAGATGGCCTGTGAGGAAGTGATGGGGAGGAGAAAAGGAGGGGGCGGTGAACCTTCCTGATCTGTTTGCACTGGGGTGTCCACACGAGGGGAGGGAAGATGCTCAACAAGATACCCCCGGATCCGCATACACGCCTGAAAAAGGGGCAGCCCGGGAATTACACTGAGACCCAGGAGGGAGTTTGCATGTGACCCAAGGAGGTGCCTTGGGGCACATCCCAGGGGAAAGTTCCCGCCTGCAGGCCTGGATGAAGGAAAGGTGGGCACAGCCTGGTTCCCGGGACTGTTCGTCAGGAGGATGCTCCCCCGGGCTTTCGGAACGGCTGCCTCTTCCCAGAGTCGCCCCTGCCCCTCCTCCACCCCAGTCGGCCTCAGCCAGGCCCGGGCCCTGGAGGCCAGGAGAGCACATCGAGGCCCAGCCTGCTTACAGTCGGGGCTGTGGGGCGGCGGCGTGGTTGTGTGTGGATTGGCATGGCTGGGGTTGCTAATGTCCCGGGGTCACACGTTATGACATGTCCCCCTCGGGACGGGTGGAAGGCAGGGCCCCCGGACACCATGTGCTGGGCTCAGTGGGGGTGGGCGGGCGAAGGCCCAGGGCTGGCCGCACCCCCTGCACAGCCTGGCTAATTTTATGGAGCTTAATCAAGAACAATCCGCAGAAGCTGAAGAGATGGTGGGGGGGGGGATTTGCATGATCCGATTCCTATTCTTAAATGTTAATTAGAAGTCATTTTCCCTTCGCCTGCTCCAAGCCTGCGCTCTGCTTGCTGCCACTACGAGGCTGTCCGGCCGTCAGAGGGCCCACTGACCTCAGCACCCCTGCAGGGTGAGGCGGGTCCACTGGGGTAGGGCCGAGGCCCCCAGGACACAGCCGCAGACCCGACCCAAGGGCCTCCCTCCGCCTCATCCTCAGGTCCTGGAGCAAAGCCCTGAGACCCAGCCACACACAGGCCCACAGGAGGGTCTCCTGGAGTCGGGAAGCCCCGTTCTGCGCCCCGCCCACCCCCGGGTCCCTCCTAGCTTTGTGCCCTTGGGCTGATAGTCGGACCTCTCTGAGCATCGGAACGTTTTCCCCTCTTGATGCATAAGTGTTTCACGGCTCAAGGTGAAGCTGGGAGCATCCGCTCACCTACAGGGAAGTTTGTTCTCTGCCCTAAAAACGCCGCGGGTGGTACCTGACCTCCATCGCAGGGGCACAGACTGGGCGGCGGAGCAGACAGGGTCCCGGCTCTGCCTTCAGCGGGCGAGGGGTTCACGGTGGAGGCACCAGAACATGCATTCCAAGTCCAGTTTCCTCATCTGTTAAGAAAGGGAGGATGGGAGTCCTTAAGGCACATCGCACTACAGTTCAAGACTGTACGTGATAGGACATATTTGTCTTTACTGTATATTTGACTGGATGACCTATTCCCCATTCCAAGGCAAGCATGAATAAAATTAGGCTAAATATTTTTTAAAAGGGGGTGGTGAGATCATGGTGGGTCCCCTCCCAGGGTTGTCTGAAGACAGAAGAGAGGACAGCAAGCACCCAGTAGCCCTTCTTTCTGGAAAGGGGGTGATCAAGCCTGTCTGTGAACCAAAAAGCTGGGGAGGTGCTTCAGGGTCCTCTCCCTGAGCTGGCATCCGTCCCAAGGGCCACGTCCCGGGCGTCACTCACCTGTTCTCACAGCAGCACCGCAAGGAGGGGACAAGGCTCCAGAGTCACCACCCGGGCCCTGGGCCCCAGGCTCCTCCCTGTGGGTAGAGGAGGATGGACGTCAGCCGCCAGGTCCCCCGTTATGAGCCACTGGTCCCACCCGTCAGATTCTGATTCCAAACTCAGAAGCCGACAGAAATCGTCACCGTTTTACTGGAGAGGAAACTAAATTTCAAAAGTTAAAATCGCCAGAACATTGTGCCACTACCACCTCCTGCTCCCCTGCACCAGTGCCTCGGCGCGCATCCCTGGGCCGGAGCCCCCGGGGCCTGGCGCTGCAGAAAAATGAAAAGAAGAGAGAAGGAGCTCGGAAGTGCCGTGGGCTGTGAGGGAGAGAAGGAGGGGAGGCTTAGAAATTCTGACTGCAAATGATAAAGAAACTCAAAACAAAACACAAAACAAAACAAAAATTAAAACCATCGGAATGTCAGAGGAGAATGCACGTTTTCCAACAGAAGCCAACGCAGCCCCTGGGGCTCCAAGGCGGGCGGGGCCTTGACTGCATGCTGGCTGGATGGGGTTCCAGGGCGATCCCTGAGCTCCTGGCTCAGGAGAGGACTGGGTGGGGGGCACCCCCCTCGCAGTTAACACCCTCGGCCATATCAGGGTCCAGGGCCCAGAGAGAAGGCACCTGGGGGAGGGCCAGGTCCTCAGGCCTGAGCCGCGCTGGGACCAGCGATGGTTCGAATGCTGGGGCCAGAAACAAAAGCATCATCTCAGGGAGCTTGGCGTCCCCCATGGAGCAGGTGCCCTGATGGTCCCCGGGTCTGTGGGGACAGGCTCTGCCATCCTCGGTCCTCTCGGCCTGGCTGAGGGGTCTTCCCTAAATCCTGGCTGGGCTTCACTGTTCCCACCCAAATCCTCCACTCTGCTAATGTGACCCTCCCCTAGGAGCCACACGGATTTCTGCAGAGGAGCTGGGATTGTGCTGGAAGGCCCAGGCACGAATAGGAAATCCACCCTGCCTCTCGAGATGGGGGTGCATGTGAATTCTGGATTACAGCAATGCAAGAAATTCCGTTCCAACACTCTTCAAATTCTTCCTTTCCCAGATATCCGTCTTTACATCCCACGGGGCGTGGGAGAGGCTTTCCCTGTGCCTGAAAACCCAAAAAAATTAAATTTAAAACTCATTATGGCTAGGGGAAGGTTAATAAGAAAATCCTAAGCCAGACTTACCAGCTTAAGGCACTTCTTTGTGAACCTTTATTAAACTTGCATGAATTAAAATAGACTTTTCAAATAAACTGCACCTAGAAGTCTGGAAGGAACTGGTCTCCGGGATATGCAGCTCTCCCCATGCCGTGAAACCACAGGCCCGTATTCTCGGGGGACCAGAGCAGAGTTGGTGGAGGCGCCCAACAGGGCCCCCATGGGGTGCACTGAAACTGGGCTCTGGCGGGGGGGCCTGTCAGGTGACGGCACCAGAACCCACCCTGGTTATTTAAGACAGTAGCTGCCAAAGCACGTGAGTGGCCACAAACTCCGAGAGCCGGGTGCATCAGGTCGGGGGGCTCCGCCGGGAGTACGCCCACCTTCCGCTGCCATGGGGCGCAGAAACCTCAGCTCCCGTCTCCATCGCTGGCCACGGCGCTACCACCCACCTTCTGCCACTGCAGGCGCCAAAGCACAAGGTCTCTCTGCCTCTCTTCTGAATCAAAGTCATGAAGGTGTGTCCCACTGGCAGGTTCTAGATCACCTGACCAGGTCGTGGCAGTAGAGGAGGGCGAGAAAGCACGTTTCTGGAAAATAAAGAAGGGAATTCAGAAGGTGCTGGAGAGCCAGACAGCCTACTGATGTCCACTACACTGACCCTGGCAACTGAAACAAGAAGAGAATCTCCTCATCTCACAGAAGCTGCATTGTCTTCAGGCATGGCTGGATCCAGGCTCCAGCAGTCACTCGGCGGTTTCCCTGAGCTGTGCTTTCTCTGGGCTGTGCCAAGGTCTCTTAACCTCTCTTGCTTCTGTTTCTTCATCTGCAAAATGGGGATAAGAATGGGGTTCTCCTGAGGGACCAGCAGAATAATGCAAGGGCAGTACCTGGCACAGAGTGGGCACTTGGTGACCATCGTTAGGGCTGCGCTGCTGTGAACACAACTGGAAATCCCTAGATATTTGTTCAGACTTTGTCTCCAGGTTTTGTGGCTCAAAAGCACACTGCACTGTGACAGAATGGCCACACGATTTGCATGGCCCAGTGCCAAATAAGAACGCAGGGCCCTCATTCACAAATTATGAAGAACTTCAAGACTGTGACAGCACAGCAGTAAACCGAGCTCGGGGCTCTTCTGAGCTGGGCCACAGCTGCACAGCAGTGACTCTCGCCTGATGAGAGGTGCTCAGATTTCCATCACCACCTCGACACCAGCACCAACACACCCCGCCATGCACACAGTCTTTGCCTGCCCGTAACTACCGCGGCCACATGAACCCCACTCACCGATGGGCGTGGTTTGCAGCCCTCACTGCCGCGGCAGGAAAGAAAGGGTTGAGGCTCTGTGTTTGGTCATCTGCACATCTGCAGCTGCTGACCCCAGCCCCCAAGCCTGTGTCGGGGACCACCGGGATGGCAGGAGCCCAGAGATGGTTCAGCTCGGGAAGCCCTCTGCAGCTGCGTCCCCACTCCTGTTCGTTTCCCATTTTGTAAGCCCATTTTTATAGTCTCTTGCAAGCCCCAGGTATTTGCATTGGTCCCCTGCTGCCTATGGGAAGGGCTGGAGGGGAATTTAGGAGGGAGGCATGGCATGCGTGCACAGGCAGGGCTTAGTTTGGAGGCGGATACGTGCAGATGAGCCTCAGGCCTCGCTGGGCCTCCGCTGGAGGAAGCAGAGCCCTCTCTGAACGGCACCTCGTCGGCACGGACATGGGATGGGCCCACCTGTGGGAGTCACCGTGTCTGGGAGCAGCTGGAAGCAGAGGCCCCCCAGGGTCAGCAGAGAACCTTCTCTGGCCTCTCCAGGCTTCCGCACAGGTTCGTAATGTTGTCTTTTCTTACACTTCGCAGTACGCAGGCGAAGTCCCCGAAAACCGGGTGGAGACGGTGGTCGCAAACCTCACTGTGATGGACCGAGACCAGCCCCACTCCCCGAACTGGAACGCCGTCTACCGCATCATCAGCGGGGACCCCTCGGGCCACTTCATTGTCCGCACGGACCCCGTCACCAACGAGGGCATGGTCACCGTGGTGAAGGTGGGTGCTCGCCTCGCCTCCTGCTAGGCTCCCCGAGCTCTGCCCCTGCCACGTGCCCTGAGACAGACGTAACAGGAATGATACTCGGACTCAGTGCGTGCCACCCCAGTGTCCAAGGGCAAAGGAGTGCGCCCGACCTGCCAGGGGCAGAGGCAGCCTCAGCAGGACCGGTCACGTGACCCCAGGGACTCTGCAGGCCTGACCTGCCACCCACCCCCCAAAAGATAACTCTCCCACCTTCTCCCTCGCACCTGGCCCTCAGCTTTTGAAGCTCAGAAGCCAAGAATCGGCCTCTTCTGCTTCCCCGCCGGGCAGCGACAAGGCTTGCCCGAGGCAGTGAGTGAGCTGTGCCCCAGGTGCCCGGAGGAGGGTCAGGGTGGCAGGAACACCAGGAGCAGGCCAGTTCGGGGGTCGCGGTAGCTTCTGGCCCCTCCTTCCCACCAGCCCCAGCAGCTCCCAGAGCAAGGCTCTGAGCGAAAATGCTTCACCCCGAGCCTCCGGGACGGGTCCCCCACGTGCACTGGTGCGCCCCCAGCCCTGCCCCACGAGCCTGCACCCACGCTGGGCTGCTCCCCCTCAGGGTGCAGACCCGGCCCCTGGGCTTTGAGCGAAGGGTCGTGGCCACATCTGGGGGAGGCAGCTGAGCGGAGGCCCAGTGAGGCTGTCCGGCCTCTGATTGAAACCGTTGCAGCAGATTACCCATTGATTTCTCTGTTACCAATATGTTTTATTTTGCCCTCCGACGGACTTCCGTTGGCCATGATAATCTTTCTGAAAGGTGTCCTCACTCAGACTGGTGACACAATTTTTAATGCATGACATGTAGCGTTATTCCCTGTCCTCCAGGGACACGAACGGATAAATACGGGAGAAGGACCACTTCCTTTAGTGACTTCTTCAGAGGCACAACCACCGTGATTTCATGAAGCAGTATATTTGAGTGGAGTCGCCCCCATCCCCCGCCAACGCTTGGGGGCCCTGGGGGAGGGGCTGGAGGCCTGGCAGCTGCTTAGTTCTTGGCGGCGGCGGCAGCGGAGGTGGGGGACCTCAGCCATGAAGAGGCACGCGCCAAGGAGGGACGTGGCTTCTCACCGGGGGCTCCAGGGGGTCTGCAGGGAACACCCCTTCCTTCAGCAGATGAGGAGACCACGGCTGCAGAGGACGGGGGCTCCCGCAAGTTCAGCCGGGGGGGACAGTAGGGAGGACGACGAGAGTGTCGGCGCAGAACCCCGATCTCTGCGGCCACCTCCAGGCCTTCCCGTCGGGCAGGCACTGCACCTTCGGGAGCCACGTCTCCGTCCCCTTTCCACGCCCACCCAGCACTAGTACTCACTTTATAGTAAACTCCTTCTCGTACGCAATACCGTACTTAGTAGCAGGAGGTGAGAAGGCATGGGTTTGATGCACCAGGTGTATGGCTGTAAATACTCAAAGAAACCAAGGCTGAGCTGCAGTGGGAGCCCGGCGATGGGGCAGGGCTGGACCAGATCAGCGGAGGCGCCTCCCGGCCAGGTAAGCAGCAGGCAGGGCAGCACGGCAGCGGGCCCCGTCACCAGCACCCCCAGGGCTCACAGGACAACTGGTCCCACGAGGCGATCAGTTCCCCTCTGAGCAGAAATGTGTCACACTATTTATCACAGACGTTTCCAAGCGCACCTAGAAGTAAGAGAGACGGGTGTACCCTCATCTGCCACTTCAGTTTCACAGTTACTAGCATGCTGGCGTGTCGCTCCATCCATGTTTTGCTGCAGTGTGGTTCTAAGTCCAGGACCTCTGCTCACATAGCCACAGCCATTACGGCACCTGAGACAGCCAGCCACGCCTCCGTGATCTCCAATATGAGTCTACATTTAATTGCCCTTAATTTTCCCAAAAGTGTCTCTTTGTGGTATGGTTTTTCAAATCTGGATCCAAACAGGGTCCCCACGTTGCATTCGGTTGTGCCGTCTCTTGAATCTCTCATAATCTAGAACATTCCCCCCACCTCTGACCTGTCACAAACGCAGGGTCCGCGGTGCTGAATCTGTCCAATCGCTTCCCCTCGGTGTATCTGGTCCCTCGCTCTCCGCTCTTCCGTAACCAGGGCTGTAGACCTGAAGGGCCCTTCCACGGCGAGGAGCCTGGTTGTCCCACGCACAGCCATCTGAGCCTGACCAGTGGGCTCCAGCGGTGACAGCCTGCTCCCGTCACCGTGGAGTTGACTCCTCCCGTTATGACCAGCAAGCAGTCTGCAAAAACACAGCTCTCCACCAGCCTTCATCTGCTGGTCGCATCATCTATTGATGGTCATTGCCAAGTTAATTTCTTCATTAGGCGGTATAAAATGGTGCTTTACAATCCTATCATTCCTTGTACAGTCCTCGGCTAGAATGCTTCTATATAAAAGAGCCCTGCGATGATGCTGAAATGCAGGCCTGCAGCTGTCAGAACAACACCCACCCAAAGATGCCCACCCAGGTCCCAATCTCCCAAATCTGTGCATATGTGGCAAAGGGGACTTTGCAGATGTGATTAAGTTAAGGATCTTGAGATGGGGAGGTTACCCTGGATAGTCCTGGGGGGCCCTCAAGTAATCGCGGGGTCCTTATAAGAGTGACGCAGGAGGACCAGAGTCAGAGGAGATCTGAGGATGCAGCAGAGGTCTGAGAGAGACAGACTGGAAGATGCCGAGTTGCCGCTTTGAAGATGGAGGGAGGGGCCGAGAGCACAGGCGCCTCTCGGGCGGAGCCAGAAAAGGCGTCCAGGAGCCTCCAGAAGCAACCAGCCCTGCCCACACCCCAACCTTAGCCCAGCAGCACAGACTTCTGACTTCTGGCCCCCAGAACTGTAAGAGAACAAATCTATGTTGTTTTAAGCCACTAAATAGGAACATGAAATTAATGCGGTTCAACAGAAAAGGCGAGAATGAGGCTTCATTCTCCACCTTTACTTCCGATTCTCAGAGCAGAGCTGGTGAGCCAGCAACAAGCAGTGTCACCACCTGCGTCCAGGCGGCTGCCGTAACAATTGTGTAACACGACACGCGTTTACCCTCGCACTTTTCTGGAGGTCAGGAGCCCATAACGACCCTGTGGCGGCATGTAGGGCCCACCTGGGTAATCCAGGACCACCTCCCAGCTCAAGATCCTTAACTTCATCGTGCCTGCAAAGTCCCCTTTTGCCAGGGCAAGTGACTATCCACAGATTCCAGAGATGAGGACCTGGGTAAATCCAAAAGCAGTCAGTGAAACTACGTTTTTCACTTTCTCGTCACGGTTAGGAGTGTGCAGATTTTTATACGCTCGGTGTGTTTTGGTCAGCTGCAGTTATTACTGGTCTTGACCTCTGGCTAGGGGGCTCCTCCGGCAGCTGGTTCTGGGTGCTTCTGCTACATCCTTGTGTTGGGACCTGAGTGGACAGCCCAGGTTCGTCTTGCTGATTTCTTGCCTCACATCTGGATGGGCCATTCCTCTAGCGAGGAGTGGTACTTAGAAACCAACATCCAGATGCGAGAGGTGCTCACGGCGGCTGCTGCCATTGCTACTGGATGTTGTCAGGGCAGAGCAAAGAAGTAACATTTCAGAGCATGTGCTTCCTGACCACCTCAAATTTACTTCACCGATTCACATGATCATTTCATCCAAATTGAACATTGGAGGGTTTTACTTACCTTTGTTGATTTTATACTTGATCTCATTTCTCTTACACTGAAAATCTTGGTTCCTAACAACAGTAATATAATTGCTTATTTACTTTAACCTACAATATACAATCACCCCTCGGTATCCATAGGGGATTGGTTCCGGGACACACCCCCCCCCCCACAGGTAGATAGCAAAATCCACAGATGCTCAAGTCCCTTATGCAAAACGGCATAGTATTGGGTTGGCCAAAAAAGTTCGTTTGGGTTTTTCCATGAGAACTTTTTGGCCAACCAAATATTTGCATATAACCTACACGCACTCTCCCGTGTACTTTAACTTATGATACCTAATACCATGTCAGTGCTGTGTAAATCGTTGCCTGTGTGAGGCAAATTCAGGTTTTAAATTTCTGGAATTTTTTTCAAATGTATTCCATCTGTGGTTGGTTAAATCCACGGATGTGGAACCCACGGATATGGAGAGCCAATTGTACATAAACTTAAAAAATAACAAATCCAAAATCCCTACCAACAGCAAGAAGACCAAATGAATTTAAGATTTCTTTGCAATAACTGTTGTCCTTAGAATAAATCCCATGAAGGACTTACCATCTAAATGCTGTCCCAGTCACGAGAAATCATTATTTTCTTGGGAGTTATATTACCATCGATATATAGTTAGTTTAATTTAATTCAGTTTGTTTCTAATTTTCAGAGATTGCTTTATATATACAAGTTTACTTGTAATACCTAAAATGTGAGAATGTAGGATTTTACATGGCTCCAAAATCAAAGCTATGTGGCAAAACATACGCAGCAAACTCACACCTCCAGACGTTCCCTCCACCCTATTCCTTCCCTCTGCTCACGGGTGACTGTTTTTATGAGTTTTTTGGTTCATCCTTTCAGCATTTCTTTTTGCAAATATGAGCAGATACACATGCAAATTCATGTCCCTCTCCCCCTTTTACACAAGAGGCAGCCTGCAGTGGATGTTGCCTTTGCTGCTCACCAGTTGATCCTGGAGACCTCCCCGTTCCCACGTGTATCTTCCTGGTTCTTTCTTACAGCTGCGAATGTCCCCACTGTGCGGATGCAGCTCATCCACCCAGCCAGGGCTGTGGGTACCTGGGTTGACAGCAGTATATATCCTCTGTGAATGATACAGATGATACTTCAGTGAATATTCTTGGGCACGTGATACTTCACAGGTGTCTAAGCAGAATTATTCAAATGCAACTGCAGTGTGCTGTGTTGCTTGTTTTCTAGTGAGACTGTTGCAAGATTTGCCAGGAATAATTACACATCTCGGGGCCCCACGTGCTTCCGTGCAGCTTCCGTCCCCCCCTCAAAATGTGAAGAATACCCGCAGAGACTGATCGTACCCCGTAGACGCTAGAACTACAGACAATAGAACCATACTAGCATTTATCAGCCGGGGTCCTGACACCCCCAAAATGTGTGTTAACTGGAGAGAATGGTCACGCAAGGGCCACGCACAGAGGTGAGGGGGCCCCGTGAGACCTGGTCTGTGGGTGTCCTGGGGCTGCTGTAGCAACTTACCACAGACCAGGTGGGTTAGAACAACTGAAGGATGCTCGCTCTCAGCTCTGGAGGCCAAACATCCAAAATCAGGGCATCGGCGGGACCGTGCTCCCTCTGGAGGTTCTGGGGAGGATCCCTCCTGCCCCGTCCAGCTTCTGGGGGTTGTCGGCCATCCCTGGCTCGGAGCTGCGTCACCCCAGCCTGTGCCTCTGTCTTCACCTGGCCCCTTTCTGTGTCTCCAGTCTCCCTCCCCTAACTCACAGGGCACGCAAGCTGGAATCGGGGGCCACCTCAATCCAGGATGACTCCCTCTCAAGACCTTTAACTTCATTACATCTACAAAAACCCTATTTGCCAAAGGTCACAGTCACAGGTTCCAGAGGGATGTATCCTTGGAGGCCACCCTTCCACCCACCACACCTGGTGAGGCACCCTGGACGGACAACAGCCGGGGCCTCGACCTGCTAGGCTGCAGGGAGCAGGGTGGGGCCCCAGCACTCCTAATGCTTGATGAGTGCCGGAGCCGCTGGCGGGGAGGTGTGCCCGGCGGGAGCTGTAGCCCCCGAGGAGCCCAGCTACTGCCTCTCCATGATGTGGGAAGCTGGGGGACGGCATCCCTCAGGGCTGACCTCCTGGGCCCAGAGCAGGGCGGCTGCAGACCAAGCAGCCCCACGGGCACCACCCTCCCTGCCGGCCTCGCGGGTACCCAAGCCAGCTCCCCGTCTCGGCGCCTCTCATTCCAGGCAGTCGACTATGAGCTGAACAGAGCGTTCATGCTGACCGTGATGGTGTCCAACCAGGCGCCCCTGGCCAGCGGGATCCAGATGTCCTTCCAGTCGACGGCGGGGGTGACCATCTCAGTCATGGACATCAATGAGGCCCCCTACTTCCCCTCGAACCACAAGCTGATCCGCCTGGAGGAGGGCGTGCCCACCGGCACCGTGCTAACCACGTTTTCGGCAGTGGACCCCGACCGGTTCATGCAGCAGGCCGTGAGGTGGGCCCACAGAGCACCCTCGGGCCCTGGGAACGGGGTGCCCCATCTTCCGTAGAGAAGAGTCCTGAACGCCCAGTGAAACCTGCAACCCAGAAAGTCCCGGGTGGGTGCTTAGGGGCATCCCCAACTTGTGGTGTCCCCAGGCAGGGAAGCCCAGTCGGGGCAGCTGGCATCACCGGCCGCCAGGCTGCCCTGACACGAGACGGTGGGAAAAGCTTGAAGGACGTTCAGCCGCATCTAGAGTCAGGCTGGGTCCTGACCCCGCTTGACGCTCCTGTGCTTATGATTTTGCGAGTCACCGGCCCCCTCTGCCCCTCCGTCTCCCCGCCTGTAAAGGGGGCGATGGGAGAATCTGCCTCCCAGGGTCCTTGTGAGGTTAAATAGCCCGTCCTCCTTGGAGACTTCCAGCCGCTGTTGTCACCATCCCACGTGGGAGGACCCCGTGCAGGGCTGCAGGGAAGGACCCCCCACCCTCACCCCGCGTGAGCTCGGCAGGAGGGCGGCCAGGAGGGGCTCCCCCAGCCCCTCGCCTCACCCCTCCCCCCCTCCCCCGCAGATACTCAAAGCTGTCGGACCCAGCGAACTGGCTGCACATTAATGCCACCAACGGCCAGATCAGCACGGCGGCCATCCTCGACCGCGAGTCTCTCTACATCAAAAACAACGTCTATGAGGCCACCTTCCTGGCAGCTGACAACGGTGCGCCCAGGGGCAGGGAGACGGGGGGGCCCGCCCTTGCCCATTCGAAGCCCTGGGCTTGGTGGTTCACTGACGCAGGCCCTGGGCTTGGTGGTTCACTGACGCAGGTGCCCAGGTCGTTTGCTCTCGCGTGGGTGCCAGGGGAGCTGGGCACTGTTACCACCACTGTTACAACTCCCTGGGCTCCTGCCATGTGCCAGGCACTATCCATCAGTGAGCAGAACAGACAAGAGCCTCCTCCTTTGCATGGGTGACATTCTAGAGGCCAGTGTGTCAGCTTGAACCAGGTTTGGCTGCATAATAATTACAGCAATCTTAACAAGATGGAGGTTTACTTTCTCCCACATAAAAGAAGACTGGAAGCAGGCAGCCCAGGGTCAGGTATGAGAAACCAGGCTCACTCTGGCCACTCCCGTGTCCTTGGCAAGCTGCAGCATGGCCCAGAACAGCTGCTGGTGCTCCAGCCATCATGACCACATTCTGGCAAACAGGATGAGAGGGGAGGTCAAGGGCACATCCCAGCCCTTCTAAGGACTTCCACTCACAGCTCATGAAGGCCAGAACTCAGTCACGAAGCCACATTTTGCTGCAAGGGATGCTGAGGAATGTCATCTTCTGGTTGGGCAGTGATGAGCCCAGGTAAAGTTTGGGGCTTCGGTTCTTTTATCAAGGAACAAAGAGGAAATGGATATTAGGGACAACTCAGCAGTCTCTGCCCCAGGGAGACGAGTGTGAAACAAGTCAGCCAGATAATTTCAGGGAACGGGAGGTGCTGGAAAAGAACCAAATGGAGGATGGGAGAGTGACCGGGGCCTCCTGCTGCACTGTTGGCTACGAGTGACCTGCCGTGGGCCCAGGACCTGCGGGATCAGGACAAGCCAGGGGAAGGTGGGGCGGGGAGGGGAGTCCCGGAGTCAGGAAAGGGCACATGCAGAGGCCCCATGCCAGGCCCCTGCCACGTGGGTTCTGGGATCAGCTGCATAATAAAGCTTCAGGAGCTAGAGTAGCCGCTGCACAAAGGTTTGGTCAACAGCAGCTGAAAGCTGGGACCTGGTGACCATCCCGCAGCCTCCTGCCCACCTCCCTCACCCCCCGGGATCCACAGAGGCCCAGCCCCTCAGCCAGCCACGATGAGTGCCAGGCCCTGGTCGGGGAAAGCTGCTCTGAGCGGCAGCTAGAGCACTGAGATGAGATTAGAACGTGATTTTAACGAACCGGTGGCCGGAGCAGTGGAAAGCACGAGGAAGACACCGGAAACGGAGCACAAGTCCCGCTCGCATTAATAGAAGCCGTCCGTGCTTCTCCTGACTCTGAGCTGTGTCATCGGCCACCTATCACATCAGGCACCAAGCTGCGTCGCCTTAAACGTGCTTTGATGCATTGCCTGGGAGATCACAGAGACGCACTATGGGATGGATGTTTTACATGCTCCGCCTGCCTCAGCCAAGAAACGCAGTCGTTAATGACGGGGTCAGAGTTGCCATCAAAGGGCAGGGCCACGGTCAGAACGCGGAGGACAGACAGGCCACCTCTGGCCGCTCAGCACTGGTCCACCCCCACTGTGGGCCTGGGCCGAGGCAGGGGCTGGGCGTTGGCGGGGTGGGAGGGGTTTGGGGACGGGACAGCCACACGTGTGCAGGTGTGTGCAGTTCCTGTGTGTGTGCAGCGGAGCAGCTGCGTATGTCATACGCCAGAGTGTCAGTGTGCGTGTGGGGCTGTGGTCAGCTGGGGTCTGTCCCGGGTGGGGCTGGGGGTCCGTCCCGGGTGGGGCTGGGGGTCCGTCCCGGGTGGGACTGGGGGTCCGTCCCGGGTGGGACTGGGGGTCCGTCCTGGGTGGGGCTGGGGGTGGTCCCATGCACACCATGGGTCTGTGGTCATGGAGCCCAGGAGTGACCCATGTGATCACCCGTGTTCGGCCCATAGGGATCCCTCCGGCCAGCGGCACCGGGACCCTCCAAATCTATCTCATTGACATCAACGACAACGCCCCTGAGCTGCTGCCCAAGGAGGCGCAGATCTGCGAGAAGCCCAGCCTGGACACCATCAACATCACAGCGGCCGACGCGGACGTCGACCCCAACATCGGCCCCTACGTCTTCGAGCTGCCCTTCGTTCCAGCGAGCGTGCGGAAGAACTGGACCATCACCCGCCTCAACGGTGAGCCTGCCTCGGGCACCAGCCCACTGGCAGCCCTGCCACTGGGAAAATCAGACTGAGTCTAGGGCGCAGGCCCCCAGGGGCCCGTCACCCCTTCACAGGAGGGTCGCGCAGCCCCTTCCTGTGGGGTGGGGGCCCCTGCCTGCTCCAGGGCTTGGCCACCAAGGAGGCCCCCAGGGCAGGCCCCAATCTCATCATTTTAACAAGCTCAGCCTTGACCATCCCAGTGGCTATAACTGCAGACCACTTCCTATGCCAGTCACCAAATGATGGGACGGACCCTAACCAACATATTTCCTGAGGGCACTTTCCTAGCCGTGGCCTTGGTAGAAAGGGCATCCAAGTTCTCAAGTTCTGATAGCATTTGCTTGTTCCCCAAGCCCTTACCAACACTGAATATTGTTTTAAAAAGCATTTTTCCAATTCTTTTAGCCAAAATCACTGTTTCCACTTGTATCTTTTGACTGCCAGAGGACATTGTTTCATATATTTACTGGCCATTTTTTGCTTCTGTGAATCATCTGTTCAATGTCCTTGCCTATTTTTCTTTGAAAATGGGTTTTTTTTCTAATTGATTTGGTAGAACTCTTTGTATATTAAGGAAATAATTTCTTCATTCTTCGTGTTGTAACTGCTCTAGTCCTTTTTTTTTTTTCCCTGGGCTGTGTTGGGTCTTCGTTGCTGCGCGCAGGCTTTTCTCTAGTTGTGGCGAGCGGGGGCTACTCTTCGTGGCGGTGCACGGGCCTCTCATTGCGGTGTCTTCTCTTGTTGCGGAGCACGGGCTCTAGGCGCGCGGGCTTCTGTAGTTGTGGCACGTGGGCTCAGTAGTTGCAGCACGTGGGCTCTAGAGCACAGGCTCAGTAGTTGTGGCGCACGGGCTTAGTTGCTCCGCGGCATGTGGGATCTTCCCAGACCAGGGCTCGAACCCGTGTCCCCTGCACTGGCAGGCGGATTCTCAACCACTGCGCCACCAGGGAAGTCCAACTGCTCTATTCTTGAATTGCCAGCGTCTCAACCTTACGGTATAATGCAGTGTGTGTGCGCACATGTGCGCATGTCTACGTGTGTCTTAGCCAAACAGGCGTGTTAGATGGTCACACTATCGGGCCAAGTCTTTGCCTTCGTTAGTCTCGCTCAGAAAGGAGGGCTGGCTGCTCAGTGAGCGGAGCCCGTCCCGTCACTCGCACCAGGTGACTACGCCCAGCTCAGCCTGCGCATCCTGTACCTGGAGACCGGGGTGTACGACGTCCCCATCACCGTCACGGACTCGGGGAACCCGCCCCTGTCCAATACGTCCATCATCAAAGTCAAGGTGTGCCCGTGCGATGAGAACGGCGACTGCAGCACCATGGGCGCGGTGGCAGCAGCCGGGCTGGGCACGGGCGCCATCGTGGCCATCCTCATCTGCATCGTCATCCTGCTCAGTGAGTGCAGCTGGTCCTGGGGTGACGGGAGGAGCGGCCCAGGTCTGCCCACGGCCCCATCTCCTGGCCCCGCTCTACCTGCCAGGAGACTTCCAGAAGCCCCGCCCAACCGGGCGCCCGATAACGGACACAGGCACTGGCGGCCACGCGTGCACACCTTCCCGCGCATGCCCGCCCCCGTGCAGACACACGCACACCTGCTCACGCGTGCCCCCTGCCCCACAGCCATGGTCCTGCTGTTCGTCGTGTGGATGAGGCGGCGGGAGAAGGAGCGCCACACAAAGCAGCTGCTCATCGACCCCGAGGACGACGTACGTGACAACATCCTCAAGTACGACGAGGAGGGGGGCGGCGAGGAGGACCAGGTGAGGCCCGCGGCCGGGGCAGCAGGGACGTGTGGGGACACCCTCCCAGCCCTGGCGGAGCACACACGCTGGGGGGGCCCGCGTGACCTCCTGCTCTCAGCCCTGCACCCCTCATCTGTGCCCTCCGCAGCCGCTGACCCCCGCGCAGTGCCGCCCGCACCCTGGGCTCTGGGAGGGTGGACCTGGGGCGCTGCCCAGTTGGTCGCTGGCGACTCAGGGCGAGCCTTAGCCCATTAAAGCTTAGTGACCACCCCCCGCGAAGTGGGCGTAGCAGCAGCCTCAGGTCCAGCTGTTCCCGGGAACACATGAGGAATGTGGTGGCAGCTGAGCAGATGGGGGAGGGGGTCGGCCCCAGGGGGAAGGCAGCAGGGGGCGCAGACCCCACACGTGCCTTGAGGACGGGCAGGATTTGGATGCACAGAGGTGGGGTGAGCATTTCAGGAAGGACAGACCAGGTGAGGGACTAGGACGGGGGAGCCCCCGGGGGACCCGGAATAGGTCAGTGGATACGCTCAGGGCCCGGTCACAGAACAGGACTCATCTCGGGTGTCTGCCTGTTATCCCCGCGGACCGCCTTCCCTGACTCCCCTGCCCCCCCAGGACTACGACCTCAGCCAGCTGCAGCAGCCGGAGGCCGTGGATCACGTGCTGAGCAAGGCCCCCGGGGTGCGGCGGGTGGACGAGCGGCCGGTGGGCGCCGAGCCCCGGTACCCGGCCAGGCCCGCGGTGCCCCACCCAGGAGACATCGGGGACTTCATCAGCGAGGTGGGTAGCCCAGCAGCGACGGGGGTGCAAACCTGTTAACACAGACAAGAAAAAGCCCACTTGTCTGGGGCCCGGCGTTGGGCTGAGCAGGCAGATCCAGACCTGGGTTCACACCGGCCCTGCTCCTGCCGGCAGGGAGCCCTGGGCCGAGCGCCTCGGTTTAGTATCCCTGCTGCAGAAGGACTAACCTGCCCCCGCCCCCGGTGAGGACAAACACACAGGGCTTAGCAAGACTGTTGGAACTTGAGGCCACAGTCCAGGCAAGAACAGGAAGGGGACCAGCGAGGTGGCTGTGACCCCAGACTCCTGTCTGCAGCGATCGGGAGAGGCCTCCGCAGTGTCCACTCAACCCCGATAACCAGACGCACAGGCTGCCCCCTCCCCCCTCCACATACAGGGCATTGGGGACGGCCTGGGAGGTGGGCGTCATTCCAGAGCTGCCACCTGACCACACGCCTGTGTCACCCATCCTGACGCCTGGGGTCTGGAGACGATGTAGCATCAAAGTCCCAGCCAACAGCGTCCCTTTGATCATCCCCTTTGCAAGGAAAGCTGACCCACCTCTTGAAGCTGAGCCCAAGATGCCCAACTGACATGTCCAAGGGCGTCAAGAGCACGCCTCCCACCTCTGCTCCCATCCTCCTGTGCGGTAAAGCCGAGGGACAGCGTGAGCCAGGGTGCATGGCTGCACCCCAGATGCTCTCCCCGCCAGCTGCTGCGTCCCGGGCAGCCAGTACCTCCGTGCCCACCGTGGCTCCCACAGACGGGATGCCCTCCGTGCCCTGTGTAGCCGGCGTGGGTCCCTGCGGATTTACCCCCCGTCTCTAACACGACTGTACTTTGAGAGGGGCTGACAACACTTCTTTTCCACCTACGTCAGAACCGGACTTTAAAAGGATTTATTTAAACAGAATAGAACCCAGGGAGTGGTTTGGCAAAGACACAAAGAGATTTCTCAGAACATTCCCCGATACAGACCATGTCTCAGGCCGTAAATGAAATTTTTACGACTGCCCAAAAGCCGATTCAGCTTAGACAACATTTACCATCTACAGTGTAATAAAATTTTTAAAACTCCAAAAACTACGTCCTCCCCAATCGACAATCAAAAGCCCACTTTTAAACAACTTAGAGAAAAGCAAAAATGGAAATGACCAACCATTCCGTACTGAATAATGGAAAAGGTACTCCCCTCCCTAACCAGGGCAGGGTTAGGCAGTGACCAGCACGGGCCCCCGGGCCGTCCTGCGGGAGACCCCTGGAGCTGGGGGGGGGGGAACCCTCCAAGCTGTCCCGACCCCTGGGAAGTGTGTCCACCCCTCCCACGGTCCCCGGGTGGGAGCTGCCCAGGGGCACCCTTGGCCAGTGGCCAGAGTGCTGGAGGTGGCCTGGCCAGGGGTCCCAGCATCAGGCACTGGGGGAACGGGGCCGGGGCACGGGCAGGGGCTCCAGCCACACCTGCTACATCCCCGTTTGCTCCTGCGCACACTTACAGTAACAGCTTCAGGTGTCTTGACACCCACGCTGGGTTCACCTCCCTGTGGCAACCACCAGGGACTCGTGGAGGCTGGCCTCCCGCACAGGCCCCGGCCGGCCCTCCGCCTGGCTGCGCGCGCTGCCCCCAGGCCTCTTCCATAGCTCATTCCGCAAACACCGCGCCCCTACTCGGGTCTCTGAGGCGCCTTTCACTGACACGCAGGAGCACTTATTGAGCACCTACTGCATACAAGGCCCCATCACCGCGCCTCCCCAGCTCCGCTCCTGGGCGCCCCTCCGGCCCCCGCCCCGCACCCTAACCCGTGTCTCCACGGCCCCCAGGGACTCCGGGCGGCCGACAACGACCCCACGGCGCCGCCCTATGACTCGCTGCTGGTCTTCGACTACGAGGGCAGCGGCTCCAGCGCGGGCTCCGTCAGCTCCCTGAGCTCGTCCAGCTCCGGGAGCCAGGACTACGATTACCTGAACGACTGGGGGCCCAGGTTCAAGAAGCTGGCGGACCTGTACGCAGGCGGCGAGGAGGAGTAAGCAGCCTCCCCGCCCCGGCGGAACGAGAACAGCGCTCGGACGGACGGACGGACGGAGACAGCGGGCCTTCCCGACTCCCGCGGCCGCGCCACTCGGCCGTGTGTGCGGGGTCCCCGCCCGCCCCCCGCACCGAGCTGTCTGGCACGAACACTCGTCCGCCCGCGGCCGCCCCCAGCGCGGCAGCTGACTCAGCACTAAGGAGAGCAGAGGCACGGTCTGAACCTGAATTCCTTAGGACAGAAGCGCTGTTTAAACAGAAAATGCAAGTGCCTTTCGGTACGTGTATCAGATCCCCTCACACTCAGGAGCAACTAGGAGCAAGCGGACAGACCAGGTCCCCCCAGCCCGTCCTGAGCGCCCCCAACCCCAGCCAGTCCCAGCTCTGAAGGCACGAATTAAGGAATTGGGGAGAATGTGTCCTTTTTTCCGATCTTCTATTAAGAAAAAAACTGGGTGACACGCTTGACAAAATTGACAAAAACAATTTGGGGTCCAAACGCCATAAGCCTTCTGAGTCCTCACGCTTTGCTGTGCACAGTTGGGGTCTCCCGGGCCCCTTGGGGGTCCCCGAGGCCGGAGGCCCCACCTTCAGCTGCTGCAGCGAGTCCCCCTGGGGCAGGCCAAGCCAGTGGACCAGAGGCCCGCTGTACAACTGGGCTTCCACGGAAGTGTCCACCGCCCCCCGACTCCCAGACGCTGGAAATAGCTGGGCAGGTGGGGTTCCCAGGGGCTGTCCCTGATGCTCCGCCATCTCTGCCCTTGGCCATCCCCAGGGCCCCCCAGTCAATCATGAGGCCTCCCCCAGGGCCAACTGTGACCCTGAATGCCACCCAGGTCCCCACTGCCTTTGGACCAAGAGAGTACGGTGTCCCAGGAAACCACAACCAAAACCAGCCGGCATGCCACCAAACCCTGGCATGAGCCCTCCACCCTCTAGATCAGACTCCCGAGGGCCCCGCCAGAGGCCCAGCGAACACTCACCAGTGCAAACCCCCGAAGGCTCTGGATGCCTCTGGCCACCGGCGGGGCTGTGCGGGCTGCAGGGAGACCTGATTCTCACTGGGGTTCCAGGAGGCTGGAGACAACCAGGGGGAGACTGGCAGACTCCTCCCCTGCCGTGCTCCTCTGGACCAGTTTCTGATGCTCGTGAGCTGATGTGGACGGCAAAGGTCAGCTCCGAATGCCGGGACAGCCCTGTCTTCGCTGTGCCATCTGTCCCACACGTGCGTCTGTCCCACACCCGCCAGAAACAGTCTCCTTTCCTTTGCACCCATGTCAGCGGCCCACAGCTGCAGGGCCAGGTAGCTGCTCAAGCTCTCAGAGCTGGCCGTGCCTCCTGAGGGGCAGTCTGACTCCCAAGCCAGACTCCAGAGTCAGCTCCACAGCGCAGCGACAGGGGCTGTGTCCGGAGGCCCCGCCAGGGAGCCCCCTGCTGTGTCTGTCCGCGGCTGTGTGAGAAGAGGCGCTGGGGCAGCCCTTCGCCCAGCATCTCCCAGGGACAGCCATTCTGGGTGTGAAGGTGCCTCAGGCCGGCAGGAGAGCCACCTCCTGGGGGATCCTGGCCTGCTCTCGGGCTCCCCAGGGAGGGGCCTAGGCTGCCACTGGCCGCGGGCAGGACTTGGTGTCGGAGCCCCACCTCACACCTGCTCCCGGGGCCAGGGGAGGCCTCGGGAGGGGCGGGGGAGGGGTTTCACACGCTGCCCGTGCTTTCCATTGGGGGGTCTCTGATCCACTCCCCAGCCCACAGCCTGCCCCGGGGCCACGGTCCTCCTCTTTTCTAAACAGCCTCGGCTTCCAAGATGAGCTTGAGTGTGCACGTGTGTGCGCGGTCCGCGTGGGTGTGTCCCCCCGGACATCAGGGTTCTTCCCCAAACCAAACTCATCACTAACTCCATCCACCCTCCCGGAGCTGAGCTGAGCTGAGCTGGGGAGACGGGCTCCGGCCTGTGGCCTGAGGGAGGCCCGTGCTGGGCTCCGTCCATCCTGACCCCGTCCATGACTGCTGGGGAGGGACGCGTGGACGGAGGCAGTGGTCACCGGTGTCACATGCTGATGCCCCTACGCAGACTGTCGTCTCCCGGACG
The DNA here is from genome assembly GCF_028564815.1 of Eubalaena glacialis. NCBI lineage: Eukaryota > Metazoa > Chordata > Mammalia > Artiodactyla > Balaenidae > Eubalaena > Eubalaena glacialis. Next base: position 2,255,806 of record NC_083728.1, on the reverse strand, counting down.
TGGCGGGCGGGGTGGCCTGCCGAAGGGAGGGGACACCCCCCTGTGAAGCCGTGCTATGCAAATCGCTCGGGGTCAGGCGGCCCATGAGGATTGTCCCAGTGTCTGAAGGTGTGGCCATTCAGGATTGCTGGTGGTGTCAGGGTTGGTGAGATGTGAGCTGGAACCTTGTTTTTGTTTCTGGAAAGCTCATCCTCCAGTTGAAGTTCTAAGGGTGAATATGGTGGGGGGCCCAGACAGCTGTGAACTCTCCCCACTGGAATCCTGAGGACTCCTTGGTCCCCTGGGCCCTGGGCTCACCCCAAGGATGGGTGTGCCAGGCGCGGCCTGCGACTCGGACCCCTCGGGGCACCAGGCGCCCTGCCTCCCCCCACCCAGGAGAGCCGGATGCAGAGTCCGTCTCACTGCCCCCTTCCAGCTCTGTTCCCCCGGCCCCTCGCCTCATCACTGCCAGGGCCCCTGCATCTCGCGTGCATCACACAGGCTGAGGCTGCAGCAGCCAGCGGGGGGACACGTCAACGGAGGGGGTGCTTCTCACACCCATCCCTGCTTCCAGGCAGCCGGAGAGCTGCCCCTGGAGGCCCCCACCCCCTCCCAGATGCCTCCCAGAACTCCGTCCCAACCAACGAGTTAGTATTAGCTAAACACACAATCAGCGTCAAACGTCCCTCTTTCGTAGCTTGTAGATACGACGGGTCCAGATCAGAGGACGCGGCCAGCGGAGGCCTGGACTCGGTGCTGGCGAAGCGCTCGGGCAGGTTCAGCGCCTGTAGGGAATTTCTGTTCTTGTGAACAGGAGACGCCGGCAAGAATGCCCTGGCCTCGGGCGGCGGGCACCCCCAGCCCGGGGCCACCATGCCCGTCAGGCCTCAGCACCCGCCACCCCTGGCCCAGCGGGCCTTCCCTTTCCTGTGTCCTTCAGAACATCCCGGGCGCCAGACCTCCCGCCGCCAAAGCGTCAGGGTAACGGCAGTCGTCAGGCCTTCCCTACTGTGAGTACCGTCTACACGGGCCTTTGAGATGACAGCTCTGTTCTCTCCAAGGGGAGAGTCAGGGAGGGGAGTCTCGATTTTTGTCAAGGCTGAAAGGCGTAACACCAAGAAAGCAAACACAATCTCGCCCCATGGAGCATCCTGAGAGACAGTTCCTGGCAACGTGGCGCAGATAAGACAGGCCCCCCGCGAAGCAGGGGATCCCGGGGGGGAGCCTCTGTGTATAATTGCAACGCGTTTTGCTTTTCCTTTCTCTCCTTTTCCCGTTCTGATTTTTTTTTTTTTTTTTTGCATGTTTCTTTTTGAAAACGGACGAAATGTGTAGCAGCCCGCATGACTGTGGTGGTTCTGGGGAGAGATACTGGAGTATGATGTATTCACGCTGCATCTCTGAGCATTGCGCAGTTAGACGAACGTTCCAACTTTTTTTGTAATCGTCAACAGCACAACTATTTTGTATTGTTGTTTGTATCATTTTGTACCAAAAAAAAAAGAAAAAAAAGAAAAAAAGGGCAGAGCGTTGATGTTTTCAATGTGTTTTCTAGCGCCAGGCGGTCTCGGCTCCAAACTGAGTAGCAGCTTCGTGGAGTTGCCATGTGTGGGAGCGGGCTCGGGGCCCTGGCACACTGCTCCAGGGCAGTAAATAAAGTCCCCCTGTTAAGTGGTCGCCTGACCCTGGCTGGTTTTTCTCCAAGTGTCCCATCCGCCCAGGGGCAGCAGATAGATGAACACGGGGGCTGAGGTGTCGAGAGGGGGATCTGAGCACCTGCTCTGTCTCAGGCTCCGCCCCAGGCCCTGAGGGCACAGACAGCAACAGGACCAGGCCCACTCCTCACACCTGTGAGGCCCCGGGGACGCGCACAGATGAAGGCCTACGGGCCTTATGTCTAAATATGCCGAAGTTCTTAGAAGGTCTAAACCAAGCTAACAAACCGCTCAGCGAGGTGTGGTCCCCCTCCTACCTTGGCGATACATCTTCCAACCACCATGAGAAGCCTGGGTCAAGTTCAGGGTTCTCCTGCCCCTCGGATTCTCTCAGGGCCCAGCCTCCTCCCCGCCTCCGGGGACTGCAGGCCCACCCCTGACGCCAGCCGGAAACCCACGGGCCAGCGGGTCCAGTCCTCAGCAGCTCTGGTCACGTGCCCCAGCCTGCCCTCAACCGCTGGCCTGAGTCTGAGCCGCGGTGGCTCACACCTTCCTGGTCACAAAGCTGCACAGGGGAGCCCCGGGGTTCAGTGCCAGACTCGCTGGGGCTCTGCCCGCCTCAGGGAAACAGCTCAGGAAGGCTGAGGGGCGCCCCGCTCACCCCACTAATAAGTGGCGCAGTCAGACCAGAGCCCAAGGGACCCACCCTGCAGGCCAGGCTCCCAGCCCCGCCCCCCAGCCCCCACCCACTTCCAGGCCTCTCCTGGGGCTCGAATCTGCATCCACAACAAGGTGCACAACAAAAAGTCACTCACATGGTTAATTATAGGCAGGCCAGGCGCAGCTGACAATTACAGGCATGATTAGCACTTGCTAATTTTGAGGGTGCCAGCAGCTAATGACATTCACAATTAGGCAACTGCTGTGGGCCTGGGACAGGCAGTCACAGCTCCTTGTAATCAGACCCCCGGGGCCAGGACCTGGGGGGTGGGGGGACAGTCTGCTTAAGGTCACCCCCTCCCAGCTCCACGGCAGAGGGTTGGCTAGAGCGCAGGCTCAGTAGTTGTGGCGCACGGGCTTAGTTGCTCCGCAGCTGTGGGATCTTCCCCGACCAGGGCTCGAACCCGCGTCCCCTGCACTGGCAGGCAGATTCTTAACCACTGCGCCACCAGGGAAGCCCTCCCCTGCCTCTTGTTTCTAAAGAAGCTGAAGTCTCCCAGGCCTCCCAGAGTCACAAAGGAGCGGCTCAAGAAGCTAATGATTAGAACCAAGAGTCACAGACTTGGGGGCTGACACACATTCCTGAGCCATTTTACTGATACTGTAACTGCCACCAGAAGGGAAAGGCTGGCTGCACGATGACCAGAGCGCAGCCGTGACATGAGCTCCTCCATCTTGAGCAGAACTGAGTCTGTGGCGCTTGAGACAACTGAGTCTTGTCTCACGGTTCCAAGAACTGGCCTCAAGAGAATGCAGTTAACATTATTGCTCATATTAACCTATATCTTTGTGTAGCTCGTCCTGCCCGTATATGTCAGCAGGCAACTAAAACTGTCAGCAAAGAGGTGCTACAGACCCACGTCGACATCCTCCGCTGTGAGAATACGGCACCTGTGCCTGCAGGAAGAAGCTACAGAAGACAGGCCTTCACCCCTAATCCCATAGAAATGGAATGCTGTTCCAAGTGGGGATCTGTAAGCAGCTCTTTGCAAGAGGTCCCTCTGTCTCGTCACTAACCTTACGCCAGCCGCCCCCGTGCTCTGCTCGTCTCTGGCACAAGCACACCTTTCAAATCTTCTGATCACACGATACCTTGCTTCACATGTTGCTTCTCTCCGTAGATCAAAGAAGGAGAAACGAAGAGTAAGTAACTAACAGACGACCAGATCTCTCCCCCAGCTTCCCCTTCAGTAATCTCACGAACAAACTGTGTGAACGAGACGGCATCTAAAAAAAGATCGCAAGGAGTCGACCACCCTGCACACAGTGGGGAATGGCGGCGACTCTGACCCCAGTCTCCATGATTAACTGACATTACTTCCTCTTTTCCCTTAAAAAACTTCCATGGCTGAGCAGAATCTTGGCAGTTGGTTTAGGGCGACCCTGAGTACGACTTCTCCCCCAGATTGCTGGTCTTCTGATTGAAAGCCCCGTTTTCCATTTCTCCCAACACTTGCCTCTCCAGCACGGATCTCCAAACAGCAAGCAGCTGGACCTGAGTTCGGTAACGTTTTTACCTAAGGAAAAAAAATAAACTTCCACCCTGAGCCCAATTTTAACTGATACTCTCAGGCTGGGCACCGCCTCACAAGAGCCAGGAGCACTCTCGGCTCTCCTGGGCACGCCTCCGCGTCCTCTCCCACCTTCTCCCAGCCCCTAAGTGCCCTGAGAAAAGCTCCCCTCTCCCCCCTCGCACACACGTTCCTCCCATCTGCTCAGGGACGTGCCCCCAGGACAGCCCAAGGCTGGGCAGGGGAAGTGAGGGAGGGCTCGGTCATCACGACTCTGCCGTGCCGGACGCCCCAGCACAGCGTCTCACGGCGAGACGCATGGGCGTGGGGACTCCCACTCCACAGAGGACGGCGGCGGCCCACTTTGGGGCCAGTGTGACCTAGTCACTGTTTGCCAGGAACGTGCCGGCACCACCACGTCAAGTGATCCCACCGCTCCCCGAGCCCAAGGGGCACAAGCACGAGCCCCGCGCCCACACGCGCAGACCAAAGGCCGCCTCCTGCCCCAGCAGGCCCCCCCCCGAGGGCGGAGGCGCTGCCAGCTCACCGGGACCTGCCCCCACGGCACCCAGGGCCAGGCCTCTCCTGCACAGCCCCACAGCACCTCAGGCCAAGGCGGGCGGGGCAGTGCAGGAGCACAAGGGGGGGTCTCCCCTGACCCTGCAAACTGCAGCTTTAAGCAGCCTCCTCAGAGAGGGAAGGGCCTTGTCCGGTCCCTGGGTGCGTGGGTGGGAGCAGAGTCAGCCCCCTTCGTCGGCGGGACCGAGGCCCGGAGGCTCCCAGAGGGGGCCTGTCCCGAATGCCTGAAGACCACCCCACGCTCCCCGACACCTGCTGCCCCAGCCAGCGGCCTCCCCCGGAGGCCTGGGTGGCAGTAACCTCGTCCTGACTCAGGCGCTCAGGGGTTGTATCAGATTCGGGGCACTCTGCAGGCTGAGGGCCTCGTGAGCACTGCCTCATCTGGACAGCATTAGGCCTCAGAAAACAAGGACCCTCAAGGTTGACACTGGAAAGCACAAGGCCCAGGACAGCCGCTGAAGAGCCAGAGGAGTGGGGTGTGGCCAGACTGTCTGAGCCTGAGAGACCACTCTCTGCCCTCCCTCCCAACCCACGTGCCCCATCACATCCCCCAAATGCCCACCAATCCCGTCCCCAACCCACCCCCCACACTCACGCTCACTCAGACTCAGGTGCACACACGCAAGCGTGCCACACACACACGCACACACACGGCTGTCCTGACTCACACTTAGTTGAAGGGTGCTGACCGTGGTGCTGAACTCCAGCTGCCGGGCCCTGCTCCGGTGTGGCCTCAGGACATGCCCACAGGAACTTTTGCCTGTTTAGGAAAAATCACCCGCTTGGAAATTTACCCCAAAGGCAAGAACGGGGACAGAGAGGGGTGAGGTCTGGCCCCGCTGAGCCCCTGCCACAGGGACATTGCTTCCCCAGGCCCTGCCCTGCTGGGCCGGGCAGTGGGAAGGGTGCCCGGGCAGCCGGGGCTCCACGTGAGCAGCAACCCCCCTGCAAAGCCCGGGAGACCCTCGTGGCCCTGAACCCTCAGACTTCTCCGTGGGGAAAGCTCCCCCCGCCCGCCCTGCGGTCCTCTCTGTCCCTCCTCCTCGTCTGATTCCTTAAACAACTTCATTATTTACGTTCACGTGTTTTACCACAAGTTCTTCCTCTGACCTGTCTATACATCATAACAGGCAGCGACCTCCCTGGATGTCCCCACTGTGTTCCCAGCGTCCAGGGTGGCCTGGCCAGGAGGAGCTCACGTCCCAGCTGTCAAGACATGCTAACCAGGGCTCCCCTGGTGGCGCAGTGGTTGAGAATCCGCCTGCCAGCGCAGGGGACACGGGTTCGAGCCCTGGTCCGGGAAGATCCCACATGTCGCAGAGCAACTAAGCCCGTGCACCACAGCTACTAAGCCTGCACTCTAGAGCCCACGAGCCACAACTACTGAAGCCCAAGCACCTAGAGCCTGTGCTCCGCAACAAGAGGAGCCACCGCAATGAGAGACCTGCTCGCCGCAGCTGGGGAGAGCCCACTCACAGCAGCGAAGACCCAACACAGCCAAAAATAAAATAAATAAATTTATTAAAAAAAAAAAAAAAAAGACACGCTAACCAGGCCCCTGGCCTTCCTGGGGCAGCAGCGAGTGTGTAGCCAGAGCCTGGCCAGAGTCAAGACCCGGCTTTGAGTCCAGCTCTGCTCCTCCTGGAGCTCCTGACCTTGGACAAGTCCCCTAAAGGTCTCCGGGCCAACGCCACCTGCCCGGTGGGTGGCTGGGAAGATGAACTGAGATGAGCGGAAGTCCGAGTGCCCAGGAGCACAGCAGCATGGCCCAGGGGTGTGCGGGCACCCAGGGGGCCCACAGTGCATGGCCAGCCCCCAGGGACGTGCGCTGTGGTCAGCAAGCGTGCAGTGTGCGCACACAGGGTGTGGGCGTGTGTTTGTTCACAGGACGCACACCATCCCCATCCGCCATACACCCGGGCAGCTGGTGGGCACTTCACTCCCGGTCCCATTGGCTGAGACCTCTGCCCACTGCTGAACACTGAGGAAAGACTCGGGGTGACTTAGGGAGGGGGGCAAAGAAACTTCCAGAAGCATGCTGGCCCAAGTGGCCAGGCAGGGGGTGGGGGGGAGAGCACTCTGCACCTGGAGCCAGGAGTGGGTCTGTGCTTGCACTCTGGCCTTTTCCTTCCTTTTAAACTTCTGGAACGGCTGCCATGGAAACTCAGAGGCCGGCAGTCAGGAGCAGCTGAGGAGTAGGCAGCAGTCGGGCGCCGGTCAGCCGGGCCCGCTGGGAGGGCCAGGTGGGGCCAGTCACCCACCTCCCTCCCCAGCTCTCAACCACCACCAGAAAGGAAACCTGGGGGGCCTCCCCGGCGGTCCAGGGGTTAAGACTTCACCTTCCAGTGCTGGGGGGCGGGTTCGATCCCTGGGCGGGAGCTAAGATCCCACAGGCCTCACGGCCAAACAACCAAAATGTAAAACAGAAGCAATATTGTAACAAATTCAATAAAGACTTTGAAAAAAAAAAAAGGTCCACATCCAAAAAAAAAAAAACCTTAAAAAAAAAGAAAACCTGGGTTCAGGGCCTCTCTTGGGAAGCTGCAGGGCTTCCCTCTGGGCTGGCAGTCAGGGCTACGGATGTGGAGGAATCCGTGCGAGGATGCTGGACGTGAAGGGCCAGTGACCACGCCTGGAGGAATCTGACGGGTCTTTGCGCCCTCATGGGCACGTGCCCTCCGCAGGATGGCGGGCGCCAACCCCTGCCCCCTCACCTCATCCTCCGTTAGCAGGATGGGGTGACCCCGGGCGGCTGGTCAGCTACAAGTGGTGGACAGAGATGGGCCAGGCCATTTCAGGGCCTGAGGATGCTCATCTCTGGGCATGTGTCTGCTTTTTCCCTGCTCAGCTCAGGCCAGCCTAGGACTCTCCACAATGGAACCCAGGAGGCCCGTGGGAAGAACCTTTGTGGGGTTCCGGGGCCTTTCTTTTATATCTTCTGTCTGGCGGTGTGGATGATGAAATAAAAATTCATAATTTAAGGCAAGCGAGAAAAACTTCTACATTTTCTTCTCTGCCCTTTGGCCTCCTCCCTCCCCTCCGGGGTGCATCATGCATTAACCAGAGCACCCCAACAGCAGAAATACCTGCGCAGCCATAAAGATCAATTTTTCTTCTTCTACCAGCCATGTAATTCCCTAAAAGATAACATTCCTTTCTTAGTCCTGTAAGGGGCCTCAGTGACCCACCACTCGTCCTGCACGTGCAGACGTCCTTGGTGGACTTCATGGACAAGGCCACTGTATCATTTCCCTTAAAGATAATGACGGGTGCAGAACAGACTGGTCAGACGACCTGGGGAGATACTGGGCTGCACCTAATGCAAGTTCTCAGCTTAAATACTTACTTATGACCTTGTTAACGTTACTAGCTATATTACCCGTACTCTGCCTGTTTTACCCGATTATTGGTTCTTGCGTTACCAAACGTGTGACCGAACCTCTGAAAAAATTAATGACTAGGAGACTTGAAACCACTGACCAAATATACAGTTGTATAAGATCAATGACTGTAATAGTGTAGCTCTAGATGTGGGACAAAGCGACAAGAGGGAACTGTTTCCTGGACCGTGACAGACGGTGAGACAGGCGGCCAGAGGCCTGGGCTACTGTTAACGGGGCCTAGTCCAAGAACAGCCCATCGAGTGGCCCATCCATGAAATCCTCACCTGACCAGGGAATGAGCATTCCTAGCGCCATGGGACAAATTGGTCATGAAATGCCTCCCAAACCTGGGCAGAAATTAAGACCGAAAGGGAGGGGATTGTACATAAAGACCGCTGCCCACCATCCAGTTCTACAAGAATCAAGTCAGCCACTGGAGTCGCTGACCTACAGCCCATCCTGAAAGGAATTCAGAGCGGAGATCAGGACAAGGCACTCTGAGCTCTGGGAAACCGGCAGAACCGGCCCTCAGGTAGTTAAATACTTTTAGGAGAAAATTTTATGAGCCCCGTTTCTTGCCTCTTCCCATACTTAGAAAAGCACTAAAACCATTAGCTAAGAGATCTGTTCCTGGAGAACAGCAGTGACCTTCTACCAAACTGTGTGCTTGCGTGCATGTACACCACCGTCAAAATCACATATACGTGTGCTGACCTCCCCCCTCACCTCTTCCCAACAGTCCTCAGAGCCCTCTGAGAGGCTGTGTCCTGGCTTATAACCCTCAGGCTGGCACCAATAAAAGTGTCCATTTCTTTCTTAGACGGACTACTGATTAGCCTTTTCATCCACACAGCTGCACGCCCATACTTTTTAATAACATTTCGGTAGCTTCGCTGGAGCCTTCTGGATGCACGGACTCGTCCCCCACTCCCGCCAGGCCTGGGGGGCCAGGTGCACAGCTGCCCCGCGGGGGCAATCAGCTTAGTAACAGAGCCTCTGGTCTCTAAACCTGGGGGCGCCAGCCAGGTTTTCGCCCCTCCTCCCGGGAGGTGAACTGCGGCGCGAGGCGTCTCAACGCCAAGCACCTGAGAAGCGCGCGCCCCGCCCCGGCGACCCTCCGCTGGTGCCCCCAACCGCGTGCACTCCAGCCCCGCGGGCTCAAGCGCCCGGCCCCCCGCCGTGGGTCACGTGCGCCTCCCCCCACGCTGCCCCGCCCCCACCCCACCTGCCCTCCACCCCGTGCGCCCCGCCCCCGCGAGCCGGCGGGGCGTCCTGGTCCCGCGGCCCCACACCGCCACCTGGCGGCCCGGCCTGGGATGCGCGTTAGAGGTCCCCGCGTGGCCCCCAGGACGCGCCGGGCTCCGCAGGGTGGTGGCCTCGGGCGAGCCCCTTCTCCCTCCGGCCTGCTTCCTCGCCCCGCTGGTCCTGGCCTCTGGCACAGCCCCGTCGCTGCACTGGAAGGGGTCCTGGACAGCACCCCAAAGACCCCATGCCCACTGGTGAATTAGCATCTCTGGTCCCTCTGCCCAGGGGGCTGCAGTTAACCCCACTTCAGAGCTGAGGAAACTGAGGCCCAGAGGGTGAAAATGCTGTCTGCATCCAGAGGAAGGGGTGTGAGCCCCGACTCCGCGCTGGGGGAGCAGGGGGCCCTGGGCCAGCCCTGCCAGGAACACAGCAAGTGCGGATGCGGTGGGGCAAGGCCTGGAGACGCCACCCCTTCTTCTGGTGCCCAAATGAGGAGCCTCAATCTGAGGATGTCACACCCCCCCAATCTACTTCTCCGAATGTCTCCCTTCTTCCAGAAATCCCTGACATGCCCTCACCCTGAGTTTGCAGAGGCCCCCTCCCAGGGGACGGCCCCTCCCCTCTGCTCTGGTGCAGGTCCTTGGCCCAGCCAGGCTTGGGGGCTACACCTGGCTTCCTCGCTGAGTCTGCCCCGGGAGGGGAGGGGAGGGGAGGGGAGGGACCGTGAGAGTGGGAGTACTCAGACAGGTTCTTTCCAGGGTGTAGTCTGCAATGTTGGGGGGTCTTCGGTCCTTCCCCAAACTCCTGGGAGCCAGTTCTCAGGGCTGGGCTGGATGTGCAGGCCTGGTTGACTTGACATGTGAAATTCTTGTCACCGCCCTGCCCCAACACGTCCAAAAAAGGCTCAGCGCTGGCCTTCAGGCACGGCTGGATCCAAGTGCGACAAGAACACCACTCTCTGGTGTTCTGTATTGGCCTCACTTTCAGCCAAGCTCTCGAGAAGCAGCAGTCTAGGTGGCCCTAGGCAGAAAAGCTGACCTCCTACCAGCCCCCAAACATGTACAGCTCCTTTCTGTGGAGTGCCCGCATCCCCCCCCTCCCGTCCCGCACCCAGTCCCCCACTCCTTGCACCCTCTCTCCTCCTCAGCATGCCCCACCCTGCCACCACTGCTGCGGCCGCCACCACCGCCTGTCCCCCAGGGGTATAAATATGCTCCAGCATCTCCCCTCCCCACACAGCCTCTCCCAAGGTTACATACGGCCTGATCCCCACGCCCATCCCCTCTCCCCACTCGCTCCCCACTCAGCACGATCCCAACTGCAGGCCCCCGCTGGCTTCGTCGGGCAGCTGCTCACCACTCTCTGGCACTCCTTGTCCCCAGCCTGACAAGTAACCTCGTCCTGGCCCCGAACCCTTCACGTGGCACCCCAGGGACTTTGCAGCCACACACACTTTGCCACACGCCCCCTGCCCTGGATGTCACTTCCGGACGCTGTGGGACTCTCCCTGGCCTTCTTCCCTCTGCCGCCGGCTCCCCACCTCAGCCCAAGCACCAGCCTCCCATTCACCGGAACTGCGGGTCCCCCACCCCTCATCTGTCCAGCGCCAGGACGTGTCCACCTCCCTCCCAGCCACTGCCACCTACACCTTCCTCCTGGCCACATCCCATCCAAGCCAGGCCCCACCTAGAAACACAGCTTCAGTTTTATCCACGTTCACTTATTTCTGCGCCTTAACTGAGATACAGCAGATGCACGGTAGACCGCCCGTATTTCCAGCACGCAATCTGAAAAGTTCCGACACTTGCACGCGCCACCACAATCAAGATCACAAACATCCCAGGACCCCAAAGATTCCTCGCACCCTTTGTAGGACTCCCCCCACCCCCCAGGCCACCTCAACGCTCTACATAAAGGGAACCCCACGGGGCCCTCTGGCCAGGCTGCGTTCCCTCATCATCACCCCCATCACCCCGAGACTCATCGTGGCACCGAGCGGCCCCTCCCTGTAGGAACAGGCCAACATATCCCTTCACCTGTAGAGGGACAGTTAGGGTTTCTCCGGTTTTTAGCCATTTGAGATAAAGCCGCTATGAAAACTCGTGTACAATCTTTGCACGGACGGCTCTTCCATTTCTCTTGGGTGAGAGCCCAGGAGTGCCTGGCAGGGTGTGGGAGTGGACGTGGTCATAGCACACATCTCACTTCTGAAGAAAGTGCCCAGGGCCGTGCATCCTGCAGCCCCGCAGCTCCCGGGTCCTCATCCTCCCGGCACTTGGCATGGCCAGTCTTTTCCTGATGGTGTGTTGCTGGCATCTCACTGTGCTTCTAATTTCCAAACAAGCAGACAAAGTGTGCTTGCCTTTCTCCCCAGCTGCACCAGCAGGAGAAGCCCTGTCCCCCCTAACACACACACACACACACACCTCTGCCCAGGCTGCGGCCTCCACCACGCCCTGCCGCCCGGTGGGCTCCTGGCCACCTCTTCCAGCCGAAGTCCGACCCCCTCTGCGACGGTGCCTGGCCCTCTCACTGGCACTTGCTGAACAAATACATTTTAGAAAAGAAAGATCTGTGCAGGCCTGTTCTCCTCAAAAACATAGAGATTCTGGCAGTTAGGACTTAAAGCCTGATGAAACCGCCTCAATAAGCAGCTAAATTTGTTTGTAAGTAGGAATGTAACTTGTTTCCCTTGCGAGTCTCTGAAGGAAACAGGACACATCCCCTTGGGCTGGTCTTTCCTGGGACAGGTGACCCAGGTGAGGCTAGAACGATCCGGAGGACAGAGAGGCTGCCAGCGTGTCGCTGTGGAAGGGGAGCTCAGAAAGGCTGCTTATGGACTGGGGCTAAGAGCATATCTCCACCGTGAGAGCATGCACTGGTTCAGCACTTGCTGTATGCAAGGCATGAAGGCTACGCAGGACTCAAAGCGGTCCCCAAAGCTGCTCAGATCGACAGAACATGAGACCAGAACAGCTGCCTTGTGGCCTCGGCTACCGGGATGGGCACGGCTGAGGGACGCTGGGTGGACTGTTTTTCCTTTTAGATAAAGTTTTTTTTTTAATTTTTTTTTTAACGCTTTATTTGTTCAGCTGTAGTAAGTCATTTTAAGACCTGTATTCTGAGATGGTTTTTTTCTTTTCTTTCTTTCTTTCCCTCTCTCTCTCTCCCTCTCTCTCCCTCTCCCTCTCTCTCCCTCTCTCTCTCTCTCTCCCTCTCTCTCTCTCCCTCTCTCTCTCTCCCCCCCTCCCCCTTTCTCTTTCGGTTACGTTGGGTCTTCGTTGCTGCGCGCAGGCTTCCTCTAGTTGCAGCGAGCGGGGCCTACTCTTCGTTGCGGTGCGCAGGCTTCTCATTGCAGTGGCTTCTCTGTGCACGGGCTCTAGGTGCACAGGCTTCAGTAGTTGTGGCTCGCGGGCTCTAGAGCGCAGGCTCAGTAGTTGTGGCGCACGGGCTCAGCTGCTCTGCGACATGTAGGATCTTCCCCGACCAGGGCTCGAACCTGCGTCCCCTGCACTGGCAGGCGGATTCTTAACCACTGCGCCACCAGGGAAGTCCTCTTTTAGATAAAGTTTACACTTGGAGACCACAGTGTGACAGAAAGGAAAACAAGTGAACTGTGGATAATCACAAGATTTGCCTTCATAACAGCATTCCCAGAAGATCACAAGCTGTCGCCTACTTAGCACACCTATCCCGAGACACTTGCATGCCTTCCCGCGTGGCACCAGGTCATCTGCCCAGGTGGAGCTGAGGCCCCACCCAGGGGGTCCGACGCTCAGCTCTGGAGTCTTTCCCCCACGGTCTCCTGAGGTACACTTTACACACGCTAAAACACACAGATCTTACCTGTCAGCCTAACCTTTCACATGTTTTCACACCCATGCGACCACCGCCCGGATCCCGACGGCGCTTCCATCAGCCCAGAGGGCCCGGGGCCCCTCCAGCCGGGGGAACGCGCTCGGACGCCCGTCACAGCCGGGAGTTCTGCCCGTTCTCGAGCTACAGGCACACGAACAGGGTCGGGCGAGAGGGGACTTGCGCGTCGGGCTTCTCCCAGGGTAATCCTCAGGAGACTCGTCTGTACGTTACTGACCACATCATCAGAGCGTTCCTCTTACTCCCGGGTAGTATTTCACTGAATAAGTACCCTCTGGTTTGCCTGCACTCACCCTCCGATGGACACGTGGGCCGTCCCCATTTTACTCCATCAACGAGCAGAGCCTCAGTGAGCCTCGCAAGGTCTCTCGGGAGGACAAGGCGCTCATTTCCCTGAGCAGACACAGACGGGTGGAACTGCGGGGTCACGCATGTTTACGTTACCACGGTTTCCCGAGTGGTTCCGCCACGTTACATACTGACAGCCTGTGTGAAGCTCCACCCACACACAACACCGTCACCCTTTATCACCTGAGCCAACGTGGGCGAGTGGTGGAATCTCACCATGGTTTTGTGTTTCTCCGATGACCCGTAACGATGAGCACCTTCTCATTTGCCTGTTGGCTCACGGGCAGACCTTCCATAAAGTACCTGTTCAAGGGTCTCGCACGTTCTTTACCGAGTTGTCTTCTGACTGCTGAGCTGTGGAATTCTTTGTATATTCTGGACCCAAGTCCTTTGCCGGGCATATACTTCGCAAATATTTTCTGGAAGTCTCTGGCTTGCCCTCTCACTGTCACAAGAGCATCTTTTGATGAGAGGAAGTTTGTAACTTTAAAGTCCAATTTTCCAATGTTTTCTCTGTGGTTTGTGCCTTCTATGCCCTTAGAAATCCCTGCCCACTCCCACGTCATGACGATCTCCGATGTTTTCTCCCAGAAGCTTTGCAGTTTTAGCCCCTGTTTTCAGGCCTGTGATCCATCTCGAAGTGATGCCTGTGGTGTGAGGGCTCACGTCCCCGCCCCCAATAGGGCATCCGGTCACACCAGCGAAAACCTAGTGACCATAACGTATGGATCCCTTTCTGGACTCTCTATTTTGTTCACGGATCCTGTCTGTCTTTACGCCAATACCATGCCGTCCTGATTATTGTAGCTCTACAGGAAGTCATGAAATCTAGGGGTGGAAATACTTCCATTTTGTTCTAGATTGTCTTGGCTATTCTAAGTCCTCTGCAGATTCATGTAAGTTTCTGGAATCAGATTGTCAGTTTCTATGAAAATTGCTGGGATTCTGACCGGGACAGCATTGAATCAGTTGGGACAGAACCGCTATCTTCACAATACTGGGTCCCCTCCGTGGGTACAGCGAAATTTCTCTCTTTAGGTCTCCTTTCATCTCTCTAATTTCAGTGTAAAGATCTTAGACATCTTTTTTTTTTTTTTATTCAAGACCCATTTATTCTCTAGTTCTGCCCACATGGAGACACCCTCCTTGAAAAGGGGTTGAATCCTTCCGTTCACTTTAACACCCTGTGCTGAAAACATGTCTTCCGAGGTTTCAACTCCGAGATCCACAGTCTTAAAGCACTGATGCTTAAACCTCATCTAGATTTCTCCCCTTGGATGGGGGGAGATGACCCAAACACAGAGAAGAACAGCTCAGGACTGTGGGCTCTGCTCGCCCAGAAGACCTTGCAGCTCCCCTGACCAGCCGGCTGGAGCCAGGATTAGGGCCCTGAGACGAGGGGCCCCTGCTGGGCTGCCGCCCCCGCCCCTAACTCCCGTCCTCTTCACTAGGCTGGCTGTCACCTTTAGTTTCCCTGGAGTCTGGGGCTTCCAGACGGTCTCTGCTCACACTTCTGTATCCCGCTTGCTGCCTCAGCACTGCTAATTCACACCAGGGGGGAAAAGCACACAGAACTGCTTTTCAGCACACCAACGTTCCACACCGAAGTTATCTGATAAGCCTGCAGGTTCTTTTTCATCACAGGACACTCCCAAGGCCATGACTTCCTCCGGCTGCCCACTGCCCTTGCCAGCAGAGTGGATGTGCATGGCCACCATGCTGAGTCGGGCACACCCCCTGGCTCCCCTCCGGCGCACTCTCCTGGAGAACTGAGGGCGGTGCCCTGGGCACATCAGCAGGATCTGTCCTGAAGCCAGTCCTAGAGTGACAAGAGCCACACCTGCAGGTCTATTCCACTGACCAGACGCACAGGACCGAGCTGGGCCCACGGACCTTCGTCTGGACTGTGCCGGCTGGTCATTCTTGCCTAGGTTCACAGGCCAACAGCCGCTGTCCTTCCTGTACTTTCTTGCTCATCACTGCACCAGCGGGTCACTCCTACCTGCTGCCGTCACACACCTGGCAACCTCGTGTTCCGGGGCCAGCCAAGAACTGAGACCCCAGCAGGCCCCTAGTTCCCAGCAGTCAAACTCCCCATTAAACTACCGCTGCCTAGCCGTGTTCTCGAGGCTTCAGAGCCGGGAAAGTGCGGAGAGGACAGCAATCCGCGGCGCCCACAGCCCCAGACCCACGATGCTCCGCGGAGGCGCCGGAACCTCGCCGCACCCACCCGCGCCAATACAAGGGACCTCTGCGCCCGCCTGTCCCGCGGACCCGGACGCACATCCGACCACTGCGACCCACGATGGAGACGCGGGGGGCGGGGCTCGGCCTGCGGCGGGCGCTGGGGCGGGCGGGGACCCGGGCTCCGGCCCCGAGGCCGCGCGAACCCAGCACACCGCCCGCCCTCCCTCCCCACCCGCCGCCGGAAAGCAGACATCTTTAATTGTGTGTATTCCCAGGTATCCCAATGTTTCTGGTGGTGGTGTTAATGCTATTTTTCTCACTTTCTAGCTTTTTGCTGCTGGCGTATGGGATTACGGTTGATTCTGGATACTGACCTTGCACTCCGAAATCTTACAAAATGCACAAGCACCGCAACCGACTCTTTCGGGATTTCTGGGCACTCGACTGTGTTGCCTCAGGGTCCTGCCCTCGCCTTCTTTCTCTCCGAACTTCATGCCTCATTTCTCTCTCTCGCCTTTCTGCCCGACTGGGACCGCAGTTCCCTGGGGAATGGACGTGGTGAGAGCAGACGCTCTTGTCGTGGCCCTGGCCCATCCCCACAGCACTCTACCCCGAGCCCACGGAGGTACGCGAGTCGGACTTCGGACAACTGGTAAGGTGTTGTGCTGAAACGCTGAGCAGCACCCGTCGCCCACAGGAGGGAGAAACAACGGACAGACGTGCGCCTCGAGGCTGCTGGCCACGCTTCGGCCAGGGATCATCCCCGGCGAGCGTCAGTCTGTGCCTCGGTGAGGCCCCCGGCAGAACGACTGGGCCCAGGAGGACGTGCAGGGGAGCCGGAACTAAAGCTATCGCACCTGCAGAGACCCAAGCGCTGCTGCCCTTTACTGACTGACCTAGTTTATTTCAGGCCAAGAACTTAGTGAAAACAAAGTACCAGTCGTGGTAGGAAGTTCAAGCATGACCTAATTAATCAACCGCCTTGGGCGTTTTCATGCAGGGGGAAGACTGGAAGTTGTGCCCCTGGTACTCCCTGCTCAGGCTCCGAAAATTCAGATTTAGTTTCTTTCATCATCCAAAATCACAGGCGTTACGGGCTGAACTGCAATCCCCCCCCCCCAAAAAAAAGATTATGCCGGGGTTGTGTGGCGGTCCTAACCCTCCAGGACCTCAGAACGTGGCCTTATTTGGACACAGGGTCTTCACAGAGGTCATCAAGTTCAAATGAGGTCACTAGGACAGGCCCTCATCCAAACGACTGGTATCCTATGAAAAGGAGAAACTCAGACACAAAGACAGACGCACACACGGAGAAAACGCCAGGGAAAGGTGAAGGGGCGATGCTTCTACGCCCCAAGGAACATCCAAGATGCCCGCAACCACCAGAAGCCAGGGGGGCCAGGGCACACCCTCCACCACCACACTCGGAACCAACACGGCCCACACACCTGGGTCTCGACTTCAGCCTCCAGAACGGAGACGACCAAAACCTGTGGTCTCAGCCGCCCGGTCCATGGTGCTCTGTCACAGCGGCCCCAGGCGACTGACGCAACAGGTACCAGAATGAGACCGTAACTCGTAAATAAGCCCACGGATCGTGGGAGATCCAGCAAACTCGTCAAAATTAACGTGAAAGCTAGATGCCGAATCCCATCACGCCAACGACAGGGTCTGTGGCTCTCGAGAGGCCGAGTGCTGGTGGGGACTCAGGCGGCTAAGCCTCTGACGGGGGCCCCTCGGGAGCCATGGTTCATCCAGGCCAACCTGTCATGCTCACCGCCAGATGGGGCGGGGCCTCCGGAGACCCCGCCCTCCCCGTCCGGGGGGGGTCCACATCAGGGCTGGGACCGGCCCCCCCCTAGATCTCCCCCGCCCCTCACCTTACCTTCCCCCTACCAGGGGTGCCCCTGTGCCTCTGCATGGACGGGAGCCCGGCGTCCACGCTGCGCAAGTCCCATCTGTGTCCGACGTGGGGAGCCCCAGGCTGAGGGCAAGGCCTGAGCTCGGCTTCCGGGCCCTCGGACGCGACCCACCGGGTCCTACTCTGGAGCACGCAGGTCCTGTCCTTGGAGGTGAGGCTATTTCTACCAGATTCGCTGGGTTTTAGACACTGATTCTAACAAGTAGCTCATAAATACACACCTCAGCGGAACCAGAGCTGAATCTCTGGCAGCAGAATCTACAACTGGAAAACTGGGAAAAATAGGCAAAACAAATACAGATAAATTTGTTTTTAATAAAGGAGTTAATTTTCTTTCAATCCTATATAAAACAATAGCAATTAAAAACTTCATTTTTGAAAGTAAAATATTTACATATGAACAAGTAACTGTGCAAAATTTACATGAAAAAATGGAAAGACAGGGATTTCCTAAAAGACAAAATAAAAGGTGTAACAGTTTTCAGGCGTTGATAAAAAATACTGATCAGCATTCAGTTCACACGCGCGAATAAAGTCTAACGTGAGAATTCACACGGAGAAAGCCGAAGTATTTACAGTCATAAAAGTACTATCAATAGACAATTTAATACAATAACCTCTGAAAATATAAAGAACCAATTAGTATATTTGTAATAAAAAAATAGGTACAAAGAAGGGGCTTTTGCTCTGGACGTCTGTAAAGCGAGTCCACAGCTTGCATACAGCCTCTTAGCAAAATAATTATAGCTACATAGCCGTCCTCACGTTGTGTGCCAAAGGTTATGTACAATTACTGACAAAATACACCAACCAGTTTTCAACACTTGATTCACACTGAGAAACAGTCTTCTGATGATTCTTCTCAACTCTGATTTTATTTCATCTAAGTTTTTTCACTTTTAGCTAAAAAACAGTGCAAGTAAAATAGATTTATGCTGAAAAGGTTTTCATTTCTTTTAACTTTACAGCTTTACAAACGATAGCAAATAAAATGCATTTGTACAGATGCTGACCACACATTCAGGAGCCTCATCGCCGGGCCCCCGCGAAGCAGAAAGGGACGAGCCCCGAGGCGCAGGCGGACGGTGAGCTGCCTGCTCCTTGAGGATCCTGCATGGAGGGCCGGGGAAGGGAGGGAGATAAATAGTCTAAAAAAATCAGTTTGCTTTGCCAACTGACTAATACAAAAATAAAATAAAAGAAATGAGGTCATCGGCTGTAGACACACACCTCCGCAGTAAGTTGGGTTGAACTAAACCAAATGCACAAACGATGTAGAAACCGCTATGAGGTGACAGAGGGCAGCTACTTATTTGCTAAACGATTCCATCAGTTTTTATATATGGCTTGTTTGGCAAGAAGGCCACTCGATCAAAGATGAGTTAAGATTTAATTGTCCTTTAAGAGTACCCGCGGGCCTCTTGTTCTCTGTTACAGAAACGTGTTTTCCTTCATACTGAAGAGTTGACTTAGAAACAGGAATATAAAACTGTTCCATTGTAAAGAGGTGGCTGTTTTTTAAACAATATCCCATTTGCTTGTTACAAAAAGGCGTAATCTGCAAATATAGAAAAAGTCCCCAGGCGTCTCCGTCTAAGAGGCCGCGTCCGTGCTACTTAAGGAATGCTTTGTAGAGCAACAGTGAATGGCTTGTCTCACGTTCATTTTCTAAACAAAATATGAGGTCCCTGAGGTTGACCCGCGTGATCCTTTGTCGCGTGAACTGTCTGGGGGTTCCGACGCCGGAACTGCCTGGGACCGCTGAGCCTGGGCCCGAGCCCTGGTGACGAGAAAGGAGAAGACAGCCGAGTTAGTGGTGCGCAGAGGTGGGCAGGGCCCTCGGCGCTGGAAGGAAGGGGCAGGGCCAGGTGCCGCCCCAGGACCAACTCACGTTTCCCTACAGGTGTCCCAAGAAACCCTGGTTCTGGAGGAAGCCAGGCCTGGGACCGGCTCCTTCCCGCAGGCCTACTGCTGGAGCTGAAGTGCTTTACGAGTCCCTAACGGGGAGGGGTGAGAGCAGGGGGCACGCCGACCCTCCAGGACTGCTGCTCTCAGGCACGCGCTCGAGAACACTAACCCCGAGATTCCCCCCAGAGCTCAGACTCCGGCCCCTGGGGCACGAGGAAGGAAAAGGTGGCGGCTCCTGCCCCAAGGGGACGGCAGAACAGCTCCGGGGCTTGTGGCCGGCGTCCCCGACCTCCAGGCGTCCAGGGACTCAGGTGTGCTGACGCTGTGCCCACGGCGGCCGTGTCATCCCCGCTTCGCCGACAAAGGCACACTTCCCGAGGCCGCAAGGTCTAGACTCCTGGGCTGGGCGGGCTGGTGGTGGTCGGCTGGCTGGCTGCGCCGAGGGCTCCACAGTCACCACGTCGTCCATGGCCTGGAGAGGGCTCCCTGCTTCCCCGGGCTGACAGCGGCGCTTCAGCCGGCCTGCACCGCTCGGCGCCCAGCCTGGTCGGCCCGCGGGGGATCCGGGCGACGGCTGGGGCTCTGACGCCTGCCTGCTTGGCACAGGCGGGGTTCCGGGCGCTCTCCTGCCGCGTCGCCGCCCCTCCAACCGACACTCGTGGGCATGAACCACACAACTCCAGCGTCCCGTGGTTTCAGCACGTCACCACCTCCAACCGACACTCGTGGGCATGAACCACACAACTCCCAACTGGACAGTTCTCGGTTTTCCACTCGGAATGAACACTGAGTGTCTGTATTCTGACGGTTAAAGTCGCTCGTGTATATTTCAAGCGCAAACCTTACAACGGTGTTTTTAGGGCGTTTTCTCGAAGTTTAAGGTGGGAGCAATGAGCCCTATGATGCTGGAGGAGGCGGCAGCACAGCAAGCAGCCAGCAGGTGGCAGGTGAGGCTGGTCCCTCCTGCGCACTCAGGGCAGCTCAGGGCACGCACGCCCTTCTTCCACCGTTCACCGCGTGTTCTTTATGCCCCATTCAGACACCCTTAACCACCGGGGTCCCTCCTCCAGACCAGTCCTCTGGTGACTACTTTTCCGTGTTTGAAACAACTATTTAGGTTTTCTTGGCAGTTTCCCCTGAGTCTCCATAACGGCCCTAAAGGAGCATTTTGTGAACAAGGCAAACAGCGCCCCTGAAAAAGGTGGTGATGAAAGCACACAGTTTAGAGGAGCCAGGAGGCAAACGGGGTTCCGTCTCCGCAGCCGGAGAGCTGGCCTGCGCCGGGGGGGCCCTGCAGGTGTGAAGCCTCTGCACCACAGGGGGGCCTGCAGGCCGAGCCGAGGCCAGTGCCTGGCCAGACGGCTGGGGCGGGGCCGACAGGCGGGTGGGAGCTCCTCCCCGCCTCCGCCTCCGCCTCCGGGACAGACAGGGCGGCGCCAGACCTTGGGGCTCGCGGAGAGCAAAGCGCTCCCTCAACCACGGGCCAGGTGTCTTCTGTGACACTCGCTACAACTCTGGGCCACGTCTGATGTTCTTACTTTCAGAACAGTTCAACGGCCAAAACCAGCTGGGACAGGGGTGAGGGCTCCCTTCAGGCACAGCATTTAAAGCTGAAACTCAAGAAATCCCTGCAAGTAATATTTTAATGAGATCTTTTTTAGAAGTCAGAGGTGCTTCCAAACGATCCGGACAGGCAAGCGTTAGCAGAGCCCACAGCCAGGGCTCCGGGGCCGGGACCACAACGGCCCCACTCCGCACGTCTCAGGCTCCGAAGGTCACGACGCTGCCACGCGTCACTGTTCTATGGACTTGAATAAAAAGGCCTATGTGCTCAAAGGCATCCTACTTGACAACTCAAATGACTTCTGATTTCATGGGGTGAGTGCCGTCCTTTGATCGTACTGCCCTGGGGTGTCCTGGACAGAGAAGGCGGTCACGGGAACCCAGCGCCCAGCCTGCGGGCGCGAGGCCCGGTCCGGCCCAGAGCCCCATGCAGGAAGCCTGGGGAAGCGGCCCTCGGGCACGGCAGCCGAGCGACCAGCAGTGACCTCAGATGACAGAAAACTGCGGGGCAGGTGCCGGCGTCCACCTTCAACAACATTCACACTCCAGCAAAGAGGCTGATTCGGTGTATTTTGTTTTGTATTTGCAGGCACTGGGGTTGAAACAAAGCGACCGTGGACACACGGTTTACATTCTCCCGGAGGCCAGCTTCCTCCCTGAAAGTGCTGTGTGACCATTCATCATGTCCTGTCACAGGACTGTTGAGAGGATTCATGAAAGGAGGCTGGTATCTCCTTTGAAGGCAATCTTTCCACTGTCAAAAACACCACAACCAACCTGACAGGCAACAAACACTCAAGGTAAAAACCAAATGGAAACAATCTCCTCCGTCCCAACCCCACCTGGCTCGCGGGGTCACTTCGCTGGGGCCCCCAGGGCCGTGCACAACCAGCGGTGGCAGCCGGTGCAGCTTCAGACCTGCCGTGGCCGCTCGCCCAGTCGGCGGAGGGCACCAGCCCCTCGGGGACTGTCTGGGGGGGACTCGCACCACGGGGGCCTCGTGGCCGCTCCCTCCAGAGCCCCCTCGACCACAGTGAGAGGTCTGTGCCCAAGAGAGGGCACCTCTAACCCGCGTGGTGCCCCTGCGTCCCAGACGGCGGGTGACGAGGTCGCAGCGCCAACAGCACGGGCCCCCGCCGCCCGCTCTGCTCCTCTTCGGGCCAGCGCGGTCCCCACACGCGTCCATGAGACGGAGCCCACGCCCAGCACACGCAGCTGGAGGGCACCGTGAAAAGCAGCAGCGACGGAGCCCCTCGGGCACTCAGCTCAGAACAAGGGCCACTCGCAGGAGGCTGAAGACAAGCTCACCCCAGTACCTCCCATCGTCTCCCCAAGAACCGTCCAGAACAGGGAGGGAAACACAGACCTACCCGGGGCACGGTATCCGCACAACATGAGGACGGGGCCCGCCCGGTCCCCAGGCGGACCGATGCTCCTGGGCGGGGCCCACAGTGCCTCCACGAGGCCAAGCACCAGAGACAGAGCGGGCCTGGGGGGCCTAAGAGCGCACAGCTTCTGGGATGAGTCCTTTGAAACTGGGCAGCGGCGGCGGGCAAAGAAGTAAGAGGGGGAATGCAGGGTCCGGAAGGCACAGGGCCTTGCCACCAGAGGACACTCAGCCCTCCTCACCCTCGGACAGACACCTGCGAAGCCACCGGGCTCTAGAGAACTGTCAGGAGAGGGCACCATCGGATGGTGAATCTTGTAAACACCCAAACCATGAAAATGCCCAAGAGGAAGATAAGCAGGTCCACAAAGAACCACTGCAAAAAGTCAGAAAATTAAACTCCACACGTATCAGAGACAAACTCCGTCTGGAAAAACAAGAAAACTGTAAGACAATGCTTTCAACAAAAAAAAATATACTTAAACGTTTGAGGATATGATAATCACCTTGAGTCAAAAACTCAAAACTTAGGGGGAAAATGGATTGAAGACCAGAAAGAAATGAGAGTTGATTCGACACAAGAAAGAAATGAGAAAAAAGGACAAAACTATCTCAGAAATTAATATAAACTGTAAGGTGCTCAGGGGAGAAAAAAACTCTAATAAAAATGTAGTAAGAGGCAAAGAAGAAAGGAAGAGAAACAAGAGAATAAAAATGAGACAAAGAAAAAAAATTAAAGGGCCAGGAAAAAAACAGGGGAAAAGGAAGACAAGCAAAGGAGGACATGTACTCAATCGTCAGAGCCCCCGGACAAGGAGGACAAACGTGCGGGCAGAGGTTAATACTCAAACTGTAATCCAAGGAAACTTTCAAGAAACAGAAAAAAACAAACCTACACACTGAAAGGGCATGTGGGCACCTGGGAAAATTAACCCATAAAAATCAACTTCGACAAAGCCTCATAAAACTGTCAGCTTTCCAAGATAAAGAAAAGGCCTCCAGGTAAAAAGAGAAAAGAAACCATCAAGACGAGAGAATTAACCTGGCATCAGGCTTTCCCAAACCAACACAGAAAGCAATGGAACAGCACTGGAAAATCACTGAAAGCAAGAGTGAACCAACATTTTTATATCCAGCCTAACTGTCCTCCACACATCAAGGCCACAGAAAAACCGTTTCAACTTGCAAGACATCAGGGGACTCTGCACCTGAGCTTCGCGAAGGCTCAGCAACAGGCAGGGGTCGTCCCAACAAGGGAAGAGCAGAGAAACCTCAGAAAACTGCAGAAATAAGCATTTATAATATATAAACACGCAGCTGGTGCTACAGCAGAGGTGAGGAAGAGGCTGGGAAACGTCAAGTGCTGTGACAAGGTGGAAATGATGTAACCAAGCACGAAAGGGAAAGGGAAGGGGACACCACAGGCTCCGGATGCGGTGTGGCCACCGGGGAGCCGAGGAGAACGCGGACGCAAGCCGAACAGGAAACGCACGTGAAAACCTGGGGCTGAGGACGCCCAGGAACGCTCACATACAAAAGCAACCACCAGAGCACAGTTACAAACCTTCCTCAACACAAACAAAAATCTTAATTAAGGAGCAAAGACTACACATCTCACCAAAAAACACAGCAACTGTAAAATATACACATCATCATAAAATACTGTGACCGAGTCAGAACCCACTTTGGCAGCTACATCAATACAGATGACGGGCTTAACCCACCCGTGACAGGAAAACGCTTTTCGACTGGACTCAGAAAACAAGACCCCGCCATGTGCTCTACACAAGAGACATACCTAAAGGAAGAGCTACAAATCAAGCAGAATGGAGGTTTTCCAGGCTGATGCAAACAGGAGAGCAGGGGTAATGGCCCTGACTGAGGACAAAGGAGACATCAAGCCCACTGGGCAAAGGCAGACACTTTTCAATGGTAAAACTCACAACTCACGGTGAACATGTAACACTTACGGATATTTATGTACCAAATAACACGGCAACCCCCATACAAAGCAAAAACCGCAGGAGATGCAAGGAGATAAAGACAGAAACACAAGGACTTCCCTGGTGGCTCAGTGGTTAAGAATCTGCCTGCCAATGCAGGGGACACGGGTTCAATCCCTGGCCCGGGAAGATCCCACATGCCGCGGAGCAACTAAGCCCGTGCGCCACAACTACTGAGCCTGCGCTCTAGAGCCCGCGAGCCACAACTGCTGAGCCCGCGCGCCACAACTACTGAAGCCCGCATACCCAGAGCCCGTGCTCCACAACAACAGAAGCCACTGCAGAGAAGCCCACGCACCGCAATGAAGAGTAGCCCCTGCTCGCAACAACTAGAGAAAGCCCGCGCGCAGCAACGAAGACCCAACGCAGCTTAAAATAAGTAATAAATAAATGAATTTATTAAAAAAAAAAAAAAGACAAAAACACACTAACAACGGAAGGCTCTGGGACACCACATCCAGCACAAAACACATCACGTGGACAAAAATAAGCAAAGACACAGTGGGCATAACCGGTAAGGTGCACCCCATATAAACCCAGCAAGTCCTGCACCCTGCCTAAGAATACGCCTTGTTCTCAAGCACCCACAGCACACTCACGGAAGCTGAGCACCCCTGCTGCCCAACAGGTCAGCAGGATTCCAGACTGTGGCAGCACGCGCCGGGAGGCTGTGGGGAGACAGGCCCTCCCCTTCACCACCGGCGGGTGCGAACCGGCGCGGCCCTCCAGACGGGAGCTTGGCAATTCCCAACGGAGCTACCGACCCACTTACCTTCACCCCACAACACCCCCCCAAGAACACAGCACCATCCGTGCACGAGGGAGGGGGTCGCCCAAGGCACGTGGGTGCGGAGAAGCACCCCGCTTGCTGTGAAGAACGGGGAGCATCGCCACGACACGGCACGGAGTGCGCTCCAGAGTACGCGAAGTGAAACGGCCCACTGCAGAAGGCGCCGGCATTATGCTCCCTCGAGAGAGAGGCGGAAATCGCAAAACACACGCTTGCGTCTGAGGGGGAGGAGACGGCACTGCTGGGGGCACAGTCTTTTGTACAGCTCTGGCCCCGAGAACCCACAAATAAACAACTAAACGCGAGCGGGGGTGGGGGGGGCCGCACCGGAGGACAGACAGCAGCAGGAGAGCCCAGCTGTGCCACTCGGAGGGACGCGGCCTGCTGAGGGGCAGCGGGAAAGGGCTCATCTAGGTAACTCCGCGGCGCTGAGGATGCGGAACTCGGGGTTGCTGCAGGGCTACACACAGAAAGAACTGGGCAGACACATGCTACTCTGGATAGTCAGCCACTTCCTTCTCACAGGGCTTAGCAGTTCTGGATCTCCTTTTTATCTGCAAAGTAGGGTGGGACAAAGAGCAAACCCACCGTGACGATGAGAGTCAGGCCTCCCACGTGGGACGCGGGACGGCTCGGAGGGCCTGTCACGTCAGGTTGGATCCACCGCCTTCAGTACAGACACGGAAAACACAGGTGGGGTGGTGCACGTATCCCCAGCTGTACCCCCGTGGGGGCTGGAGCAAGACACCCAGGGGCCCGAGCACACCGGTGCCCAGACCTGGTCCCTGCACACGCGTCCCAACAAAAAAGAACCGCGGCTCTGTGGAGAAACGGTCGATTCCACTGTTAGGGCAGGAAAAATATAAGGTAAGCCTGGAACATTTGTGACGTGAGAGAGTAAGAACCCTTCAGAAGGTGACAGGTTACGTCAACAGGACAGAGGAGCCCAACTGAAGGGCTCGCGAGGACCAAGCAGGGCTGGCAGAACTCCAACCAGCAAACGGGGGACAGAGGAGAAGGAGAGCCTGTCAGCCTGCGGGCACCGCACACGGGGAGCAGCGGTGCCAATGAGGAGAACAGGAGGGCACGGTCCCTCAGCATTTCCCACAAGACACTTGCATCACAAAGGGACACAGATTTGCAGGGGAGATGCCTGCCACCCCCCTAGAACCAAGTGTTCAAAGTGATCGCCCGCAGCGGGACACACAGATGTCACATACCTCCTGATACGACGCACTGAGGACACGGTATCACTGGTGCGACATTCTAGCCAAATTACATAACCTGGGTTTCATCAAGAGGAAACGTAGATGAGCCCAAATTAAGAGACCTTCCACCAAATAACCAGCACACACTCTTCAAAGTGTCAAGATCAGGAAAGACAGGGAAAGACAGAGGACCCATCATAGACCAGAGGAGGCTACAGAGACATGGTGACCAAATGCCAGGAGGGGTACTGGATGGGATCCTACATCTTCAGTGGAGAATGGTAACAATCAAATACAGAGAAAACATTTGCAAAAGACATAACTGGTTAAAAAAAAAAAAAAAAAAAACTCATCCAAACTACACAAAGAACTCTGAAAACTCAATAACAAGAAAACAAACAACCCAATTTTTAAAATGGATCAACGACCTTAAAAGACCCCTCGCCAAAGAAGCAGCACATGAAGAGATGCTCCAGATCATGCATCAGGGAAATGCAAATTAAAGCAATGAGATACCACTACACACCTATTAGGACGGCCAAAGCCCAGAACACCGACAACACCAAATGCTGGTGCGGATGTGGAGCAACAGGAACTCTCATCCATAACTGACGGGAACGCAAAATGGAGCAGCTACTTTGGAAGACAGTCTGGCAGTTTTTTACAAAACTAAACATACTCTCACCATACGAACCAGCAATTGTGCTCCTTGGTATTTACCCAAAGGAGCTGAAAACTCACGTCCACACAAAAGCCTGCACGTGGGTATTTATAGCAGCTTTATTCACAGTGGCCAAAACTTGGAAGTAACCAAGATGTCCTTCAGCAGGTGATGGATAAATAAACTGTGGTGCATCCAGACAGTGGAATATTATTCAGCCTTGAAAAGAGAGAAATGAGGTACCAAGCCACGAGAGGACACGGAGGAACCTTAAATGCATTTAACTAAGCAAAAGAAGCCAGTCTGAAAAGGCTACAGACTGTATGATTCCAACTCTATGACACTCTGGAAAAGACAAAACTATGGAGACGGTAAAAAGATCAGGGGTTGCCAGGGGCTGGGGGGAGGGAGGGATGAACAGATGAAGCACAGAGGACGTTTAGGGCAGTGAAACTACTCCGTATGATACTGTAAAGGTGGATACAGGCCATCATACATCTGTCCAAACCCACAGAATGTGCAACACCAAGAGGGAACCCGGATGTAAACTGTGGACTCTGGTGGTGATGAAGTGTCCGTGCAGGTTCATCGACTGTAACAAGCGCAGCATCCGGTGGGGGGGCGTGGATGATGCGGGAGGCTGTGCAGGTGCGAGGGGAGGGGGGAGGGGCGGGCGTATGGCAACTCTCTGCACTTTCCACTCAATTTGGCCGTGAACCTAAAACTGCTCTAAAATACAGAGTTTCTTAACTTAAAATTAAATTCTGAAAGACCAAATCAAATAAGGTCTTTAGTCAGTAGTATCACACCAATGGTGCACCGTAGGGCAAGCTGAGTGAGGGATACACAGAAACTCTCTTTACTCTTCTCGCAACTTTGCTGCAAGTCTAAAATTCGTTCACGATACAGTTTTTTGTTTTTTTTTTTAAAAGACACACCCTCAAGAAATAATCCTAAACTAAAAAAAGAAAAAGAGAAATTAAGCCTTAGCTCTGATGAAGAAAGGCATATGAAGGACTTTTTAAATTCCAGATTTCGTATTAACTGTCACACACATAACTCACAAGTATCCCTGAAGACCAAAATCAGGCACAACCACCAACGTACGAAGCCACGCCCCAGGACCTCTGGTGACGCGCATCCCTCCCACCGTCTCCTCAAGGTGCCCCCTCACCCCACACTCCTCCCCACCCCCACGCCCTCCCCTTCAGTCTGGAAATACGCGCTCTTTTTCTCTTCTTTAGAAAACGCCTAAGGCAGAAGTGAATCAACATGTCTTTCCCACGAGCCCTCCCCTCCCAGCACAGGGACCCCAGCAGCCAGAGTGGTTGGAGGACTGGTTACATTGAGCCAAAAAAAAAAAAAAAACAAATATACTGAGAATAACGGGAACTCGTGTTCTGTCTGCCTGTGAAGGGATTCGAAAGTACGGAAAGGAAGAAGACGAGAAGAAGCCCTGAGGTCCTAGACTAGAATCTCAGCATCAACTGGAACGCACAGGGTTGTTCTAGATACAGAAAGGGGCACGCATGCACGCACGCGCACACGCGCCTGTACACATACATACGTTCCGGGCTCTGACTGCTGGGGGCCTGGAGCAGGGACCCCCGTAGCGATCCACACACACAGTGCTCAGATACTGGTCTCTAAATACCACCCTCCACCGCAAGGAAGCAGGCTCCTGGGCGCCACCGCGGGTGAGGGCAGGGGAAGCACAAGAGGCACCTGGACACCTCTCGCACTTACAGGACGAGGCTACGTTTCAAAAGGATACAGGAAACAGCCTGAAGAAGCTTCCACTGACCAAATCTAGAAATAACGAGAGCACTGATTACAACCCTCTGAATACAGCAGGAATCCATGCGTCCATACACAGTGATGAACGAGTGCATGAATGAAAGAGGACGGAGGGAGGGAGGGAGGGAAGCTCTTCTTCACAGCAGAAGGCAACCAGTAAATGTGGAAGGCGTGATGGAAACAGAGCATCATAATCTGGCCCCCAGCCTGGCGGTCCTGACGCAGCGGCAGTCATGCAAGGGTGCTAAGGCCGGGTGAGGTGTGATGGGAACAGAGTACCTGCGTGATCCTGGAGTACCTCCTTTCACAATACTAATAAACGCTAAGGGACTAACTGACTACACAGTGGAGAAAGCTGCTTTCTCAGCCAGGCAACTTAACCAGGTGATCAAGGCTAAGATCACCTAGTGATGCCAAGGGTCATCCTACAGAACAAGAGACCCGCCCTCTTCAACACGGTCAGGAACGGGGAGACTGGGAAGAGGTTCACGCCACAAGCTGGCTGGACGCCGCACACGCCTGGATCAACGAGAAAGCAGGACAGGCGGTGAACTGGGAGCAGGTCTGGGGACCCTGGGGCACCAGGGCTGATTTCCCGATGCGGGGGGGTGGGGTGGGGTGGGTGCAGTAGTAACACAAGAGAACGTCCAGTGTTGTCAGCATTTAGGGGTGATGGAACATCCCACACGCGTACTTGTGTGTGTAAAGAGGGGGTGATGAAATAAAGGTGGTAAAATGTTCAGAACTGAGAATCTGAATGGAGTTTTTTATACTGTTCTTACAACTTTTCTATACGTTTGAAACTACTCTAAATCAAAAGAAAAACATTTTGAAAAACATTAATCAGTATATTCTGGGAAGAAGATGCCAGAGGCGTCAAAGTTTTTTTTAATCTTTCCAAAGGCCATATAAAACACAGAGCAACTAGAAGGCAAAACCAAATGCCAGCAGACAATATTTACAACCAAACCGGTGAAGACGAACGGCGAGCAGCCACAAGCCTATCTCAAAACTGTGCGGGAAAAGCAGCGGGGCACCTGCGAGGCCCGAAAGCCCCCAGGAGCCAGCGGGTGTTCACCAGGAAGAGTGGCAGGTTCACCGGAGAGCAGCAGCTACAGCCAGGAGCTCTCTCCTCTCAACAGCAGCCCCGCCACTAGGAACTCTGCCTCCGACCTGCCCGGGCCCCGCAGCACAGGGCCTCACACAGAAGAGAACCTGCGAGGAGGGACATTAAAGCTGAGCAGGACAGGGACAACGGAGACAAAAAGGTCCAGGTAAGAGTCAGAGAGCAGCAGAGGCTGACATGTCAGACAGCAAGTTCGTCGCCACGTGGGAACAACAGGAGAGGAGCTCAGTGAAGTGGCCAACCTTCACGCCACCTCCTCCTAAAGGTTTAAGACAGCAAAATTCACATAAAAGTGAACCACAGAAAGGTCAAATCCCAGACAAGCTGCCCTAGGAGAAAAAGATAATAAGGAGCAGAACAACATCCCTACAGACGATGAAAAGCACCAAAAAGACACAATCAAAAAGAGATCAAAACTGTTATGTTCTATTTCCAAACAAGCTAAAAGACATCGAGAAAATGATAAAAAGCATGAAAGAATAACGTAAACCAGAATCAGCGAAACTCAGAAATGAGGTGACAAAGTCAAGGAAAAATTAGAAACAAAAGAAAATTTCACTTGAGAAATGAAGACTACACTAAAAAGAACACAAGAGCAAATAAACGCAACAAATGATACCTTAAGAAGGACTTAGGAGAGCGAGAAGGATAAACAGAGTATAAAACTTTTTAAAAGAAGAGACTGAAAGGATTAAAGAGAAAAGGACAAATACTGATGGCAGATACAAAAGATACAACGTATGAATAACAGGAATCTCTGAAGAGGAAAACAAAAACAAAGAAAGCGTTAAAGAAAATGTTCCTGAATACGAAAGGTTTAACTGCATATATGCTGAAAGAACACAACCTCTCCCTGAGAATGACAACCCAAGACAGCCAACTCCAAGTAAAATGCTGGGCTTTATGGGAAAAGAATTCTGTGGGCATCTTTGGGCAGAAAGAACACATGAGAAACACACGAGAAATAAAATTAGACTATCATCAGACTGACAGCAACCTTTCATACCAGGAAAAAAATTATCTAGTGTAACTATTTACTCAAGATAGATTCTCAAGGAAAGAAAACATGAGCCACGGATTTTCTAGCTATCAAAACTGTCATCGACATGCACAAATATGGGGAACGCAGCCCCCATGAAACATTCCAAAAGAATCCAACAGAGAACGCAATTCAGAAAACCAAATGACTATAGAGACATCCACACAGACTTGTAATTAGCATTAAACATAGAGTTACTTATGGAACTAAGACGAAGGGTCCAGGGGGAGAGGACAGCATGAAACAGCCACGTGATGTAACCAAAACACATGCATGAGCGACAGTCCTCGCTGGAGCGCAGCCCACCCGACGCTCTCCCTCCCAGCATCCAGCCAAGTCGCCAAAGGCCTTTCCCTGGGAGTAAGGATCACACCCTACGTAAGACCCACCCCAACCAAGCCTAAAACCTGCACAGGGAAGGCAAGTCTGCAGGGTGAGCCCCACTGGGTGAGGGAGCTCAGAAACATCACAGACCCACAGACCCAGATTTCCACAGACCCTACTGAACACCAAAGTGAGACACAAGACACACAAGTTCAAGATGAGCAGCCAGGAGCTGAACTAAAACAAGAGTCAATACTCTTCAGAGGATGATGACATGTCATCCACAAAATCCAGCATCCAAGCAACAATGACTAGACATGCAGAGAGACAGGAAACTGTGACCCATGGTCAAAGGAAAAAGCAGTCGACAGAGACCGAATCGAGACGCCCCACATGTCGGACATGACAAAACCATTAGAGCAGCTTTTACAAATAGGTTCAAAGAATGTTGGGAAAATGTGGCCTCAGTAAGTGAGCAGACAGGGAAATCTCAGCAAAGAATCAGCAGCCATAAAAAAAACTTCAGTGGAAATCCCAGAACTGCAGATACATCAACAAATGAAAACTTCACTGGACAGACTGCAGAGCTGACTGGAGAAGACAGGGAATCTGAAGACAGATCAGTAGAAATGATCCAGTCCGAACAGAGAAAGAAGTGATTAAAGAAAAACAAATACACACTCAGAGACCCACAGGGCAAGATCAAAAGATCTAACGGTATAACTGGGAATCCCAATAGAAAAAGACTGAAACAGAGAAAGTTCTGAAGAAATAAAGGCCAAAGTGTTGCAAATTTGAGGAGAACTACTGACCTACAGATCCAAGAAGCTCAGAGAAGCCCAAGCAGAGCGACCAGCAAGAGAACCAAGTCTAAACACCACACAGACGAACTTCTAAGCAGTAAGACGATCACCTCAAAACAGCTGGAGACGTGACACACGTGACCGACAGGAAACAAGCACTGAAATCACAGTGGGGCCCTGAATACGATGGAACAACGTCTTCAAGGACGACGACGGTCACACGTTCACGGCTGTTTTCAGGTCTAAGAATAAGAGCTCTGCAATTCTGCAAAACACACTGGGAGATCTCCCATCTTTTTTGTGATCTGGAACAAGAAGACATGTCTAAATGAGAATAGGAGTTTCCTTGGAAAAAAGAAAGAGACCAGCAGTTAAGACAGGATTCAAGGAGTAGAGGAAAAACGTGAAGGATGGCTAAAATTCTTACAATCACTTATCCCTGTTAGTCGATCATTCTATAAAATTAAGTGACGGATATCTGGATTTGCTCGGCTTATTCAAGAATGTGAGAGAAAATTAACCTGAAGTTAAAAAAACAGAGCTGAAAGAAGAAAAAACAAACTGTCAACATTCAGGGAAAACTTCATTCAAACTTTTGAGGGCGAAATACAACCATTTTCAGGTAAACAAAAGCTGAAAGAATCCATCACCAGCAGATTGCACTACAAGAAACGTTAAATGCTGTCCTTCAAGCCAAAGGGAAATACTGCTGATGGAAGCCTGGAACTTGGGAAGAAGGAACGAAAAACACCAGAAATGGTAAATAAGCAGGTAAATATAAAAGACGATGTTTTCTTTCTTCCTGTGATTTACTTGTAAAGCAACTGGCAGTTTAAAGAAAAAATAACAATACTTTAAAGTTGGGTTTGTCATTGCATAAAAAGATACGACAGCAAACAAAACAAGAAACTAACAAAATTTGGACACACAGAAACAGGCAACAACCTTCCTTCATGCTAACCCCACTACTCAGGGAGAACAGTCAGCCCCCCAAAGGTCAGTCTTCTGACGGAATCTCCCCATATTCTCTTCAAAGTCAGTCTAAATCTCATCATGTTAAGCTACAGTGATCAAACTTCCTCATGCAAAGAACTTCTTGCTCACGTGATATCCACAAACAGGTTGATTTGAATATAAAGTATCGAATGTACCGAGAAAACAAGTATTCCAAGGGCGGTGAGACAACGTGTGCGCGAGAACGCCAGCCCGTTCTCAGCGTGCCTGACTCCCTGCAGAGGCGGGCGGGACGCAGGTGCCCCGAGGCCCCTCCAGCCCCCGTCCCTGCAACCGTGCGGTACCTCTGTTCCCGATCCCGGTCCCGGAGAGTCCACTTTCCTCTTTTTCCTGGGCCCGATGGCAGCTAGTGCTGTGAGGTTGGCATCTCGCTGCCTCATCTGTGCCAGTTCTTGTTGCTGCATCTTTGTTTTGAAAAGGAAACAGGGACTGTCATTTCATGCACATTTTTTATTACTACAAAAGTATTACGTAGACACCAAAGGGTTTTCTAAATCTTCCTAAATTAAAATTTAATTTGACTGTTTTTTTTTTTAAACAGTAAGCATATTTTGCAATCAGAAAAACAGTAAAGCAATAGATGCTCATCTTAAAAAGCTCAGAAAATATGAGCAAATCTTGAGAGTACAGAGACTGGATTGCACCAAATGAGAAATTACCTTGAAGTTTAAAAGCACAGGAAAACACTTTTGCAAACATCATAAATCGCTACAGGAAGGCCTACTGTGCAGAGATACCATGGCTTTCTCAGCCTCTCTCTCTCTCCTGTTAGGTGCTGAGGTTGAATACGAACATATTTTCAAGTGTGCAGTGAGTGTAGATTCTTGGACTGAAAAAGCTTACCTCCTTTGCCTTCTGTTTCAACCTTAACTGTTCTGGATCTTCTTGTCTGGATCGAGACTATTCTCAAACAGGTAAAAAAGAAAGATAAGTTGTGACCTAAACGTTCATCACCTGACAAATATGTTATCTTATTCGTGACGTAATGACATCTAAGTCACGTGACAGAATGCATTAAATTTTTAAACGTTTACAGCTAACAGATGAAAATTTATCATCACGAAAATCAATACCATTTGGACGTAAGAACCACGCCATGGTCTGACGTGACCTGAGGACGGTGGGCCAGGGCAGCCCGCAGGGCTCCGGGCTCAGTTAAGGGACCTGCCCCACGCGCTGGGTGACCTGCGGAGGTCCGGAGGCTTCCCGCCCCGGCTCTGCTCCTAAGCCCGTGCACCTGTCATCGAGGCCAGCCCCAAACCCTGCTCCGGCTCCTGGAAACCCCAAGGGTGTCTGCGAGCGCCCAGGGTGGAGAGGGGAAAACTGAGTGAAGCGCAAGCACTTGCCTTTGCTGCCCGCATCAAGATCTCTCTCTCCTGCTCGTCCTTTCTCTGTTTCTCAATTTGATCAAGCTGTTCAAAAAATTTGAGCTGAGCCCGGACATCACTTGCCTGCTCGTATCTGTCATCATCCTAGAAAAAAGTGAAACGACTGTTTGTCACGAACCTGGGAACCCAGCCGGACAGTCCGCGCACCGCCTCCCGCCTCCCTCGGCCCCCTCCCCAGGCGGGCGCGCAGACCCAAGCCCCTCTCGTCTCCAACAGACTCTGCTTCTGAAGTGCTCTGGATCGCACACGCCGTCTCAGGCAAGTCGTCCGGGGGCTCACAGGCAAGTGTCCACTTTATACGCTTTGGTATCATTTGACTCTTTTAAGTGACATTTAAAATTTTTTTCTAATAGCATAAGAAGTATTTTTAAAGCAAAATGGCTACAGGCTTGTACTTCCAACGCCGCGCAGGCAGTGCCTGGCCGCTCCACGGTGCCCTTGAAAGAGGGTCTGCGTGACTGAAGAGGAAGGCGGGCTCTGCCTTGAGCCTACTGTGCGAGGCCGGGCTCCGGCGAGCCGGCCCTCCACAGCACACGGCAGGGCACCACTCTGAGTCCCGGGAGCGCGGGTGAGCCAGAGCCCCTCGCGTCTGCACACACAGCTCGGGCCTGCGCAGCTGCTGGGACCCCCCGCCCCGCCCCGCGTGGAAACGGGCAGGAGGGTCCACCATCTCCAGAGCTGAAGATGCCGCCTGCCCAGACCCAGAAGGTCGGCTCCCTAACCCGGAGGTCGGATCCCCCGCATCCTCCTTCCAGAGCCCGGTGGAAAGCGCCCAGAGCACCACGGGGCTGAAAGAAGTGGCATCTTCCCAAAATCTCGTTCTGGGAAAAACTCAAAACAAGCTCAACACTCCGCCGCTTCCCCTGTGCCCTCCAGGCGGCACCAGACCCAGGAGGGGCGACAGGGCATCCCCTCCAGGAAACGGCGGGTTACCTTATAAGAGAAGTTCTTTTGCTGAGCCGTTTCTGATATCTTTTCTACAAGGTTCTGCAGCCTCTGTTGCGTGGCGTGTGACACGTAACTCACCACGTCTGGGTGTAACTCTGTTATGCCGTGTTTCTTACCTGGGGAACAGGCGATACTTTACAATCACTGAAGCTCTTTTCTTTCCTTCGCTGTTTTTCCCTTATCCCCCAGTTACCGCTTTGTGCAACCTGAGGGTCGAGGGTGGTCTACACCTGCTTCAACTACCTGAGAACGTCACCGCCAACCCCACGAAAGCACAACCCTGGCAAAACAGGTGACAAGGGACAAGGGGTGTGCCCCCAAGCCCAGGACAGCTCCGCGCGGAGCACCGCAGCCGTGGTCCACGCCAAGCCCACGCGTGGAGGCCTGACGTCCCAGGGCCGGTAGGAGACAGGGCCATACCTATTTCTAATATTCTTCTTTGCAGAGGCGCTGGGAGGAGGAAGGTCTCGTCTTTGCAGGACCGCGTCAGGGTGCCCACTAACTCAGAGTTCGTAGCCAATATTCTCGCACTTTCTTCCGACAGGTTCACGCCAGCCATCGACGCTACGTCATTGATGTCATCGTCGTCCCTTCAGGAAAGAAGAGGAGGTGGGTCTAACCGAACGAGGGCCGCCAAGGAGGCACATGCGGGTGCCCCCAACTCGGCAGACAGAGGGGCGGCTCCCCCGCACTGCCGTCACCTGAGCACGAAGGCGGTCGCCTGCAAGCGAATCTGTTCTTTTAAAGGAAGACCCACCCGGAGGTACGGCAGAATGGGAGTCTTTGCACATAGATGTCAACGCCAAGTTCACAGAGAGCACAGCACCTACTCACTGCTTCAAGGAGTTTGTTCTGTGAAACCTTTTTTAAATGATCTCACAGCATTAATTTATTTTTAATACGATCACAAACTCTCAGAAAAGCTGGAGTACAGTATAAGGGACTCTTCCCCCCTGAATCACTTGAGGGTGAGCGGCCGACCTGACACCCACCCCCCGGGACACGGAAGTGTGGCTCCCTGTGGACAGAGGCACCCCCTACAGAACCAGGGGGATGGCCTTTGAAACCAGGCCACCAGCCACGCCCAGACCCCCAGGTTTGGCTAACGGTCCCTAGAGCGTCTCCCACAGCAAAGGGTCCAGCTCAGAACCACGAGCTGCGTTTTGCTGTCACGTCTCTGCAGCCCCTCCCTCACTCTCGTGCCCCTGACACCTGGAAGGTCACAGGCCAGCTGTTCTGCAGCATGTCCTCGTTTTCCCTCTGACGGACGTCCCTTTGTGACGAGACGCGGGCAATGCACCTTTGGCAGGAATTTCACACGAGTCACGGGGCCTTGTTCACCCTGCACACGGAGCTCCAGCGCCGGGGGGCCCTGCCCGGCTTCCCTGCTGTCGGGGCG
The DNA here is from genome assembly GCF_028564815.1 of Eubalaena glacialis. Classification (NCBI taxonomy): domain Eukaryota; kingdom Metazoa; phylum Chordata; class Mammalia; order Artiodactyla; family Balaenidae; genus Eubalaena; species Eubalaena glacialis. Next base: position 2,219,044 of record NC_083728.1, on the reverse strand, counting down.
CCCCTCCCTCCCTGTGCAGTTACGAGGACCTTGGGGGAGGTGGTCTGAGACTGTGCAAATCCCATTCCCCTAAACCACCCACTTAACTCGCTTCTAGGGGCTTGGGTTCCTGTCTTATCCAGCGGATACAACGTCACTACAGACACGGCTGGCGGGAGGGGGCCACTTGGGGGCTTCTGAGAACTCTGACCCTCGAGCACTGCTTTCTGACCAAACAAAGTGCACTAACTCGTCCTGCACCCTCCCGACTCCGGCCTGGAATCAGCAGCCCCCTAAGGCACCCTGGTCACTGCGGGGGAAGCGGTTTTAGACGAGCCCTGGGCGCTGGGTGTGCTGCTGCCATCGTGGTGTCACCAATCCCAGGCCCCCCCAGTGGCAGAGTGGGCGGCTCTGGCCATAGCCTTTCCTGAGCATCCACAGCTGGACGCCCAGCCCGACCCAACCCCCTGGGCTCGCCTCGTTTGCTCCTCTCTGCATTTCTGACTCCCTCACACCTGCAGGTGGATGCGTCTTCCCATCTCCGCCACCCGCCCTCTCCCTCGTGGATGTCCTCCCCACCCGTGGGCCCCTGCCCTCCGTTGCAGGCTGTGCCAGGCACCCACCTCCTCACCCTGCCTGGAGGCCGACCCCGGCTCAGGCCACCACGGCTCCAGCACTGCCAACACCTGCCCTGCTCCCTAACAGATTGAGTGAGGGACGAAGCGACTGGGAAGGGAAGGGAAGGACCACCCAGGTCCCCTGACATATGCACTTTGCTACTGCTGGATCCGAACCAAAGTAGCCACTGCAGCCCTTCCTATGGCGATGCTCAGACCAGCTGCTCGTCAAGAGATCAAAGCACAGCATCTCTGAAGGTTCTGAGGTTGAAAGGAGGACACAGACGCGTCCTCTGTTATGACTGTGATGCTCTCAGAAGGCTGAGCCATCGTATCACAGACACAAATCTCCCACTGGTTCGCGCGGAAAGTCAGCTGCTCTGCCATCCCGCCCTGTCTGCGGCAAATGTCCCTGAGCCGCTCTGGGGGACAACACGCACACAGCGTGTGTGTGTGTGTGTGCGTGCGTGTGTGTGTGTGTGTGTGCGTGCGTGTGTGCGTGTGCGTGCGCGCGCAGGGAATGAACGCAGCCTCAAAGCACCAACAGCCACCGGGCGAGGCCCCTCCCTCCGGGCGCCTCCTGCGCCACGGGCTCACTCCTTACCGAAACGAGCCTCCCCCGGGCTCCTTGAGCTTGTTTTTCTGTGCAGCAGCTGCTTGTGCCGAGACAGTAGAAAGAGCTTTGGTTCCAGGTAACACGGCAGGTTTCACCACAGGGACTGCAAAACAAGAGACGAGGGTATGCCCCCCGCGCACGGACTCGGAGACGGAGACACTGCCGTCCCCGGTGCCAGGTGGGCTGCGGGGAGGGCCACTACCTCCCGCCCACCACAAGGAAGCTTCCTAAAACGTCAGAAACGCTGGGTTACTAACTCTAGATTAGAGTAAAAGCACAAGCAGCATCTCTCACGCATTTGCCTTCCTGTATCTCATCAAACTTTTTGAAATGTAGGCAAGAACCCAGTCCTGAATGTGTAATTGTAAAAATCGTACTGACAGGGCGATGCCCGTACAACCCTATGAACGTACTAACGCCACTGAATTGTACACCTGTTCACGTGGCTAAAATGGCCAAGTTTATGTTACGTGAGTTTCACCACAATTAAAAAAACAGGGAGATGGGGTCCTGGGCAGAGCGGCCCGGCCACCGGCCCTCACCTGGCTGCAGCTGGTTCAGCTGGATCTGCTGGGGCGTGGTGAGCACGATGCGGTTGTGGGGCTGCCGGAGCGCCACCATGGGTGTCTGCGTCAGCGTCACCTGCGGTGGCCGGATCAGCGCTCCAGGTTTGGGCGGCGGCTGGATCACCTGGGGCAGAGCCCACGGGGCACGTGAGCACACGTCCCACCCCCGTCCCCACCGCCCGAGGGGGCTCCCACACCTGTTCCCTGCCCGGGGCGGGGGTGGGCAGCCTTCCGGGAGGACCAGGAGGGTCAGCCGCGGGCACTGCATCAGGCGCCACGGCTGCAAGCTCCTGGGGGCAGATTAACTGCTCGGAAGCCACCCACGGGGCCCTGAGGCCAGCGCCCGGAGGACAGTGTTTGCTGAGCCTGTGAACCAGCGTGGAACGGCCGACTTCTCCCCAGATGTGAGCACAGGTGCCAGGGCGCCCCCTGATCCCTTCCAGAGCCTCTAGGGCTGGATCAGAACCCAGCTGCTGAATTTTACGGAGGTCACCTGGTGGGCACACTCTTATGTCACAGCGCACTCGGGGAGGGATGGGTGGTGCCCGGGGCCCAGCTATTTCTGCAACAAAACCTATGAAAATTCACACTGTCCGCAAGGAGCACGCACACGACTGCCTGCAGGAGGCTCAGGCCAAGTCTCGCCACGAACTCAGGGAAGAGCCTCCAGGTTGCACGTCCCTACGGCCTTCAAGGGAAGCAGGCAATGGACCGGTGGTGCCCGACTCTGCAAGGGCGCGGCAGAGCTCCAACCCTCCAGTGAGGGGCATGCGAGCGAGCCCTGATCTCACACCCGCGCTTTGGCCGGAAGCACACACACGGCTCCACCTCCCGTGGGAGTCTGTCTTCCTCACCACCAATCAAGGCAAGAACAAACGCAGATTTTAACTTGAGCAGGTGAGAGACCACCACCCTTCATGACCTTGATTCCCCACCTGGTTATCACTTGAGCATTATCGTAAACTACACTCCATAACCTATGAAAGTGACGTGAGAACCTGCGTTGTTTTAAATTTTTTTAACTGTCTGTATAGGAACAAAATCCCTTTGAAATTAAAAAAAAAAAAAAAAAAAAAAATAGCAACTGCCTTTCTACACTGGGCGAAGCCCATCTGCCTGCAGGAGCATGTTCAATCCTAAACTCTTCCCAGCAGAGACACCCTTTTCTATAGCTACACGACCAGAACCCTGGATCCCAACCACAGATAAATCCACCATCAGCAGCCGTGCCTCCCGAGGATCTCTGAGCCCCAAACAACGGCTGCAGAGCTGGGCTCTAGACCATGAAACCTGACGTGGCCAGCGCCAAGCACTTAGCGTCGGTTTCGTGTATTTGGGCCATTGCTCCTAATCAAAGATAACGTCCAGCTAAAAGATCCACTGCAAACACACTGTGTCCATTTAAACCAGGGACGCCCGAAACAGTACAGACAACGGACGTGCCAAAGGGTAAAATTCAGTAGGCTTATTTCGTTTTACTGAGAAATAAATTTCAAAGCTGCAGGGCCTCGGCCCCTGGCTGACACCTCACTATTTCGGATCCCGCCCCGGGTTCTCCCTGGCAGTCTCTCTGAGCCATGGGCGGCCGGGCACGCGCAGGGGAGCAGGGCAAGGCTCTGGCCTCCATACCAGCGGCGTGGGCTGCCCCTGCTTGCCGACGCCCACCGGCGCGGGCTGCGCGAGGCTGATGACAGGGGGCTGGAGGGCGCTGGTCACGGTGGCCGCCGTCTTCCCGGCCGTGCGCTGCACCGAGCCGCTGAGCACCACGGCCGTGAGCGCGGTGGTGGCCTGCGAGGCCAGCGGCAGCTGCTGCTGACTCTGCTGGATGAAGGCCGCGGAGTCGGGGGTCAGCTGTCTCAAGGCGGGCAAGCTCCTCTGGGCGGAAAGACAGACACAGGGTTGGCTCCCTCCTCGACTCAGAAAACGAGAACACGTCCTCGGCCAAACAGCGTCGGTCGGGGCCTTAAGGAGACGCCCCGGACGCCGGGTGCCGGCATCCCAAACCACTGTCCCCCGACCGCCGCTGAGCAGGGTGACCCTCAGTGACAACTGGCTGCAATTTGTTTAAAAAACAAACCAGAAGCGCCATTTCTGAAATGCAGTCAAGCACGTTAAGGCAGTGGAGGCATCTGAGCGACACCCTCGCCCCAGCAGCGCGGGGCCCCCGTCTGTGGGGAGAGGGCCCCTCGCAGTCCCCGGCTGGGACACGACATTGTGGCCTCAGGGGCGGGGGTCTCGCAACTTACAGAGAAGCCTCGAAAGAGAAAACTTAGCATTCTGTCTCAGGGGGCTTGAAACCTGCAAACGCACCGGTGACACCCGTGCGAGCCCACCCCTCCCCGGGACACGCCCGTCCCCCACCCGACGCTGGGTGCTCGCAGGGGGCTTCAAGTTACCTTCAGGAAAGGCACAAGGTAAGGTTGAGGTGAAGAATTAAGTTCTCGGTATAACCTACTAGTGAAATCTTCTGCTTCGATTTTTCCGTCCTTAAAAATAAAATTCACATTGAAATTCCTCCACGAATACAAACTCGCACACGCGTAACTTTACGCAGCATTTCTCTGGTCTCGCGTTTTAGGACTGGCTGCTCCTCACGCCAGGTCCTGCGCTGGACGAAGGTGCGGGCGGGCCCGGGGGCCACGTGCTCAGCTGACACGGGTTCCCAGGCGTGGCTGAGGCCCCCGGCCCTCCCTGCGCCCCGCCCCATCTGGGCTCACTGGCCCACTCCACGACTTCCGTACACCAGCTCCCACAGGACATTTATGTGGCACCTAACCCACCGCAGGTCAGGCATTTTGCCAGGTGACAGACTAGCCTAAAAGTACCCTCGTGACCAAGTTGGAAGGTACCGCAGACCAGGGACACCCTTACCCAGAAAGACCACACCTACGCCGGAGACCCCAGAGCAGCTGGGGCGCCGGCAGGGAGAAGCGAGCGCCCAGACGAGAGGGCCCAGACCCCGCTCTGGAAACCAAAGCGAGCCGGGTGTGAGGGCTGGGGGATGGGACAGCACGGGCACCCGGGAGGGGTCAGCACCGTCCCAGCCGGCTCTGCCGACACCTGGGAATCCTACGAGACAAACTCTGCCCACCTGCGCCCTCTCACTCGAGGTCACCTACCACCAGCAGCCAAGCCCATGGCTGACTGGGCCCAGTTCAAGGGGGGAGTGGCCAGGGCTGCAAAGAGGTCCTGTAACAAGGGCGGAACGGGGGTCTCGGCGCCCTGATAAGGGCGCAGCACAAGGGGGACGGCACTGGGCTCATCTGGAGGTGAGGGGATGGGGGGGTGGGAGAGTCAACGAGACGAGCCCACGCTTCCAGCGCCGGGGAGGGACCACGGACAAAGGACCGTGGGAAGAAAGGGAACGGCATTTATTTAATTAGAAATTTTCATTAGAAGGTAAAATTGTTATAATTAAAACAAACAAAAAGCTGGGAGTTCTTGTTCCTCGCAGGAGGTGAGATTATTTTTCAATCTCTGAGTTTCCTGAAAAGATTTAAGGAGCATCTGAAGCGATCATTTTTGCTTGTGAGAGCGGGACTTCATTCCTTTCTGGCCCCAAACCCACGTGGTCTGCAGAGACGGCGCAGAGCCAGCCCCCGAGGGTGGCTCCCCTCCAGCCCAAGCCCTCGGCACGGAAGGGAGGCTGCGAGCAGAGGGTCTGAGCCGGCAAACCCACCAGCAGGACAGAAACGTCCAACAGCCCGTCTGCTGAGCCACCAGGTTTCCTTGCAAAGAGAAACCGAGAGGAAAGGAAAACAGCAGGAAGGAGGGGACCCCCAGGTTACCGGCGACACAGAGGCAGCTGCCACAGGTGGACCTGACCGACTCTGACCGAGACCTGCAGGCAACACTGGACTCAGCCTCTGGGCACCTGGGGGCTGCGAGGGATCCTGTATTCACAGGTTATGTCCAGGCATCCGTGCTGAAATATTTATGAGACTGGGGAGGGGTTGTGGGTGGCAACGGGGGCGCAGCAGATGCAAAGTCATATAAGAACTCATGACCGATGAAGCCCGCAGGTGGCCCAGAAGGGCTGTCACTCTGCTTTCCGCTTCTGTATCACTTAAAATCCTCCGTGAAAGGGACTTCCCTGGTGGCACGGTGGATAAGACTCCGTGCTCCCAATGCAGGGGGCCCGGGTTCGATCCCTGGTCGGGGAACTAGATCCCACATGCATGCCACAACTAAGAGTTCGCATGCCACAACTGGGGAGCCCACCTGCCGCAACTAGGGAGCCTGTGAGCCGCAGCTAAGACCCCGTGCAACCAAATAGATAAATATTTAAAAAAAAAAAAATCCTCCGTGAAAAAGGTAGAGCAGGTGGAGGAGTGAGCGAGGGCCTTTAAACACCCTCCATCTGGTGAATTTACATCGCTCCTCTGCGGCCAACATGCCGAGCGACTGACGGGGTGGAAAAGGAGCTCCTAGGGGAGCCGTCCTGCTGTGAGGCTCCGAGAAGCCGGGCTGGCGAGCGGATGGCAGGGTGGTGGGCAGAGGGGCCCAAACTCCGGCCGCGCCCCGCCCCCCATGGCCAAGTACAGCGCTCTAAGGCAGAAGGGCCGGCGTACAGAGCTCTTACCAGCAGATTCTGTACCAGTTCTTTCACGTTAGCGGCTGTCTCTGTAGACTGTTTACCAGATGAAGCCAGTTTTATTAGCGTAGATAAAAAATTTTTACATTTCTTCACGTTCTCCATAGTTTCCTGGATAGAAGTTAAAAAGATGTAAGCGAAAAACTCTTAAAAGGCAGATTTTCATCACAGCTTTTAACTAAGATATGGGTGTCACATAAGAAATGTGTATTTCTGGGCTTCCCAGGTAGCGCAGAGGTTAAGAATCCGCCTGCCAATGCAGGGGACACGGGTTCAAGCCCTGGTCCGGGAAGACCCCACATGCCGCAGAGCAACTAAGCCCCGTGCTCCACAACTACTGAGCCTGTGCTCTGGAGCCCACGTGCCACAACTACTGAGCCCGCGTGCTGCGGCTACTGAAGCCCGCGTGCCTGGAGCCCGTGCTCCGCGACAAGAGAGCCACCACAGTAAGAAGCCCGCGCACCACAACGAAGAGTAGCCCCCGCTCGACGCAACTAGAGAAAGCCCGCGCGCAGCAACGAAGCCCCAACGCAGCCAAAAATAAATAAATAAAATAAATAAATTTATTTTTAAAAAAAAGAAATGTGTATTTCTTTTCTTAAACTTCTTTGAGGAAAATGCAGTAACTCTCACGGCCTGATGATGGGAGTATAAACCAGGACATGTGCTCTGGAGGCCCAGACCCAAGTTTACAGCTCACTCAGCCCAGCAATTCTACTTATAGAAATGTAACTAATAACAAATAAATGTAAAAAAGATGATCTATAAGACATTCACCTTGATGTTGCTTATCATAAAGAAAAACTGATACCTATCTAAGTGCACAATAAAAGAAACTGAATTATGGCACAGATACTAAAGATGATGAAAAATACTCAGCAGAGAAACATGAAAAACGTTAAGTCATAAATAAAGCACGATCCCACTGGTTTAAAGATTCATACGTGTGCAGGAAAACTGCTGGAAATAAATGTTAAGAGGGCAACACTGCCACTCTACAGACCGCAACCGCTGTGCAGCCCCCGTGTCACCCCTCTGAACACACCTGGTCTGGGCTCCATCCCACAGATGTCCCCCACGGCCCGAAAGCCTCGTGTAGGGTGGTGGACCCTTCCTGCGGCCCTGCAGAGACCACTGCCCTCAGACCTACTCATATGGGGCTGTGGAGACCCCAACGCATCCCCACGTCCGCGGCTGTGGCTCCCCTGGGCCGGCCAGCGCTCTGAGGCAGCACGAACCACACACATGGCCCCAAAACGTGGCCGAGAGGCGGCACTCACCGTGGCGGCTGTGGAGGTGGTGGTGGCCCCCGGGACCGTTCGCTGAGGTGTCCCCGTCTGAACAGCTGTCGCCGTCCCAAGTGAGGGTGTCTGGGCAGCGCCACCCAGAACAAGCTGAGGCTACGAGAAGCCAAAACACAAGGTAGATAGAGGCTGCGGGGAGACGGCCTTCGTGAGACTCCCTGTAGCAGGCGGGACCCCACGGGACATGCGGCCTCAAGGGACCACACCAGCCCCGCGGCAGACCGCGTCCCCGAGGGCCACCTTCCTGAGCACCGAGGAAGCAGTATTTTGCAGCAAAAACTGACAGAAACGAAGCCAATGGCCGGGAAGAACCTGGTTGTCAGAAGTCGATCCTAGAAGTCACATGGTGACCAAAACAAATAATCTTTTAATAACCAAACCAGATCCCGTCTCAGAACTGAAAAGAACAAACAGAGAAACCAACTGAAAAGCCCGTCACCTGGCTCGTGCAGGCAGGCTGGTGACAAGGAAGCCAGGACGTCACACCCACACGGGCAGGCGCCCCCCCCCCCATGCGGGGGGCGGCACCAGGACTCGTCGGGGTCCCGGGCTCCCCCACCGCTGCCGGACCAACCTTTCTTTGTTCCCCCAAAGCGAGTCACATCCAGAAACATCCTGGAAAGGGGGTTTTCAGAGCAGGCGGGGACTTGATGTAGTTGGTGTTGGGAGGGAAGGGCTACTTTGCTAAACGAATATATTTAAGCCAGCAAACAACTAGACATCAAACAACAACTGTCCTCGGTCAAATTCCCAAAACTTCTAGTCTACATGAACAATCAGGATGCAAATATTTACTGTTTTTTTTTTTTTAATTAGCACTTTTCCAATTTAAAAATGGAGACTTCTCCAATTTTTTAAACGTTACTCTCTTACGACTTCGGAAGGTAGGGGGCAGTGTAACCCCGAGCGTGACTCGCCTGCGGCTCTTCTAAGCAACCAGGCCCCGGCGCCCTGCCTGCCGCACAAGGGGCTCTGATGGCACGGCCGCTACGGCGGGCGGCGGGCGGTGGGCGGGCAGCTGTCTGCACCCCCCAGGCTGTGGACACTGGTTTCACGGGAGGACTGTCAGTTGGAAGAGATGATGGGCTCTTCCTATATCATCTGTGTATTTTACTTGTAACGTTAAGCACGTATTACTTTTGTAACTACAAAATGGCAAATAAAAAACTTCAGAGGAGAAACGTAAAAGAACTGACCAACAGCCATCTTTGGGCCGCAAAAGGGGAAGAGCAGAGCTGCTTCGGGACACCCAGAAACAGCCAGGGCACTTCCAATTCTTGGGAGTTTTCCTTTACATCAAAATTTATTCCTCACACTTGCTTCTACTGGTCGGATGAATACACGTTTCACCTGGATAATTCTCAGATTGTGGGAAACTATGTTGATAAACTTATTTTCTACTAAATCTCATGCAAAAGCTGACCATGAGCTTCACTACCTTCTCAGAAAAGGTTCCTTTCACTATAACTGAAGTTCAGATGCGCCAATCAGACTGAACTCAGGCCAGAAGACCCCGTCTCAGGAAGCGCCGTTGCCTGGGCAGCTCCTGTCGCGGGAGACCACTGAGCTCAGTTACTTGGGACCCAACTGCTCCTCCAGCTGTTCTGAAAAGCAATGTCACGGCTGCAGACGCCAAAAGGCAAAGGAGGACAAGACCAGGGTGAGCGGAGAGAGCACTGGACGAGGTGCGGCTGCAGGGAGGCCGGCCGAGGCCACACCGGGATCGGGGTCCGGAGCCTCTCACACCGCACGTGTCCGCGCCCGTCAGGGAGGGGTGTTGTGAGAATCGCACGCATGAACGCACATACACAGTGAGGACGCGTCCTCCTCGGTGCAGGAACAGGTCGCGAGCAGCACACGCTTACCCCCCACCCCCCCTCCGCGCAGTAGATCTTCTCTGCCGCACCGTCAGTTACTAAGGCGACATGTTCAATTGTACTTCTGGCACAGTGGGAAGCTTTTAAGACTGTTGCTGCTGTTAAACTCTATGCGACTTTAAAGAAAAGCCACTCTGATCTACGCTGTGTTCCCCAAACTCCAAAACTTAGCATCCAGCACCCAAACTCGTGAGGCCTGACCCCTGCGTCGTGGGCACCGCGGAGCCCCAGCCTCACCTGAACCCCGGGAGAGCGCTGCAGCGCAGTGCTGGGCTGTACCGTCGTCTGGGCCTGAGACACTTGCTTGATTATGGTCGTTGGGGTCACCTGCCGTGCAATAATGGGGGTCCCAGGTGCCTGAAAAACAAGGAGGAGTCGCCTAGAAGGAGAGACAAGTGAAAGTAGTTCCCAGCACCTGGCGCACCCAAGACTCCATCCTTTAGTACAGAGCCAGCGCGCTCAAGGGCCCCCAAGGTCTAGTCACCAGCCTCAGGGAAGCCACCCTAAGTCTAAACTCTCCTTAACAAGTAAAAGTGTATGATCGGAACCTCCATCGTATAAACTGTAATACACTCCTTAACAAAGTCTCCGACCTGGCCTTTAAGGAACGCATACACCTGGGAAATCAATACTCGTGTGGATTTCTTGTAATCTTGGCCACAAGCACTAAAAAAGTAACAAAGGCACTACAGTAAGAAGCACGTGTTCCCTGGGCCTAAAGACTGGCCACAGTGCTGCAGAAAAGGAAGTAAACGAGACACTTAAAGTGAACTGTCCTACATAGTTAGGGTACATAAAACGAAATATCCCACATCTGCGTCTTACTGGACGGACCTCGACAGACCCTGAAAACTGCTCTGGCCTGCTCTGGATGTTCAGTCAGGGGAGGGCCCTTTGTGAGTCCCCACGCACGTACACGCCCTGTCTACAGCGGCAGGGGTCTCAACTCCAGAGGAACGCAGCTGAAATCACCGGAGAAAAGAGTTTTCGAGATCTTCCTCATCTCCATGTGAGTCTCTAACCAGCCAACCGGCTCAGAACAGCAGAACGGCAGCACGAGACAGAAAGGCATCAGGAGACAGAGTAGGGAGAGGTGATGTGCGGGCATGGACCCAAATGGAAACTGAGAGGCAGAACCCTGGGGGGAGGGGCGAGTCCCAGGCACTGGGCTTCAAGCATCCAACCCATCCTCCCTCCACAACCCCAGGGGGCCACAGCCGCAGGGGTCAGGGCAGTAACCCCTAAAGGCTTCAACGTCTGTGGGGGAGAGGGGAGTACTGTTAAACATAATCCTGTAAAGCTCTTCCGCGCCTCCCTGGCAGGAAGAGCTGACACTTGCTCAGTGCTCCCTCTGTTCCACTATCCCTGGCACCTAAACGTCCTAACTGGTCCCGTAACAGCCCTATGAGAGCAGCACCGGCGAGATGCGGGACCTCCACGTTGCAGAGGAGGAAACCGAGGCCCGGGAAGGTGGCGTCACAGGAGAGAAGGGGAGGGCCCAGGCGGGGTCCCGGCGGCAGACCCCGAGCTCCTCACGTGGGCCACGCCACACACCCCCGCCCCCTCCCCTCCCCCCACCCCCCACCCCCCACCCCCCACCCCCGCCAGGCCCAGCGCTCGCACTCACCTGCACGGTGGAGATCTGCACGGGAGGGGCACTTGTGGGCGTGGCCGGGCGGGGCGCCATGGCGGTCTGAGGCTGGGCCTGGGCGTGGGCCTGGGCCTGCATCTGGGCCAGGGCCTGCTGAGGAATCATTAACAGCTGCCCGTTCTCGCTGCGCACGAGGACCATACCTGGGGGAGGAGAGCTGGCATCGGGAAACACGTCCCAGGGCCGGACTCCATGGGGGAGCCCGGCAGCTCAGAGGAGGAAGGAGAAGCTGTCAAACACAGTCGCGGAACTCTAAACACACCTGCCGAGAAAGAGGGTCCGCAGCACGACAAAAACGTAAAAGGATTTTTTTCCTGGATTCAAACAGCAACAGTGGGCCAGGCAGCCGAGCTGCTCACGCCGCGGTCTGCCCCTGCACTGGCCTGCAGGTCAGGAGGCCCGGAAGCCGAGGGCCTCGTGTGCTCCCAACACGGGCTGCCCGGCGTGGCCAAGTTCACAAGGCAGCAGGTGTCTGGCGGGAGGTCATGGCTGGAGCCTCAGACCCGAGCCCTGCCCTGGAGCAGGTGTCCCCGCCCCCGTCCCCTCGGGCTGGGCTGGGCCCTGGGAGACAGCGCCCCACAGCCCACATGCCCAGGGCTCCCTGCCTGCAGTCCTGTGAGGCCCTGACACTCCTTCCAGGAACAGGACCGCTCTCGGGTGGGGGGGCAGTGCTGTGCCCACGACGACCTGGGGTGCCCACCACAGAGACACAGAGACACGGAGGACCACTTGCACTTCACGGTGCTTCAGCTACATCACTGGAAGCCCAACCCTAGGGGGCAGGTTTGGCGTTAATTCCAGCTTCAAAAACCGGCAACCAATTATATCCTAGATTCCATTAGAAACAGCAACACAACTTTCACACTTGATTTCCCATGACAGATTAGTGATGGAGCTGCAAGGGGAGACCTAAAAACGCCATAAACACCGTACTCTTCCCAAAGCGAGGCCTCAGCAGAGGTCCCTGCACGAGGCACCCCACTGAAGAGCGACGCAGCCGGGCAAGGGGGTGTCGACCAAGGAGCCTGCTGCCTGGGCAGCCCCTGCGTCCTCCCACGAGGCAGCTGAAAATCAGGTCCAAGAACCTCCTGCCAGCTTCACAAGTGACATCAGGCTTTCCCCTGCTGAACCAAACAGGAGTTCGATCCAACTCACAAGTCTGAGAAGTCTCTGAAGCCGCTGGGTCCCGGCTCCTTCGACACCCATCATGACATCAGGAAATAACAGGCCTTTCCCTGGGGTCACATCTGCTACTCTTGATCCAAAAGAACCACGTGTATGCCCATTACGAGAGCTTCCCTCCAAAACATCCCTTTTAAAATAAGCCATGCTGCAGCAAAGGAAACCATAAACAAAACAAAAAGACAACCCACAGTACGGGAGAAAATATTTGCAAACAATGCAACCGACATGGGATTAATCTCCGAAATATACAAACAGCTCATGCCGCTCAATATCAAAAAAACGAACAACCCAATCAAAAAATGGGCAGAAGACCTAAACAGACATTTCTCCAAAGAAGACATACAGATGGCCAAGAGGCACATGAAAAGATGCTCAACACTGCTAATTATTAGAAAAATGCAAACCAAAATGACAAAGAGATAACCACCTCACACCAGTCAGAATGGCCATCATCAGAAAGTCGAAAAACAAATGCTGGAGAGGGTGTGAAGAAAAGGGAACCCTCCTACACTGCTGGTGGGAATGTAAATTGATACAGCCACTATGGAGAACAGTATGGAGGTTCCTTAAAAAAACTAAAAATAGAGCTATCATACGATCCAGCAATCCCACTACTGGGTGTGTACCCTGAGAAAACCATACTTCGATAAGATACACACATTCCCTACATTCATAGCAGCACTATTCACAATAGCCAGGACATGGAAACAACCTAAGTGCCCATCGACAGATGAATGGATAAATAAGATGTGATATATATATACAATGGAATATTACTCAGCTATAAAAAAAGAATGACAGCCGCATAGCACAGGGAGATCAGCTCGGTGGTTTGTGACCATCTAGAGGGGTGGGATGGGGGGGTGGGAGGGAGGGAGACGCAAGATGGAAGAGATATGGGAACATATGTATATGTATAACTGATTCACTTTGTTATAAAGCAGAAACTAACACACCATTGTAAAGCAATTATACTCCAATAAAGATGTTAAAAAAAAAAAAATGAATGAAATAATGCCATTTGCAGCAACGTGGATGGACCTAGAGATGATCACACTAAGTGAAGTCAGTCAGACAAAGAAAAACAAATATCATATGATATCACTTATATATGGAATCTAAAAAAATGATACAAATGAACTTATTTACAAAACAGAAACAGACTCACAGACTTACAAAACAAACTTATTGTTACCAAAGGGGAAAGGCTGGGGGGGGATAATTTAGGAGGTTAGGATTAACATATACACGCTTCCATTTATAAAATAGATAATCAATAAGGACTACTGTATAGCACAGGGAACTCGACTCAATGTTCTATGGTAACCTATATGGGAAAACGATCTGAAAAAGAATGACTATATGTCTATGTATAACTGAATCACCCGGCTGTACACCTGAAACTAACACAACATTGTAAATCAACTATACTCCAATATAAAATAAAAATTAAAAAAATAAAACTAAAAATAAAAAAATAAAATAAGCCATGCTAAAAAAAAAAAAAAATCAGCTGCTGCAAATAACTCACTCTTTTGAAACCTGGGAACTTGTTAAAGCACTGAGGAGAGAAAGGCCTGGCAGGCTGACAGCCGGAACTGATGTATGTCCATGCCCTAAAAAGTTTGCGCCACGCTCGGGACAGGTTTGGTGGGCCAGGGGGAAGCTCAAGGGGCCAAAGAAGTCAGGGTTGGGCCTCTGTGGCGGGGTGTTGCACAGCCACCCACCCTGGCCCATGCCTGTGCTGGGGCCCCCAAAAGAGGGGTCTCGGTGAACACCCAGCCGTTCACTCACCGGCCCACTCAAACGCTCATCCAGAGACCCCTGCTCCCTCCTCGCAGGGATTCTAGGGAGCAGGGCAGCCGAGCAGGCCCCCGCAGTTCCCACGGCTGGACACCCCAATTTCAAACTTGCTAATGGGGCAGCTGATGCCTACACTTTGATTATCGAATGCTCGTTTGCTTGTAAAATGATGTCTGCAGAAATATAAAGGAATGTTTAAATAATATTCATGAAAAGCAACGGGATTAATATGGCCATGAAGGGACGGTGGTCTTTTGGACACAAAAGTCTAGGAAAATGGTCACTAGGGCTGTGTGATGTGCCTATGGTGAGACAGCAAGTTGGGGATGGAAGCAAAGGTCCCTCCAAGAAGTGACTGTTGGACCCTGGAAGTGACGAGACCTCTCTGCAGCACTGAAAACGTCTCGAGTGGTTACAGACACGGGAAAGCAACAGCCTCTGGGCATGAGGGCCACGGGGCTGGTCTGGCCAGCGGCTCCACGGGCAGGCGCTGCGCCCGGGACACCTGTCAGCTTCCCTGGGTACCACGTGCACAGTCACTGGTTCTGACAAAAGCGGAGTCAGACGTGCACTCGACGCCCGGGGTGAATCCAAACAGCAGCACGGCCTCAAACACCCCGCAGTAATGACACTATCACCGCTCTGGATCTTGTAAACTCTGGTTACCACGCTCACTTCAAACAGATAACTATGCAGTATCCATTCAAAGGCAAAGAAACACAACTCTGTCTCAAAATGTAACTGAAATGACTTTTAGATAAAAAAAAGTCATGGAAGAGCAATCCCCCGCATTTGCAACAGGCAGCACTGGCGGCCTGGGACGCACACCACCCGGGGCACCACCCGGGGCCCCACCCGGCCCCAACCCACGCCAGGAGGCCGCCTGTCGTCACCCCTCCGCAGGCGCAAGGCCAGCTCTGGGAGCGACTCAGGGAAGGGCCTTACGGACGGGGCCACCGAGGCCGGCGGGGAAGTGACTTCCCAGGAGCCCTGACGCGGGCCCGCACAGCACGGCGCTGCCCGCAGGAGCCCCCGAGGCCCCAGCGCACACACCCAGGCAGTCTGGCTTGAACAGCGACCCAGAGGAGGGCTGTATGCATGGGCCATGTTCATCCCAGCCTTACGTCGGGGAGGAAGTCAAACTTGTCGCACTGAACACAGCTTCCATTTCAGAAGGCCCCGCAGGCAGGGAACCTGCCCAGGTCCCCCTCCCTGCACCCCTCACCCCTCCACTCAGGACGCTCTGGAACCAAAACCGGCCAACGTGCAGGAGCAACAAGCACGACACGGCGAGTTCAAGCAGCCAGAAAGCCATTCAGGGTTTCGTTTTTAAATAATTTTAACATCTTTCTTAGTATTGAGATAAGTGTTCATGAGAGAAAACCTGAGAAACATGGAGATGTACAAGGAAGACAGCAATCTCCAGAAACCCCATCTCCTTTGGCTACTAGACTGTGTATTTCTTTCCACTCTCTGTCCTATGTGCACATGTATAACATATGTGTTTTGATAACCGTAAAGAAAATTGGGGTAATTTTGTTGATATTTGGCTTGGTAATTTCTTTTCAGAACCGTAATTTTCAGTGGTTACATGATATTTCATCCAGAACGTATTTATGATTTCTTTACTGATGAAGACAGGCATCTTCTATTTTTTGTTACTGTGCGAGCTCAGGTTCTTCAATTACAACGCGCAGCACAAACCCACATCAGCCGTGACCGAGCCTCCGCGTGCTCATACGTCAGACAGACATGGCACCGCCTGTTTGGGAGGCCGGGGGCCGACGCGGCCGCAGAGCAGAGAGAGCTCCGCAGGGGTGGGGCCGCGTCCCCCATCGCAGCCCAGGCACAGCCAACAACCCTTAAGGACTGAATGAATCCCAGCCGCCCTCAGTCACCAGAGTTCGACATCAACTCAAGTGTTCTTACCCAATGTTACGGTTCTTCTGACCCCTTTCATGCCAACATTTTTCACTGTATTTTTAACCAAAATGTAGGTCAGCCAGAGCTACACTACAAATTAAACAGGCATTTTCTGCCCCGCCTGGGAACGTCCACCTGCAAGACATCGCTTCTGGGGAAATGTTCTTCAGCATGACCTTCGGGGGCTCCGGCCTCGACCTCACCCCCGTCACACACGCTCGTCCTTCCACCTGGGCTCGGGGGGGCTCCCGGCTGCGCTGGCACAAGCAGGGAACAGCGGCCGGGTCAGATGGACCAGACCCCTCCCTGCCCCCCCACCCCGACAAGGGTCCCCAGCACCGTCACCTGCCGGACGGTGCAGAGAGTCTGCAGAGAGAGCGCTACGAAAGGCAGATCCTCTACAACCAAGACGTGCGAAATGAAACTGCCCCCAAACCCCGACACGAACACTGAAGAAGCCAGCATCGGGACAGGGGCACAGGGACCCGCACGTGGCGTGGTGTCACACAGCTGGAGAACTCGCTCCTGAGAGCCGTGACACGCTTCCTAGCCGTACAGGGGAGCCGGCGGGGAGGGCTCCCAGGACCGTCCCGTCCAGGCCCCAGGCCGCAGCAGCGGAGAGAGGAGTCTGGGCCTCGTGGAGCCTCCCTGAGACCCAACAGCCCAGCAGAACAGCCACTGGCCAGCGTGACGGTGGCCCTCCTGCCACACCACCTCCCCCAGCCCTGCCCAGGGTGCCTGCCCCTCCAGCAGGTCCCCATGGGATGGGGTCCCCCAACTACTCCAACGGAAGCAGAGTCAGCAAGACGCCAACACGGACGCTGGTGAAGCTGATTTAAATTACGGCCTAAATGTTCCTTTCGCCCTTGTGGCTGTTTGCCTTTTACACCACCTAAAAGAAAGTGCTTAAACCTGCAGAGCTGTGACTCCAGGAAGGCCAGTGTCGGGGGTAGGGGGATGGGAAGGGTTAAGACGAGTGCTCACGGGGCTCCCGCATCCTGGCCTCAACTTCACAAGCCCTAGGCACGGAGGGCAGAGCACGGCAACCACACCAACCTGTGTGCTGCCCTGGTGCCGCCCACGAGGGAGCCCGGTTCATGGCCGGCTCACGAGTGGGACCCGGCCCCGGCCCCAGGGTTTCACTCCTTCAAGAGCAGCTGGTCAGTGCCTCGACCTCACCACACTTTGGGGACACTCCACCCGCCTCACCCAGGACGCCACAGGATTCTCACCATCATTCCTGAAAATTCTCACTCTTGGCCCTGAAGTGGTGCAGGACCCACCTGCAAGTGTGACATGAGCTCGGGTGTGTGAAGAAGTCGACCCAAACCTGGCGCTCTGTCCCCCTCGAAGGCTGGTCTTACTTCTTCAAGGGGCATCTGTGCGGTAACAGTAGGCACACAGGGCGTATTGCTTCTAAAACCGGTTTCCCACTAAGCCAGATGTGTTCTTTGTCATCATTGCAAGGGGCAATTGAAGGCTCGAAGCCGAAGCCGGAGCAGCACGCGAGAAAACGCTGCTGTTGCCCAAGTGCTAAGAGCACTGGCATTCCTGCATTCCTGAATATTTAGCTCAAGACAAGCTTCTGACCCAATTCAAGGTCCAGCGTCCACAGCTCCCTGCACACCTCACATGTTGTTGTAAAATCACGCACTTTTAATTCGTACACTGAAGACTACAAGACGCTGCTAAGGGAAATTAAGGAAGACCTACATAGGTGAAGAGACTTACCATACCTTGTTCATGGGTCGGGAAACTCAGAATCATTAAGACGTCAGCGCTCCCCAAACTAACCTGCAGATGCAATGCGATCCATCAAAACCCCAGCAGCCTTGTGCGTGGAAACAGACAAGCCGATTCTAAATTCATATAGAAATGCCAAGGTCCTAGAGCAACCAAAAATCTATGAAAAAGTACACGGTCGGAGGACTAACACTTCCTGTTTCAAAGATGGATTAGAAGGCTACAGGAATCGAGACGGTACAGAACTGACACAAATTCAGCCATAGACCCCACCACGCACGTGCACGCACACAGGGCCTCCGCCTGGAACCTTCCTCTTTCCCAGCTGCCTCCTAACCCCCACTCATCACAGACCCCTCCCCACGGTCTGGGGTTCCGTGCACCCTGCTCCTGCAGCTGGGTCTCCCTGAAGGGCTGGACCCAGCACCCTGGCCTCCCGCCCCTGCTAAGTGGAAGCTCAGTGCGACTGACAGGGCACAGAACCACAGGGGTTCGCGATGCCGGCCCCACGGAGTGTTCCGGCCCTTGTCCCACCAGGGCTGCTCCAGGCCGCAATACACCCCTCAAATGTTACTTCCTTAAATTCTCTTTAAGTACAAGTTAACTTTAAATGACTAACATACTTTAATAAGATTAAGAAATGACTAACGTGTGTATGTGTTTACATGTAACACACATCTTGTGTGTGGGTTTTGTTTGTGAAAGCAGCGCCCGCTGGAAGTGGACCCCTCTCACAGACCATAACCTAAAGCTGCCGACATCCACCCACAGACATCCTTCCCCACGGTGGCTGCGTGTTACGTGCTTTACCTAATGGCTCCAACAATACACACCAGAGGTGCAGCCGCTCACTCCCGTGTCAGCGACAGCTTAAATCGCTTTGATAAAACCGTCAGGAACAGGTGACTCTAGAGGGAGAGTACGCAGGTATTCACTGTATTAGTCTTTTCTGTAAGTTTTAAATTTCTCAAAATGAAAACTGGAGGTGGGAAATGCTTCGCTATGTAGAGATGCAACCAGAGGTGACGTGAGCTTGGTTGAGGGAGGGAAGAGGGGAGAGGGGAGAGGGGAGGGGGAGGGCAAGGTAAACAGGTGCGTCCCTATAACCCTACTTCCACAGGAGCTCAGGTCCCAGCCCGCGGCAGCAGGAACCCTGCTATCTGCCTGGGGCACCCAGCACACACAGCCCCCGTGCACACGCCCCGGCCTCCAGGCACGGACGGCCCAGTAAGACCAGGGGTAGAAACCAGATGACCTGCAGCGGCCAGGGACTGACCTGGGGGCTGGACACGGGGGAGGACAGCGCTCTGTGGGGCATGGCCACGTCAAGGGGAAGTGCACGTGGAGCCGGCCAGACCATCAGGGACGGCGCACGCAGCGGTGCCAGGAGGGCCAGTGAGCGGGCCGCAGGCCGGGGCCCCAGGGGGGGAGCGACGCAAAGCGTCCCCCACACAAACACCGTGCAGGGGTTGCGGCAGAGCGCGGCCGGAGACTCAGGCCCCCACACGTTACTTCTAACCTCTCTTCACTTCACACGGTGACTTTCACGGTCTTGATAAAACAGCAACGGTTTTAAGTGAGGCAAGGCGCCCTCTGGAGCTCCTCGGACGCTGCGTTTAAGAACCGCGCTACCGTGCACACACGTGCACACACGGGCACGCACCCCGCAGAACTGTCCCACGGGGCAGGCTGGAGAATGAGAGCGAAGGCAGGGTGGCAGGTGGGGGGTCGGGGACGGAGGGGGTCTTTCCCACGTCAAGCATGTCCGTACAGGCTGGAATTCTGTAAGGGACCTGCTTAGAGCATAATTTCTGAAAACAAAACTTTGCCCTAAAACTTGACTAAGTTGCCAGTAACCACAACTGTCTTATCTACTTTAAGAATTGGCCATGAAAACATCTATCTCGCAATTTCCAAAAGCAACACAAAGGGCCAAACAGCCGACGCTCAACCTCACTGATGAGCAAAGAGGAGCAGGTTTCAGGTGACGGCCTTCACCCCGCCCCAGACGCGGCTCAGGGTCATCTCCGCCCTCCGCCCCGGCACGGGGTGGGCACAGGGCACACACGTCCCTGCGAGGATCTTTCTGGCAGCACCAACATTGTGACGCGTGTCCCCTGACCTGGCGCTTGCTGTTCTGGATCCCTGTGCAGTGGGACACTCGCCTTCAGGGGCCAAGTGGCCGCAACTCTGCTGTACCCACGTGGTGTCCACAGGCAGTCCACCCACGCACTGGCAGGGACCCGTGCCCTTGACGTGCGACGTGACGTGACGTGAGAAGACAACGGCAGAACAACACACGTGACTAGCTCGTGTAAAAGTCATGTGTGTGTGCTCAGTGATGCACTTGAGAAATGAAAAACGACGGTCAAGATACACCTAAGGGTGAACTTCCCTGGCGGCCCAGTGGTTAAGACTCCATGTTTCCACTGCAGGGGCACAGATCTGATCCCTGGTTGGGGAACTAAGACCCCGCATGCCACGCAGTGTGGCCAAAAAAAAAAACCAAAAAGAAGATACACCTAAGGGCGCTGACCTCTCAGGAGAAGACACGTGTCCACAGTTCTTTAAATTAGCTCTAGGGTCACTTTGTCACTTAAATGAAACCACAAAAAGAAAAAGAGCACCAGGAAGCGCTGGGGTGACGGGCTTTCGGGGGCGCCACACCGCACAGGCCCCGAGGTCCCCTCAACCCTTGGGGCCACCTCCACCTCCCTCTTCCCCAAGGTCCACCACCGAGGGTGCCACCTGTGTGGCTCAGCCACCAGTGCTGCTCCGTGGCCCACATGCTGTCCCACCGTCTCGGACACTCCATGCCACCTCGCGTGTCTGGGGCTGGCGGGGCCTCACGAGTGCAGGGCTCCGGGGCTCCAAGCGCCTTGTCATCCCACGCCTCTTCTGGGTGGTAGAGGGAAAACAATGTTCCCCCAAAAGGATGCGTCTGGTGCCCCTGACAGCACAGCACGACGGAGGGAAGGTCTCTCTCCTCCAACCTCACCACGGACACGGGCCTCACCCCTGCCGCGGTGTCCGTGCACCTGCCTAACCAAGCGCACCTGGCCGAATGCCCTCACCCCTGCTTGTACACGTGCGGCAAACGGGGAATGGCTGTGTCACCTGCAGGTCTCTCCGGGCGCCTTTCGGTGGACCGCCTCTGTGGAGGACGCCTCCAGCCCGGATCCCACCTCTGCCGTCTCTTACGTCCTCACCTTAAGCAGCCAACAGTGGGTTCCCAGTTCCTCACATTTTCAAAATCCCTGAAATCCATGGGCCTCAGAGGCTTCCCCGAGTTCCTCCTCTGGGGGCCCTGGACCCACAGCCAAAGTGGCCAAGGATGAGGTTTCGGGGCATCCAAACGCCACCCTCCCAGCACCAGAGCCAGTGGCCCAGAGCCCGCGGATCAGCTGCCAGGATGGCCCTCCCGTGAGGACAGCCAGCGTCCCGCGGGCCTGGGTGGACCTGCCTTGGGCATTCCCGCACTCCTGGCAGAAGCCGGAGCGTATTGCACCGTGCGCCTACGTCCCGAGTTCTAAACATTCCACACTAATGGAGAACCTGTGCCCAGGCACCATTTTACGGTGTTCTCTCATCGGCGGATTCTGACCTCCATTCAAACAGTACTTTGCTCCCTTTGCTTTGACTGGCAGAAGCCAATCGGTGCCCTCCACCCCCCCACGGCAGCTGACAGAGCCCCAGGTGAGCACTCCTCCACTCAACCCGTTCCATTCTATCTTTCCTTTACCTTCCCTTTCCCCTGACCTTCTCTCAACTCTATCTTCTATTATTCTTATTATTCATCTGAAGTTCTTTCTAGAGTAAGAACGTGTGTAAATAAACAAAAGAAGGACGAGCAGATGCTCCTCCCAACCTCAGGGATGCAGCCAGCAGGCAGCTGCCTGAAGCACCCGCCTCCCCCGCAAAGCTGTGCGCGTGTGAAGAGCAGCTCCGGAAACAGGACAGGTGGGGAACACACAGCTTGCTCTGGAGCAACGTCCTGGGCCTTTCTCAAGATCAGTAAGCAAAGAGAAAAGAACCCTCCCTATCGGAGCCACCCGCAATGGCATGTGACTCGGCAAGCTCTGATTCCACGGACGGGTGAGTACCAGCTTCTCTTACCCGAACTCCACAGGCCTGTCCACCTCTACCCTTTCAGGTGTTCAACTGTTTAGTACATCGGCCTTTAGCCAGAGGCCAGAGCAGGGCTGATCTGAGAGCCGAAGGTGGGAAGCATGGCCCACCGCCCCAGACAGAGCCTGCCTGCTGCAGGGCCGGGCTCCGGCGTCCAGGCCGAGGGCCCGCGCGAGGCCTGCTCTGCGGCAGCTGACTCAACTCCAAGTGTGGGTCTACTTGTTGTCAACGCACTTTGAACAGTGTGAACCCCGTGCACAGTTTCCAGGGAACTACGGTCAGGCGGCAGACAGTACGCACGCCACAGGATGTACAGCAAACTTCAGCTAGCTGTGGCCACCTCACTCGTTGAGAACACCCGCGGAGAAGAAGAAGCAAAACAAGGGACTCTGAACTACATTCCTTCATTCCCTAAGCCAGCCGCCAGCCCGCCAGCGCTCACCGAGGACCTACTACGTGCCAGGCTGTGCAGAGCCCGACAAAAACCGCAAACACACACCGGCCTGGGGCTTCCTACACGGTGGGGAAGGCAGGCACTAGCCAGCAACCCACTGCCTCCCATCAACCCTGCAACCAATCAATGTGATCAATCAGTGCCACAACCAATGCTACAAAGGGGAAGTGCCCGGCACTCTGTGCAACCAGGGGACGTTCTTGCTCGAATCTGAGGGGCCTGACTGGTTTCCCGAAGGAAGCAACACCAAAACGACCCGGGAAGGAAGAGTGGGGGCTGGCTGTCAGGAGGGGCAGGGGAGAGCACCCCACGTCCCAGCAAGGCAGGCAAAGACCACCTGAGGGACACGCTGAGGAGAGAGCCAAGGGGACCCGAGGGCTGAGATCCAGGACCCCTCGGCCACCAGACAGGAGGGACGCGGGCCCAGGCAGCGCGTCATGGCTCCCAGCTGCTGGCTTCAGTGCTCTCCAGGGAGCACAGGGTGGCCGGAGAAGCCAGAGGACCAGGATGGGGAGGAGCTGACCAGCAACACTGCTGGGTTTTAAACAACTGAAGGAATCCCCCAGTAGCAGAACAGGCATTTGATAAACTCAAAGTCCACTGGACTAAAAAATTAACATCCTCCGCCAAGAAAAGCAAACAACTTTAGAAAATGAGGAATGGCAAGGAACTTCCTTAACTTGATGAAATAAATCTACAAGCCCCTATCTCCAACGGTAAATCATTAGAAGCATTTCCTTTGATATCAGGAACAATTCAAAGGTGCCAGTCAGCACCCCTTCTACCCAATACCATACCAGAGATCCCAGCAAGCCCCATAAACCAGAGGACAGACAGGTCGAGAAGTGGGAACACGAGGACTGGAATGACATAAAACTGTCACTAATTGCATACAATAGAATTCTGCACATATAACACCCCCCAAAAAATCTGCACATACATTTTTACATGAAAGTGCTTGATAACATCACTAGATTTAAAATCCCTATCCAAAATTCAACTACAATTCAACATTTCATCAACAAAGAATCAGAAAATGCAATTTTAAAAAACTACTATTTACAATAACAGGAATAAACTTAAGAGTGTCCTGGAATGAATCTAACAAAATATGTGTAAGACCTATACGGGAAAAAATATATAAAACTTGATTGAAAGATATTATAGAATATCTAAGTAGAGTGATATGCCATATTCATGAATACACTAAGCACTATATTGTGGATAGCAATCCTTCCCAAATTGACCCACAGATCAATAAAATTCTGATCAAAATAACCTGGGCCTCAAAGAGTTGATGCAAAAATTTATAAGCAAGATCAAAATACCAAGACTACAAAAAAAAGAGAAAAAAAAAAAAATACCAAGACTAGCATAGACAATTCTCAGGAAGAACCTAGTGGGATACCAGCCCCAGCAGACACCAAGAGTCAGCATGAAGCTACACTATTTATGGACCTGATGGTACTGATGAAAAGACAAATAAACCAAGAGAAAACTACCGACAGCCCAGAAACAGATCCCTACATAATATAAGACTTGAAATATTACAGAAGGGACATGCAGATTAGTGAGACAAGGAAGGTCATTCAAGTAAACAGTGCCAGGACGACTGTTTATCCAAATGGAAGAAAAGTGGAAACGGAACTCTAACACACCATATGCAAGTCTGATTCCAGGAGGATTAAAGACATAAAAGTGGAAGCAAACACTAAAATTTTAGAAGAAAATACAGGAGACCATTCATATGACCTTGGGTTTAGAAAGTGTTTCTTAAACATGACTGAAAAAGGTATTTGCCATAAAGGAAAAGACAAATTCCACTCCATTAAAATCAAGAACTCCTATTCATCAGAAGATACCATAAAGAAGGTGAAAAGACTAGCCACAAACTGAAAGAACACACCGATCACATACATGACCTATAAAGGAATCGTAAGCAGACTATAAACAGAATTCCTACAAATTAACAAGAAAATTCAAAAGAAAACTGGGCAAAAGGACATAAACAGACATTTCACAGAAGGATACCCACAAACAGCAGTAAGCATACAAAATGATGTCAACTTCCTCGATACTGAAGGAAAAGGAAATGAAAACTAAAACAATAATGTGACAGCATTTCACACGCACTATGTTTGAAGAATTGAAAACTCTGACAACACCAAGTGCTGTCAGGGATGTAAACAGACAGGAGCTCTGCGTGTAGGCAGGTAAAGTGCTGTGACCAGCATCACTCATGAACCAAAACCAGACAGCGATACTGCAAGAAGACAACACCAAGAGCCCTCACAAACTCACAGAAAAATTTTAGCAAATCAAATATAACAGTACATGAAATGGTACTACCTCATGGCCAAGTGGGGTTTATCCTAGGAATGCACCATGATTTTAACATTCAAAATCAAATCCACGTAACACCTTATTAACAGACTAAAAAAGAAAATCCACAAGAGCATCTCAATACATGAAGGCATTGGACAAATTAAACATCCATTCAAAACTTCTCACCAAACTAGGAATAGGAGGGAATTCCTCAACCCAATAAAGGACATCTATGAAAATCCTACAGCTAGTATCATACATTTAATGGAAAAAAGTCTGAGTACAATTCCCCCCAAATCGGAAACAAGGCAAAAATGTCCCTTCCCATTGCTTCTATTCAACATTATACTAGAGGTCTCAGCTGGTGCAATATAGTGAGAAGAAAAATAAAGGTATGCAGAACAGAAAGGAAGAAGGAAGCCTCTCTTTGCTGCAGACAATACGGTTGGATGCCTTTGTAGAAAATCTTAAGGAATCCACAAAACTGCTACAAGAACTAATATATGAATATATACGAATATACTACTATATGAATATATATGAATATATAACTAATATATGAGTTAGACAGTCACAGGATGTAAGGTTAATACTTAAAAAGCGACTGTATTTCTAAATACTAGCAACAAATAATGGGAAATTGCAATTTTTTAAAGTACCATTTATATAGCATAAAAATATGAATACTTAAAGATATGTTTAACAAAACATGTTAAAGACATAAACACTGAAAACTATAAAATAATTCTGAGAGAAATACTGAAAGACCTAAATAAACGGAGAGGTATACCATGTTCATAGATCAGAAGCCAATGTTTTTGGTTCTGTTTTTGTTTTTTTTGAAGATTTTTTTTGATGTGCACCATTTTTTAAAGTCTTTATTTAATTTGTGACAATATGGCTTCTGTTTTATGTTTTCTGGGTTTTTTTGGACATGAGGCATGTGGGACCTTAGCTCCCCAACCAGGGATTGAACCCACACCCCCTGCATTGGAAGGTGAAGTCTTAACCACTGGACCGCCAGGGAAGTCCCACCAATGTTGTTAAGATGTCAATTATCATAAATCTGGTTTACAGATTCGATACAATCCCAGGCAAGATACCAGAAGACTTTTTTGTGGAAACTGACAAGCTGATTCTAAAACTTACATGGAAACGCAAAAGACCCAAGTAGTCCCAAACATGTTTGAAAAAGAAGAGCAGTCAGAGGACTCATGCTACCCGAGTCCAAGACTGACTTACTATGACTGAGCTACACTAATCACGCCCTGTTGTATTGCATAGGTAAATAAATGCGACAGAATACAATCCATAAATAAAGACCACACATACACGGTCAATTGATTTTCAGTAAAAGTGGCAGGATAATTCAACAGAGGAAGATCTTTTCATCAAATAGGGTTGGTACAACTGGATATTCTATGCGGAAAAAAATTAATCTCAACCCCCTACCTTACAACTATCCCAAAATGAACTTGAACTGGATTGAGTAAAAGCTAAAACCATAAAAACCCTATAAGAATACACGGTAGAAAATCCTTGTACTCTGGGTCAGGCAAAAATTTCTTTGATAAGACATAATGTGAACACTGAAAGAAACTGATAAGCTGGACTTCATTAAAATTGAAAACTTGCTCTTTGCAATACATTGTTAGATAAATGAAAACGCAAACACAGACTAAGAAAAAACATCTATAAAACAATTCTATCTGATAAAGGACTTGCATCTATGTTTTTAAAACTCTTACCAAACCAATAATAACAAAACGAACAACCCAATAAAAAAACACAGGCTAACGATCTGAATAGACACTTCAGGAAAGATACGCAAATGAAAAATAAGCACGTGAAAAGATGCTCAACAACATTAGTCATTAGGGAAATGCAAATTAAAACCATAATGAGATAGCATTACACACCCATGAAATCGGCTAAGATTTAAAATACTGACCATATTAACAGCAGGGATTTGAAACAACCGTCACACACTGCTGGTGGGAATGTAAAATAGTACAGCCACTCCAGAAAACATCTTGGCAGATTAAAAAGTTAAATACTCACCTACCACACCCAACAATCCCACTCCTATGTAGCTGCCCAGGAGAAATTAAAACTTATGTCCATACAAAGACTTACAGACAAAGTTTACAGAAGCAATATTCTTTTTTTTTTTTTAATTTAACTATAGTTGATTTACAACATTGTGTTAGTTTCAGTTACACAGCTTCCTAGAAGCACTATTCTTAATAGTCAAAAGCTGGAAACAACCCAAGTATCCACCAACTGGTAACCAGATGAATAAAATGCAGTGTACATCCACAGCGCGGAATACTACTTTACAACAAAAAGGCATGTGCTGACACATGCAACAACTTGGAAAATTTCAGAAGCACTCTGCTAAGTGAAAGAAGCCAAACAGAAAAGACTACTCTTGTATAACTTCATTTGCATAAAATTCTAGAAGAGGCACAATCACAGAGACACTGCAGGTCGCTGGCTGCCAGGGTAGGGAGGGTGGGGGAGGGGCTAACTACCAAGGCAAGGGGCAAGGGGCAAAATTTTTCCAGGCTCTGGAGCGGTTCTGTCTCTTGATTGTGGTGCTGGCTACATAATTCAGGTTTGCTAAACCTCACAAAACTATACCCTGAAAAGGGTAAATTTTACTGTATGAAAACTACGCCTCAATAAAACAGACTTTAAAAAATAAACACGAGATACCACTGCACACCCACAAGAACGGTTAACATGAAACAGCCTTCCCACGCCCAGCGTGGGCTCGATGTGCAGCCACAGGGACTCTCGTGCACTGCAGGCCGACCCCTCAGGACAGCAGTGGGGTGTGGCTTCTGACGAGAATGAACATACACTTTCCACACAAGGCAGCAATTCACCCAAGAGGAAAGGATGTCCATACATACGTCCACACAAACGTCCACACAAAGCCCGGGCAGTAATGTTCAAAGAAGCATCAATCACCACAGCCAAAAACGGGAAGCGACCCACTGCCCACCCACTGGTGAATGAATTAACATACGGTGTGTGTCCAAACGTGCAACGCTGCTCGGCACGAACAAAGCATCACGGATACACGCAGCCACGTGGATGAATTCAAAGCATGCACAGAGGGAAGAGCACCGGACACCAGAAAGCATGTGATGTACGATCCCGTACAAATGAAATTTTAGAAAGGCAAAAACCAAACGGCAGTGACAGAAAAGCAAAAAGAACATTTGCTTGGGCCCGGGGTGTACTAGGGATGAACGAGCGACCTGCGTCTCGGTCATGACGGTGGACAGGGCACCCACTTCTCAAAACTCAACCTGTTGTGCTCAAAATGGGTCCACTTTGTTGCATGGAAAGCATACCCCCCTCAAAAGATTTTACGTGTGCTGACGAGTATTTAAAGATGAGCCCCTCGGCCCTCAGACACCATGGACCTGGCTTCTGCGTCACCCCGGGAAGCTGAGGCCCCGTTCCAAGCACACAGCAGACTGTACTGGAACCACACAGCTTCACCTCCACGAGCAGGACCAGCCACCGCCTCAGCCCAACGCTCCCTGGCACAGGTGACTTATGCTTATGGATGCTTTTGACCATGCAGGCAAAAGTCTAATGTCCTTTTTGAACCCATTCCCTACCAAAACTACGTTTACGTTTTAGTGCTTGAACTATGCAGGAAGGTGTCACTACTAAAAGTAACTTCTTCTCAGAGTGTACTAGTTATAAAACTTAGTTTTTCAATTAAAATAAAATGCCACCAGAAAATGATCTCCAGGTTATACTGTTAGAAAAACATCAAGGTTCAAGTCAATGTATATGCCACCTTTGGTGTAAGAAAAAGGGGGAAAAAAATACATCTGTGTGCACACTTATTTTTACAAAAAGACATACTTGAAAAGATGGCCCACAAACTAATGAAAATTAAAATTTTTTAAATTATCCCTCTAGGAGAAGAAGAGAGGCAGAACTAGAGATGAAAGTGCTTCTACAGAGTTCAGCCTTCCTACCCTGAAAATGTTTCACACATTCAAAATACAAAATTACAACAAACAAAAAAATAGGAAGTAAAGTTGAAACAAAGTAAAACAAAACAACCAAACAAAAAAAACTAAACCTTGGGGACTTCCCTGGTGGCTCAGTGGTTAAGAATCCACCTGCCAATGCAGGGGACACGGGTTCGAGCCCTGGTCCGGGAAGATCCTACATGCCATGGAGCAACTAAGCCCGTGCGCCACAACTACTGAGCCTGCGCTCTAGAGCCCGCGAGCCACAACTACTGAGCCCGGGTGCCTAGAGCCCGTGCTCTGCAACAAGGGAAGCCACCGCAATGAGAAGCCCGCGCACCGCAACGAAGAGTAGCCCCCGCTCGCCGCAACTAGAGAAAGCCCGCGCTCAGCAACAAAGACCCAATGCAGCCAAAAATAAATACATAAAAATTAATTTAAAAAAAAAAACTAAACCATGTATCAAATTGGTAGCATAACACACACACAAAAAAGAATTTCAACGGAGCCTTGAGCACACAAAGAACCGCAAATAAGCCTTAAACTTTACTCCAGTCTTACTCTTATAATCTTGAAACTATCTCTAAGTATATGGTAGAATAAACCAAGTAATAAATTTGTGTATATGATCAGGATTCAAGATGCTCCGTGCACGAGAAGAGGTACAAATGTAATTTCAAAGAATTTATGGGGGGGAAGCTGCTATGTTGGAAACACCGACAGGAGCTCCCTTCCCTCACAGAGCGCGCGACAGTGACAGGACACACGACCTGGCCCCAGCCCTCGGTGTTTCCAGAGCCATTCATTCTTCTTTAAAGACCGTTCCCAGGCTCCTTGGGAAAAGTCTGCCTCCAGGCCTGGGACCCAGAGCACAGGACACAGCGAGCGCTCCCCGCCCAGCCAGCACGGAGCGGAGGCCGGGCCCCCCACCCGGCCCACGGCCCCCAGTGCAGAGACGGGAGGCAGCGAAAAAAGAGGCACCTCCAGAAACGCCGCGAGGTTCACTCGCCTTACGATACACGGAGACGAATCCCAGATGCAGTCAAGGCTGCGAGGAGACACACACGTGAAGACACACCTGGTGTGTCAGGTGCCGAGAGCCCCCCAGACAGGCAGGCGAGGAACCCGCCAGGCCACCCTCCGCTGCTCACACGCTCGTGCTCACGCCCACCACAGCACAGCTTCCCCTTTCAGCAGGGTCCCCATCACATACGACAGGCCTGGCACACAGCTGGCACCAGGCCAGTACTGAAGAGTGAACGAATGTTAACTTAGGTACACAGCCACTAAAATCATATTTACCAGAGAATAGTTAAGGACCTGGGAAATTCTGGAAATCAGGAAACAACATGTCAGAGATAATTATAATGACCTCTTGGTGACAGAAATACAGATTATTAACTATTCCTTTCCCATACTTTTCTGTGTTTACCGAATTTTCTATGATGGGTATGTATTTGGAGACCAGATGTCATCTTGTTGGTCTGCAAGTACAGAGGAGGTAAGCTATACCTTACAATGGCCACTTCTGGGGCAGGCAGGCCCAGAGGAAGGCCACCCCTGACGGACACTCAACTTCCTCCAGTGAAGACTAGACGGGTACTTCCACTTAAACAGAAGCAAAATGGAAGCAATGTGGGTGGTCCCGTCAGTCCCTGACACATCACTGCCCCCAGGGGCTCCAGGGGGAAAGTAACTCCTCACAGGCACAGCTAATAAACGTCCCCTTAGCTCAGGCAAATGGCTTCCTAGTGCTCTAGCTCTCTATTTTAAAAATAAGAAAAGCGAGATTAAGTAACCAGTATCAGACCCAGAGGGCAATTAAGCCATTTCAAAGAAGCCCCTGAACAGCAGTCCCGACTTCTTGCTCTGTTGCACCCTCGTTTTAGGAGAGGGCAGACACTGGTATCCTACACAAATACACGAGAACACAGACTGTAACTCCAGCTCCAACTAACTACCCTTCTTTCCCCCGGGACATCATGCAACACCAAGGCAGGAAGAAAAGGAGGCACCATGAACTTTTCTTGTATAGCTGTACTGAAACACAGTTTACAAAGAACAAAATATACCCACTTAAAGTGTACAACCTGGTGAGCTTGGACAAATGCATATAGTTGTGTACCCACTGTCATAATAGAAGTTTGAAACCTTTCCATCAACTTAGAAAGTCTCTGGGCAGCACACAGCCATCACCCCTGACCAGGCAACCACTGTTCTACAGCATAGCTTTTGTTAGAATTTCACATAAACGGAACCGTATCATAGCAGGTCCTGTGCCTGGCTTCTCGCACTTGGTGGACGACTCTGAGAGCCCTCCATATCGTGGCACGTGGCATACTCCATTCCTTTGTATCCTAAGTCATGTCCCACTATGTGGACAGACCACGTGCACTGCTCACCACCTGGTGGACACTTAGGTCACTTCCAGCGTGGGCTGTTATAAACAGGGCTGCTGCCAATGCTACCAGCGAGCCCCAAGAGGATACAGGTCTCACTTCTCTTGGAGGGGGTGCTGGATACCATGAGCACATGCTGCATTTTTCAAGCAGCTGCCAAGCTGTCCCCGCCTGCCTGGCTGTCCCCGTTGGCACTCACCCCACAGGGCTCCACGATCTCCACATCCACCCACAGGAGGTACGGTCAGTCCTTTTCGTTCTACCTGCGTCGGTGTAGGTGGAAGCAGAGGGGGTGTCCCACGGGGGCTTTAATTTGCATTCCTCTGATGACTCTTCACGTGCTTGCTGGCCATTTTTGTCACTTCTCTTGCGTCTGTCCCAAACTTCTGCCCACTCTGGACAGAGCTGTCTTCTTACTCCTGAGCTGCATTCTGGACACGAGCTCATCTCACTTCACAGCCCGCCTTCCATTTTCTTAACAATGCCTGTCAGCTAGCAATAGCTTTCCTTTAATTCTCAAATCCAGTTTACTGATCTCTTCTTCGATGGTTCAGCCACCTGTGTCCCAGGAAATCTTTTCCTAAGCTACAGGTAGAAAGATCGCCACCTGCTTTCTACGTTTACTCTGTTTTTAGGACGGTGACTTCAGTGTCACTGCGAGTGGGACGCACTTTCGCTTCCCGGGACTCTGCAGCCAGCGTCTGCCACCCCACGGCAGACGCCCTGTCTCCTCAGGAGGCCGCCCAGCAGCCTGTGCCCCAGCCCTGAGATGCCACCCCCTTTGGAGAGGAGGCCTTCCCCAAGAGTAAGCAGACACTGAGAGTGTGGGCTTCTCCTAAAGCTAATGGATTTTCACACTCCTCCCCAGCAGGGGTGAGGGTCTAGAGATTACACAGGAAAGACCCACTGTGTTCGCCTTACTTTCCTGCCCCTAGAGCGGGAACCCTAGACCTGAACAGGAAATTATAAGTTCACGTGCAAGGAAAGAGAAAACCCTAACCAAGCAAAACAGGACAATGTCTTCGGTGGATTCTTGGTCTGAAACTACACTCAGGGAGACCTTCAGAGGCACAGCCTCATTTTAGAAAACCTGACCTACAAGTGGGGTGGTAAAATCTTACAAAAGGGACAGCTGCCCACGATGCTGAGATACCAAGCCCTTCTCCTCTCTGCTGTAAAGGCAGCACTCACACCACATCCAACCCCAAAGTGCTTCAACCTGCTCTGGAACATGTCGGGTTTTGCCACAGGAAAAGTGACCCCTGGTTTCCATGGTAAGAGCATGGTGAACATAAATGTCTGCTATCAAATTCTGATCATATGGAAAATGACACGGTCAGGGGAGCCAGAGATCTACCATCTCAATACAGCACCCAGAATCCCTCACCAGGACATTCAGGCACAGGGGCTGCCTGATGAACAAGCGTCTCCCAGGCCACTGCTCCCTGGGGAGCCCCCAGACCCATTCTTCCTCCTACCTCACACCCTCCACCAAGGCTCAGCCCCTGCCCCCACCGCCACGGCCGCCCAGCGGGCACTTCCCTCTTCCCCACCCACAGCGTGTGGCCACCTGCCCAACTCCTCCCCAGAGCAGGGCACCCCTGCTTGGGGAGGGTTGCCTTCTAGTGCAAGCACCAAAAATCACCCCTGAAAGTCCCGAAAGCCCCCGGGGGCTCGGGCAGGGCCAGGTCCCCTGGGCAGCGACACTGGCGCTTGTCACCTAAACCCCAGGCCAAGGAGGGGGCTTGCCCTTGGGGGGTCCAGTTCAGGAAATGCTCTTCTCAGAACCCTGGACCCACTCGGAGACTGAGAAGAGTGACAGTCCCCCGAGGCCTGGACAGGGCAGGAGTCTCCCTCAGGCTTTCCCTGCCGCACGGGCTCCTCCAGCATCCCAGGGAGGCTGCTCCCTGATGACTCTTCCCCAAATACCCCCATTCGTGACCAAAACTCTCAATAAAGGAACAGAAATGAAGTTCTTCAACTTGATAATCTACAAAAAACCAACAGCTAACATCATACTTAATGATGAGAAGCTCAAAGGTTTCCCACTAAGATCTGGTACAAGGCAAGAACGTCCCCTCTCACCACTGCTTTCAACTGGAAGTCCTCCTGACCAGTGCAATAAAAGAAAAGGAAATAAAAGGTATGCAGGTTGGAAAAGAAGAAATAAAACTGTCTTTGTTCATAGATCATATGATCATCTATGCAGAAAATCCAAAAGAACTGGCAACAAACAAACAAACAAACAACTCCTGGAACTAATAAACGACTATAGCAAGGTTGCAAGATACAAGGTTAATATATAAAATTCAACTGCGGGACTTCCCTGGCAGTCCAGTGATTAAGACCCCACGCTTCCACTGCAGGGGGCACAGGTTCTATCCCTGGTCGAGGAACTAAGATCTCACATGTCGCAGGGCGCAACCAAGAAAAAAAAAAAAAGAATTCAATCGCTTTCCTATAAACCAACAATGAATAAATGGAATTTCAAATTAAAAACACAATACCATTTACATTAGCACCCAAAAGTTAAATACTTAGATATAAATCTAACATAATACATACAATGATGAATTAAATCAAAGGAGAACTAAATCAATGAAGAGATAGTCCATGTTCATGGATAGGAAGGCTCAATACTGTCAAGATGTCAGTTCTTCCCAACTTGATCTGTAGATTCAACACATTCCCAATCAAAATCCCAGCACATTATTTCATGAGTATCAACAAACTGATTCTAAAGTTCACACGGAGAGGAGGCGAAAGACCCAGAATGGTCAACACAGTATTGAAGGAAAAGAACAAAGTTGGAGGGCTGACTACCCAACTTCAAGACTTACTAAAAAGCTACAGTAATGAAGACAGTGTGGTACTGGGGAAAGAACAGACACATAGATCAATGGAACAGAACAGAGAGCCCAGAAATAGACCCACACAAATATCGTCAACTGATCTTGGACAAAGGGCCAAAAGCAATACAATAGAGCAAAGACAGTCTCTTCAATAAATGGTGCTGGAACCACTGGACACCCATCCACAAGCAAAAGATGAATCTAGACACAGACCTTACACCCTTCACGGGAATTAACTCGAAATGCATTATAGACCTAAATGTAAAGTGCAAACTATAAAACTCCAAGAAGATAACAGAGGAGAAAACCTAGATGACCTGGGCCTGGTGATGCCTTTTCAGATACAACACCAAAGGCAGGATCCATAAAAGAGAAAATTGATAGGCTGAACTTCATTAAAACGAAAAACATCTGTTCTACAAAAGACAACTTCAAGAGAATGAGAAGACAAGCCACAGACTGGGAGAAAATATTTGCAAAAGACACACCTGATAAAGGACTGTTAACCAAAATATACAAAGAACTCTTAAAACTCAGTAAGAAAACAAACAACCCAACTGGAAATGGGCCAAAGACCTAAACAGGTATCCCAGCAAAGAAGATATACAGATGGCAAATAAGCACATGAAAAGATGCTTCCCGTCATATGTCACCAGGGAAGTGCAAATTAAAACAATGAGACACCACTATATCACTCTCAGAATGGCCAAAATCCAGAACACTGGCAACACCAAATGCTGGTGAGGATGTGGAGCAACAGGAACTCTCATCACTGCTGGTGGGGATGTGAAATGGTGCAGCCACTTTGGAAGACAGTTTGACAGTTTCTTACAAAACGAATCATACTCTTACCATATGATGCAGCAACTCTGCTCCTTGGTATTTATCCAAAGGAGCTGAAAACTCATGTCCACACAAAAACTTGCGCACAGATGTTTAAAGCAGCTTTATTCACAACTGTCAAAACTTGGAAGCAACCAAGATGTCCTTCAGCAGGTGAATGGATAAATAAACTGCAGTATGCCCAGATAGTGGAATGTTATTCAGTGATAAAAGGAAATGAACAATCAAGCCATGAAAAGACATGGTGGAACCATAAGTGTACATTACTAAGTGAAAGAGGACAATCAGAAAAAACTACAATACCGTATGATTCCAACTATACGACACTCTGGAAAAGACTATGGAGACAGTGACAGTGAAAAGATGAGTGGTTGCCGGGGGCTGGGGGAGAGAGGGATGAACAGGTGAAGCACAGAGAATTTTGAGGGTAGTAAAAGTATTCTGTACGATACTATAATGGTGGATACATGTCATTATACATTTGTCCAAACCCATAGAATGTACAGCACCAAGAGTGAACCCTGATGTAAACCATGGACCCTGAGTGACGACGAGGTGCCAATGCAGGTTCATCAGTTGTAACAAACGCACCATCTGGTGGAGGGTGTGGATAATGGGGGAGGTTATGCATGTGCGGGGGCAGGGGGCATACAAGTAATCTCTATACTTTTCTCTTAACTTGTTGTGAAACTAAAAATGCTCTAAAAAAATTGTCTTTAAAAAAATCTGCTTTGGGGACTTCCTTGGTGGTCTAGTGGTTAAGAATCCGCCTTCCAATGCAGGGGACATGGGTTCGATCACTGGTCAGGGAACTAAGATCCCACATGCTTAGGGGCAACTGAGCCCTCGTGCCTCAACTAGAGAGCCCGCGAGCCGCAACTACTGAGCCCGCACACCACAACGAAGAGCTCGCGCCACAACAAAATATCCCGCACGCCGCAACTAAGACCCAACACAGCCAAAAATAAATAAATAAGTAAATATATTTTTTTTAAATCTGCTTTTGCTAGTACTTGGAGAATCCAGGGAGGTGCCCCAAAACCCCCCTGAGAAGCAGCCTCTGGGCGGCTGGCTGACCGGTGGAACAATCTCCTCCCCCACCGAGACCCACTAAAATGAGAATAAAGGAACCTAAGTGGACCCAAGCCCCCAAGAGAAGGAGAAAACAGAAGGATGGGAGATTCCAGGAATTCCCTGGCAGTCCAGAGGTTAGGATGCGGGCTTCCACTGCCGTGGACGTGGGTCCGATCCCTGGTCAGGAAACTAAGAACCAAGGAATGAAGGAGGAAAAGCAGACTCCAGGCGGAGGGGCAGGAAGGGGTCTGCCCAGCACCGCCCCCAAGGGCTCGGGGAGGGAGGTGCCTGCTGCAGGGACCACGGACAGGAACTGGGGGAGTCTGGGTAGCACAGCAGCCGCGTGTCCAGGCTTTAAGCAGAAGAACTCACACCCGGATTATCCTCTCCTAAGACACTGAGGACGTTCTGGCATCAGGAAGTCCCGCCTAGTCCCGCCTGATCATCCAGAGATGAGGGGCGCCGGGGCACGAGCACGACCCCCACCCTGTTCATGCCGTGCTCAGACAAGCCAGGACCACCAGACACTTCAGGAAAGGCTCCTACAGGACAGGGGCGTGCACACCTGCTACGTGCTGAGGATCAGAGGGCTTCCTTTCTCACAAAGCAACTCAAGAGAGCTGGGGACACGGGGCGCCCACAACCGGGGAGAACGCACAACAGCAAACCACCCAGACACGACACAACGCTCCCGGCAAACTAAAAGGAGTTTCAGAAAGAGAGCACAGGCGCGAAATTACTAAGAAGGGGCGAAGTGCCCACAGAAACAGCAGCACGCTGTCCTCAACCTGGAGAACTGGAGCGTCCAGGGGCGCAGGCTCGACGGCAGGGCCAGGGGGCACCCGCCCCAGGAGACCCCAGTGGATGGGTCCTGCGACCGGCATGGAGATGGCAACGCTGGGCTGAAGGTCCGGGCCCTCGGTGCGGCTGGGGCCCAGTGTGTCAGGGCCCCCGGCCAGAGACAGGCGTGCTTGCCACAGCCTCCCCCTGGAAGCTCCTGGAGAACGGCTCCAGCAGGACGTCAGCCCCCGGGCAGCGAGGTGGGGTGGGCGCGGGGGACCCCAAGCGCCAGCCAGCGTGGCCTCTTCCCGCCGCGGGCTGCACCCCCCAGCCCCACGGGGCCGACCCGCCCAGAGCAATGGTTGCCCCCTCCTGTCTGAGCTCCGTTATCCGTGTCCTCCTTTCACTCTCAAAAACGCTGCCGCTGAGCAATCACTGATCCGTCCGTCATCCTCGTGCTAACGCACCCAACCTCAGCCCCGCGGCCACCCTGGTAGACTCTGGGCGCTCCCACCACCCGATTTCTCCCGGTGACCCAGTGCTTTGCCGCAGGCAGGCCACAGCGCACACGGCCCCCCTCCCCACTGCTCCCAGGGAAGGAGGCAGGGCCCCCCCATCCAGCCCAGACCCTCCCACCTGCCTCCTGCACACCCCTCCCCACTCCGTCCCCGCTGCCGCCCGCACGGAAGCTCTTCACACTCCCCCACCCCAAAGGCCGGCTCCACACGCCTCCCTCTGGCTCAGTGCCCGGCCCCCAGCGACCTCCTCCAGGGCCTGACCACACACCCTCCTTCCCCCGCCGCACTCTCCGTCCCCAGGTGCAAGTCCAGGAGCCACCTCGAGCCCCAGGCAGGGCTGTGCTGAGTCCGCAGGCGCACCAACAGCTCAGGGTGACTTGGATACGGGTGACAGCCCGACGTGATACAGTGGGCTAAAATATGTTAAAATTACTTTCATCTTGCTGTACACTCATGTTTTTTGTCCTTTTTAACTGCTACTGGAAACTGAACTTCCCGTGTGGCTCATGTCACATTTCCACTGGAGAGCCGTGCTCTAAAATCTCCCATCTTTCAGAAACAAGCCCAGAAACAACCAAAGAGACTGAGACTCCTGAGACTCCACTTGCATGTCCCCCACCGACAGTCCCCAAGCACCGTCATGACACCCCAACGGCCCTTCTCACCTTCCCCCAGGCTGGCCCGTTCCAGTCACCAGCCTCCAGGGCCCAACCCAAGGGCAGCTCCATCTTCACCTCCCCGCCAGATGAAGACACTCACCTCCTTGACACACTCCTGACCCCACACCTGCCTCCCCGCCCCGAGGGCCCCCTTCTTCCCCTGTCTCCTCTGCAGCATCCTTTGCTGCACCCGCCTGTTCCACCTCCAGGTGTCACAAGGTCTCAGAACACATCTGTGGGCGCTTCTTTCCTCCCTGGTTATCCTACCCGTCCCCCAAACCAGGCGAGCACACCGACCCCCTGGTTTAAAGTACCATCCCCCTTTCAGGGACCCCCCCTTCTAGGTCCCCAGCCCTGAACCCACTTCTGAATTTGACTCACATCTCAATTCCCGCCGACACTCACTTGGGCATCTAGGGGACAACCCAAACACAAGCGTCTAGAACCAAGTACGTGAGTTTTCGTACGCAAATAACTGGCCTGTGCTCAGCATATCCCACACGTTGCTGGGAAGTGGCAACACTTCCTGGGCTGGCGATTCCTCCCACGACAGGACTGTGCCCCCTGCTCCCCCACTGGACACCCCAGCAAGGTGAGCGGGGCTGAAGAAGCTGTGGGGTCCCCAGGTGACAAAGGACCGCCCGCCCTACAGGAGGACGACTCCTGCACCACGACACCCGAGGAGCCAAGGTCCCAGAAGATGGCCCACAGCACGGCCCTCTCTACAAAGTTACGGCAAAACCAAACACACGGTTCAGCAACCTTTAGGAAGATGCCACGAGCAGGTAGGAAGGGGAAACGAGGGTGTGGTGACCACGAGTAGGGACAACGGCTGCCGCGGCCAGAGAGGTGGGAACCAGACAGTCACGCGGGAGGTGGGCAGGGACCCAGCTCTGCTGCCGGGGGTGTCACAGGTGCTTATTAAACTGTTACATGACCAGAGACCATGACTAATTCACGTCTACACATCTCAGATCCAAACACACTTATCCTGTCCTCCACTGGTCTCCATCTCAACCAACGGCTCCCTGAAGTCTCGGCCTGTCTACTGAGCGGAGAGACCACAAACACCCCCAGGCCTCCTTGACTCAGCGGCGAGCACGCACACCACGCGAGCGCCACGCTGATGCTGAGGTCAAAAAGGAGCGACGCACAAGCCACGCTCCCTGCCCTCAGGTGCCCCTGCTTTGCTGACGAGACCACAGTCAAAACCAACTGATAACCCACAAGAAGCCCCACCTGTACAGGCTCAGAGCCACCTGCCCTGCTGCTGGGACACATGGAGACAGGCCTCAATGAGAGACACGTGAGACATGCAGTCCTGAGGAAGGGCCTGCTCCGCCTTGGGGGCCACAGACGCCAAGGTCCAGGAGCAACACTGGAGCTGGCGCCTGATGACGGGCAGAAGTGTCCAGAGTGATGTTCTCGGCAAAACGAAGAGTGGCCGTGATGTACGGCTGTGACCCGGGTGCTGACTGATGAGGAAGAAGGCAGGCATGGGCTTCCCTGGTGGCGCAGTGGTTAAGAATCTGCCTGCCAATATGGGGTACACGGGTTCGAGCCCTGGTACAGGAAGATCCCACATGCCGCGGAGCAACTAAGCCCGTGCGCCACAACTACTGAGCCCGCGAGCCACAACTACTGAGCCCACGTACCACAACTACTGAGCCCGCATGCCACAACTACTGAAGCCCGTGCGCCTAGAGCCCGTGCTCCGCAACAAGAGGAGCCATCGCAATGAGAAGCCCGTGCACCCCAACGAAGAGTAGCCCCCACTCGCCGCAACTAGAGAAAGCCTGCGTGCAGCAATGAAGACCCAACACAGCCAAAAATAAACAAATTAAATAAATTTAAAAAAAAAAGAAGGCAGGCGTGCACAGGAGCAGGGGGATAGGACTGTGAACCCCGCGTGGGCAGGCCGCTGTCGAGAGCCCACGCTTCCTCCCCAAGCAGTGAGAACTCACGGAGCTCCCCATATGGAACCGCCCCAAGCAGAGGGGAACTGAGTGAGGAGGGTGTGAGGGGCACCTGAGTGACCGCGACCACACCCTCCCACGTCTGGAGCTCCACGTGGCACCGCCCACGACACCACACTAAGCATCCGTCCATGATCACATCCAGGAAGTGGCTTGGAGAATTTTAAAATACACACAATTATAAGAACAAACATTCAAGGACTTCCCTGGTGGCGCAGTGGTTAAGAATCCGCCTGCTAATGCAGGGGACATGGGTTCGAGCCCTGGTCCGGGAAGATCCCACATGCCGCAGAGCAGCTAAGCCCATAACCAAAACTGCTGAGCCCACGCTCTGGAGCCCGCGAGCCACAGGTGCTGAGCCTGTGCACCTAGAGCCCGTGCTCCACAAGAGAAGCCACCTCAATGAGAAGTCCGTGCACCGCAACGAAGAGTAGCCCCCGCTCGCCGCAACTAGAGAAAGCCCACGCGTGAAGGAACACACGGCACAACACAGGTGGGAACACAGATCCGAGTGGTGTCCCTGCACAGCCACGAAAGTGGGCTCACGCTGGGCCCCACCCCACCTGCTTCCTGCACACGGTGTACTCCTGCCGTCCGGCCGTGCTGACCCGGAGAATGGAGCCCGGATACTCTCCGCCAGCTCTGCCCATGCCCACGCATCCCTGCACTCACCTGTCCCACCCTGCTAAGGCTAGGCCGGGGACACAACACTTGTCTCTAGGGCAGCAGGTCCCCAGCGGGTCGGCAGCCCACACCCACACCAGGAGACTCTGCTGGCGGCCCCGAGGTCGCCAAGCCAACAGCACCCCCAAGCGCAGCCTCAGAGCCCCCGCGGAGGTGTGTTTGCAAAGACCACACAGCTCCAGGACCAGGAAACCTAGACGGCACCAGGCAGCGGTTTCCCAACCGCTCAGCGTGGAAGGGAAGCAGGGGTCAGTCCACGAGGACCCAGGCCAGGCACCGAGGCCCAGAGCGGCCGGGAGCCTTGCCTGGACCCGCACCATCACTGACAAGCTCTGGCTCAGGGCTCTCTGCCTGCCTCCCCGTGGCCCAGCTGGAGACTATCTTTACTACATCACCCGAGGACTTTCAAAGTGGGCATTCTGAACTGAGTTTCTTAAACTGCTAAACACATAACTAAGTGGCACCAGACCTGACTTGTTATCTAATCAGTCCAAAGCAGCAGAGAAAACTCTGGAGCCTCCAGAACTGAATATAACAGACGGAACCTCTATTTCGAGAAATTACACCAGGGGACGGACTGACTAATAACACTGCATCTCAGAAATGACAGAACACTCGCCCCACTCCTGCCCTCACGCACTGACCTACAGTGGCTCAGCACCACGACCCCGTCAGAAAGGCACTCCCTGAGGACAGGACCGCGCTGCGGCGGCACAAGGTCGGACCTGAACCTGGTGCTCAGTCAATGCTTGCTGACCGACGAGGGACCAAGCCCTCAAACCGCTGCCCTGGCCTGCGGGGCCACGAGTAGGGCTGCTGGCTGTCCACCAAGACAGCCCCCAGACACAGGCCGAAGGAGCCCTCGGCCTCTGCCATCAGGAGAAAGGTCCCGGGCCTCAAGGCCAGGGTGCCTCCTGACCGCTCCCCTTTCCAGCCGGCAAGGTGGCCTCGACCGGAGCACCTGCGGCCCGTGCAGAGAAGAGCCCGCGGGCGCCGTGAGGGGCCTTTCCAAGCCGGGACCGCAGAGCACAGTTCCTGCCACCCGAGAAGCCCGCGGCCCGGGCACTCCACGCCCTCCCGCACCTGCGTCTCCAGAACGGGTGGCGGGCACACTCACCCTGGGGACAGCCTCTTGCCATATGGATTTTCCCCGTGAAAAGCCCGGTCCCTGTGCATTAGCTGTTTCAAGTCGGCACAGCCGTGAGGGGTACATGGGAAGAAGCAGGCACCCTGGAGGCCCAGCCGGCCGGCCTCTCTCTGGGCCCAGCCCCTCGGTAACTGGCCACTGGGTCCTTGAAAAGCCACTCACCTCCAGTCTCAGCATCTTCATCAAGGGAGGTCATCTTCACAGGACCGTCCGGCTCCAGAAACCTACAGACCCCTGCATCCCTCCATCTGCACGTGGCAGGAAGTCGAGGACTGCAAACCACCTGAGTTCATCAACTCACGCACCATGTCGAAAGTAATGATGTTCATTCTAAGCCGTTTTCATAAATAAAACAGCAAAGAGGCCAGGGGATGGCACTTCCTCAATGACAAACATCCGACATCACAAAACACTCTTAAAACAAGTGCCCCATGTCTTTCTTCCCCAAAGAGCAGGCAGCATTCAGGGCCACCCTTTCCTCCTGACCCTCTGCCCTCCCCAACTCCGCCCCAGCAGGGGGCTGCCCACTCCCCACCTTCTCCCAGGAGGCAGCCCTCACTCGCTGGGTCTGCGCTGAGGCTCCCTTGGGGGTGACCGTCCACAACCAAAAATCCCATCGAATGCCATGACTCCCAAATTCTGACCTCTTCCAACCTCTCTCGCAAGCTCCTGCTTTATCTTTAACTACCCACCTCTGATGTTTCCTCTGGGAATAGGCATCTTACACTTAACGTGTCCAAACACACACATCTGTCCCCACCCTCACTGCCCACCCAGGGAACGTTCCACCTTCTTCCGTGTCACTGTGGTCCCGAATCTCAGTCCCTCTCGGACTCCCCGTCCTCGCCCCTGGCCTTGAGCCTATCAGCAAGTCCACAGCGCTCCACCCTACACCGGCACCCCAGGCCCGGCTACCTGCCCCGCCTGGACGCTACCCGTCCTGCCCCCACCACCTCACCCCTGCATTCCACAGGCCACAGACACAAAGTGCTCTCACAACACAGTTCGGATTCTACCGCTGCGCTGCCGAAACCCTCCAAAGCCTTCCCAGCGCACCTAGAATAAACTCAAACCCCCAGCACACCTGGCTACACGGCTCTTTAGCCAGCCAGCCCCCACCCATCCCCCATGGCTCCCCCCACCCCCGCTCGCCCACTCCGGCCCAGGACCTTCTCCCTGACCTGCCCTCGGGCCCCTGCACTGGCTCCCTCCTCTGCCTGAACCCAGGTCCCGGGCGGCACGCGGCTCCTTTCTCATCACCCAGGTCTCACTCGTCTGCTCGGAAGGCCTTC
This sequence comes from Eubalaena glacialis, assembly GCF_028564815.1. Classification (NCBI taxonomy): domain Eukaryota; kingdom Metazoa; phylum Chordata; class Mammalia; order Artiodactyla; family Balaenidae; genus Eubalaena; species Eubalaena glacialis. The sequence continues at coordinate 2,176,051 of NC_083728.1, read as the reverse complement.
CCGGCCGGCGGTACCTTCTGGTCCCTCGTCCACTCCTTCATCAACTTCGGGTGAGAAAGCCTGCCGAGCCTCCGCGTGTTCGTTCGCTGCCTGCTGCGCAGCACGACGAAGCACCCTGGCAGCAGGGGCTCTGTGGGACTGGGGGCCCCCAGCTTGGACCCCGGCACCACAGCAGCCTGGCTCACTGGCTCAGCCCACGCCTGGAAAGCATGAGTGCGATCGGGCCGCCGTCTCCATCAACACCTCCACCAACCAAGGGATTTAATTAACCTCACCTGGCTGAAAAAAATGTGACGTAAAACTAGATACAACTTGCTAAAGGACGTCTTTAGAACGCTATCGGTTTCTAAAGAGTCGTATTTTGGCCTCGTTTCTAAAAACCATGGTTTCAAAAGCGTAAATGGTCGAGCTCTTCGGAAGACAATCTTCATCAAAGACCTGGAAGTGCTCAGCCCAGCAGACGCACACAGAGTGGACACAAGGACAGCCACCTAAGGGCCATTCATGACAGACCAGTGGACATCAGCACAGCAGCCTGTCACAGGGGCCTGCGACGAAGTGTCGGCCCGAGGCAGTGGGGGTCCAGGCGGACGAGGGGAACTTCAAAGAGCACTGAGGGGTGAGAGCTGCACTCAAAACTCAGGCAGGAGAAGGCGGGCCACAGGGCCCCTTTTTTTCCAAACTTCCTAAAGGAATAAAACTAATTTTATGATCAGAAAAAACAGGTGAGGAAAGGAGTCATTTTCAAGTCACTAATGATTTTAATAACACAGTTACATTTTGAAAATCAATCAAGAATGCTTTCCTTTTTAATTCTTCAAATACCTGTCGTGATACTTAAGATGCTACTATTTTACAGCATCTTTACAGATCAAACAGGCATGCAGCAGGCCTGTCTCTTATGTGCTGGGCTCACTACCACCCAGCGTCCGTCTGCATAAACCGTATGAAGGTGAGCTCCCCTGTGAGAGGTGTAAAAACTCCTTTAAACTCGTTTCCTGAGCAGCTGTCCACATACTTCAGCACAAAGTCTCGGAGTGGAGAAGCTGCCTTCTCGCCTTCTCCCCGTGATGCTGAGACATGGCCGTGTGGGCGGTATGTGCTGCCCTCTCCCTCCCCAAAGCTCGCAGTCTCCTCGGTGACCCCACAGGCCTCTCTGCCCTCTGTGGAGTGTCCAGCCAACACCTGCCACTCCGACCAGCAGACACACACCTGGCAGGCCGTGCCCAGCCCTGGGGAGGAGGGCTTAGGTCTCCTGGCTACTAGAGTCCTGCCCTGTCCACTTGGTGTCTACTCAGACCACTGACCTCCCCCCCAAAAACAAGTCACTTGAGAGCTATGAACCTTCTTACCGCTTGCCCCTAAGTTCTAAAATCTGACACCCAATTTGATACGGTCATAAGAACCGTTTTAGGATTTCCCCAACCTCTGGAGCTAGAAAATATTTGGAAACAAGCCCTGGAGGATACTAGTTCCCCAGTGTCAGCGCGGATATCCCGCACCCTCCTCTTCACCTGGTCACGCGTTTGGGCTCAGAATCAGCGTGCACGTCCCTTCCTCCCAGGCCATGTGGAAAAGGCAGAAAGTTCCCATCCAGGCTCTAACTTCAGGAGGGAAGGACAAAAGTCCAACTCAGCTTCACAGGCCTGCAGGGCTGCAGAGGGGCTCTGCACTCACAGGCCCTGCTTCAAGCCCGGCTCACGATGCCTATGCCGAGAGGGTGGGGAGCTCCCTGGCCTCCATCCACGGCCTCCATCCACGCCCATGCAGCAGCACGGACAGGCAGGCAGCCAGACAAGGAAGCTGGACAAACAGGGGCGACACCTATGCACTTTTCAAATGGGGGCGGGGGGAGGAATCTAAATTGTGGACATTTTTTGTATCTCTTTGTTTACTGAAGGTTTTAATTCCTTGGTGTAGCTATTCGAGGACATATAAAATTCAAAATTTTTAGGACTTCCCTGGTGGCGCAGTGGTTAGGAATCCGCCTGCCAGTGGAGGGAACACGGGTTCGAGCCCTGGTCTGGGAAGATCCCACATGCCGCGGAGCAACTAAGCCCGTGCGCCACAACTCCTGCGCCTCTGCTCTAGAGCCCGTGAGCCACAACAACTGAGCCCACGTGCTGCAACTACTGGAGCCTGTGTGCCTAGAGCCCGTGCTCCACAATAAGAGGAGCCACCGCAATGAGAAGCCCATGCACCGCGACAGAGTAGCCCCCGCTCGCTGCAACTAGAGAAAACCCGCGCGCAGCAATGAAGACCCAACGCAGCCGAAAATAAATAAATAAATTTATTTATTTTTAAAATTTCAAAATTTCTCATTCAAAGCGTGCATAGCCCTACCCTAGAAATACAGAGTTTCCAATTTTCAATCATGACTTTATAGCACTTGCTCTACTTCACGGAGCGTTAAAGGGCAATTATTCTAAGTAAGAAGCTCTGAAGTGCACGCATTTGTAATTTACAGGCCAGGAGCCAAGGTCCCCTCAGGCCCAGCAGGAAACAGCACAGTTCAGTCACCTGCCAGGCGCACAGCACCCAGGACAGGGGGTCCTGCTGCAAACAGCTCCCCTCTCCTTTGGTTTTCTTACTTACTTTGACTGTTTTATTTACTATCAAAGGCCTGATTAAATAAAAGGCTGCCGACCTCCAGCCTGAGACAAATTTCAGAGGTGGGAGCTCTAAACGGTGACCGAATCAATCAAGACAATCAAGAAAATCTGAGTCTCCTGCTTGTTATCAACATGAAGACAACGAAAAGTGCTTCTGAGACCTATGCAAATTACCCCAAATCTCAGGCAAGTTTCTCCAGAATCCTTCAAAATCTCTGCTTCAAGATTTTCAAAAACGGTTTTAATTATGTTTTGATCAACTCACATACGACTAGTGATTTATGGAAAAGCTTTCTTAAAACGTATCATTTACGATGAGGAACGCTTACACTTACACTGAACCGGGCTCGGGAAGCACATCAGGAACCGCCGGCGTCTCATTACGACTTCAAGGAAACAGACAGGTGCACCTGCTGCTCTTCCCCCTGAGCCGCTTCCCCCAGGGCGGGGTCTGCACCCGGCCGCTCCTGTTCTGATCAAACACCACTGCCGGGGGGCCCAGCGCCCACCTGTCAGAGACTCTGCAGGCCCTTGAGGAGCCGGAGCCCAGGCTCCACCCCACAGTCTGGGGGACGAGACAGCCGCCCCCTGGCCAGGAGACCACTTTCCCGACCGCTTCCTTCCAGAGCCCTCACAAAGAAGGACCCGCCCCTCATGCCGTAGTGCTCGGAAAGTTGTCTCTTCAAACTCCGGTGGTTCCGCCACAAGGGCAGGGCCCGCTGCCCTGGAGCGCAGTGAGAGCAGACGCCCCGGAGGGGCCTGAGGGACCCCCCTTCCTGGCTGCTGCTAAAACGTGAGAACCACCAGCTCTGAAAGACACCCACGTATGTGTGCGACGTCTTCCCGGTGCACGTCACCAAGACGGCTACGTCCACCCTGGGGACAGCCAGCTTCCAAGGTGGGACAGAGAGCGAGGCAGAGTGACCGCCTGCCTGCCCGCCGCGGGCCTCGCCTCCAAGCCGGCGGTGTGGAAGCGAACTCAGCCGCCACTCTGCTACGCTAAGCACAGCTGCCAGTGCTGGCCGGGTACAGCTCCCCAAGAGCTTTTTTTGTTTTTTTCAAATGTCACTGTTATCTAAGGATGTCAAGAGAAAAACTCAGTGAAGGCCTTTGGCCTAAAGTGAGCCCCCTGCCCAGGTCCACTCTCTCTGCAGACAGCTGCACCCCCTTGCCCCCCATGGCTGCCAGGACATGTCCCCCAGGTCTACGGCCCACCTGTGACAACCTCAGCAACTTTCTCACTTACAGAAGCAGAGCCGGCCACCACACCAGGCTCCCTGGTCCCTGAGAACCTGTCCAATCTGGGCATGGTTCTGATGGGAATAAAACTGTGTTTTAGACTTTACTACCTCTACAGCAACATACTGCTTGGAAACCAGTGAGAAACGTAATGGAGCTGAGACAGCGTGTGAATAAACGCTACTTGACAGTGGTGCGTACCGTTCCTCCCAATGCAGTTTCACAGTGCTTCACAAAATGGTCAAGCTCACTTTCCACCTGGGGAAACTGAGGCTCCAAAGAACCATACATTCTGTCCCAGGTCAAGAGTGCCCTCAAGTAACAAAATCTAAACTCCTAAGAACGTCCCTTGTGCCAAAGCACTTCTGCCAAAGTCGGCCACCAGATGTCCAGACCCCAAAACTCTGGGGCTGCCACCTGGCTCAGGATCAGCCTTCCCAGAACTCAACCCGGTCCACACAGCACAGTCGGCTACCCTGGACTCTTTTTCCCCTTTCCCCACCATCCAATAATTCTATTCACCAAGGACGGGAACCCCTGCCCTAGACCTCAGCAGCCTCAGGAGTGTTCATCTTAAGCCAGCCCCATGCAAACATTCCCGAAGCCCAGGTATGGACGAAAGGTGTTCTATCCTGGAATGAGAACCGACACTTCGGCCAAACCTTAGACCCACAGGAGAACAAATTTTCTGTGAAAGCAGAACAGACAGACATACACTGCTGAAAATGCAAGTTTTGCCAAAAGATAACCTTTAGAAATAAGCATCTCTAGCGTAACACCTATCTGAAAAGCTCTCTTGAAACCATTTGCGCACATGCCAATTTTAGTGTCGTATCACTTTTCTCTCCTTTCAACTATAATAATAACGTTACTTCGATGTTATGACTATTCTAAGCTGTACAGAACTAACTAGTGCTTTTCACTGTTCTTGGGTCCACTGCCTTTGCTGCAACAATCTCTCTGAAGGCTTATGTGTTCTTGATATTCCCCACAGCAGATAAAATTGAGACTCTGGTACCCTTAAGTGAGTAAATTAATTACAATAACATCAACGTCTCTTTACAAAACCGTCCTGACAAGGAATATCGAGACTGAGTTTCCTGAAACCAAGTTCAACACGCGCTCACGGTGGGCTGTGAGGATGAAACGTGCAAGGCCTGACTGGCCCTCAGGGACTCGGTGAAACCTCTGTCCCTCTGTTTCCCCCCTCGGACTCTGACCTACAGGGAGGGAAGGCACAGGGAGGGGCAGGCCTCTCTCACCCACACTCCAACTGCCAACAGTCTGTTATTTCACTTGACACCTAAGTGTAGCTTTGAAAACCCTGCCCACCCCTAATGCCTGAGTACTAACAAGAATGAGTTATCATGCAAAAGCAACAGTTATTTTTACAAGTTAATTCCACCTCCGCTTTGTACATTTTTACGATGAAAGATTTCAATGAAAAGGAAACATCAAACAGAATTTAACATTTTCTGATTGACCAATCATACGAGGTAACTAGAATATTCGTAATCTGTCACTTTGCTTTAAAGAATTAATTTGTGCTATTTAAAAGAAGATACTTTGCTGTGGGGTATTGGTAGTAATTTTAACTATACTTTTTGTGCTTCTTCTGTTATTAAAGTGAAGGAGCGGAATTAATCAGCGCTCCAAATCAGTAGATCAACTGTGGGGGGAGGGGAGCATGAAGAGATGAATGCGAATCTTTTATTTTCTAGAAAGCATTTGGCCCTTTTAAAGCACAGCTCTCAGCATTTGTCACCCAAATGTCAACAAGAGCTGTTCTCTGCTCTCACACATGGGACTAATGCAAAGACTCGTGAGAACTCATGCAAAGAGTCAGCGCTTTTACAATTCTCTTCAAGCAGTCGCCTACTTGTCACATGCAGACATCCCTAACACACCGCTAGCACAGGAGATGAGAGGGAGTACAGGGTCAATCACAACGAAGATGACAGAGGTGCCCTTTCCAAACCACAGCTTCCTCCCCCCAGAAGAAATAAGGTAGCGAAGGCTTCACCTACGCAGAGGCCCAGACCAAGGGGATCCAGTCAACCCCAAACGGCCACACCTACAGGCACCATCCGGGCAGGCCAGGGGGCGGGGGGGGGGGGGGGGGGGGGGGCCTCCGCCCCGCCCTGGGAGCCAGGCACAGCGCCAGCCTCACAAAATTTACTGACGAGCTCACACCAGTTTTCAATAACAAAAGTGCAGTGCACGGAACCCGCCTTGCTAGGAGCGAGGCGGGTGCTGAAGACCACGGAGAAGGTATTTTAATAACTAGGTAAAAACTATTTTGACGTTGTCCATAATGTGCTACAACCACGAATTCTCTTTTTCAAACGTTACTGAAGATCAAACATCTTCCACTAAAAGGTCAAAAGACACATAATGAGCAAAACACAACCTTTAATAAAACCCTCCTACAAACTCAAAAGCAAACAAACTGTGCTGTAAGGGGCAGCCCGCACCTCTCAAGTAACTTACACCCCCCTCACAGCAGGGGGGCTCCCACAACCACCCCAAAACACTGCTCTTGGCTGGAACCTCCCCTCCTCCCACCCGTGTGACATCAGGTCCCTGCCAGGCTTCGCCACCGCTCCAAACTTCACAGCACTTTGACAGCAAAACCTTCCTTCCAAGACGCTGAAATCCTCTCAAGGTGACCAACCGTTCTTTCCAGAAAGCATGGGGACACAGGCACAGAAGGTGCTGTTTCTACTACTCCTGTGCGGCGGCACACGTTACTACACAGCACGGGAGGGGCGCTCCGAGTCCACGCAGGCGAGGCGGAGAGCATGGAAGGGAAGACAGGGAGCCTCCAGCGCTGGAGTTTCTCTCTGCCCAGGAAGCCCGAAACAAAGCAGCGGGACACGTAATGCCGTGGGGGACCTTTCGCTGGCGAACCTAAAGAGCTGCCGAGATGACGGGAGATGGAGCGTGGGATCACGGAGGCTCCCTGTCCTCCTGCACCGTCTGTACCTCCGAGGGACCCGCTGATAGGAGAGCACGTGCCCACCGCTGACTTCACTGGTAATAATCAAGGTAACCGGGCATCCTCTACGTGAGGACACCGTGCAGAACGACACGGTGACTACGAGGAGTGCTGAAACACGGCTGCAGAGCAGGCGTGTGGCAAGGGCTCCGACCAGGAAGGCTGTGTGCCCCGCGACTCCTCCGGGCTCACCTGGGAACTCTGCCATCCTGGTGTCAGCAGGGCAGCGAAAGCTTTCCATGCAGCCTTGCCCAGCCTCGTGGAGGGGGCATCACTCCGCTGACCTCACCAGGAAAGGGGGGTCCCTAGCCCACCGGCAGGGGACACCAATCACAGCCCAATATAATAAACGAGGAGGAGCGTTCAATGAGGACACAGACCACATGCCTGATCCCAGAAATCAGAGAGAGAAGTGCCAAGCGTGGGAAAGCCACGGGCCCAGACTGAACAACCGAGTAAGTTGTCCCCGAAACAGCAGCTGCTACTGCTCTCCACCGTGGGGGCACTGGGCACAGGCACACAGGGCCAAGAAGGGAGCAAAGGACCCCCTCGCTGGACTGGCAGCCCTGGCAGAGAAGCTCTGCAACGCAATGGGCTAAGCTGGAGCCAAGCACTGCACCAGGTAGGAGGCCCCCTCTGCCACATCACACACACACTCCCGCACAGACACTCGCACGCCCAGGACCGTCCCGCGCCGGGGCAGAGGCGCACCCCCGCTCGCGGCAGGCCCGCGTAGGACCCATGACCTCCGCGTCCTGCCAGCCCGACAACTTCCTGGACGCCCAGCTGCGGGGCACGCACGCACCCGCCCGGCGGCGCGGCCACTCACCTGGGGGCAGCTGGAAGTTCTGGATGTTCGTCGGGTTCTGCGGCGGCTGCGGCAGGCGTGGGGCGAGGACCGTGGGCGTCAGCGTGGCCCGGATCCCGCCGCTGGTGGCCGAGGGCGTCCTGGGCAGGCTCTGGGTCACCGTGCTGGCCGAGCCCTTGGGCAGCCCGGTGGGGGTACCGGGGGCCGGCGGCGGGAGACCGGCGGCAGCGGCGGCGGGCAGAGCCCCTTGCATAGTTGGCCCGAGGATCATGCCGGCCCCCGCGCCGGCCGGGCAGCTGGCCGCCAGGGTCTGCGGCGGCGGGGGCGCCGGCTGCAGCGCGGTCTTGGGCGAGTCGGCCTTGGCCACTTGCGCGGGCGCGGCGGCGGGCCCGGGCTGACTGTTGGCGGCGGGCGCCGGGGCAGAAGCGGGCGCTGGGGCCGGGGCGGGCGCGGGGGCGGGCGCGGGGGCGGGCGCGGCGCTGCCCCCGTTCTGCGCGGCCGCCGGGGGTCCGGCCGGGGGGCCAGGCGGCCGGGCCAGGCTGGCGGCGGCGGGCGGCGGCGGCGGCGGCGGGGCAGCGGCGGCGGGCGCGGGGGTCGCGGGGGGCGCGGCGGGCGCGGGGGGCGAGGGGGCGCGGGGCGCGGGCGCGGGGGGGGCGCCGAGGAAGGGCGGCGTCTGGATGACAGTGGCGGCGGCGGGCTTGGGCGGCGGCGGCGCGGGCGCGGGCCCGTTGTGGAGCAGGCTGACAGCAGGTGCGGCGGCGGCGCGGAGCGAGTTCCCCAACGCGGCGCTCCCATTCAAAGTTTGCGCGGCGCCGGGGCCGCCGGGCGGGCCGTTGCGGGCGGCGGGCTTGGCGGCGGGCTCGGGCGCGGCCGCTGCCCCCGGCGCGCAGGCCCCGGCCGCGGCGCCCGCCCCGGCCCCGGCGCCGGCCGCGGCGCTCGCGCCGGCCTCGAGCGCGCTCAGCTTCGCGGCGGGCCCTGCGGGGACAAGCGGGGCAGCGCAGTGAGGACGCGGGCCCGGCCGGCGGCCGCCCGCGCTCAGGCCGCGCCGCGCTCTACCTGCGGGGGGCGGCTCCGGCGCCGCTGCGGGCGCGCCCTCGGCCGGCACGGCTCCGGCTCCGACATGGTTCCCGAGCGCGCCGGCGGCCGCGGCCCGCGCCTCGGGCGCGCGGGGCGCGAGGTGGTGGTGGTGGGCCGCGCTGGCCGCCAGCTGCGACTCGAGCGAGCCCACCAGGTCGCTCACCACTTTCTCGTCCACCTCGCTGTTGAAGAAGACCTCGTCCAGCAGATCCGAGCCCGCCGCCATCTTTCCTCCTCGGCCCGCCGCCGCCGCCGCTCGGCCGGCGCTGGGCGGGGAGGAGGCTCCGCGCGGGCGGGCGGGCGGGCGGGCGGCCGCGGGGGCGGGCGGGGGGCGGCGCGCGCCGGGCGGGGCGGGGGCGGCGGCCGGGCGGGGGGCGCGGGCGGCCGGGCGGGGGGGAGGGCGGTGGTGGCGCGTTGCGCAGGCGCGGCGGCGCGCCCGCCCCCGCCCGCCGCCCGGCGCCTCGCCATTGGCCGTGGTGCCCCCCGCCCGGCCGCCCGGCGCCCCACGATTGGCCGCGGCGCTCGCCTAAAAGGTGCGGCCAATGGCTGCGAGCGGCAGAGGCCGGTGCGCAGGAGGGCGGCCGGGGCTCGGCGGGCGGGTGGGTAGCGGGCGGCGGGCACGGCGCCCTTGGGCCGGCGGGGACGTGGGGGTCCGGACCGGCGGACGGTCTAGAGGCCGGAGGCCAGGAGGACGAGACGGGCGGGGACCGCGGCCGGGACCTGGTGGGGGCGGCGGCGGTGACTGGCTCTTTGTTTCCGCTCGCTCCAAAATGGCTGCGGCCGGAGCTGACGGGAGAGCCGGGCGGGCAGGCGAGGGAGCCGGGGACGCCGTGCTCCCGAGACCCCAACGCCCCTTATGGAGTCGCCGTCGCCGCCCGCGGGGACCCGGCGCCCCGGGAGGGTGCGGGCTGGGGCCGGGGCCCGAGGCAGGGAGGCGGTTTGGGCGTCGGCGCCATTGCTGCCCAGCGGGCGCGAGACCCGGAGCTCGGCGCACCGGGCGGGGCGAGCGCTGGCCTGCCCCTCGGCCCGGCGCCTCGGTCCGCCCGAGACCCGGCGTCTCGCGCCGTGAGGGCCGCTGCTCGGGCGGCGGGGGCGGGGCGGGGGTCGGCGCCCGGGGCCGCGCCAGGGTGACTCATCTTCTCTGGCGGCGCGGCCCCCGGATACGAGTGTCTGTAAATTACTGGGTGAGACGGTGGCGCCGGCCGGGACCAGCAGCTCCCGTAGGGAGCGTCCAGCCTGGAGGTCTTCCTCGGGTCCTTATTTCCCGTTCTATCTTTTTGACGAAGTAAGTTATCTAAAATAACCTTACGAGCACCTTCTCTGTAGAAAGAGTTCACGTAAAGTTCTCTCCTGCGTGTTTTCGGGTTTTTTCACCGAAAGATGGTATTCTGGGACATACCTAGTGGTTCTCTTCTCTTCCCTTTTGGGGGGGGGCGGGGGACCCAGAGAGGTGCCTCCGGCCTCGCTCCAGCTGAAGAGCCCGCGCCGCAGTCACACGGACCGCAGCACAATGCGGGAAGCTGTTGACACGTAAATGATCTTTTCTAACCGCCTAACAAAAGAACCCGCCGGCCTCCGCGGGCCCCGCTCACGGGGCAGGTTTAGACAATGGACGCGGCGGTTGGAGCGTGGAAAGGGGCTTCCACGGGCCACAGTGTCAGGGGGAAACCCTGCGAAGAGAGAACCGGAATTTTGCACCTGAACTTGAGTGCCCAGAAGGCAGGAAAGGAAAGGGGTGGAACAAACCTGGGGTGGGGGACCTTGCACCCGGGGTGCCTGCGCGCCATCCCCACCGCTCTTTGAGCCCAGCGGGGGCGGACAGTTTGGTTTTCGAGCAAGAGCAGAAATGTGGAATTACGTGTAAAATCTCATCATCTTTAATGTTGACAACTCATTAGAAAATGTTCAGGTGGGCCAAACAAAAGCAAGCTGACTTCAGCCCCGGGTGCGACCTCCGTAGTGGGAAACAGAGGTGTACACCGTAGTCTACACTCAGAACACTCAGATCGGAGTCAGGGTAGAAGAGTTAGCAGCCGTGCTACTGGGCAAATCACTGGCTGCCGCGAGACCGTGACCCCCGGGTTCTGAGGCCCGGGGGAGGGGGTCCCCCTCCCGTCCGCCCCTGTAGTTACTCAGATCTTCAGTGAAGGGAGGAGGTGGTGCCATCTCAGGCCCCTCCTGCTTCCCCACAGTGCAGGGACATCCTGCGTCCTCTGAAGGCCCGCCAGGACCCCTCCAACCCCCCGCGCCGCAGTGGTGCTGACATCACCCCCAGAGTCCTCCGGGGCGCCCTCCAGTCCTGCAGGAAGTGTGGGAGGTGAAGCGTCCGTGCGCCGCCTTCCCCGCCCCACCCCGCTCCGCCCGATTCTCCTTCCAGAGGGGTCGCCCCCAGGGAAGGTGGGAGCTACCGACCGCTTAGGCACTCGCCCGCATCTGGTGCCCTCCAGAGCACGGCCCGCCTGGAGAGCGGGGGTGGGGGCGGAAGCCACGTGGCTCCTCCCCTCCTCCCGATGAAAGGGCGGGGAGACGCTACCAAACTGTTAACCTTGGCCACCCTGGGGACTTGGGGCATTTTCTTTGAATATCGCTCTGTGGTTTTACTTGTTTCAACAAGCAGCTTCCCTGTGACTTCCGTAGTTTGAAACAAAAATCCCAACTAGCATGAAAAGAAAAAAGGGCCTGAAAATGAGTGTAAATATAACCAGGTTTAAACAGGGGAAAATGTTTCTTGTTACGTGAGAACGGCAGAACCCAGAAACAGTACATCCTCGCCACCTACAGCGGTGCAGACGTGCAAGGCCATGAGCAAAAAGGCAGCCTCCCAGGCCGGCAGCTGTGTGGGACTTTAAGGTTTATTAAGCAGTATATTGTCTTTTCAATAAAATGGAGACAGCATCAGACACGCTCTCTTAAATATAAGAATAAACATAACCACGAGTCAATAATTTCAGTGTTGCTCTGGCTGTGTGAAAGCTACGCAGTGTTTGTTATATTTCCTATGCTTTTGTTGTCTGCCTGAAATACAACACAACAAAACAATCTTAAAAAAAGACAGGCAGCTAGATGGCAGCTGGTGGCCCGACCCTGTTCCCAGAGTCTTGGTTCACCAGACTTCCCTGCCCCAGCCGGCAGCCCTCAGCGCTGCAGACTCAGCGGGCTGTGCCGCAGTCAAGAGGGGATCCATGTCCCAGGATGAACACATAACTGATTGTAAATGCAGGTGCATTCATTTCTTAGGGCCATTGTAACATTATCACAAACTTGGGGGCTTAAAACAACAGAAACTTATTCTCACAGTTCTAGAAACCAGAAGTCCAAAATCAAGGTGTCAGCAGGGTCACGCTCCCTCTGGAGGTTCCAGGAGGATCCTTCCTGCCTCTTTCAGCTTCTGGTGGCCCCAGGCGTTCTTGGCTTGCAGCAGCATCACCAAATACCTTAATATAAAACTAACAAAAAAGAGCTCAAGACCTATAGACAAAAAATTGTAAAACACGATTGAGAGAAATTACAGAAAAAATAATTACATGGAGGGATATACCACGTTCAAGAATTGGAAGACTCAGTATTGTAAAAATGTCATTTCTCCCCCAACATACTCTACAGATCGATGCAAATGGATTTTAAGATCCCAGGCAGGATCTCTGCACAGAAATGGACAAGCTAGGCTTCCATTGCCAGTATGTAAACTCCTACTGAACTAACCTGCCACAGACAGCACTGTGAACTCTGGACAACATAAAGCTCACCTGGAGTAGCCAGAGTGAGCACAGGCAGGTGCTGGAGAGGAGAAGCCCTGGAAGAAGAGAACGGCCAGGTGAGCTGCCTGCTTTCACAGCTTCTAGCCTAAGGGCAGGCCATGCCATGCAGGGCAGATAAACACCAACAAAACACCTGCAGTCCTGCTGGCCTGAGAGCCAGGAGATAGAGTTTGGGCAATGACACCCTCTGGAAAGTATTTGGGGGCATCCCAGAAAGGAAGGAGTGAGAGAAGGGGAGACCCAAATTCTGTTTGTAACCTGGGCCTAAATCTCCAGGTGACATTGGAACACAGGCATAGGGTAGACTCCAAGCATCTTGGCTAAGAATAAAAGAACTGAGATGAGATCTGAGCTGCTGTCCAAGGGACAGTATGTGCTGTCTGAGCCCTACCAAGTCATCTTCCATTTGCTAACACAAACACAGAAATAATCAAGTCAATGCTCTTTGAGTTAATATAAGAGAATCCAAGGTCAACACAAAATAACACAATATCCAGGACACAGTCTAAAGTTACTAAACAAACAAAAGGAGAATCTTAGCCATTCTCAAAAAAAAAAAAAAAAAAAAAAAGTATGGGCAATTGATCCCTGATACGACACAGGTGATGGAATTAGCAAAAGAAAATTTTAAAGTAACTATTATAATCACTCATGTAAAGAAAAATATGCTTTTAACGAGTGAAAAGATTTTTTTAAAAATCACAGCAGAGTTGGGACTTCCCTAGTGGTCCAGTGGTTAAGACTCCGTGCTTCCACTGCAGGGGGCACAGACTTGATCCCTGGTTGGGGAACTAGGATCCCGCATGCCATATGGCATGGCCAAAATAAATAAATAAACAAATAAATAAATCACAGCAGGGAACTGGAAAATATCTTAGAAAGGAAATTCTAGAACTGAAAGTTAAAATTTCCTAAACATAAAGTTAACTGAATGGGCCAAACAGAAGAATGGAATGACAGAGGAAAAACAATCAGTGAACTTGAAGGTATATCAATAGAATTTATTCAGTCTGAAAAGGAAGGAGTGGGGAATAAATAAAAAGAGCATAAGGGGTCTCTGGTATAGAATCAAAATGTTGACATCTGTGCAATTAAAATCACAAAAAGGGAGGAAAGAATAGGGCAGGAAAGAGTATTTGAAGAGTATTTGAAGACATAATTTACAGAATTTTCTATATTTGGTGAAAGGCATAAATTTACATGCTTGAAGAATTCCACAATCCCCAACTAAGATAAACTCAAAGAAAACTATGCACAGGCACAGCATAGTCAAACTGTTGGAAGCTGGGTGTAAAGAGAAAAATCTTATGAGTAGCCGTAGGAGAACAACACATCTCATGCAGGGAACAATGAAGTGACACTGCTGACTTCTCATCGGAAGCTATGGAGGCCAGAAGAAAGTGGACCAACACCTTTCAGTATTGAAAGAAAGCCCGTGAACCCTTTTGCAGAATGTCAAACTTTCAAACTATCTTTCCAGAATGAGAGTAAATAAAGATATTATGCTATACAAGAAAATTAAGAGAATTCATCACCAGCAGACCTAAACTACAAGAAATGCTAAAGGAAATTCTTCAGACTGAAGGAAAATGATACCAGATAGAAACTTGGTCATCAGGAAAGAATGAAGAGCATCAGAAATGGTAAATACCTGAACAAATATAAAAGAATATTTTTCCTCTTCATTTCTCTAAAATACATGTCTATTTAAAGCAAAATCATAACATTGAATGGTGGGGGTTTTTACTGCATTTAAATATACTATAGCAAATCTATAGCAAAAAATGGACCTATGATATTGAAAGTGTTCTACATTTTGGGACTTCCCTGGTGGCACAGTGGTTAAGAATCCACCTGCCAATGCAGGGGACATGGGTTCGATCCCTGGTCCAGGAAGATCCTACATGCTGCGGAGCAACTAAGCCCGTGCACCACAACTACTGAGCCTGTGCTCTAGAGCCCGCTAGCCACAACTACTGAAGCCCGTGCGCCTAGAGCCCGTGCTCCGCAACAAGAGAAGCCACCGCAATGAGAAGCCCGCGCACCGCAACGAAGAGTAGCCCCCGCTCGCCGCAACTAGAGAAAGTCCGCGCGCAACAATGAAGACCCAACGCAGCCAAAAATAAATAAATAAACAAAATAAATAAATTTTTTAAAAAACCTTTCCCAAATTCATGCCAATATGCATTTTGACAGTCATATTTTATCAAAATGGGTTGTGTCATTCAGAAACTGTTTGCAAAATGAACATCCTGCCCCAAGAACCCACATGCTATTTTTTTTAAAGCTTATAGAGCAGAAAGATAGCCCAGCTCTAGAGAGGAAAAGGTCGAATCTTCTCATGAGGAGCCTGACGCCCCACTGGCCCTCCGTGATAAACCTGAGTGGCATGAGAAAAACCAAAGCATGAACTTGAAACGTGAAAGACATGACCCAGAGACCAGGAGGGAAGGCGCGCCCCAGGCTGTGGACTCACAGCTCACCAGAACCAAGTCGACTTGATCCATCTGCCAGAAACCATAGAGCGTTGGTTCTCACCAGCTTCAGGCCTCAGTGCTGGCCGCTGCCCTGGGGCCCAAGGCTCTCCAGGAAAAGACTGGAAAGGTGATGGGGACCTTGGAGTTTCCTTCTCCTCTGTGCTTTTTCTGCAATTTATTTTCTTAAATGGATGTGTTGTTCTTTTATCATTAAAAAAAGAGAAGCACTGCTTGATTTTTCATCTCTTAACTTGTTCTTGAGGGAAAATACACACACTGGAAAGTGCACAACTCAGTGAATTTTCACAAACGAAACACACCCAGGTCACCAGCACCTGGTGTGTGCTGAGCAGAATGTGCCCAGCACCCCAGAGACACCCCACCCAGCCACCCCTCCCCCAAGTGACCGCCACCTGACTTCTAATATCACGCATTCCTGTAGCCAGGTTGGTGACTTGAGGTAAATGGAATTATACAGACTTCTGTCTTTCGTTTCCCCAGTGTTTTATTTTGTGTGTGTGTGTGTGTGTGTGTTGGGGGGGGCGGGGGGTTAATATTTTTTATTGTGGTAAAATTCTCATAACATAAAAGTCACCATTTCAACCTTGTTTCAGTGTACAACTTCGTGGCATTCACAATGTTGTGCAACTATCAGCCTTACCTAGTTCCAGAACGTTTTCCTCACCTGAAAGGAAAACTGTGAGCAGTCAGTCCCTACCCTCCTATTTCCTCAGCCCCTGGCAACCACTAATCCACATTCTGTCCCTATGGATTTACCTATTCTGGACATTTCACGTAAATAGGATCATGCAATATGTGTCTTCCCTTTGTGTCTGTCTTCCTTCACTCAGCATCGTTTTTTTAAAAAAATGTTTTATTTTATTAATTTTTAGGCTGTGCCATGCGGCAGGCAGGCTCCTAGTTCCCCAACCAGGGATCGAACCAATGCCCCCTGCAGTGGAAGCAGGGAGTCTTAACCACTGGACCGCCAGGGAAGTCCCTACTCAGCATCTTGTTTTTGAGGTTCACCCACATGGTAGCCTGTGTCAGTGCTTCATTCCCTTTTGTGACTGAATAATATTCCATTACATGGATGGATCACATTTTGTTTATCCATCCATCCATTGATGGACAGTTGGGTTGTTTCCATTTTTGGAATAGTGCTGCTGTGAAGATTCACACACAAGGTTTTGTGTGGACATATGTTTGCATTTCTCTTGGGTATATTCCTTGGAGTGGAATTGCTGGGTCACGTGGTGAGTCTACGTTTAACTTACCGAGGAACTGGGTAAGTGCGTGGGCATTCTCTCCCTCAGCGGTAGGTGAGGCTCATCTGTGTTGTTGCCACCCTGCAGAGGGTCCATGCTCACTGCTGCAGGATCCATGGTTGGACACACCCAGCTACGTATCCACTCTTCAGATGGTGGGCACTGGGGGCTCCAGTTTGGGGCTGTTATGAAGAGTGCTGCTCTGAACGTTCCCTACTTGACTTTTGGTGACACAAACATTTCTTTGGGAATACAGCTAACAGCGGACTGGGCTGGCAATTAGGCGAGAAAATGAAACAAAAGACATCCAGATTGGAAGGAAGAAGGAAAACTATTTGCAGATGATGTGATCTTGTATACAGAAACTTCTAAAGACACAACTAGAAAACTATTAGAACTAGTAAACAAGTTCAGCAAGGTTGCAGGACAAGATCAATATACAAAAAATCAGTTGTATTTCTATACAGAAGGAATGAACAAAACAAAAATGAAATTAAGTAAGCAATCCCATGAATATTTATGAGTAAATTAACAAAAGAAGTGCAAAACATATATTCTGAAAACTACAATACATTGTTGAAAGAAATTAAAGAAGACCTAAATAAATGGAAAAATATCCCATGTTCAGGGATTGGAAGACTGAATATCATTAAGATGGTGGTACTCCCCAAATTGATTTTTACTTGCGTTTCCCTGATACCACTTGTATATCAGACTCAATACAATCCTTATCAAACTCCCAGGTGGCTTCTTTGTGGAAATTGACAAACGAATCCTTAAATTCATATGGAAATTCAAGAGATTCAGAATAGCCAAAACAATCTTGGAAAAGAACAAAGTTGGAGCACTCACACTTCCCAATTTCAAACTTACTACAAAACTACAGTAATCAAGACAGAGCAGTACTGGCATATGGAGAGTTACATAGACCAGCTGGAGTAGAATAGAGAGCCCAGAAATAAACCCTCACATGTATGGTCAAATGATTTTTCAGAAGGGTGCCATGATGATTCAATGACGAAAGGACAGGTTTTTCAACAAATCGTGCTGGGAAAACTGGATACCCACATGGAAAGGAAAGAAGCTAGATCCCTCTCTCACACTAGACACAAAAATTAACTCAAAATTGATCAAAGACCTAAATGTGAGGGCAAAAGCTGTAAAACTTTTAGAAGAAAATATACATATAGATCTTGGATTAGGTGATGGCTCTTTTGCTATGACACCAAAAGCATAAGCAACAACAGCAAAAAAGATAAATTCGACATCCTCAAAATTTTAAACTTTTGAGCTTCAGAAGACATCAAGAACATGAAAACACCGACAGAGAGGAAGAAAAAGTTCAAATCACACTTAGAAGAGACTTGTATCTAGAATATATGAAGAACTATCACAACTCAATAATAAAAAGACAAATAACCCAATTTAAAAATGGGCAAAGGATATGAAGAGACATTTCTCCAAAGGAGATATACAAATGACCGATAAGAACATGAAAAGATGCTCAACATCTGCGTGGGGCCCAGTTTCGCAGAAAAGGGCCAGGACCATGCCAGTCTCCCAGAGGGCGTTTGATACTCTCCACAAAACAGCCCAAGGTGACAATGCTGAGGGCTCTCCGCGGAAGGGATGGATTCCACAAACACTGACACCGTCTCTGTGCAGATGCGGAGATGTGCTGCTCAGAGCCCCTCCAGGAAAGGACCACGGCCCAGCTGCAAGAAGCAGGGTGAACTGACTGGGAGCCTCCAGCCATTAGCTTCAAGCCCAGGTCACACTCTTCTCGGGTGATCCCCGCGACTGCCAGCAAGGCGGTAGGTGGGATGAGGACACCTATTTCTGCTCAGCGTGGGACCCCTCCAATGGGCAGGTGCTCCGGAGCTGCCCACTGGGCTGGCACATCGCGGTCCGTGGTCCCTCCTGCCCAATCCTGCTGCCTCCCTTTTCCCCCTTGAAGGTGTTTCTTCCCAAGAGACCTCCGCCTCAGCATCTACTTCCTGGAGAACAAGCTGGGACTCCGAGTGGAGCAGTCCAAGAAAGCAGGCAGCAGGATGGAGCTGCAGACCGGACCACTCACCACCGGGGCAGTGAGGGAAGCCCATCCCTGGCCCGGGGCCCAACTGCTAACACTTTCCCTGGGGATGACTTGGGGGACGGAGCTGGCGAACGGGCTGGTAGCAGGGGCTGCACTGGCCAGCAGTCTGCCCTGTGTCATGATCCAAACTGATTTGGTTGCTTGAAAGGTAGAGGAGCGGGGGTGGGGGGTAGGGGGAAGATGGAACCGGAGGGTCGTTGACTGAGTTGCACTGACTTAGAGACGATAATGACAAGCTGAGGGCAGTTAAACAATTGAGAGCCATGTGTGGGAGCCAGGAGTCTCATTAGCAGCTTCAAAGAAACTCAGGCGGTAAAGCAGAAAAAACTCAAGCTCACATTCAGACACGGTGGCCGGAGCGGCTGAACGTCACAGATGGTTGACTGCTCAGCCGAGGCAGGACTGCTATGCCGATGTCAGGACCCTGCTTGGGACCCCTGGGGACCCCAGGGGGTGGAGACCTGAGTGTGTGCATGCAGAAGTTGATTCCTCAGAGGCCTTTAGCCACCTGAGCCTGCAGACGTGGACCCCCTCCCCAGCTAGAGCCAGCCGGCCCCGGGGGAGACGATACAGAAGTCTCTCCCCCATTAGGCAACAGGTGACTGTCCCCACACCCTCTCTGGGCCACCAGGCCTGTCAGAATTAAGTTACAGTGTAGGCTGCAAGGCTCGGCCAGCACATATTGCCAAGACCGGTGGGGCTGGATTCTGAGGGTGCTCCTGGCGCTGTGGTGACTCTTACCGTGAATGGACGGAGCAGCACCCCAGCCCGAGAGGGTCCAGTAACCAGGGGCTCAGACCCTCCTGAACGAGGACATGGCTTCCACTCCAGGAAGGCCCCCGAGATCTGCAGACGTGACAGCTGAGGAGGGCTGTAGGCTGGAGAGTGGAGGGGCCCCCGAGACCCGCTGCAGCGGTGGGGCCTCGCCCACCTCCCTCCCTCCCTCTTCTAAGTCTCCCCCAGGAAGAGAGGCTGGGGTACCCCTGGAGGAGCCCCCCACGTGCAAGGGAGGGAACCTGTGGGCACAAGGGGTGGGCTGTGGTCACACAGATCTCCCTTCCAGAAGAGACTCACTGCCCAGCACAGGAGCGGGGCTAGCGGACTGCCCGCAGCCATTAGAGGCTTAGGGTCCGCCTCAGATTTCACTGAGGTGGTGCCCTTCTCAGGGTGGCCCCAGTCAGCCCGAGCAAGGCCGTGGTCTGAAGGCCTGGCCATTTCTGCCCCACGTGAGACTCCTCCCCTGGACCCCAGAGCTCCTGCTCGGCAGGCAGACTTGGTCAGGTCCCAGCCCAAGCTGACTTCCTCCACTTTTCCCCTCACAGGTTTTACCCCCCTTAAACCCTTTGTACCCTTACTTGTCTCAGCACTTTCTTCCTGGAGACCCTCGCACTTGGCCTTTATGTGATGACAAGCAGGACGGCCAGGGAGGGTTGGTTTATTAGCTCAGCAAATATTTGGGGAGGATGTGTAATAGCATGCTGGAAGCCAGGGCGTCCCCAACCTGCGTTTGCACCTGGCTCTGCTAGGATGCTAGGTACGTTCCTTAACTGCCCTCATCCTCGTCCTCCTGTCTGTAAAATGGGATGATTATAGAGCCCCACCCAGAGCGCTGCTTCAAACATCAGACGTGTGCGTGTAAACTGCTCAGCACGATGCCCAGCACACGCTCAACTGTGAATTTCACTTGCTGTTCTTCTTTTTTCTCTGAGCACTCCTTCAAGGTGTTTGCTGCATGGGCCTTATTTTTCTCTGCAGAAATTAGAATGCATAGTCTGCATTCTACAAGCATACCTTGTTTTATTATGCTTTGCTTTTTTGCACTTGGCAGATATTGCATTTTTCACAAACAAGTTTTGTGGGAACCCTGCATTTAGCAAGTCTATCAGCACCATTTTTCCAACAGCATTATTTTAAAATTAAGGTACGTACAATGTTTTTCAGACACAATGCCACTGCACACTTAATAGACTACAGCGTAAAAATAACTTTTATACGCACTGGGAAACCAAAAAAATTCATGACTCACTTTATTGTGATATCCGCTTTATTGCGGTGGTCTGGAACGGAACCCACAACATCTCTGAGGTCTGCTTGTATCAGGGCAGGGATGGTGACCGCAGGCCTGAAGACCTGGAGCTGTAAGGTCTGGGGACTCCAGGCTGAAGGCCTGCGTCTCCTGTGCTACATCAGCGGTCCCCAACCTTTTTGGCACTGGGGACCAGTTTCACGGAAGACAATTTTTCCACGGACGGCAGGGGGAGCGGGGGATGGCTCAGGCGGTAATGCGAGCGATGGGGAGTGATGGGGCGCGGCAGATGAAGCCTCGCTCACTCGCCCGCCGCTCACCTCCCGCTGTGCGGCCCGGCTCCTAACAGGCGCGGACCGGTACTGGTCCACGGCCAGGGGGTTGGGGACCCCTGTGCTACATGACTGACTGGGGTAAAAGGCTGGCTGCTTGTGCAGCAACCGCAGCGCAGCTTTCCCAGGAGCGGGCCGCCAGTCCTCTCCCAAGGCCTGTGGTAAAAGAAACCTCTATCTGCCCTGCTCATCTGAGTACGGAAGTCGGCCGCTGGGTGACTGCTGACAGAGCACGTGGACGCCTGGCGCCAAGGCACTCCTCTGAGCAGGGAAGTGCCTTTCATCCCCAAATGAAGGAACAGCCCTGCTGAGACGTGGACACCCTGTCCCCAGACAGCATCAGACGAAGACCAGGCTCCCCTCACACGTTGCTGTGGGAATATAAAGACGTGCAGCCACTTTGGAAAACCGTCTGGTGGTTTCTCACAATGTTAAACATAGACTCACCATATGAGCAGGCAATTCTACTCCGAGCTATATACCGGGGGAAATGAAAACACACATCCACACAAAGCCTTGCACACAATGTTTACAGCAGCATTATTCATAGTAGCTGAAAGGTGGAAACAAACCAAATGTCCATCAACTGATGAACACGTAAACACCAGCATACAACAGAATGTTATTCAGCTACAGAAAGAAACAAAGTACTCATACATGCTGCAACCTGGATGAGCCTTGAAAACATTCATAAACGTACGCATAGTGAAAGGAGCCAGTCACAAAAGACCACGTAGTGTATGATTCCATGAATGGGAAATGTCCAGAACAGGCAAATCCATCGTGGTTACCTGGGCCTTGGGGGGCAGGGCGGTGGGGAGTGACCGCTAGTGGCTCTAGGGTTTCGGGAGTTGTGATTGGATTGGAATGTTCTGGAATTACACAGTGGTGATGGCTGCACAATTCTGTGACTATACTAAACACCACTGAGCTGAACGCCTTAAATGGGTGAATGTTATGGTATGTAAATAATACCTCAATAATGTTGCTAAGCAAACAAATAAATGAACGAATAAGCGTGAGTTCAGTCCAGCCCAGCGCGGAGAGAGATCAGACTCGGCACCGCGGGCCCCGAGAGTCCAGGGAGCGTGGTAAACGCCATTTGTGAAAACACGTCCCCGAACCCAGGGAGACTCCCAAGGCAAATGTGGTTCTCGTGTTTGCTGCTTGGGAAAGACAAATATGTACTTCTGGAGGTCTGCGATCGCTTGTATGAGCAACACGAGCCATGGCAATGTGTTTTTGGTGCCGTCCGCCCCATCCAGCTGCTGAAACCTCCTGGAAAATCTGGAAGCAGCTCTGGACTGAGGCATCTTCCTGCAGGAGAGCCCGCTTCTCAGCCCAGCCCGCATGCTGCCCCTTCTGCCACACACGCCCCCGCCCGTCCGAGGGCGTCCGCATCACGACAAGCGTCTGCCTCGGTGCCCAGGCTTGGCCACCAAGCCTTTGCGTTCGGGGGGTTAAGGCAGCCACAGAAGGGAAGGTGTATGGTGTTCACAGGGTGGACCTTCACACTTGCAAAAACACCCATGTGCCCGGCAGGATGCTTTCCATCCACACTCCAGCCTCTCGCCAGGTGAGACTGTCAGTACGCAGACGAGGGGTCCTCACGTTGGCTCCCGAGCACTGCCAGGTGACCCCAGGCTTTGGGAGGGCTGGATTGTCTCTACTACTTCTTTATTTTATTTTTTTAATTTTAATATTTAAAATATTAAATATTTAATTTTAAATATTTAAAATATTAAATATTTAATTTTAAATATTTAAAATATTAAATATTTAATTTTAAATATTTAATATGCGGATCTTCGTTGCCACGTGCAGGATCTTTTAGTTGCAGCATGTGGACTTTTAGTTGTGACATGCGGGATCTAGTTCCCTGACCAGGGATCGAACCTGGGCCCCCTGCGTTGGGAATGTGGAGTCTTAACCACTGGACCACCAGGAAAGTCCCCCACTCCTTTATTTACACAACTCCATTCCTGGGGGCTGCGGTTCTGCCAGGCCGGCGCTCGTGCACCATCAGGCAGGTGCAAAGACAAGCGCCCAGCCTTGGAGCTGACTTGGAGTTCACATCCTAGGATGCTCCCCGGGTAGGCCTTTGGGATACTGGGGCAACTCCCTGGGACGCATCCTGCGTCCTTTGCACGGGGTCAAGAGAGGACAAGGTGAAGGAACTCTCCCCGCAGTGCCCAGCTGCAGCCTCAGCACAGTCTGCAGCTGGGGCACCTGCACAGCGTGCGTTCCTTGAAGGAAGAAGCCGCATCTGGTACCTGCCCCGCGGCTGAGCAGGCAGCACCGTGAGGCAGGGTGTCCGGGTCAGCAGCCTGAGGCTCAGACCGGAATCCCAGGTTGGCCACTCAGTGGCCGTGTGACCCCGGCTGAGCATCTAGCCCAGGCTGGTCTCCTCACCCTTAGGCCCCGGGGGGCCGCCATCCTCACCTCCAGCAGCCTGTGTACGTTGCGGGGGCCTGTGACTCTGTACAGGGCATTTGTTCTCTGTGTGTCTTTCCCTCGTGGCCCCGTCTGTGCGGCCACGGTCTGCTCACGGGTGGTGCCCAGGCTGACCCAGTCTCCTGCTAGAGGTCATGGGTCGTGGGGGTCTCCAGCTCTGCTGTGAAAACGCTCCAGTGAGCGTCTGCTGCCAAACAGATACATGCATCGCCACTGGGCCCTTAGAGGGATCTTCTGTTGATAAATATAAACGACCCCGACTGTGCGGGTAGTGCGCTCAGGGGAACACAGGGGGCCCTACAGTCCCCTTCCCCACTGCCCACACCCCTTTTCTGACCTCCTCTCGGGACCCACCAGGAGGCAAGGTGCGGGCGGCTGGCATGGAACGCTGGCAGAGCCCCTGTCCGGGGCCCTCTCGTGGCCCCCTTCAAGGTGAGCCAAACAGCGATGGTGCACCTGCCTCGTGCCAAGCTCTGCGCTAGAACCCGAGGCCAGCGTGGAAGCTCTTAGGGTGTGAAGGCAGGTCACCCTGAGCCGCTGGCCTCCCCGTCACCGTGGCTGACGGCACCCTGCCCCAGGAGAAGCTGGCCGGAGGAGACGCCCAGGGCACATAGCAGAGGGGGAGGCAGGAGGAACCAGGAGCGGCCCCCGCGCGCTCTGCCTCTGGGCAGTTTCCTTCTCCCCTTTGAAACCTGTCTTGTCCCACTTCTCCTCTCAGCAGCCACCCCTGCCGGTCTGGCGCAGGGGAGCCAAACCCTCACCACTGACTCTCTGACCTGGACACCTCTTCTTCCCTAAATGAGGCGGTGAGGGAGCCCAGGCAGAGGGAAGGGGTGAGGAGGGCCTTGTGGGATGGGTGAGGGTGGGCCCAGCTGGGGATGCTCAGGGCCCAGGGGACCGCAGCCTCCCTCAACCCTCCCTGTGTGCGTGGTAGGCCCCGGTCGCTAGCTACCTTTCCTATCACCCTGCTCAGGGAGGCCCCACACATGCAAGCGGACGCTGGTGACCCAGGATGAGGGGTTACGAGGGTCCCTCCCACACGCTGGCCTGGTGCAAACAGCTCGCTTGCACTTTCCATCCTCACAGCACGAAGCACAACCTGGGCCCCACTTTTCATGCTGGAGGCACAGCCAGGAGGCTCTGGGGCCAGGATGCCAGCCACGTCTGCCTGACCGGCCCTGGGTGGTAAAGGTGGCTAAGGGGTCCCAGGAATGTGCACCCTAAGCTGTTCCTGAGCTCTTAAAGCCCTCAGTATCGAGGGGCTTAATCATCACCAGGAGAGGAAAGCCGACTGGCCTGTCCATCTTTCTGTTCCCAGGATGTTCTCTAAGTGTTTTCTCTCTGTATTTTTGAAGGGCCGCCATGCTAGAATCTGACACTTGGGGACCTAGTGTCTGGGGCTGCCAA